>NC_050068.2:344558888-345189697 GCF_009764565.3 Dermochelys coriacea
ATGCCTTTCCCCTGCTCCCCTTGGTACACAAGGTCCTGCTCAAGATACGCAGGGACAGGGCGATGGTGGTCCTTATCACCCCTGCATGGCCCCACCAGCACTGGTACACAAAGCTCCTATAGCTGTCGGCGGATGCCCCGGTAGTCCTGCCCCTACACTGGCACCTCATCACGCAGGATGGCGGGCAGCTTCTACACCCAGACTTGGAATCGCACCTCACGGCGTGGAAGCTCTTTGGCCAAACGCTTTGGAGAGCCAGTGCTCCCTTCCTGTGCAGCAGATTCTGCTTGGCAGTAGGAAGCCTTCTACCAGGGCTACCTATATGGCCAAGTAGAAAAGGTTCTCGTGTTTGTGTGAGCCCTGACAGATGCAGCCGTGCCAGGCCCTGGTGTAAGCCATCCTAGAGTACCTCCTGCACCTCAAGCAGTAGGGGCTGGCCCTGTCTCACTCAGAGTGCACCTGGCGGCCATCTCTGCCTTCCATCTGGGGTTTTCGGGGGGCTCGGTATTTTCCCACCCAGTGATGGGACGGTTCCTTAAAGGATCGGAGAGGATGTTTCCATACTCGTGCCCCCCCAGTCCCTCCTTGGAACTTTAACTTGGTCCTCTTTAAGCTCATGGGACCCCCTTTCAAGCCCCTCGCTACCTGCTCCCTCCTTCACCTATCCTGAAAGGTGGCATTTCTGGTGGCCATTACCTCAGCCAGAAGGGTGTCTGAGCTGAGGGCTCTCACCTCTGAACCACCGTATATAGTGTTTTACAAGGATACAGTGCAGCTCTGACCACACCCCAAGTTCCTCCCTAAGGTGGTCTCGCAATTCCATTTGGGCCAGGACATTTGTCTGCTGGTGTTTTTTTTTTTTCGAAAACCCCATACGGACCCGAGTCACCGCAGCCTACACACCCTGGATGTCCGTCGAGCACTGGCATTCTATTTGGAGTGCACCAAGCCCTTTCGTAAATCCATGCAGCTGTTTGTGGCCGTAGCAGAGAGGATGAAAGGCCTCCCGGTGTTGTGCAGCAGATCTTGTCTTGGATTACAAGATGCATCCAGGCGTGCTATGAGCTCGCAGGTGTTCTGGCCCTGGCGGTCATGGCCTACTTGACCAGGACACAAGCGACTTCCACAGCTTTCCTGGCACAGGTCCCGATCCGGGAGATCTGCAGAGCAGCCACCTGGCCCCTGGTGCACACCTTTATGACCCACTACGTGGTCATCCAGCAGGCCAGAGAGGACGCGGCAGTTGGCAGAGTGGTCCTCCAATCAGTTGTTCCGTGACTCCTACCCTTATCCCAGAGGTAAGCTTGTGATTCACCTAATGTGGAATGGATGTGAACAAGCACTTGAAGAAAAAATGGCTACTTACCTTCTGATAACTGTTCTTCAAGATGTAATGTTCATGTCCATTCCACCACTCACACTCCTACCCCTCTGTCGGCGTCGCCAGCGAGAAGGAACTAGAGGGGGTCAGGAGTCGGGGTATATATAAACGGCGCAGTGGCACCACTCAGGGGCCCCCACGCCGGCCAGATGGGAGTCAATAAGGGAAAAAGTTTCTGATGCTCGTGTACACGGCGCGCGCACACCTAATGTGGAATGGATGTGAACAACACATCTCGAAGAACAACAGTTACGAGAAGGTAAGCAACAGGGTTTTTTTTACATTTGCAGGTGATGATGCTGCCATCTTCTTGTTTACATGTCACCTGAAAGTGAGAACAGGCATTTGCATGGCATTGTTGTAGCCAGCGTTGCAAGATATTTACGTGCCAGAAGTGCTAAAGATTCACATGTTCCTTCATGCTTCAACCACCATTCTGATGACAGATTCTACTTGATAACTATCCAAGCAGTGTGGACTGACACATGTTCATTTTCATCATCTGATAAGATGCCACCAACAGAAGGTTGATTTTCTTTTTTGGTGGTGCGGGTTCTGTAGTTTCTGCATCAGAGTCTTGCTCTTTTAAAACTTCTAAAAGCATGCTCCACTCCTCCTCATCCCTTTCAGATTTTGGAAGGCACTTCAGATTCTTAAACCTTGGGTCGAGTGCTGTAGTTTTCTTTAGAAATCTGATATTGGAATCTTCTTTGTATTTTGTTAGATCTGCAGTGAAAGCGTTCTTAAATCAAACAATATGTGCTGGGTTGTCACCCGAGACTACTAGAACACAAAATATATGGCAGAATGCGGGTAAAACCATGGAGCAGGAGTTCAGTCTCAAATTTAATTAAAGCGTTTTGGTTTTTTTAACAAGCATTGTGAGCATGGAAGCATGTCCTCTGGAATGGTAGTTGAAGCATGAAGAGGCATACAAATGTTTAGCATATCTGGCATGTAAATACCTTGCAACTCCCGCTACAAAAGTGCCATGCAAATGTCTGTTCCCATTTTCAGGTGGCACTGTAAATAAGAAGCGAGCAGCATTATCTCCCGTAAATGTAAACAAACTTGTTTGTTTTAGCTATTGGCTGAATAAGAAGTAGGACTGAATGGACTTGTAGGCTCTGAAGTTTTACATTGTTTTGTTATGGAGTGCAGTTATGTAACAAATCTATTTGTAAATTGCACTTTCATGATCGATTGCACTACAGTACTAGTGTGTGGTGAATTGAAAAATACTATTTGTTTGTCATTTTTGCAGTGCAAATATTTGTAATCAAAAGTAATATAAAGTGAGCACTGTACACTTTGTAGTCTCTGAAATCAATATATTTGAAAATGTAGAAAAACATCCAAAAATACTTAAATTTCAATTGCTATTCCATTGTTTAACAGTGTGATTAAAACTGATTAATCGAGATTAATTTTTTTAATCATTAATTTTTTTGAGTTAATCTCATGAGTTATCTGCAATTAATCAACAGTCCTAATAAAAACTCAGTATTGTTTAATTGGAAAACCCGCCCTTTCGATATAAATGTCATTCAGGAAGCTATGGTTGTCAATGTTTCTCCTAGATAATCAGGCTGTAGTGTTTCTTTCCCTCCCTCCCCTTTCTTACTGGTCCTTCCTCAAGATGAGAATGGGAGAAGGGCAGAAGGAGTGTAGTGAGGAAAGAGGATTAAGAAATATGGACAGAGAAGGGATGTGAGAAGGGCATTTAAGCTTTGACGTGAAAGTAGTCAACCTTGCTGCATGTCATAGATGTACTGCTGAAATGTTCTTTAAGGCTTGTCACAGATCCCAGTTGAGTGCCCCTCTCACGACTCGCTAGACTGCTACAAGGAACCCAGTGGTGGGTTAGTGGGTGCTTTAAGCCTCTGGATTCTGAACTGAACCCAGTCACTGCCCCAGTCTTGGGGTCCCTAGGCATGCTCTCCGCATACAAATGTTCTGTCTTCCAGCTCTTGAGAGTGGGTGCTACCCGTAGACCCTGGTCTCAGTGCTGAGACTTCAGTCTTTTCTATAGCTTATACATGCCTTTGCTTAGAACTCCACTCAAAGGTATGATTCTTCTGGTTTCCCTCTTCAAGGGTCCACATAGTAGGTCTGAATGCTTAACATACAGACTTTGCATAGAATCTAAGGCATGCTTTCTCTTTAATACACAGGAATTAGAATACGGATAATTTAGAAAACAGCGAACATCCTCAACATAATGCCTTTCACTAGCTCACCCTTTCCTTGGGGAGTCCTTGCGGTCCCCTGCCTCATCTATATCCCACATCCTGGGTTGCTTCTCCCCCCTGTTGAGCTGGAGAAAAATAGCTCTGAATAGATCAGTTCCTCCCTTTCTTTAGAACCTTTGTCTCATCTGTCAGATGACTCCCTCGTTAGCCTCAACACATGACCAGAGATCCCCTTACAAGGTGACTTCATTGCCCAGGTGACCTAGGTTTTCCTGGTTGAGAGCCAGTCTGTTGTCTAGAGCATTAAATATCAGTGGTTGAATATTTAAGTTAAATGACCCTCTATTGTTAGGCCATTGAAAGAACAATGGAACATAACTAGCTCCACATTTTCACTGAAGACCACCACCTTCTCTATGAAGCCAATGACTGGCATGTTTAGGTTGGCACAATGGCGGAAGTGCTACACTCCTGACCTTTGTTTTGCATGACATCAGCAGCCACCTAATACCATCCACAAGGTCAGTTCTCAGTGACTTTCCCAACAGCCAACACCACCTGGCAATGATTTACATAGACTTACAAGTTCTACTTATTTGGTCCGTCCTGGAACCATGCTGGAATCTACAGTCTGCTGACTGGTCCTGTTATGTGGCGATTGTAGAGGGCTCGGTAAACCAAATCCCACCATATCTGGCTTGTTGCCAACGGCTTGTAGGTCTACTAATATCGGCGTCAAATGGAACATTGCAAGGGGCTTCAGAAAAGCATTCATTCCTTTGCTGGACAGAAGAGAGCAAGGCACTCTTCCGGCAGTATCAAGCTGACAAAAGCCCTGAAACTGCAATAGCATTGCTTGAGTCTTTGAACTCAGCAAGAAAAAGGTAGTGTGAAACTGTGACGGTGCTTGACTTTACAAGGTCAAGCCACAATACCTGAAAATGCCTCCTTTTCAGACCACCACAAGTAGTAAAGATGCCATCTCCTCACAGTTAATTGCCAACTCCTGTGTGGCAATGGATAAAAACATTTGGTGGCAAGTCCACAAAGAACTTTATCATGCAATAAATCAGTAGCAGTTGTCTTCACCCCTTTCTGACCCTCAACACTAAATGAAGTGGATATGGGTCTTTCCAACACTAAGTCCGAGAAAGTGGCAGAAATGGACGGAATATATCCAAAATTCCTGAAGAACCTTGGTCGAAAGGCAAGAAGGTGGCTGGCAGACTTTTTCAGCAACATCCACTCTTCTGCTGTAATACCAAAAGAGCGGAAGATAGCCAGGCTCATAGCCATTTTGAAGCCTGGAAAAGAGGCCACTGATCCAAAAAGCTACCAGCCTAACACCCTCTTTAGCCATTGCTATAAACTGTTGAAGTGGCTCATGCTTCAAAGGTTACATCTAATACTGGAGCAACTGGTCCCCAAAGAGCAGGCTGGATTTAGAACCAGTCACAATCGCTGTGATCAGCTACATAGAATCTGGCTACCAGTGAAATTTTAAAATGGGCAGCATTCATTGATCTGTCTTCTGCATATGATACTGTATGGCACAAAGATCTCCTGCTGAAGTTATTAGCTTTTCCATGACAGTCAATCACCAGACTCATCACCAAGATGCAGAGTAACGGAAGATTCACCTTGGTAAATCTGTCCACAAATTACAGTAATTGAACAGCCTCCCACAGAGGTAAGTTTTAATACCTTCACTGTTAAGTCTCTCTACCAGCAACATTCCAGCCATATCATCCTGTCAATTCATCTGTGCAGATGACATTGCACCAACAATGCAAACGTCCTCTCTAAAGGCCACATCAAAAGTCACGAACAATGACCTCCAGACATTTGTAATGTATTTCAGAGCTTGACGACTGAAATAGCGTGCTTCAGAAACGCACATCTCTGGCTTCCACTCAAATAACCATGAGGCCAAAGTGCTGCAGAAAGTGGACTTTTGTGGTCTGCTTCTTTTGCCTGACCACAATCCATGGTATCTTGGTGTTCTTTGATTTGGATGCCAAGCTGTCACCAACACCTTGACGAGACGAAAAAAAATAGACAAGGGTTAAAATCATCCAGAAGCTCGCTGACACCTCCTGGGGTTGTGATACATGCACACTTCAAACATCAATACAAGCCCTGGTCTTGCCCATGTGGAGTATTACGCACCAATTTTGGTGCAAGCAGTTCCCATGCCAATCTCATTGACATTGAAATCATTGCCATGCTCAGGATTGTTACTAGCTCTCTCAAATCAACACCAGTACTATGGCTCCCAGTTTTGGCGGGCATTGTGCCAGCCAACATCAGGTGAGAGGTTGCTGTGGTCCGGAAGTACGACAAGATCCTAATGGCTCCAGACTTCAATTCACTGCCATTCTCCTGACTCAAATCCAGGAAGTCTTTCTGGATCCATGTGTCAACACTACATGCCAAACGAAAGGATGTGCCAGCACTCTGGCTTGAATTGTGGGCCTCTTATAACAACATCTCAAACAAAGACCTGATTGAAGATCCAACAAAAGTAGTACTGGGATTTTATCTTTCTCGTAGGCGGTGGACTATACTCAACTGCATTTTGAACAACACACGGAAGGTGTGGATACCTCCTCCACAAATGAAAATATAAGAAATCAGCAAATTGTGACTCTGATGTGGTACAAACCGTGTGATACATAATGGCAACTGCCCCATTTAGCTTACAGTGGGGGCAGAAGGAGGATCCACCTAGCTACCCTAGAAGTATTAAAATGGCTTTCAAATCTCAAGAGTCAGTTATCTCAGCCTGTTGCTTTTCAAGTGTCATTTGAAAGTAGAAGACTAGCCCCACATTTCAAACTGTAGTTTGGCTGCAGAAAGCTCAGTCTCAAACAGAATTAATAAATTGTATAGATTACTCAAATTGTCAATATGCTATATATTGCTTTTATTTAAAAGAATCTTGTAGCCTATTGGTAACATAACTGCTATGTAATCTTCAGAAAGCTGTGTTCATGCCTGTGATATGATAGCATATGGTATTTATAAAATGCAAGAGAAATTCAGTAGCTTTTTAATAACATTTCAACAATTTAGGGTTGCAGGAAATGGTGCTTGTAGTACACTTATTCCTTTTTTTAACATGATTTGAATTCTTGTCCTCGAAAACTCTAACATTAAGTCTCTTGGTTGAGGCCAACACTTAAGTTTTGTGATCAATATTAATCTCTCAAATATACTGAGGCAGTTTCATGCTGTGCGCTAAGACTTCGCAGTAGTTTTAGAAATATTTCTTGTCCTGATATTGTATAATTGTGATTTGTCTTATGAAAATTTAGATAAAATTTTATATAATGGACTAATTTTATTTACACTGCTGGCAATGTCAAGTGTCATAATTCCACCTCTGAATGAGGGATTCCCTAATTGGCTTTTATTAAAGCTGAGGTACATAAGATGCAGTTAGTTTTTTCTTCTGTAACTGATCTTTTAATAAGGGAAAACTTACATAACACACACTTCATGCGGGGCAGAGGATTTTTGTATATTTCAATAAAGGTAGATTTGTTACTGGCTTACTTTAATCCTGTCACACTACTACAGACTAAAACATCTCACTTTTTATTTGAGCTTGATTTTTTTCACTGCTCATGAAGGTTTCTGGGCTAAGCTTTCTTAGTTAGTGCTGGCTGCTGACACACACTTTCATTTTGAGTCATTTGTACTTTTCACCTCCTAGCTTTTAGACTCTCCAGCTCTAATACTGAGCTTGTTGGACAGCTATATTATTCAGTGTGTTTGTTTTTTGTCAGAATGTTCTAATTACTCAAGGAACTCTTTCACATGCCCTACCAAACACCTAAAATGGCTGACAAAAGCAAAATGTCTTAAGCTTTCACATCACTTCCAGATGTTGTTCCAAGTGATTCAGAGCAAGCCAAGGTTAAGATCAAATAAACTGTTTAGTCTATAACCTGGAAGGGCAAAAAATGCCTTTCTTCTTGTAAAATCTGATGTGAATAAAGTACATGAAACTTTGAATAAGACTTTGCACATCTTGGGACTCAGACAACTCTGTGTGTGTATATTTACACACAGGTTTCAGAGTAGCAGCCGTGTTAGTCTGTATTCGCAAAAAGAAAAGCAGTACTTGTGGCACCTTAGAGACTAACAAATTTATTAGAGCATAAGCTTTGATGAAGTGAGCTGTAGCTCACGAAAGCTTATGCTCTAATAAATTTGTTAATCTCTAAGGTGTCACAAGTACTCCTTTTCTATATACACACACAAACACATCACTTTTATGTGTACTCCTACATTGGAGTATGGAGTCATTTTATGGCTTATGCTCTGTGGAAACAGAGTGGATACTTCCTCTATTTTTAAACTTCCTTGTTTTCTCAACCGAGGATAGAAATGTTGGTTGTTATGTCTTGCATATGCAGGTTTGATTGATTGTGTTCAGCCCTCTTGGTTGGATAGATTTTTCTGTAAATTTTGGAACTTGGCTAATTCCAAGGTTTTTTAGCAGGAGATCATGGCCAGTAGTTTTTTGTCTTGCAGTAGGGAATACCTTCAAGTAGTTTTACCTGCATAGGAAGGACAGTGCTTGTATTTTTTGCGTCCAGATCCATTCCAGGATGTAGCTAACTCTGTGAATGTCTGGAAAGTATCGATCAGAAAACAGAAGTGGAGAGTTCTGATATGAGGTCAGACACTTTGCTGGATGAATGTTGAAGTTTCCATCAAAAATTTCTCTGGGTTTCTCTGGGAAGCCTTGGGTATTGGAGCCAATGGATTAGCAGGATGCCCATATTAGTCACTTCTTCCTTTTTAATGTTGGAAGGGACCACTGTAATTCTCTAACCTCCTGAATAGCTCAGGCTTTGGGATTTTACTTCATTGAGCCCTGTAACTTGTGGCTAAACTGGAGAATATTTTCTAGAAAGACTTCCATTCTTGATTTTAAAGACTTAGTTTTGGTGAACCTACCATCTCTTGGTAGGTTGTTCCATTGGTTAAGTACCCTTACTCTTAAAAATTGCACCTAATTTTCAGTTTGTCTAGTTTCAACTTCCAGTCATTGGCTCCTGTCATGTCCTTCCTGCTTAATTAAAGAGCCCACTGTTTATATCATCCTCCCATGCAGGCATTTCTTGGCTATGATATTTTAACTTGTGCACTGTGTATCAACTACCGTCATTTTAATAGCTTTAAGTAGATTTCACATGCACCTGGAAATTGTCACCCTTTTAAGGAAAGTTCTGAAAAGATTGCAGGTAATAAATTAGCTGGAAAAGACATATTAGGTCATGGCATTGCCTTTCTAAAGCAAACTGGGCCTTTACAGTGTATGAATAGCATGTGACCATGCTGTAGGGAATATCTCTGGGGATGGAAATAAAGAATTGTATGTATTCTCTAAAGCAGATTCTTTTATAAGGCTATATAATTAAGTACTTATTTATCCTGACTGAGGAAATATCTGGGGCCCTAATAAATGTATTGTGCCTATTAAAATGTTTTCTAACTTCCTTTTTTAATAGAGTGGTCCTAGTGCCAGATCTTGTCACAAGATGTGCATCGATATTCAGCGAAGGCAAATCTACACACTGGGCCGTTATCTCGATTCCTCTGTGAGGAACAGTAAATCTCTGAAAAGTGATTTTTACCGCTATGACATTGACACGAACACATGGATGTTGCTAAGTGAAGACACTGCAGCAGATGGAGGTCCCAAGCTGGTGTTTGATCATCAGGTCAGGTGTAGAGATAAACATTGAGTGCACTTTTATTTCCTGGGCTTTGCTTAAAACATTTCTTACCATAGCTCATTACTAGAAATGAGAAGTGTTTCACCAAGTAACGCAACTAAAAAACATATTGGAAGAAATGGATAGGATGTATTTTTAAAAAAAACGCATGTTCCTAATTAACGATGTTAATGTTAAAATATAAAAAACTACTTTTTTTTCAAGAACATGAAGTTATTTGTTAGTATCTTGAAATCTCCTATAAAGATTAAGAAACAATGCAGCTATGTCTGGGAAAACTCGTCTTGCACAGTGATGCCTTGTCAGTGAGTAAGAGGTGCTCATCACTAGAATTGTGGAACCACAAACATATTGTAGCTAGTGTTGGGTGTTACTGTGGACAACAATACAAGAGACTATGCAGATACTGGAAAAAGGGCTTGGGTTTTGATCAAAATTTGGCCTACCTTTCATTTAAAAAGACTTGTGGTGTGTGTATGTGTGCGCGTGTGCGCACGCCTGCGTATACACATATATGCACTTCATAGGCATAGGAACTCATTATGGAATTGGCTGCCAGTTTTTCTTTGGAATATTGTACCTTGCAGAATTCAAATTTATAATTGAATTTATTCTTTTTTGCTGCCTATTGTGCCAACCTTTGCTGAGGAGCCATGGAATGTTTTTGTAATTCCATCTGTCCTCCTCCTTCCTTGCGTCTCTTGCTTTTCCCTACTTTTTTGTAACTCCGTTTGTTTCATATCTGAAATAAGTGGGTGTTGTGGTTTTTTTTGTTTTTGTTTTGTTTTTTTTGGAGACAGGGACCACATTGTCATCTTTGTACTGAGAGGCACTTTTTGGGTGCTGTAGAATACAGTTATGTATCAAGCTTTAGAGATTGTTTAATAACAGTATATTTCCCTTAATGTCTATCTTGCCATAAAACCTAGAGACCTTACAAGGTCAGGGCCCTGTTGTTTTAGAAATAGCAGGTAGATGAGACAAACAGGTAGGCTGTTGGAGGAAGAGGGATAGAGCTGAGCATGGGATAACAAAAATCATAGACCATTTTAATCCTAGCTGTGTGTACAGTCCTTGGCCAGTCATCAGTAATCTTGATTCCCCCTGACGCGCCGTTATCAGACGGTAGCTTTTAGTATATGTTATGACAGGTTATTGCAAATAGTAGAGTAAAAAAGCAAACCATTGACTTCATTTTTACTCTTCTACATAAAATTTTGAATACACTATTGAATACTCAGAGGTGACCAAAGTACATCCTGTGGTTGCCCTTGTCTTATGCAGATGGGGAGAATGGAGACACTAGACCCTGGCGTGCAATATTGCTTCATGTGGGCAGCCAAGCCACATTGTAAACTGGGGGCCAGTAATCTCTGTGCACTGCATCTGTATTACACATGGAGTTAGCTATAAACTGCTTCATTTACTACAGATTAAGAAAGGAGGATGTGCTGATATTAACTCATGCTGAATACTGCTGTTCTGCTGGTTACCTCAATAAGCTAAGGGTTTTTATTGGCTGATATGAAATATTAATGTATTGCTGATTAAACAAATGTAGTTTGTATATCTCTTGCTTCTTACAGATGTGTATGGATTCAGAAAAACACATGATCTATACGTTTGGAGGTAGGATTTTGACATGTAATGGCAGTGTAGACGACAGCAGAGCCAGTGAACCTCAATTTAGTGGATTGTTTGCTTTTGACTGTCAATGTCAGACATGGAAACTGTTGAGAGAAGATTCGTGCAATGCTGGACCTGAGGACATCCAATCCAGGATAGGACACTGCATGTTGTTCCATTCGGTAAGAGTTCACTTTGGATTTTAAGTCATAATGCCTGATTTTAGGGGGTGATACCTGTTTAACTTCATCGAACACATGAATCTTCCTTCAGATTAGTCTTTTGGGTGAGAAGTAAAACAGATATTAGCCACTTATAATTAATAACACTGGCACTGTTTGTAGGAGACAGTGGTAGTAATGTGTGTTTTTGTATACTTTAAAATTCACCTTGTGATTTAGTTTGAAATGGTTGTCATCATCTGAACTGTCTGTAGTCGTGCACTGCCATTAAACAACTGTTGCATTCCCTCCTCTCCCTCCCCCTTCAGGGATGGTGCATTTCCGTGGAGTCTCAAGTGATCTTTGCTAAAAGTTGGTAAAGCATTTTGGGATCCTTTGGCCTGATAGATGATGCATATTATTAATGGAAGCAGGTGGTGACTTGCAGCTATAGCCATGTGTTGGAGTGTATTGAGAAAGTAAGGCCCTGATTGTCAAAAGTGTTCAGTACCCAGCAGCTTCTGTTCTTGAAAGGTGCTACCGGGTGCCTAATACGCTTGTAAATTGGGTTACTTCCTAAATTCCAAGACCAGAAGGGTCCACTGTGATCATCTAGTCTGATCTCCTGTGTAACATAGGCCATAGAATGTCCATGAGTTAATTCCTGTTTGAATTAAAGCTATCTTTAAGAAAAACATTCCAGTTATGATTGGAAAAATTGCCAGAGGTGGAGAGTCTGCCGCAATCTTTGTTCCAATGGCTAATTACCTTCACTATTAAAAGTGTGTGCATTATTTCCAGGCTGAATTTGTCTAGCATTGACTTCCAGCCATTGGATCTTGTTTTATACATTTGTCTGCTGGGTTGAAAAGTCCATTATAAAATTTTTGTTCCTCATGTAGGTACTTATAAAGTCCGCTCTTAACCTTCTCTTTGTTAAATTCAAGCAGCTCAGTCTCTTTAGCTTATAACTATAAGGCATGTTCTTTAATCATTCTCATGGCTCTTCTCTGAACCCCTACATCTTTATCAACATCTTTCTTGGATTATGGGTACCAGAACTGGTTACAGTACTTATTTAGGGGCTTAAATGTGATCAGAGCTTTTTGAAAATCTGCCCTCCATTGTGGGTACTGAGGATTTTCAAAAATGTGTCCTTAAATGCCGAACAGCTATAGGTTTATCTAAGAATTTTGGTGACAATATGAACTTTGATTGAAGTAAAGTGTGGTTTTTACATATTACCAGGCCTCTGAGATTAGAGTTTCACAGTATGTATAGTTTAGTAGTATATTTCTCACTGTCTTAATACAGCCAACTGAAAATATAAAATTTAAATTGCAGTCATTTATTGTGTTCGTATTTTGGTCCCTTAGAAATTCCTATCTCTGTTCAACTAGTAGAAGATACTTTTTTCAAAGTTCCACTTTGTTTCAAATTGCCGTCTAAAGATTTAGAACTATTAACTTATTCCCACAAAATACTCTTTCAGGTAACGCTGTGAACTTGTGTGTTTTGTGCTCACATACATGTTTGCACAAACCAGGTTGGATAAAAATCAATGATTAAAAAAAAAAAAGCGATTTTTTTAATTCTGATTTTTTTTTGATAAAATGGTTTTTGAGGAAAAAACCTATCTAAAGATACATTATAGATCAAAGATCTCATCATAGAATAGTTTTCAGAGTAGCAGCCGTGTTAGTCTGTATTCGCAAAAAGAAAAGGAGTACTTGTGGCACCTTAGAGACTAACAAATGTATTTGAGCATAAGCTTTCGTAAGCTACAGCTCACTTCATCGGATGCATTTGGTGGAAAATACAGTGGGGAGATTTATATACACACACAGAGAGCATGAAACAATAGGTTTTACCATACACACTGTAAGGAGAGTGGTCACTTAAGATGAGCCATCACCAGCAGCGGGGGGGGAGGAAAAGCTTTCATGGTGACAAGCAAGGTAGGCTATTTCCAGCAGTTAAGAAGAACATCTAAGGAACAGTGGGGGGTGGGGTGGGGGGGGAGAAATAACATGGGGAAATGGTTTTACTTTGTGTAATGACTCATCCATTCCCAGTCTCTATTCAAGCCTAAGTTAATTGTATCCAGTTTGCAAATTAATTCCAATTCAGCAGTCTCTCGTTGGAGTCTGGTTTTGAAGCTTTTTTGTTGAAGGATAGCCACCCTCAGGTCTGTAATTGAGTGACCGGAGAGATTGAAGTATTCTCCAACTGGTTTTTGAATGTTACAGTTCTTGATGTCTGATTTGTGTCCGTTTATTCTTTTACGTAGAGACTGTCCAGTTTGACGAATGTACATGGCAGAGGAGCATTGCTGGCACATGATGGCATATATCACATTGGTAGATGCGCAGGTGAACGAGCCTCTGATAGTGTGGCTGATGTGATTAGGCCCTATGATGGTGTTGCCTGAATAGATATGTGGACAGAGTTGGCAACGGGCTTTGTTGCAAGGATAGGTTCCTGGGTTAGTGGTTCTGTTGTGTGGTGTGTGATTGCTGGTGAGTATTTGCTTCAGGTTGGGGGGCTGTCTGTAAGCAAGGACTGGCCTTTCTCCCAAGATCTGTGAGAGTGATGGGTCGTCCTTCAGGATAGGTGTTAGATTCTTGATGATGCGTTGGAGAGGTTTTAGTTGGAGCTGAAGGAGATGGCTAGTGGCGTTCTGTTATTTTCTTTGTTGGGCCTGTCCTGTAGTAGGTGACTTCTGGGTACTCTTCTGGCTCTGTCAATCTGTTGCTTCACTTCAGTAGGTGGGTATTGTAGTTGTAAGAACGCTTGATCGAGATCTTGTAGGTGTTTTTCTCTGTCTGAGGGGTTGGAGCAAATGCGGTTATATCGTAGAGCTTGGCTGTAGACAATGGATCGTGTGGTATGATTTGGATGAAAGCTAGAGGCGTGTAAGTAGGAATAGCGGTCAGTAGGTTTCCGATATAGGGTGGTGTTTATGTGACCATAGTTTATTAGCACCGTAGTGTCCAGGAAGTGGATCTCTTGTGTGGACTGGTCCAGGCTGAGGTTGATGGTGTGATGGAAATTGTTGAAATCATGGTGGAATTCCTCAAGGGCTTCTTTCCCATGGATCCAGATGATGATGTCATCAATGTAGTGTAAGTAAGGGGCATTAGGAGACGAGAGATGAGGAAGCGTTGTTCTAAGTCAGCCATAAAAATGTTGACATACTGTGGGGCCATGCGGGTACCCATCGCAGTGCCGCTGATTTGAAGGTATACATTGTCCCCAATTGTGAAATAGTTATGGGTGAGGAATAGGGATTATAAATACTAATTCTATAGTATGAGACAATATATTCATGTAATGTTTGAGAAGTTTTGTAAATGAGTTCTAGTAGTTCATGGATTAGGGATCCAATTTTATGGAGTTCTGGTGGCTTCTGTATAGATTATTTAGGTTAATCTTTCTATCTACCCAATGGGACTCAGTGCTCAGTCTAGAAGATACCATCACAGATGCTTAGTTCTCAAACTGTGGATTTGTATCTCCAGAGATAACCTGCTTGTTAACAGCAAAAATGTTTGTTCTTCGAGTGATTGCTCATGTGTGTTCCACAATAGGGGTGTGTGTGTGTGTGTGTGCTCGCCACGTGCACCCGTGCCAGAAGTTTTTCCCCTAGCAGTACTTGTACTGGGGAGCGCCTCCTGCGACCCCTGGAGTGGCACCTGCCTGATGTAGTATAAGGGGAGCTATACGCTCCCCCCACCCTCAGTTCCTCTTGCCACCAGTGAAGGTGTCGGAACTGCTTTGCTGTAGCTCATCCCCTGGAACTGTTCATTCATTTAGTGTTAGTACCTGTAGTTAGTTAGCCGTTTAGTTAGTCGGTGAGCCCAGGCCGGGGCGTGCCCCGCGCCCTAGGGTTTGTCATGCAGCTCTTGTAGGTGTTCTTTACCAAGAAGTGACCCGCATGCAGATTGTTTGCGCTGTTTGGGAGAAACCCACATCAGCAAAAGGTGCAAGATTTGCAAGTCATTTAAGCCTCAGACCAAAAGAGAGAGGGACGTTAGGCTTTGAGTCAGCGCTGACCCCGACTCCGGCACACTGCTCCAAACCAGTACCTGGCGCGGCGTCGGTACTTGGCGACCCTCAGGTGCCATTGACCAGTCGGCACTGCTCCCCATCCGCAGGGCATGTCAAGAGGGCCAGGAAGACTCCCTCTTTACATCAGCACCAAGGGAAGTCTGGGACAGAGGCTAGGCCCATGTTGGGTAGTCCTTGATCCCCACCGGGCCCCAGGCCTCCGACTCACGTTGAGCGGAGTAGCCCGGCCCCTTTGGAACAGACCTGTCCACATGCCATCACGCCTGAAGCCCTACAGGTGGCCCGGGACGTTGTGTCCATGCCGGTGCCCGGAGTGCCGCCTATGTCGGCCCTATGCTCCAGAGGCAAGCCGCTGTTGGGATCTCTGCAGTCGCCTCTAGCCCAGTCTCAGTCGAAGGAGTGTTCCCGACGCCGTTCACCACCCAGCGACCGCTCAGGGCAGAGTCCATGTGGATCGCCCTCAACGCTGACCAGACTGTCTGGCTGGGCTCTGGCCAACCGGGACTCTCGGTACTGCTCATCCTCAAGGAGCGAATATTGACAGGACCGCGGCGGGCATTGCTAATGGTCCTCGTCTTGGAGAGGGTACTGCAGTCAGTCACGGCACGGTCGTTGATGCTGGTCCCACTCAGACTCCCGCTCCAAGTCTCCGCCAAGGCATAGCAGCCCCGGGCGTCGATCGCCGCCGTCTTGCCATCACAGGTCCGCCTGTCGAGGCCGTTTGCGGATCAGCTGTTACTGTCGGTACTGGTCTTCCACGTCAAGATCACGGTCCCGTGGCTGTCATAGATCCTGGCACCGCTGCTCCTCTCGGTCCAGAGACAACAGCAGATCTTGCACCAGCCCGGTCTCCATTTATAGCCGTCCTTCGATGGGCTGGGCTAGGCTAGCCAACCTGAACAGACGGCCCTGCCAGTGCCACAGCAGGTGCAGTGGCACCAAGCATTGTGGCCAGCCCAATGGTACCAGTGGGCACCGTGGTCTCCGGCGCAGCCCCGGTGGGAGCTCGCTTAGTGCCCGGAGTGTCGGAAAGCACTGGCGGCCTCCCTCTCCAGACTCCCAAGAAAGGAGTTGGTGGGACACATCGTCGGCACCGTGCCTGGAGCCCAACCAGGTGGTGGACCCTCCGGTGCCTACCGACACCCAGAGCACTGCACCGACCTCTTCGTCCTGCCTTAAGGGAGGCGCTTGCGGCTCCGCCCCTCAGGAAGACTTCAGGGCCCACCAAGAACTCTTAAAGATGGTGGTTGCAAGCTTTCACCTCAAGCAGAAGAGATGGAGGAGTCCTCAGACTCCGTTTGACGTGTTGTCCCCATTGGCACTGGGTAGGGTGGCCTTGCGTCTCCATGAAGGGGTGGCTAAGATTTCAGATGCCCTGTGGCAAACACCGGCCTCGTTGGCCCCCATCTCTAAAAAGGTGGAATGCAAGTACTTTGTACCCACCATAGGGAATGAGTACCTGTATACCCACCCAGCACCAACTCCCTGGTGGTTGAGTTGGTCAACCACAGGGAACGGCAGGGTCAGCCAGCCCCGACCCCAAAGAACAAAGACTCTCGGAAACTGGACTATTTCAGAAGGAAAATGTATTAGTCTTCGAGCTTCCAGTTACGAGTGGCAAACCATCAGGCTCTCCTGGGCTGGTACGAATTCAATCTGTGGAGCTCCCTGCCCAAGTTTGAGGACTCCCTCCAGGAGTGCAATAGGAAGGACTTCCAGGCGCTAATGGTGGAAGGCGCAGTGGCCGCTAGGGTGTCCTGCAGGCAGCCTCAGATGCTGCAGACACGGCCGCATGATCAATGGCTTTCACGGTGTCCATGAGACGGGTGTCAAGGCTCCTGCTCTCTGGGCTGTCCAGAAAGGCGCAGTCTTCCATGCAGAATCTCCCATTCGATGGGAAGGCTCTGTTTGCAGAGGAAACAGATTACAAGGCTGCATGGCATGAAGGACTCCCACACAACCCTCCAGATTCCGGGCCTCTATGTCCCGGCTTCGGCAAAACCTAAGTTCAAGCCACAGCAGACTCCCGCCCAGGCCGCCCTCCTGAAGTGTGAGGCTGCCCATAAGAAGAAGCAGGACTATAACAGACGCCCTCAAAGGCAGTCTCAGCCTGTCCCCCAGTCTGGGTCCTCCAAGGGCAAACTTGTGGGGAAAAGGCTTTTTTACAGGAGGCTCGGGGGCACCCCGCCAGTCCTCACTAGTCCACCCCCAATAAAGCTACCCTTTTCCAACAGGTTGTGTTCTTTCCTCCTGGAATGGTTGCAGCTAACCTCGGACCCATAGGTCCTCAACACAGTCTCCCAGGGTTACACCCTCCAGTTTACTTCCCGCCCCACCAGCCCGCACCCCCGTCCCTCTTGGGGGACCCCCGCATGAAACTCTGCTCAAGCAGGAGGTGGGGCGGCTCCTAGGAATAGGAGCGATAGAGGCGGTGCCTGAGGAGTTCATGGTCAAGGGGTATTACTCCCGTTACTTCCTTATCCCGAAGGCCAAAAGGAGGCTCAAGCCCATCCTGGACCTCCGAGGTCTGAACCAGTACATGGTGAAACTCCAGTTCCGCATGGTCTCCCTGGTCTCCATCATCCCCTCCCTGGATCCCAGGGACTAGTACGCTGCTCTCGATCTACAGGATGCATACTTCCGCATCCACATATTAGAGAAGGACACAGGCGCTTCCTCCGTTTCATGGTGGGGCAGAATCATTACCAATTCACGGTCCTCCCGTCTGGTCTGTGCACTGCCCCCAGGGTGTTTACAAAATGCATGTCAGTGGTAGCGGCCTACCTCAGATGGCAGGGAGTCCAGATATTTCCCTATCTGGACGATTGGCTTGTCAAGGACACCTCCCAGTCACAGATGAGGGATCATGTGGCGCTCCTCCTGTCCACATGCACCGCCTTGGGCCTGTTGATAAACACCAAGTCCACGTTCATCCCGGTCCAACGCATAGAGTTTATCGGGGCACTCCTGGACGCAGTGTCGGCCAGGGCCTCTCTCCCGCTAGACAGATTCGAGACCCTGAAAGGTCTCATTGACTTTGTCATAAGGTTCCCAGTGACAATAACCAGGGTTGGCCTACAACTTCTGGGTCACATGTCGGCGTGCACGTATGTGGTCCATCACGCCAGACTCAGGATGAGGCCCCTCCAGCGCTGGTTGACCTCGAAGTTCTCCCAGGCCACGGACAGGATGGACAAGGTCCTCACCGTGCCGGACTCTGTGATCCCCTCCCTACGGTGGTGGTCCACCCCAAACATGCTCCAAGGGTTCCGTTCAGGGATAGGGCCCCGTTGTTGGAGCTGGTGTCTGATGCGTTGGACCTAAGTTGCGGGGCTCGTGGAGAACTTTAAGACCCAAGACCTGTGGTCGGCTCAAAACCTGATCCTACATATAAACGTCAAGGAGCTCAGGGCAGTGCAGCTGGCATGCATGACCTTTATGTAGAAATCCATGATTAAATCGAGTCTTCGTGATTAGTGATTTAAAATCATGATTTAAATCAAATCCACCCTGGCACAAACTCAGTTTATGGAAATTTTAGACTGTTGTCTGTTTAAAAAATTATTTGGAAACAAGCAAAAGCAGTGTACTTATACGGAGGGACTTAATTAGTCATGGATGGGGGAAAAAACAACATAAAACTGATATATTTGACTAGTCATTTCTGTCCATTCTGTGTCTAATGAATACATTTGTATTTGGTTTACTTTTCTCTCTCGTGATCCAGATTTTCCTTTTGTTTCTGTAGTGAAGTCATGACCTTGTATATTTAACTGAGACTGTTTACTGTGGAGAATGATTATATTGCAAGTACAGCATTGCAACTTTACTGCCTGTTCAAACAGGATCGTAGTAGTTAAATATGGAAAAATTCCTACTAGATCACTTCATTGCTAATCTAATATTATTGGTAGGATCCAGTATTGCTGATCTTTATGTGCAGAACTTGTAATTCAAAAGTTACATGCATGCTGGGCTTTCAGGATCTGGCCCTGTATCTGAGTTGTGGAACAGTGAGCGCAACAAGATCCAGTCGGTGGAAGTTGAAGTTAAATAAATTGAACCTTAAAATAAAATGTTGTTTCTTAGCAGTGAGGATAAACTAAATATTGCAACATCTTACCAAGGGAGTTAGTGGATTCATCATTGATGTCATTAAAATGAGATTAGATATATTTGTAAAAGGGATGCCTTAGTCCAGCTTCGGGTTGTGTGCTTGTGGTGAAGCCTTCTGGCCTTGATCTGCAAAACCCTCCTGTTCATCACCTTCCTTCATGGGCCTGGGAGAAAATAGGATTGTACACATTGCCCTCCACATGGTCATAACACTTACGGCTCTACATTCAGATGATAAACATGGTTTATCGTCATGGTTCAGGGCTTCAGCTGATCACCTGCAGGGGTCCACAAGGAATTTTTATTCCCTATACAATTGGCCAGAAATATTCATTTTTTTTTTTTATTTTGCTCTGTGGCATCAGAGATTGGCCAGAGCTGAAGATAGGCTACCATGTGGGATGGACCAGTTCTTTGAAGTGATACAGTGAATCCTCTTTCTTAGATGACTGATTAGTGAATCTTGCTCTCATGCTCAGGGTCAAACCTCCGTAGCTGGAGTTTGGGAAGGAATTTTCTCCAGATCAGACTGGCAGGAACCTTGGTGTTTTTTTATCTTCTTTTACAGTGTGGGGAATTGCCTGCTAGGATCATGAGGCGTATCACACCAAGTCAATTCCCTGCCTTTGCAAGGCCATGGACACTAATGGCACTTTGATCTTGTGTTCATTGCCCGTGGCACAGCCCGTTCTCTTGAGGACTGAAATGCTTTAGTTAAATAATTGGGCTAAATATAGGGGTATAGGGCTAAAAGGTAATGGCCTGTGGTAGACAAGAGATCGGACTAGGTGATGTTATGGTCCCTTCTGGTTTTAGGGCTTATAGTTTCATAGAGCTTATTTAAACGAATGTCTTCATAATTTACCCATGTCATCAAAACAGCATAAAAAGCTGAAAGATGAGTGGATTTGTAAGCATAGTATGTTTGAAAGATTCCCCCAGTAAATCTTTCGTTTAAGAGCAAACTGTTTGCTAAATTAAATCAACTGCTTTATCTGGGGAAATCTTTGGTGGGGGCAGGAATAAAAAAAATATAGTGAACTCAATTTTAATTTTTTTTTGTACATTTCCCATATGCCCAAATAGCCAAACTGATGTAAATAATTCTCCCTTCTCCAGCTAAAAATGATTCATTGATGTTTCTGCAAATGCTCACTGAGCTCTGGTTGGCTAAGAATTTGTTTTCTAGAGCACAGTTCAAAAGTTAAGCATCTGCTTTCCTTCCTCTCCAGAAAAATCGCTGTTTATATGTATTTGGTGGGCAGAGATCGAAGACTTATTTGAATGATTTCTTCAGCTATGATGTTGACAGCGATCATGTGGATATCATATCAGATGGTACCAAGAAAGATTCAGGGATGGGTAAGAGCTTCACTGTATAATTTTTTCTTGTTGGTATAGATGAAAAACTTAAAATATATAGCAGCAGATAAGACCTCAGTGACGCAGGATAGAGCTTGTGGTCCTGTTAGATCACAATGGCTTGTTAACAATAATGACATTCAACTCGAGCTTGCACACTCTTGCCCACTCTGTACCTGTTAGTTAAATAAATGGCTGACTTCGTTCTCCAGGGCTGTCAATTTGACATCTTCACCAGTACTATTTTTAAGGCTTACAAGTAAATCACAATTTGTTAGGTTTTACCATTCACCACAGTCTTGATGGCCTTCTAGCTATGTGACTTATATTATTTCCCTCGTTCTAGCAAATGACCAATGCTCATCTTGCAGCCTATAAAAATGGAATCTTAGCAATCTTAGTATTTGCTAAAATATTTTGTCCCAATCTCTGGCAAATACTGAAAACAAAAGTCCTGCGTGTAGTTTGTTCCTTAAACCAATGCAGTGTAATACCACCTTATTTCTACAGCGTCTTTCATACAAGGAATGTTCCAAAACAGTAAAGAGTCTCTTCCAGCTCATTATTTGAGGGATATATAAAGTCAGCCAAGACAAGAAATGAGCTGTAGAATTGATGAGGCAGAGATATAGGGAAGGTATTCCAGATGGCACAAGCCGCTCAATAGTAGCCAGCTTCTGTAATGGGACAGAGAACTTTTATGCTAAAGGAAATGAAGGGACTAAAGGAGTAGAGGAGAACAGGTTTGTGAGTTAGGCTTGGTCAAGTCTATGTAGAATTTGCCAAGGAGAATGAACAGTTTTGAACTGATCCCCTAGAACAAATGGGAAGCAAATAGAATTATGTGAGAATCAATGGGTGATTTGATGCAGTTTTTCTCTGTTGAAAGGCAGGTAGAAGATATTTTGGAATAGGGAGAAAGGAGTTTCAGGGAAGCCATGGGGGGGAAAAGTTGCAATTGTCTAGGCAAAAGGAAATTAAGGCCTAGATCAGGATTTCTTCAGAGGTGTGATTGAGGCAGTGACTTGCACATAAAGTGTCACTCCACACTCAATGCAGTTACTATTCCTGCCCATTGACATTAATGGAAAGGCTCCCATTGGCCTCAGTGAATTTTGCTTTTGGGCCATTCTGCCATATTAGCATTTTTTAGTAAGACGTCATATGTAAGTCTTTCCTTAGTTTTTCTTTCTTCCTTCCCTTGACATTGGCAGACAAATCTTGCAGTTCAAGTTTCTTTGAATGGATCATGTGGCTTGCAACCATCTCCTGTATTATGATCTATAAAGAGAATCATTTTGGTTCTAAACCCTTGTCAAGAATGCCATGTTGACCGTATTGGGAGGTAGACGTGTTGGTCTGTATTCACAAAAACAACGAGTCCAGTGGCACCTTAAAGACTAACAGATTTATTTGGGCATAAGTTTTCTTGGGTAAAAAACCCATTTGAAGAAGTGGGGGTTTTTACCCACGAAAGCTTATGCGCAAATAAATCTTAGTCTTTAAGGTGCCACCAGACTCCTTGTTGTTTATGATGTTGGCAGGTGCTTTCAGAAATACTTAAGAATGATTATTAGAGAGAGAGGTGGGTGAGGTAATGTCGTAGGTTTTTTTTTTGGACAAACTTCTGTTTGTGAGAGACAAGCTTACACAGAGCTCTGCTTCAGAAGAAGACCTGAAGTTGGTTCAGTAAAAGATATTACATCATTCACCTTCTCTCTCTAACATTCTGGGACCAAAACAGCTACAACAACAGTACATGCAAGAATGATTATAACAGAATCAAACACTGCAATAATTTTTTATCTTCTCAGTCTGATAGTTACTTTTCCCTCTACAGTAAAGTTACAAAATTGCTGATGTACGTTTCCCTTTTTACGAAGGAAGGGAGAAATTTTTTGTATGTGCACAAATTGTGTTAAAGTATATAAACACCAGTTTTGTCTTCCTTGCCAAGTACAGGAAGGGCCATAACTCTCTAGAGCTAGTGCCTGTTGTTTAATTGTGAAATTCCCTGTCACATTCAACCCTCAGCAGGGAAGTTTTAAAACTGTTGTTCTGCTGTGTGCCATTACGTTTCTTTGAGACTATTGTGTATATTTGTAAGAGTTTCTCATTTATGCAAGTGGCTAATTTTGCCTTCTGTTTACTTATGAAAAAATTGGGAAACAAATCACTTATGTTTAAAAACACAGCTTCCACCCCTTATTTTGATCACTTCTTTTTTTTTTAAAAGGCAAGTACATTGGTTATTGGTTATTTCAATCATAGACTCTCATAAGTTGCTGTTTGCTCACTTGGGTTAATTTGGTCGTCTAAAGATTGAATAAATCTCCAAATAAGGGATAAAAGTTCATGATACTTTTCCTGCAAAGTGATTTTTTTACTCTTCACTGTGTTCCTGGGGGAGATCCAGGTTGCATTATGTTCACAATCTTATTTAAAAGTTCTCTCTGTGCTTGGCGCTGCAGAGGAACTCTTCCCCCCCCCCCTCGCTCCCCCAAAGACCTTGCCCACAGTTTAAAGGAAAGAATATCTTTTACTAGTCTGCTCACACTTGGTTGTTGAGAGGAACTGCAGTTTTGAAAATCTAAATGGCAAACATTTTAGTGTGTGGTGGGGGGGAGGGGGGCTTTTTAATGAACACCTGTGATGAGTTCAGATTTTAGAAACCAGACTTGTCTTATGACTACTGAGCACAATGAGCCACATTTCTCTGGCCAAGTATATTAATTGCACGTTTCAGTTAGTCAGACAAGTGAGAACATAATAATTAGCCCTCTTCCCCCCCCTCCCTCCAGCCCCTTTAATGTTGAATAGCAGACTGTGACTAAATGACTCATTAGAAATCATTCATGAATAGATTTCCAGTTTGCTGTCCTCATGTCTGAGAAAGAAAGTAAATAAACAACTTTGAACATTTCCCTTGTTTGTGAAAGGAAATGTTAGAATTATTTGCTTTTAACAAGAACAGAAGAAAGGCCTCTTATATTTGAAACCACAAATGCTGTCAGAATTATTTTGGTCAAAGAAAGCAAGTCTGGATTGGAGCCCCTTTGAGCATGTTTAGTAATGAGGCACTGGTTTAGTAAAAATAATTCTGTGACATGCCACTGTAATATAACCTTGACCCATCCATTTAAATGCGGTTAAGGATGCTTATAGACTCATAGATATTAAGGTCAGAAGGGACCATTATAATAATCTAGTCTGACCTCCTGCACAATGCAGGCCACAGAATCTCACCCATGCACTCCTGCAATAAACCTCTCACCTATGTCTGAGCTATTGAAGTCCTCAAATCATGGTTTAAAGACTTCAAGGTGCAGAGAATTCTCCAGCAAGTGACCCATGCCGCATGCTGCAGAGGAAGGCGAAAACCCTCCAGGACCTCTTCCAATCTGCCCTGGAAGAAAATTCCTTCCCGACCCCAAATATGGCGATCAGCTGAACCCTGAGCATGTGGGCAAGATTCACCAGCCAGATACCCAGGAAAGAATTCTCTGTAGTAACTCAGATCCCACCCCATCTGACATCCCATCACAGGCCACTGGGCCTTTTCACCATGAATAGTTCAAGATCAGCTAATTGCCAAAATCTTGTTTCCCATCATAGTTTCTCCTCCATAAACTTACCGAGTTTAATCTTGAAGCCAGATAGGTCTTTTGCCCCCACTGCTTCCCTTGGAAGGCTGTTCCAGAACTTCACTCCTCTGATGGTTAGAAACCTTAGTCTAATTTACATGTTAGTATCTTTAATGCATTGTACTTTCATTTTGCTCCTGGTTTTCAGTTGTAGGATCAGATCCCAAAGTCTTTCAATTCAGTTATATTTTTAGCCCAATGTACATCTGATGCCTTTTCTGCTTGGGAAAGCACCATAACACCAATAGGTGCTCTGCACCAGTCTTTATCCTCAAGGACTCAAAAGACCAGGGACAGATGGCTCAAATTATATCTTTTAGACCAGTCTGTGGGATACCATTAACCCTGAGGAGATGCCAACAGCCAGACTGGAGCTTAAAAATCTTTGGCTAGTGCTTCTTTGAGCAGACACCATACTCTGGGCCTCCGGAGAGAAGAAGTCATCAAAGAAGATGCCAATAACATTGCAACCTCAACACCAACTATCTCAGCATGGGCAGCAGTGGCACAAGTTACCTTGGTACTGAATCTGACCTTGCTGGTGCCTTCACACCAAAGGGCAGCTTCAAGAGGCAAGACCAGATGGAGCATAATCATGGCTCCATCGGGGGGGAGGGATAGCTCAATGGTTTGAGCATTGGCCTGCTAAACCCAGGGTTGTGAGCTCAATCCTTGAGGGGGCCATTTAGGGATCTGGGGCAAAAACTGGGGATTGATCCTGCTTTGAACAGGGGGTTGGGCTAGATGACCTCCTGAGGTTCCTTCCTACCCTGATATTCTATGGCTCCAAGCGCCACGTGGAACCACCCCGCAAGGAGGATGTCAATGCCACTCTTCCAAAGACGCAGCCTCCGAACTCCTTACATCTCCGAAATTGGAGGAGGCAAGGAGCTTTTGGTCCAGTGCCAATCTCACTACTGACACCTGCACCAGTAGCTGAGCCTGTCAATGGTCTGAGTTATACCTCAGCTGAAGAACTGGAGAGGTGCTCTGCACCAAAACAGCAGCTGGCCCCAGGGGAACACCACTCTGTGTCCCTACCATTTGAGGACGAATACTTATCACCCTCTGTGACCTATTTGTTCTTGCTGGCATCAGGTAGGGATTCCTATCCCTTACTGTCAGAGGACTCCCATTCCAACCCGTTTCAAGCAATATATTAATGGCAGTGGGCTGGCCAACTTCAACCTAGTCAGTACCCCATAGCATGCTCCCTTGGCCATACTGGGGATTATCATCCTATATGTACTGGAGCAAGTCCTTCTCCTCTTCCTCAGGAAGAGGAAGATATCCTGCTCCCTAGTAGCATCAATAGGAAGGCCACCGACTCAAACAACAAAGGGACAGCAACAAACCCAGCCCCAACCGAAGGAATTGTCAGTCACCACATGAAGCAGTGGCCCTGGCACAGGTGTTCAACTTCAAGGCTTTCCAGGACCTCCTGTCACAGACTGCAGAGACCCTGCCATTGAAACCACAGTATTGCAGGCAGGGTCTTGTAAGCTGTTTGCTATAGTGAGCTCTGCGAGTTCAGCCAGGATCTCCCTTCTGCTCAACAAGGGCTTATTCAAGCTAGTGAAGGGGCTATGGCAGACCCTGCCTAATCTGGCCTTTGCATATAGGCAAATGGGGAAAATAGCTACCCTGCAGTCTCCAGAGCACTTCTGTCACTTTGGTGCATGCCCAGATCCTGGATTTCTGAAAGTGTCAGCAGTCTAAGAAAAGTTCACTTCCAAAAAGGCAGCCCAAAGCAAAAGGATCCAAACAAGTTTTGGCAGTAAAGTATATTCCTCCACCTCATTGTAGCTCTGTGTTGTGAACTACCAGACTGTTCATACAATGTAACTTCCTAGAAGAGTAATCCCCTTTCTGTCCAAAATCCCACAGGAGAACAGGGAGGAACTGAAGGGGATCATAAGAGGACCAAATGGTGGCCAAGACAGCTCTTAAGTGGATAAAGACGCATTAAATAAGACATTTTTCATAGCAGCTAGTATCGGGCATCCCAAAAGAGGACCTTCCCATTGAAGGAGTGTAGATCTGTAGCAATATGCCTTATGCCCAAAGAGCTTTCCGCTCTTTAGATTAAGTGCTCCATTTGCCAAAAGGCTTGAGAGCCACTCTATGATCCTTTTGGGATATATACACAGGCTCTTATGGAAAACACTGTAATTGTCAATCACAGCAGAAGACCTAGTCCTACTCCCAGAGCAGACAGGCAGAGTACCTGTCAATAAAAAGATTCCACTACTGCAGGAGACACCCATTGTTGTCCTCAGTCAAGCCCACTGGGCCTGGTCTACTCTTACAACAGAAAGTGGATGTTGGACAATATTTCCCATGGCTGCCATTGGCTTCATTTCCAAACTTACTCCCTAGCCTACCTGCTTCCCTAGCACTCTTCAGGGTCCCTTCTCATGTGAGCCTGTTGGAAAAAGTGGTCCCATCTAAGAGCCAGAGACCTAGTACCTCAGGTGTACAGGGAAATAGGTTTCTATTCCTAATATTTCCTTCTCCTGAAGAAGGGGGAGTCTTCCTCCTATCCTAGATCTGAGGAAAATGAACAAATACATATGCCACCTGAGATTCAGAATAAGGCTTGCTTCCACCATTCCTTTTCAACAGACTTAAAACCGGTTCATGGTTCTCAGCTTGTAGGACACATTTACAAATGCCATCCACTGGCCAACAAGTACTTGAGATTCACTCTGCAGCCAAATGACTACCAGTGCAAGGTATGATGATGATCCACCTGAGTGGCTCAGAGGGAATGTGAACTGGCTGTAGTTGACCACGAGGGATACCACTGGCTGAGGGGAATTCTCAGCAGGTGTGAAACCAGTGGAGTCAGCTCCAGTGTCAGCTGCCTCCTGCCCAGTATAGTGGGGGGAGAAGGTAGAGAGAGGTGGAACAGAACTTCTGAACAGCAATTCTGAGCATACATACTCCTTGAGGGATCATAATCATTTGTGGTAAATTAAACAGCTACGCACTCTCCTTATCTCGAATGTATTTTGCTGCAGGAGAGAATCTGTCCCCATATTGGTCATCACGTACTATGTTAAGACGTCAGAATGGTAGATCCCAAGCAAGTAATTGTGGTCTTAGTAAGGTTTAATATTTTTACATACTTAGTTTTTAAATGTCCTTTTAAAGAGACTTTTGTTGGCTGAATACCAAGAACGCATCTTTTCAGAAGCTCCCTCCTCATGTGTACCCCTCAAGTGACTGAGGTTACTACATTATAGTTTAATTACCATCATGTACTTAATACATTGTGTGCTGCAGATGTAGATAATGAAGTTGTTGTTATACCTCCTATAGGAACAGTTTGTTTTTCGTACATATCAGGGTTCCCTCCCCACTCTGAACTCTAGGGTACAGATGTGGGGACCCGCATGAAAGACCCCTCTAAGCTTATTTCTATCGGCTTAGGTTAAAACTTCCCCAAGGCACAAATTCTTTCCCCTTGGAGGGTATGCTGCCACCACCAAGTGATTTTAACAAAGAATCCGGGAAAGGACCACTTGGAGTTCCTATCCCCCCAAGCTCTTACACCCCCTTTCCTGGGGAGGCTTGAGAATAATATCCTAACCAATTGGTTACAAAGTGATCACAGACCCAAATCCCTGGGTCTTAGGACAATAGAGAAGTCAGTCAGGTTCTTAAAAGAAGGATTTTATTTAAAAAAAAAACAATAAAAATCACCTCTGTAAAATCAGGATGGAAAAATAACTTTACGGGGTAACAAAAGATTCAAAAACACAGCAGAACTTCTTCTAGGCTTAGTTTCAAAGTTACCAAAAACAGGAATAAACCTCCCTCCTGCAAAGGAAAAATTCACAAGCAAAACAAAAGATAATCTAACATGCCTGGCCTGGCTTTTACTCTCAATTTTTGTAATATGAGACTTTTAGGATGATTTATAGGAGGAGGAGTTTTCTGACATGATGCTTATCTGCTTCCCAAGAGAACACACAAAACAAAGCCGCCTCCCCCACACCCCGGTCCAAAAAAAAAGATTTGAAAGTATCTTCTTTGCCCATTGGTTCTTTTGGTTAGGTGCCAACCAGGTTATTTGAGCTTCTTAACCCCTTACAGGTAAGGAGGAGTTCTAGGCTACCCTTAGCTGTATGGTTATGACAGTACAGGTTGGTGGTTTATATGCTTTTGAGCTCATTGATAGGAATCAAACAAACATCTGGTAAACACCCTTAAAAGTTTTAAGGTCTTCTAGGCTGAAATGTTACTCTACCCAGCATCTTCCAATTAGTGTGCCCTAGTTTCACTGCTGTCTGATCAATTTTGTTGTTTTCAGGAACTTGTTCAGTCCAAAGCCTTTTTTCATTCTGTTGCAATAATATTTTTACTTTCTCATTCTCTTCCTCTGTAAAGGATTGAGTAAAAGGTCTCGTCTCGAGACAGACATCTGTGTTTAACCACTTCAGTTTCTAAGCTGAGTGAATTGAAGCAGTATAGCTTGTGTGTGTGGTCAAGGTGTGAGGTTCTAGTTCTGTGGTTCTGTTCCACCTCTTTCCCCATGTTAAAACACTAATACTGTGGCAAGCGGCCTACCTCCTATCCATCTCCAAACTCCCTCCGTTTTGAATGTTTTGTCAGAAGGTGGTTGACTGACACTTTTGAGGGGGTAAAAAGTGAGTGAATTTGATCTATTTTTGATTCTCATTCTAGGTGAACCCTGAAATTTCACCTTGAGTGGATCTCATCTGGTCTTAGTGCCTTTTGTTTTTTACCTTTGCCAATAAGCTTTGTATTTTCTTCGCTCTTACAGGATGACCTTTCCTCAAAGATTTTCTTCTTCCTCATTTAAATACAATAAACTGACTTTATATAGTATCCTTCATTCACTACAGAGAATCACTCCTAGGCCAAAGGGACAAGGCAGGTGTTTTACAGCAACATTTAAAGAGGGAGGCTATAACTAAATATTCTGTTCTTCAAGGATCCCAGTTTTCTCATCCTTTTTTATTCTGAATATATTTGTTCACACAAAGACAAATTGGAAGCAACCATAACTGATTTCTGGTAAGGGAAAAGCCACTCACATAAGCCCTTAAAAGAAATGTCACAGTAAGAGATTCTTTAACATATCTAATGCTCCACAGATCACATTTTTCTGACTTACTCTCTCTCTATAAACAAGTCCATATACTTCCAATATGAATTGTAGCATAATACATGCATCATATTCTTCTCAATTGTACTAGAATGCAGCTCTGACCTCAGAGTCTTGTGTATATATGCACTATTTTTTTAACTGTTCTTTACTCTGGGTAGTCCTACAGAGCCAACACAGGTACCGGAGAGCGAGGTACTGGGCCTTCGGGCCAATTTTACCCTCGGTTGCAAGGCAGAAAATGATAGTGTTGCACAAATGACATTTCTGACCAAATTCTACTCATCACTAAAGATGATGCACTAGCCAGAAACTGCTCAAATGTGCATTGCTGCCAGGTAGAGGCAACCTTTTACTCGTAAACTTGACATGGAAATTGAGACACAAGCTATGGGTAGGAGCGGGGAAAGACTAGGCTAGTTAAAGATCTCCAAGGACTTGTGCTTTCTACTAAGGAACATAACTGGAGCCTGGAAAGAACCGTGAATGGTGCTCAAATGTGCAGTTTCACTGGTGGGTTGTACGTGTCCAAGTGTGAACTAGATGTATTACATACATCTGTGTTTTTTATCTGACTACAGTTTTGAATGAGACTTACTGAATGGCGCTTTTGTCTTTTTGTAGAGAAATGAGTACTGTCCAGATTTTTTTAAATCAATGTAGGTTACTTTCCTGACCCAGCATATGAAAACAGTGAAGCATAATACCAAAATCTGTTGCAAACAGGGTTGTAAAATGCAGTTCTGTATATTTTTTAATAGTAATGTAAAAAGGAAGTTAGCACAGGGCTTCCCGTCCAAGGAAGAACAAGATTGTATATACATGTATGCAGTTTCATAGTTAGTTGGAGGGAGAATTTGCAACATGTAAGCGCCTTGAGAGTTTTCCTGCCAAGCAACTTGACTGAGAGCCAGGAACCTTCACCAGCCTTTGTAAACTGACCCAGAAAGAAAAATGAGACAAACAGAATCAATAAACAAAGATCACGTGTTGGTCATGAGTGCATTTGAAAGGATGGTTGCCTGGGAAAACAGGAAATAAGAATTACACAACAAACAGTTAGGACTGCCAAACTGCTAATTTGACGCTGTTTCGGAGAACTACATACAGGGAAACCTCCAGGAATCTTCAGTATTTCAACGTTTCTAAATCTGAAGGTAGAAAAGAGAGGAGTAACTTGATGTTTACATGACAATTTTTCTTAGTGCAAGAAATACAATGTCCTCACAGTACCCTGTAGTCCAGGGGGTAGTCGATTATTTTTTGTCATGGCCCAAATTTCTTGGTCAAAGTATAGGCAAGGTCCAGACTCGAGAGAAAATAAAATTAAAAAACTAAGTAAGATTTCTGGTTCCATTCAAAAGTATCTTGCTGTCCAGATATGGCCTGCAGTCTACAGATTGTCTACCCCTGCTATAGTGTACAGGAAAGTGCATTAGTCGGAGTCATGAGACCATGACTTCAAGTGTCGCCTCTTCTGACTACTATTAATCTGTTTGCGTAACAGCCCTTATCATTAAGTAAGGCTTCAGGTATCATAAGGCCCCATTTGACAGATGAGGTAACCCTGCTCTGGCAGTACTGATCTTGCATAATCTTTGGAAGTAGAACTAAACTATCTCTTCTGGGAGATCCAAGTCTCTTCCACTGACCTATCTGAGGCAGTAGCTACATGCTTGGCCATACTCTCTGTAAAATGGGGCTACTTCTACATACCTGCCTCTGGGAAGCATTGATATAAACACAGATGATCTTTATTAAACAAGTGCTATTTGCTATATAGCCCTGGACTCGGGGAAAAATGGGTTTCTCCCTGGTTCCTCAGCAGACCTCCTATATTACAGTGAGCCAGTCATAAAACACATTTTCTAGAGGTGAATGCTTAGTATGATTTTTCAGCTGTCTTTGTACTTTGTGCCATTTTAAAATGATTTAAATGTTTTTAAAAGGCAAACATTTAATATTAAATGGAAGAAAATTAATCAAAAGAGATGTAGTTATTTTCATAATTATGATGTAGTAGCACATAATTTTCTAAAATCCATGCTCTAGGAATTATTGTGGGGGAGTTCTGTGGCTTCTTTTAGAAAAGATGTTGGACTAGATAATCACAGTGGTCCTCTCTGGCCTTGAAATCTGTGAATAATGTAAAGGGACTGCTATACCTTTTAGTTCTTTGGTACATACTTTTGAGGTCCTTGCTACACATTTAACCTTGAAGGCCCTTTCTACTATGTATGGCCTTCACCTCTCAATTAAGATTCATCTCTTTATTATGCAGGTACAAACTGTGAACGTTGATTTGACTTTTATACGTATTTTGGTTGTCTCTAAAATTATCTGCAGGTGTGTATATATAATATTGAGGGGGAAAAGGGGTCTGCACATATCTTCTGTGTAACCTCTCTATATATCTTAAAATAGCAAGAAAATTCCCACAAAGAGAATTGCTAAAAGGGAACACTTACTCACGCAAACCGTTTCAAGCAAGGAGGTATCCAGTTAAAGTATCTTGTACCTCTTTGCTGAGATTAGCAGCCATAGTTTACAGACAAACTGGTAGAAACCTCTGTCCCAGCACATGCATTTCAGTTTAGCTTAAACCTGTTGCTAAGATTTAAACTAAATCAAAATAAGCCTGGTTTAAACCAAAATGTCTTTTTTGCACTGATTTAACTGTTTAAAACCACACCTTGAGCTTCAATTGGTGCAACTGTGTGTTTAAAAAACAAAAACAAAAAAAACACTTAAACTTGTCTTGGTTTAAAAAAAAAATAAAAATTGTTCCCTATTGAATTTTATCAAAATGAAGCAGTTGCCTTGGGTTCTTTGCAATCTTCTCCCTCTAGCAGAGATGAGGCACCTTAATTACCTTGGAATTAAAAGACCAAGAAGCTTCAAAGGATTTTCAAGCTGCATTAGTTCACTCATTCAGAAGGGCCAAAAAGAAGGCTTACGGATCACATATGTTATCCTAATGGATCAGTGTGTGCATGGGCATTATTTAAAACACTAGACAATTGGTGTTCAATATCTGTTTAATTACTGGCATGCTGCTGAATATCCCAAGTATATCCCAGGATAGATGTATGCTAAAAGATGCTATTAGCAAAGTAGGTGTTGCTTTAGGGTCCCTTGCAAAAGAAGAGAGGGGAGTTATTCTGTGAACTTAATTGTATGTGCAAAGTATGGACATTTTCTCGTCTTTTGTGTTGGTGCTTCAAACCTATTCTGATTCAAAATGGTAACGTCTCTTCCTTGGATTGGTTACACTAGATCTTGCTAAACCAAAGCTAAAAATCTTAGCTCTTAAAAAGAAAGAAAAACTTCACGTTTGCATGAATGTACTCTACACACCAGGTGGCAATGATGCATATACTTTCCTGTGTGCCTCTACTTCTCTATCAGTGCAGCTTTTGGACACAGTATTTGTAGCAAGCCTGTAAATTGTGTATTTATTTAATGCCAGATGTGTCTCAGCAGTGTACAGGACATGAGAGAAAAACAATCCCTGCCAAATAAGGAATACCAAACTAGCTAAATAGAGGTCCCCATGCCTCACAAGCAGACTCTGGGCTTGCAGGTTACATTTCATTTTCATATGATATATCTGATTCCTTCAATTCTCCCTTCTCCGGTATCCTCCTCCATTGTTCTGTTTAGGATGTAACATTTACTTTCTCTTACTGAACAGTTCCTATGACAGGTTTCACTCAGAGAGCCACCATTGATCCAGAACTGAACGAAATCCATGTGTTGTCTGGGCTCAGTAAAGACAAAGAGAAACGGGAAGAGAATGTTAGAAACTCTTTCTGGATTTATGACATTGTGAGGAACAGTTGGTAAGTAAATTTAAAGGCTTCTCTGAAAGTAAAGTGCAGTTATTCCTAATTTTTACAAATTGGGGAGGTTATTCCATTGTGTACTTGTGGGATGGTAGGAAAGTAGTATATTTTAAAAAAAAAACCCTCTTCCCTCTGCAGCTTGTTCAGATGCAGGCAGGATTGACTCAGGCTTTCATCCTACTGAGTTAGGTAACTTGGTTTTACTGTGTGGGTGGCCTCCAATGAGACCTTTAAAAACTTATGGTCCAGGGTCACTTCCCAGATAGCATCTTTGATCCAAATCTCTCCTCTTACTTCTGTGTAGTGTGATGTATACCAGTTGGGTGCCACTACCCCACCCCAGAAAGTCAATGGGTGAAGTCCTTGTCCCACTGAAATTAATGGGAATGGGTCATGTCATCTAAGGACTTCGAAAATTTTGCCCTATATAATTTAAAATGTTATAGCAGTTTCAAATTAACCATTTTCCTACTGAGTACTGTAGCAGCTACCATGCATAAGGCAAAATGTAGCTGCAGTACCAATTAAATTTTTTTATTAAAGCTAATGTTAAAAAAAAAAAAAATTACATAATGTACAGGTTAAGAAATGTCTGTACATCTGGTTATAGTGCTTAGATTATCTGCAAATCGAAAGTTTGTTTTAAAAGTCATAAAATACATATAGTACATAATCAGCAATAACCCAAATTTAGGTGAAGAAATTTAACAATGAAATTTAGATATTAGAATCTGAATACTCTGATACATCACTTGTGAAAAGTTGCACAGAAAGTTGATTGTGGAAAGCAAATATCATTACATTCTGATGCTGTATTACATATTACCCTTTGGAAGTGACAGTGTTTCATACAACACCAGACCTGAAGTAAGGTTACCATCTAGTTGTGTTAAAACTGTGGTTCACAAGGAAGGGGTTAAGCATTTCCTGAATGGTACATTAATTTGGGATTAGGTGGGGCAAACTGAAACTAATAAGACCACCTGTACCCTAGGAATGGCCATTGTCTCCTGCCTTTTCTCTGATACTCTCCCACAGCCCTCCGTTAAGGAGCCAGATACCTACCTTGCATACAATGAGTTTTAATCAACCACCCACATTCATGCAACCTTCTCTTTCACTAACTTAACTGCTTATTCTACCTGTAGCTAATTCTGATTTGCTAGTGGGAGAATGTTTGTTTGAATATTACTCTGTGTTTCAGGTCTTGTGTCTATAAGAACGATCAAGCAGCAAAAGATAATCCAAGTAAAAGCCTTCAGGAGGAGGAGCCCTGCCCAAGGTTTGCCCATCAGCTGGTGTATGATGAGTTGCACAAGGTATGGATATCTATTTTCAGAGTGCTAGATTTCAGTTGTATTTAGCTGGCATAACTGCAGCTCTAAAAAATAAGCTGGTTGTGTGCAGCATGGATAAGAACATCAGTGTGGGTGCAGCATTGCAGGCTTCAGCGCAGGCTTCCAAGTGTGCTGGGGACCCCTGGATATATACTTGCATTAAAGCATGTGCCACTACATACACACTTTTGTTTTTAGCAGTGCTAGCATGGTTAGAGCTCGCATGTGTCTAACCATGCTGCAATCACACCTCTATATTGCAAAGTAGACATATCCTAAATGTCATAGACCACACAAGACTGAGAGCAGAATTCTAAGTGCCACATTGTTGCTGAATCATGGCTCCTATCTTGAATTCACTCTATATGAGAAGCCATATATATTTTTAGAAGCCTCTGTTCAAATGACCTTTCTGGATTCCCCTGATATAAATGAGTCGTCTCCCTTCTATGGACTCTAAAACAGTGAATTTGGGAGGGGGGGGGAGAGGAAATGAATACATGGAGGAGGAGAAATTTTTGAGTCTCTGCAATTGCAGAATTCTCTATGGGATATTTAGTATTCAACAGATGAGTTTTCAGGTGATAAGTGGGTTTTTTTTTTAAATCCAGTAAAAGAAGGGAAAAAATCGGTATTTCTTGCTTTCCTTGTTGTAAAGAGGTCATGGACTCAGCCTCATAATTAGAGGGAAACATCTTAGTTATGCTGAAGTGCTTTCAACAACATGACTTTATTTTTCAAAACTTGCCCTTAGCGCTGGCAAAAATAGAGGCTTAGAGCAGAGATGTTGTAATGCATTTACCAGTGCTGTATCATTTAACTGATCATTAGTGCCACAGCTTCTAGTAATTTGGGTATGTAGGAAGACTCGCATGTACAGCCTTCGATGTCAGAGACTAAAAGTTGTAACATTGAGTTTGTGGTACTGCAGGATGCAAACCAGAAGAATGTGAACTGTACATCATACTTGTTGTTTATACATATAAATCTTTTTGTATACCCATAGATGACCAAAAACAGGGGGAGATGGGAACAGGGGCTTTCTCAAATGTATTAATTTTCAGTGTCTTGGTTTTTCCTTCCATTTTTCATACCAATTCTTTAGCACTGACTGTGTGCAATTAATTCTTCTCTCTCTTACAGTGGATTATAATATTCATCAATGCTTTATCTGTTCCAAAGCAATAATAGCAATTACTTATGAAATCATGGGTGGGGCTGGTTCATTTCAGGATGCATCCTTTCTAATTTGATGCTTTATCCCATTAGCTCTTTGCTTTGCCTCGCCTCCAGTTAAGGTAGGAGCTGAAGTGAACAAGCCTCTTGGAGTTTGCCATGTAGAACATCTCATAACCAGGCTATTGTATAATAAGATAACAAATACAAATCTGTACTTCAAGAGGCTACTTGAGTATTTGTCCGTATACCATAGTCATATTAAAACAATCGGGGGGCCTTAGCAGTCCTTGAGGACCCATCCCTATTTTTGTGGGTAGCTCCTGATACCTCTACTCTTAAAAGTATTATGCTGGACTGGGCTCAGCCCACAATCACTATCCTTTGAGCATTCTTAGGCCTCCCTAGAACAGGGGTTCTCAACCTTTTTCTTTCTGAGGCTCCCCCAAACAATCTGTAAAAACTCCATGGTCCACTTGTGCCACAGTACCTGGTTTTCTGCATATAAAAGCCAAGACTGGTGTTGGGGGGTAGTAAGCAGGGGACACCACAAAGCTAAGTTGCTCAGGCTTCTGTTTCAGCCCCAGGTGGCGGGGCTCAGGGGGCCCCAGGCTTCAGCGCCATGCAGTGGGTCTTTGGTTTTCTGCCCTAGGCCCCAACAAGTCTAACACTGGTCCTGCTTGTTGGACCCCCTGAAACCTGCTCACAGTCCCCAGGGGGCCCTGGACCCCTGGTTGAGAACCATTTCCCTAGACCACTGGTCCTTGTCTTCAGATGAGTTGGGGTCTAATTCAGAAGAGAGAGGACTTGGCTTTCACAAACCCAGAGAGCTGCTCACATCTCTCCATCAGAATCGTGATTCAGTGGTAGCAGTGAGGATCCCCCCAGTGCCCTCTGCTATGGTGATGGCACTTCCGGAGTAGTGGTTTTCCAAGTTGGTAACTCATTAGGAAACTAGAATAGTTAGTACTTCAGAGCACCATTATTGCAGGCTGTCTGCAAAGTTATGTTTTCAAGACTTTCTTTGCAACCAAAAGAGATTCTTTTGTCATGTGACTCCAGGAACCTGGACCCTAGGCCCTATAGTAGCTATGCTTTAATTTGGCCCTACCACATACTGGTGGTCTGCCTCTGGCAGATAATTGTTTAAGTCTACTTCAGAGTCAGGGTCTTGCAGATCAAGAATGGAGAGTATATTAGCAATCTGTCACTGTTGGGAGGTCATTCTGCCATAAGTCTTTCTGAGCAGCAGTGCCAGCAAAGCCTAATGAGCAAAATATGTTGGGAGACGATATACAGTAAAAGGTTGCGTTTCTAGTGTTACTTCCACATAGTCACTATCCTATTCACTTTGAAGGGCTGTTGGATTAATATGGGCTTCTCTCTTCAATAGATACAGTAACCTAAAGAACATTGAAAAGTTATATAGTTTATGGATATTAGAGATCATTTCAAGTTATCTTAAAGTAAGACACGTACTAGTCTTTGACAGCACAGACTTATTTTTCACCATGCTAGATAGTAAGCTTGAGGAGAATTACTATTTCTCAATTTTTTAATCAGCAGATTCAGTAGAATGAAGCAAGCCTAGTAATAACTTGGAATAGGTTTACAAAAACCCCCACCCTGTGTATGTACTAGAATAACATCTTCAGAGACATGACTTGCCAAATGTACAGCAAATGTTTTATGCATGTGCACATGTCAACTTAAAAAATGTCTCTGGCCTACATAGGTTCATTATTTGTTTGGAGGAAATCCTGGCAAATCCTGCTCTCCAAAGATGAGGCTGGATGACTTCTGGTCACTGAAGCTCTGTCGGCCTTCGAAGGAATACCTGTTGAGACACTGCAAATACCTCATAAGAAAGCACAGGTATAATAGCCAAGACGGCTTCTTTTGAGACGATGAATTACAAGTTGTAGCCTTTCCAAAAGCTTTTTAGAGAATTTGAATATTATCTTTCATTATTTTGTAGATATGCAATTGCCCTGATTATGTAATGGGTCATAAGTTTCCCAATTATTTTTCACTTGTGTATTTTTCAAGGTATACAGAATGGTATACTGAACATTCATGGAGTATCTGGATAGAAGTTTTGTGGGGAAATAGGGAGAATCTTTGAAAATTGTTATAGGTTCCCCTATTATTTTGCTGCTTTTCAAAATAAACCCTGAAATTCTTGTTGCCTCTTAAAGAATTCAATGACATATTCCTAAAGCAGTGTTCTAGAAGGCAAGTCTTTCTTCCAGTGGTGTTAACAAGGCCATGAGTCCAAATTCCCTTGCACATCTGAAAATTTATCCCCTTATTGGTTCACATGTAAATGTTTCTCGGATTCATATGGACCTAGTTGGCTTATCAAAGAAAAGGTTAAGAAGAAAGTAGATGAAGGTCTATAAGTACTTACATGGGGAAGAGATTTCTGATAGTAGATAGATCTTTAATATAGCAGAAAAAGGGAGAATGAGATCCAGAAGTTGGAAACTGAAGCTAGACAAATCCAGACTAGAAATAAGGTGCAATTATTTAACATTGAGGGCACTTAACCATTGGAATAACTTATCTAGGGGATATTGGTTGGTTCCCCATTTGAAGTCTGTTTTAAAAAAAAAGAGTGAATATCTTTCTAAAAAATGTGGTATAGCTCAAACAGAAGTTATGGGCTTAATGTAGAAGTTAATTGGTGAGGCTCTGTGGCCTGTCAGACGCAGAAAGTTGGACTAGATCATAATAAGAAAAGGAGTACTTGTGGCACCTTAGAGACTAACAAATTTATTAGAGCATAAGCTTTTGTGAGCTACAGCTCACTTCATCGGATGCATTTGGTGGAAAAATCAGAGGGGAGATTGATATATACACACACAGAGAACATGAAACAATGGGTTTATCATGCACACTGTAAGGAGAGTGATCACTTAAAATAAGCCATCACCAGCAGCGGGGGGAGGAGGAAAAGCTTTCATGGTGATAAGCAAGGTAGGCTATTTCCAGCAGTTAACAAGAATATCTGAGGAACAGTGGTGGGGGGTGGGGTGGGGGGGAGAAATAACATGGGGAAATAGTTTTATTTTGTGTAATGACTCATCCATTCCCAGTCTCTATTCAAGCCTAAGTTAATTGTATCCAGTTTGCAAATTAATTCCAATTCAGCAGTCTCTCGTTGGAGTCTGGTTTTGAAGCTTTTTTGTTGAAGAATAGCCACTCTTAGGTCTGTACTCGAGTGACCAGAGAGATTGAAGTGTTCTCCAACTGGTTTTTGAATGTTATAATTCTTGACGTCTGATTTGTGTCCATTCATTCTTTTACGTAGAGACTGTTCAGTTTGACCAATGTACATGGCAGAGGGGCATTGCTGGCACATGGCATATATCACATTGGTAGATGCGCAGGTGAAAGAGCCTCTGATAGTGTGGCTGATGTGATTAGGCCCTTTTCCCCCCCTGCTGCTGGTGATGGCTTATCTTAAGTGATCACTCTCCTTACAGTGTGTATGATAAACCCATTGTTTCATGTTCCCTGTGTGTGTGTGTGTGTGTGTGTGTGTGTAAATCTCTCCTCTGTTTTTTCCACCAAATGCATCCGATGAAGTGAGCTGTAGCTCACGAAAGCTTATGCTCTAAAAAATTTTAGTCTCTAAGGTGCCACAAGTACTCCTTTTCTTTTTGCGAATACAGACTAACATGGCTGCTACTCTGAAATAGATCATAAGTTTCCTCTGGCCTTAAGCTCTATGAATCTGCTAGGTGTATGGAACAATTACTTTCTTAGTGGTAACCATTTGGCTGCTCCTGTTTACTCAGACCTGTAAAATGGCAATGGGGTGAAACTGAAATGTTAAAATGTAACCAACCCATTTAAGACTGATTAAAGGGAAGCCTAAGGCTACCTCTGTAACTTGTTGCCAAGTAAATGTAGCAAAAATTAAAAACGTTGAAATAACAATATCATTATTTATATTACTGTAGTACCTAAGAACACTAGTCATGGACCAGGGACTCATTGTATTAGGCACTACACTAACACAGAACAGAGTCCCTGCCCCAAAGAGTTTACAGTCTAAATATACACAGCGTGAGGGAAGGGACAAAACACACAAGCAGACTGAGCAAAGTGATAAATTAATGTCACGGGTTACTTCCATATTTTTTAGTGGGAGGGTGGTTGGTGGGTTTACTTAGAAGGGGATAAGCTAAAGGGAAGGGACAGAGGAGACACTGAAGGGAAGAGGGGTGAGGGGGACAGAATGGGAGAAGATAAGCGTGAAGCTGGGATGAAGAGACTGGCTGTTTACTCCAACCCTCGCTATACAGAGCAGAAAAAGACCAGTCAAAACTAGGGTAAGTTCTCCAAAGATCCTTTTGCCCATTCTGGCTGGAGTCTCTGGCTGGCTACTCTTTGCAGCTTTCTTCCACGCCACTGCCAGGATGGTGCTTTGGGGAGGGAAGACACCATCAGGTCCTAGTGCCCCCAGAGTGTGTGGTGGAGAGGGGGTCTTCTCTGCTCCACTCTACCATTCTGGGTCCAGGAGTTTGCTGGGAGGGAGGGGTGGCCTGGCTGGGCCCTATTCTCCTCCCCGCCCCCATCCCTGAGTGCAGCAATCTCTGCTTTAGCTGCTTCTGCCCCCATTGGCTGGAGTCTCTGGCCTGCCTCTCTTTGCAGCTTTCTCCCAAGCCCACATTGGAGGGAGGGCAAAGATACCACCTTGTGCTAGTGCTCCCACATTGTTTGGGAAGTCTCCCTTGCAGAGTTATGTGATTGGGGAAGGCGTAACCCCATGCTAAAGGGATCCATTTTTTCCCTAGCACTTTCAGCTATATTAACTGGATCAAAAAGTTACAAAGTATATCAGTCCTCATGCTTGAGGGCTGCAAACTGATAGTCTCTGGATGCAGAAAATAAATCTTCTCACCATTCCACTTTTGTGTGTTATGTAATTCGCTAGCTGAACTATAGGAGTTTATTTGGTTTTCGTTAGGGATGTCGATTAATCACAGTTAACTCATGTGATTAACTCAAATTAATAGCGATTAAAAAAATTAATCATGATTAATCATAGTTTTAATTGCACTGGTAAACAATAGAATACCAATTGAAATATATTAAATATTATGGATGTTTTTCTACATTTTCCATATATATTGTATTCTGTGTTGTAATTGAAGTCAGTGTATATTTTTTATTACAAATATTTGCACTGTAAAAATGATAAAAGAAATAGTATTTTTCAATTCACCTCATACAAGTACTGTAGTGCAATCTTTGTCATGAAAGTGCAACTTACAAACGTAGATTTTTTTGTTACATAACTGCACTCAAAAACAAAAGAATATAAAACTTCAGAGCCTCCAAGTCCGCTTCTTGTTCAGCCAATCACTAAGACAAACAAGTTTGTTTACATTTACAGGAGATAATGCTATGTTCTTATTCACAGTGTCACCAGAAAGTGGGAACAGGCATTTGCATGGCACTTTTGTAGCCAGTATTGTAATGTATTTACTTGCCAGATATGCTAAAAATTTGTATGCCCCTTCATGCTTCGGTCACCATTCCAGAGGACGTGCTCCATGCTGATGACGCTTGTTAAAATGTGTTAATTACATTTTGTGACTGAACTCCTTGGGGGAGAATTGTATGTCTCCTGTTCTGTTTTACACACATTCTGCCATATATTTCATGTTATAGCAGTATTGGATGACGACCCAGCACATGTTGTTCATTTTAAGATCACTTTCACTACAGATTTGACAAAACGCAAAGAAGTTACCAGTGTGAGATTTCTTAAGATAGCTACAGCACTGGACCCAAGGTTTAAGAATCGGAAGTGCCTTCCAAAATCTGAGAGGGATGAGGTGTAGAGCATGCTTTCAGAAGTCTTAAAAGAGCAACACTCTGATGCGGAAATTACAGAACCTGAACCACCAAAAAAGAAAATCAACCTTCTGCTGGTGGCATCTGACTCAGATAATGAAAATGAACATGCGTTGGTCCACATTGCTTTGGATTGCCATCAGCATGGACGCATGTCCTCTGGAGTGGTGGTTGAAGCATAAAGGGACATATGAATCTTTAGCATAACTGGCACATAAATATCTTATGACAGCGGCTACAACAATGCCATGAGAACGCCTGTTCTCACTTTCATGTGACATTGTAAGCAAGAAGCGGGCAGCATTATCTCCTGCAAATGTAAACAAACTTGTTTGTCTGAGCGATTGTCTGAACAAGAAATAGGACTGAGTGGACTTTTAGGCTCAAATTTTTTTTAATTTTTGAATGCAGTTTTTTTGTACATAATTCTACATTTGTAAGTTCAACTTTCATGATGAAGAGATTGCACTGCAGTATTTGTATTAGGTGAATTAAAAATACTATTTCTTTTGTTTTTTTACAGTGCAAATACTTGTAATAAAAAATATAAAGTGAGCACTGTACACTTTGTATTGTGTTGTGTTGTAATTGAAATAGATGTATTTGAAAATTGTAGAAAACATCCAAAAATATTTGAATCAATGGTATTCTATTGTTTAACAATGCGATTAATCACAATTAATTTTTTTAATTACTTGACAGCCCTAATTTTCAATTAAGCTGATAACCATAATGTAATCTCCAACACAATTATATTTTGTAGTGGAGATAAGAGCATTGCTGTGTCATCAAGCTGTGCTAAAGCCTTGGACAGACAAAGATTTAACACTTCAGAAAGAAAAGGAGTACTTGTGGCACCTTAGAGACTAACATTTATTAGAGCATAAGCTTTCGTGAGCTCACGAAAGCTTATGCTCAGATAAATTTGTTAGTCTCTAAGGTGCCACAAGTACTCCTTTTCTTTTTGCGAATACAGACTAACACGGCTGCTACTCTGAAACACTTCTTCATAATAGTCATGGTAGGAGTTAGTTCACACCACTACTGCTGTTTAGCTAGGAACATATTTTCTGCACGGCTGTCCACGCTGGGGGATCTGTCGATTGTGAAACATACCTTGTGAAGGATGGTAGCAAGGGAGAAAGCTAGAAACTTCCTTAAATGAAGAATCTCCAATTTTATGGTCTTTCTGCAAATGGTTTCATTTTTTCTCCCTCTCTTGTTGAGGATATACACGTGATGACAAGATCTTAAGAAATCATCTGTTCCTGCTGGTGGTGGTCTAGAGATGATTATGATATGCCTCTTAACTGAAGTGTTTTAGGCACTGTGTGTCCTAGAGTGGGCCCTGGAGCTCTTGTTTTAAAGAGGGTGCTAATGCATCATATGGAGTAAGTTCCCTTCTTTCTCCCCACCAGCCCTAATAGTACAACTTGAGGAGGGTTATTTCACCTTTGCTAAAAGGCATCTTTGCTTAGACTCATGCTTAAGGCTACCGACAAGTGATTTGTTAAGGACAGGTTTACAAATGGTCTATGCTATTTCAGGGTCACTGCTGCTTTACAGCAAATAGGCGAGGGGGCAATGGGACAAGAGGCACTCCCCTAGCAACCATTTTTATTGCTTCCTCTCCAGAGCCCAGCTCTGTTCGGTTGATCAGGCTAGGGGGGGAGGGGGGACGCCTTTTTTAATTAGTCCTACTTTTTGGTGTGGGTTATTCTCATGATAGGGAGATGAAGACTAGGTTCATGGTAAAATGACAGCTACAGTTCACTTAGTAGTTTGATTAGCTGAATGAGCCTATTGAGAATGGCTGCATTTATTAGTTGATAGCCTGAATCTAGCTCTACATTTTGTGTTACTGTAAATGGAGATTGGAACCATCCCTAGGGGCAATGGCAGCATTCTGTGATGTCGTACTGTGCAGTAGAAGTGTGTGCTCGTAGCATGCAGCTGTTAGCTAAAGTTTCAGTTTAGCTTTTCAGTAAGACCACTTTTTTTTTTTTTCCCAAATGGCCATGTGGAAAACAGTGCGTGAACAGGTAGATTTGCATAGTCAGGCATGCTCACGTTTGAAAATTACTTTGAAAATTTGGGCTTGAATGTCCTGTTTTGTACTGTACAATAACTGAGGCCTCTAGTCATATGAAATAGAGCTGAAGCTTCACCAGCACTTGTTACTGGTGAGTCTGGTATACTGTCAAGATCACATCAAACAATCTCTCCTACTCTTTGACTGCTAATTCATGGTGACTTCTGCCTTTGGACCATCCATGCAGCTTCCTGAAAGGGATATTTTTAAAGGAAGGAGATAATCAAAGACAGAGTGACTTGATTTAAACCAAAATCATTTATATTGCTGATTTAAATCTGCAAGCAGTAACTTTGATTTAAATAATTTTTTATAATCATGTTTTGCATTTGTATCTTTATTTTTGTAAAAGAAGGTTGATTCTCATTGGTTGGTAACCATTAATACATATTGATTAGCAACTAAATGTAGCTTTTACATTAAATTTGATACTTTTTGCTAACCAAAAGGATATATTATATGGACATTTTATTTAAGCAGTTACTGCTTAATATAAATGTAATCAGTTTCTTAATTTTTACTTTTTAGAAAATGGTGAATGACGCATTTCTTAATTGGTTGATTTTTTTTTTATTCATGACAAAAACAGTATTTTCAAATTTTCTTTAGTTAAATAATGCTACCTTAAATGTGCTGGCTACATAAAGAGCCAAAAAACAGTCTGTTTTTTCCACCAAATGCATCCGATGAAGTGAGCTGTAGCTCACGAAAGCTTATGCTCTAATAAATTTGTTAGTCTCTAAGGTGCCACAAGTACTCCTTTTCTTTTTGCGAATACAGACTAACACGGCTGCTACTCTGAAACCCATCAGTTCAGTAGTTTGACTTTCTTTAAAACTTTGGCAGCAAATGTGATACTTGAAATATTTTTATTTAATTTATTTTAATAAGTCATAGTAAGTTTAGGCCTTAACATATGTTGTCCTAATTTCCAATACATTTATTTTAAAAAAGAAAATTCATTTAATTTAAATAAAATACAATGTAAAGAAACTGTTTTTTGTTTTTTATTTTAAAACAGTTTTATCCACCCTGATCAAAGGAGATATTCTAAACCAAAACTGAAGAAACTCCTTAGCATAGCACAGTTGGGTTGGCACTGAGGTTCAGCCCATTGAAAAATGTAAGATATAAAACTGCATCTGTTTGGGGAAAAAAAAAATTGCTGTCATTCTTGATTTGGCATCTTTTTAAACAGAGTACTATTTTGGCTGATGTGTCATCACTGCCCTCTGCTGGGTGGAATGTCAGACCTGCTCAAGTGTGTGAGTGGCCTATTGCAGTGAAGTCTCCCTTTAGCTTCTAAAAAGACCCATGCTTTCTGAAACAGATTATCCCAAGTTCTGTCCTTCCAAGATCCACAATGTAGATAACAATTAAGTGCTTTTGGTACAGAAGAGTCACAGCAGCTTCTTTTCTGACTTGTAAATAAGCTGTATGAGAGTAGCTGCTTTGATCGATATTACAAACCATAGAACTGGAAGGGCCTTTCAGTTAATGACATGGCGGGGGGGGGGGGGGGGGGGGGAACAAATTCTTCAAGCAACCGAATGAAAAGTCTATGTAATTGAGAGAATCGATCTCCAAAGCAAGGTTCTGTCCATTCATTGTCTTTGGGTCAGACCAACTTGAAATCCTAGGTTTATTCCCTTTGGTTGGAGGGTGCCTGAATACCATACTTTTAAGACATTTGCAGCCCTTGTATTATTCCTAAGGGAATATTTTGGATTAAAATGTGCTGCTGTTTTTTTTTAAAGGCGGTTAAATCAGGATTTGGACATTTTGTGTCTTGATTGTAGGTAGTAGGTGTTAGGAATGTTGAGTTCTATCTCTGATTCTGCTGTTTGGGCAGGTGACTTCACTTCCTCATGCCTCAGTTTCTGTGAAATGGATACACCACACTTATTTGTCTAATGTTTTAGTACAGAGTACCTTACGAACAACAACTTGTACATCTTTGAAATACTTGGTTGTTTTAGCAAAGGGATCAAAGTCACTAGCTTTGATTTCCCAAGCACCTTAGAATGCTGCTTCTGAGCCCAGACTTTTAGCAGGAGGGGGCTGAACTGTCACAGAATTCATGTGCTTTAAGCAGCTATCACTGAACAATTTGCATGTGTGACTTTTGCTCCCACAAAAGAGTAGGGAGTATGTTTAGTAACTGAGCTCAAACTAAATGAAAACAGTGCTTGTTTTGAGTGTCTTATAGCATACAAGTTGCTTATCTCTTTCCACTTTACAGGTTTGAAGAAAAGGCCCAAACTGACCCACTCAGTGCACTGAAATACTTACAGAATGACTTGTATGTAACTGTGGATCATTCTGACCCTGAGGAGACAAAAGAGGTAAGGGTGAAAACTACCTCCTTTTTTTAGTAATAGAATGTAAAGGTTCATACTGTGGAACTTTTTAAAACGACCTTAGGTTCTCTTAGACCTTGTCTACACACACATTGTATTTCTTTAACTGTACCAGAATAGAGGTACAATTAATGTGGTTGCAGTTATACTGATATGAAGGTACTTATACCAGTATAGCTTATTCCCTTTATATATGGGAATAGTTACACCAGTGTAAGGCACCTTTATACCAGTATAACTATTTCTATTTTTAAAAAAATTCCACACCCCATACCAAAATAGCTATCAGTACAAAAACTGCATGCAGAGGGGGGCCTTAGATTTAATTCTAATGTGCTGACTTGTGGGGGTTTTAATGAAATATAAACTCTGTATAAAATGGCACAGGCTTATAGTTAATTGGTTGGTTGTGTTATGGAAAGTGCATTATATTGTACCCAATAAAGGGAAATGCTGCTATTATATTGTATTGTATTAAGATGTAAAAGGATACTCTATCGGACATCTCCCCTGAAGATGATGATCACAGCATATTTTTTCATTTGGGTTGTACATATTTAAATAACTCTGAAGGAAAAAATTGAGCTCTTCTCCAGAATATACATTTCTCACTCTGGATTTTTTTAATGTATGTTGATCACTAGGGCTTTTATTTGGCTTTATCACATTTTTCAATGCACATATTTGTTTTTTCTAGGAGTAAATTTGTTCCCAAAGCACGAATGAAGCAATAAATTCCCAAGGGCTGATAAGAATTTCAGACTGCGCCTCTCCATTACATGTCAGTTTACAAAAGGGATTAAGGAAATCTAGTAGCAGCCCTAGATAACTTACCGAATTTATGAAGTTTAGGATAAGCTTTTCGGTTTTGCTTCTATGTGCACTTATGTATAGTACTTCGGACCTTCAAAGTGCTGTACAAACATGTAACCCTTATCACTCTGTCTCAGTTGCCCCATTTTAACTGGTTAGGGTGTTCCTTACTTTCCTTACATTGGTGCAAATGAGAAGTATCTCCACTGAAGTCAGTGGATAGTTACAGTTGTAAAGCTGGTATGAGACAAGAATTGGGCTCAGTAACTAAATGTCTTTCCCTAGTTCATGTGTCAAGTCACTATCAAAGCTGTGATAAGAACTTGGGGAGTCTCTGGCTCAAAGCCCCTTAGCATGCTGGCTAAATCATAAAAAGAAAAGCAGTACTTGTGGCACCTTAGAGACTAACAAATTTATTAGAGCATAAGCTTTCGTGAGCTACAGCTCACTTCATCCGATGAAGTGAGCTGTAGCTCACGAAAGCTTATGCTCTAATAAATTTGTTAGTCTCTAAGGTGCCACAAGTACTGCTTTTCTTTTTGCGAATACAGACTAACACGGCTGCTACTCTGAAACCTGGCTAAATCATGCAATTGTTCTAAGCAACTAGAAATTGTCTAAGTATAGCCTCTATAAGCTTTGTTTTTGTGGGGCTGTTACTGAAGGCATTATGCAATATGGTGCTGAGGTTATAGGGTGACAGGACTTTGGAAAATAAATTTGCTAGTATTAGGATCCTGGAAATCATTGTTTAATTACTTTATCATAGATTGCAATTCATTTTCAGTAACATAATTGACATGCTAAGGTTATGTTGCCAACTATAAGATGACGTATCCATACAACATATCTAAATTCTGAGCTTCAGATTGAAGTTCACTCATACTAGCTACCTTCACATCTTTTCTCTCATTTGGGACAGGAGTAGGAAGAAAAATAACAGGAAATTTTTGCTGTTTTTCAACTTGAAAAGTATTTGAATTAAATTTCATATAGTGCATAGAGGATCCCAAAATCTTTTACGAAGTCTCTGCAAGACACTCGCACAGTAAACTGCATGCTATTCAATTTATCTACCTTGCAAGCATGAAATGTTTGAGTTGACCATGCTACCATGTGAACCTGTGATTCCAGAAAAGGGTTTCAATCTTGATGTGCAGGGCCCTAAGCCCCTCTCTCTAGCTTTTCAGGATAACAGTTGTAATATCACTACACTCGTTATTTTTCAGGCCTAATGCTTGAGTTTTTTGACCTTTTTCCTCTTGCTTCTCTTTACCAGAACAATATTTACTGTTTAGCAGAGCTAGAGCAGCTGCTGAAAACCTTTTGAAACTTCTTCCTTTACAATCTCTTATGTTCAAATAGCTTCAACTCTCATAGGCTTGTTGTATCAGAACAGAGCTGCCAGTCAGATGGCTTTATGCCCCACGCTGCACTGATACTGAGTGGGTGTATTTCCATGACGTCAATTTCCCTTCCGGCTATCTCATTGAGTTGGCTTCTGGCACTGGCACATCATCTCCAAATGGCTCTTGTGTGTTCTTCTCAGCACTGAGGCCATATTTTGGATCAAAATAGAAGCAGAAGTTTCATTGTTTCCTAGCACAGATGCCTGTATGATCCCTGGCACAACTTATAACAGAGATGTGGTCTATTTCATAACAAGGGCAATATATCTTGTTGACTCTGTGTGTGCTGAATATAGCTCAGCATTGTAGGACTGCTAAGTTTGATTATCTTCAGATCTCCTCTTACTGCGGTCTTTCCTCTCTCCTTTACTTTCCCCATCTCTTCTCTGTCTCCAACCAACTCACATTCACTGGTCACAGTTTTGAAAAGCAGCAAGCTGATTGGATTTGTCCCTGATATAGTGTAGTGTGATTGTTTGTGGTGTTCGGTGTCAGTTCATGTTGTGAACCACAAATTTCAGATATTTGTAAGCATTGCTGTAAAAGATTGCACCAAGGTAAAATTCTGCACAAAAGGATCCTAGCTTAGGAGGAGTAATTTCATGTTTTTAAACTTCATTTCATATCTTTTCAACTGTTTTGAGTTCAGTGCCAAAGAAAACAGACAATTTGTTCTTGAGAAACTTGCTCTGGCTTTGGTAACTAATTTTGTTTAATGTAGTGTGAATGAGAGACAGCATGACACCTCCAGAATTTTAGCATTTGTTATGAATTTGTCAGGTTAAGGGAATTATATTTTTATTTTCTATTATTTTTTTAATTCTGGAATGTAGCTGAGAACCTCTTGGCATCATTTAGCACATGAATGCTCATTACGCTGCCTATAGGCAATGTACATGTCCTGGCTGTGCTGTCACTCACCAATACAATGGATTTGTAATGCGGTTCTGACATGCGCAAATTAGTGGTGATCCCACTTGAAGTCACTTAAGAGCCCTCCAGGCAGTTCATCATTTTATCAGATAGAAGTGGGTCTCTGTGTTACTGCCTGGAAACCTGACAGTTGTGGTGTGCTTGTAGGTGGGGTGACTAGCGGGTCTCTAGGGCAAATAGAAAGCTATCGATTACTGCATCAGTGTGTGGTATGGCTTCCTGGCAGATAATGAGATGAAAGGCTTACCAGATAGTGGATTTGCTAATACAGATTTAAAAAAGTGTACATATATATATTTTTCCTATTCCATATAAACAACAGAGCTGTCCCCAAATTCATGTGTCTGAAAAGGAGTGACGTAGACCCAAGGATGATAAAATTAGAAGCTAAATATAAGCTCCCAGTCTGGTACTGCTATGAGGGGAAAAAACCCAGTGCTATTAATGCATGTAAACATTAGCAGGTCACCTGTTATCATCTGGACCCATGGAAAAGAAGCCCTTGAGGAATTCACCATGATTTCAACAATTTCCATCCCACCTCAACCTCAGCCTGGACCAGTCCACACAAGAGATCCACTTCCTGGACACTACAGTGCTAATAAGCGATGGTCACATAAACACCACCCTATACCAGAAATCTACTGACCGCTATACTTATCTACATGTCTCCAGCTTTCATCCAAACCACACCACACGATCTATTGTCTAGCCAAGCTCTACGATACAACTGCATTTGCTCCAACCCCTCAGACAGAGACAAACGCCTACAAGATCTCGATCAAGCGTTCTTACAACTCCAATACCCACCTGCTGAAGTGAAGAAACAGATTGACAGAGCCAGAAGAGTACCCAGAAATTACCTACTACAGGACAGGCCCAACAAAGAAAATAATGGAACGCCACTATCCATCACCTTCAGCCCCCAACTAAAACCTCTCCAACGCATCATCAAGGATCTACAACCTATCCTGAAGGACGACCCATCACTCTCACAGATCTTGGGAGACAGGCCAGTCCTTGCTTACAGACAGCCGCCCAACCTGAAGCAAATACTCACCAGCAACCACACAACAGAACCACTAACCCAGGAACCTATCCTTGCAACAAAGCCCGTTGCCAACTCTGTCCACATATCTATTCAGGGGATACCATCATAGGGCCTAATCACATCAGCCACACTATCAGAGGCTCGTTCACCTGCGCATCTACCAATGTGATATATGCCATCATGTGCAAGCAATGCCCCTCTGCCATGTACATTGGCCAAACCGGACAATCTCTATGTAAAAAAATAAATGGACACAAATCAGACGTCAAGAATTATAACATTCAAAAAACAGTCGGAGAACACTTCAATCTCTCTGGTCACTCGATTACAGACCTAAAAGTGGCAATTCAACAAAAAAAAAAAAAACTTCAAAAATGGACTCCAATGAGAGACTGCTGAATTGGAATTAATTTGCAAACTGGACACCATTACATTAGGCTTGAATAAAGACTGGGAGTGGATGGGTCATTACACAAAGTAAAACTATTTCCCCATGTTTATTTCCCCCTCTTGCTGTTCCTCACATGTTTTTGTCAATTGCTGGAGATGGCCCACCTTGATTATCACAACAAAAGGGTGTTTTTTCTCACCTGCTGGTAGTAACTCACCTTACCTGATCACTCTCGTTACAGTGTGTATGGTAACACCTATTGTTTCATGTTCTCTGTGTTTATAAAATCCCCCTACTATATTTTCCACTGTATGCATCCGATGAAGTGAGCTATAGCTCACAAAAGCTTATGCTCGAATAAATTTGTTAGGCTCTGAGGTGCCACAAGTCCTCCTTTTTTGTTATGCTCCAGAGGCAGTAGTTTCTTGAGCTTTAATGTGACTCTACCTGGAATGTTACTGTTGTTCAGGAGGATATAAACAAACCTAGAGAAAACACAGAACACAAGTATCTAAGGAATGGAGAGTAAAATAATTCTGTAGGGCAAGATTGAGAGTGAAACTTCCCTAACATTGGAAATTGAACTTGAGTGGGGACACATAATCACTCTATAAATAGGTTCAAGGTAACCGTATAAATGAAAAGAATCAGTCATACTTGGAAGATGTAGAAGGAGCAATGCATTGTAACTAAAGAAGGAAATGTTTTGTGCTAGGCTGTAGGCGGTGCTATGTATAGACAGGACTGAGTAGATCTGCTTATAGTTATTTCCCTATACTTCCCATAAGACCATTTTTTCAAGTGTGAGTAACTTTGCCAAATTGTAACCATTTGTGCTGAAATTTTCCATGTGCCTCAGTCTGAATTTTTTGGGAAAACTCCAGCTAAAACAGATCAGCAATTTCTGAGAACAAGACTAGGGAAAAGTATGTTTTGCCCATGTTGGGGGGAAAAAAACAAATACCGGTGAACTTTTCTTTGAAGATCTCCAGCACCACTATGCTTTGGAACAAGAACTTGAATTTGGCCTGGGTAAAAGGGAGGAGGTGATCTTTGTGTCAGGGATGTGCCTTTTGAAATCTCTACAAAAATCTGCCCAAATTTTGCTAAGTTATAGACCTTTTGAAAAATTGCAGTTCGCATATGCTCAGTAGAAACATCTGAGATGGTAGCTGCTAAAATCTAAGAATCCATCCACATTGAGCTTGCTTGAGCCTCTCGTAGCTCCTAAATATGACTGGACTATACATGTGCCATCCCTCCAGAGCAACTGAGCATTTGTCCTTCAGCCTGGAGCTGCAGGGGTAAAGCTGGTCTCCTCCAGCTTGGGAAGAGGTCCCTGTAAATACTTGCAAAGCCACTTTATTGTTCTCCTTCAGATCCCTCTTTAAACTCCCCTTTAACCTGATGCCATTAAAAAAAATTGACAGTGGTTAGGCTGCTGGTGAGCTAAGACCCCACAGTCTTTTATACTGACTAATATTGTCTCATTGTTTCCTTATATTCCTCTGTCTGTATCTGTCCGTTTACTCTTGTCTTCTACTTGGATTCTAAGTTCTTTGGGACAGGCACTGTTTCTTTGTTCGGTTTGTGCAGTGCCTAGCGCAAGAGGGTTCTGGGGATCCTAGGCGCTAAGATAATACAAATAATAAAGTACCTTGCTGAATCAGGGCCAGAATCACTTTTTCATAAATTGCCATTTGCTGTGGCAATGAAGCTCATCTTTAGCACTGCAAGCACATTAAGCTTAATGATTGATTTTAGTTCTGTTTTATGTATGTTTATACCTCACCCTTCCTTTGAAATCTTCACATCTCCGTACCAGAGGGATGCAGGCGAACAGGAGGAAGGTCAACAAATGATAAAGGGCCTTAAGGGACTGATTAAATCTTTATGGAAACATTAATTACTCATAGAATATCAGGGTTGGAAGGGACCTCAGGAGGTCATCTAGTCCAACCCCCTGCTCAAACCAGGACCAATCCCCAACTAAATCATCCCCGCCAGGACTTTGTCAAGCCTGACCGTAAAAACTTCTAAGGAAGGAGATTTCACCACCTCCCTAGGTAACGCATTCCAGTGTTTCACCACCCTCCTTGTGAAAGTTTTTCCTAATATCCAACCTAAACCTCCCCCACTGCAACTTGAGACCATTACTCCTTGTTCTGTCATCTGCTACCACTGAGAACAGTCTAGAATCCATCCTCTTTGGAACCCCCTTTCAGGTAGTTGAAAACAGCTATCAAATCTCCCCCCCCCCCCCATTCTTCTCTTCCGCAGACTAAATAATCCCAGTTCCCTCAGACTCTCCTCATAAGTCATGTGTTCCAGTCCCCTAATCATTTTTGTTGCCCTCCGCTGGATGTTTTCCAATTTTTCCACATTCTTCTTGTAGTGTGGGGCCAAAAACTGGGCACAGTACTCCAGATGAGGCCTCACCAATGTCGAATAGAGGGGAATGATTACATCCCTCGATCTGCTGGCAATGCCCCTACTTATACATCCTAAAATGCCATTGGCCTTCTTGGCAACAACGGCACACTGTTGTCTCATATCCAGCTTCTCCTCCACTGTAACCCCTAGGTCCTTTTCTGCAGAACCGCTGCCAAGCCATTTGGTCCCTAGTCTATAGTGGTGCATGGGATTCTTCCATCCTAAGTGCAGGACTCTGCACTTGTCCTTGTTGAACCTCATCAGATTTCTTTTGGCCCAATCCTCTAATTTGTCTAGGTCCCTATGTATCCTATCCCTACACTCCAGCGTATCTACCTCTCCTCCCAGTTTAGGGGAAACTTGCTGAGGGTGCAATCCACACCATCCTCCAGATCATTTATGAAGATATTGAACAAAACTGGCCCCAGGACAGACCCATGGGGCCCTCCACTTGATACCGGCTGTCAGCTAGACATGGAGCCATTGATCACTACCCGCTGAGCCTGACAATCTAGCCAACTTTCTGTCTACCTTGTAGTCCATTCATCCAGCCCATACTACTTTAACTTGCTGGCAAGACTACTGTGGGAGACCGTGTCAAAAGGTTTGCTAAAGTCAAGGAACAACACGTCCACTGCTTTCCTCTCATCCACAGAATCAGTTATCTCGTCATAGAATCCAATTAGGGTAGTCAGGCATGACTTGCCTTGTCGAATCCATGCTGACTGTTCCTGATCACTTTCCTCTCCTCTAAGTGCTTCAGAATTGATTCCTTGAGGACCTGCACCATGATTTTTCCAGGGACTGAGGTGAGGCTGACTGGCCTGTAGTTCCCAGGATCCTCCTCCTTCCCTTTTTTTAAAGATGGGCACTACATTAGCCTTTTTCCAGTCATCCGGGACTTCCCCTGATTGTCATGAGTTTTCAAAGATAATGCCCAATGGCTCTGCAATCACATCCGCCAACTCCTTTGGCACTCTTGGATGTAGCACATTCGGCCCTATGGACTTGTGTTCGTCTAGCTTTTCTAAATAGTCCCGAACCACTTTTCTCCACAGAGGGCTGGTCACCTCCTCCCCATGCTGTGCTGCCCAGTGCACTAGTCTGGGAGCTGCAAAAAAAGCATTGAGCAAATTAGCTTTTTCCCCATCTTCTGTCACTAGGTTCGCAAAAAGAAAAGGAGTACTTGTGGCACCTTAGAGACTAACAAATTTATTAGAGAATAAGCTTTCGTGAGCTACAGCTCTCACGAAAGCTTATTCTCTAATTAACAAATTTATTAGAGAATAAGCTTTCGTGAGAGCTGTAGCTCACGAAAGCTTATTCTCTAATAAATTTGTTAGTCTCTAAGGTGCTACAAGTACTCCTTTTCTTTTTGCGAATACAGACTAACACGGCTGCTACTCTGAAACCTGTCACTAGGTTGCCTCCCTCATTCAGTAAGGGGCCCACACTTTTCTTGACTTTCTTCTTGTTGCTAACATACCTGAAGAAACCCTTCTTGTTACTCTTAACATCTCTTGCTAGCTGCAACTCCAGGTGTGATTTGGCCTTCCTGATTTCACTCCTGAATGCCCGAGCAATATTTTTATACTCTTCCCTGGTCATTTGTCCAATCTTCCACTTCTTGTAAGCTGCTTTTTTGTGTTTAAGATCAGCAAGGATTTCACTGTTAAGCCAAGCTGGTTGCCTGCCATATTTACTATTCTTTCTACACATCGGGATGGTTTGTCCCTGTAACCTCAATAAGGATTCTTTAAAATACAGCCAGCTCTCCTGGACTTCTTTCCCCCTCCTGTTGTTCTCCCAGGGGATCCTGCCCCTCAGTTCCCTGAGGGGGTCAAAGTCTGCTTTTCTGAAGTCCAGGGTCCGTATTCTGCTCCTCTTCTTCCTTCCATATGTCAGAATCCTGAACTCTACCATCTCATGGTCCCTGCCTCCCAGGTTCCCATCCACTTTTGCTTCCCCTACTAATTCTTCCTGGTTTGTGAGCAGCAGCTCAAAAAGAGCTCTGCCCCAGTTGGTTCCTCCAGCACTTGCACCAGGAAATTGTCCCCTACACTTTCCAAAAACTTCCTGGATCATCTGTGCACCGCTGTATTGCTCTCCCAGCAGATATCAGGATGATTGAAGTCTCCCATGAGAACCAGGGCCTGCGATCTAGTAACTTCCGTGAGTTGCTGGAAGAAAGCCTCGTCCACCTCATCCCCCTGTTCCGGTGGTCTATATCAGACTCCCACCACGACATCACCCTTGTTGCTCACACTTCTAAACTTAATCCAGACACTCTGGTTTTTCTGCGGTTTCATACTTGAGCTCTGAGCAGTCATACTGCTCCCTTACATACAATGCAACTCCCCCACCTTTTCTGCCCTGCCTGTCCTTCCTGAAGTTTATATCCATCCATGACAGTACTCCAGTCCTGTGAGTTATCCCACCAAGTCTCTGTTATTCCAATCACATCATAATTCCTTGACTGTGCCAGGACTTCCAGTTCTCCCTGCTTGTTTCCCAGGCTTCTTGCATTTGTGTATAGGCACTTGAGATAAGTTGCTGATTGTCCCTCTTTCTCAGTATGAGGCAGGAGCCCTCCCCTCTCTTGCACTTCTGCTCATGCTTCCTCCCAGTATACCTCAGGGCTTTGGTCTACTTCCCCCAGTGAACCTAGTTTAAAGCCCTCCTCACTAGGTTAGCCAACCTGCTTGCGAAGATGCTAGTCCCTCTTTTCGTTGGGTGGAGCCCGTCTCTGTTTAGCACTCCTCCTTCTTGGGACACCATCCCATGGTCAAAGAATCCAAAGCCTTCTCTGACACCACCTGCGTAGCCATTCATTGACTTCCACAATTCGACGGTCCCTACCCAGGCCTTTTCCTTCCATGGGGAGGATGGACGAGAAGACCACTTGCACCTCAAACTCCTTTATCCTTCTTCCCAGAGCCATGTAGTCTGCAGTGATCCGCTCAAGGTCATTCTTGGCAGTATCATTGGTGCCCACGTGGAGAAGCAGGAAGGGGTAGCGATCTGAGGGCTTGATGAGTCTCTGCAGTCTCTCCATCACATCATGAATCCTAGTTCCTGGCAAGCAGCAGACTTCTCGGTTTTCCCGGTCGGGGCGGCAGATAGATGACTCAATCCCCCTGAGGAGAGAGTCCCCGACCATCACCACCCGCCGCCTCCTTGGGAGTGGTGGTCGTGGAACCCCCAACCCTAGGACAGTGCATCTCATGCCTTCCAATCGGCGGAGTCTCCTTCTGTTCCCTTCCCTCAGATGTATCATCTAGTCCACTCTCCGCATTAGTACCTGTGGAGAAAACATGAAAACGGTTACTTACCTGTATCTGCATTGTTGGTACATGGACGCTCCCCTTTCTTCTTCTGGAGGTCACATGCTGCCAGATTTCTTCACCGTCCTCCTGTCCCCGCAGTGCAGCCTGCTTTGAATCTTCAGAACATTGTGTCCGTAGAAGCATATCCTGACTTCTGTCCAGGAAATCTTCAGTTTCTTTTATGCAATGCAGGGTTGACACCTGTTGCTCTCGACCTTGAACCTTCTCTTCCAATATGGAGACCAGCTTGCACTTCGTACAAAGTCGCTTTTGCCCTGTGGAAGAAAGACAAACATGGCACATCCAGTGCAGGTCACACAACAGCTGAACACTCCCCATCCATATTACCTTCATTCTACGAGCTTCCTCAGTAGTTGTAGTAACTACTCAGAGAAGCTGGCAAGATGCAAGCCTCAGTGGACTCTCCCCAGGCAGATCCCAGGCAAACTCCCTCTGTTAGCCTCTCTGCTGTTCACTGCTCAGCTGGTTCGCAGCTGACTGGCTTTTTATAACAGTCAGGCCCACTCAAGGCTCCCCTGGATCAAAGCACTCCCAATTCACACTTTTCAAACAACCAATCAAGCACATGGTCAAACTGTCCCCACAACAGACACTCAGATACTCACCAACACAGCCTCCTTAATGCAGCCCTTAGCATACCTCCTCTCAGGCAAACTCCCTCTGTTAGCCTCTCTGCTGTTTGTTGCTCAGCTGGTTCGCAGCTGACTGGCTTTTGTTTGTATAGCTCTGCTAATTGGAGACTGGTGATATGGTGAAGGGGCGTTGCTATTCAGAGCTGCCACCCAGTAGCTGAAGGGTGCAGACATGAAGGATGAATATTACTACATTGAAGTTTATCGCCTTCTCGCTCTTGAGTCTCATGCTCCCAGCCTGAGAATCTTTTAATGAAAAACGCAAAACTTATGGAACTGAATGGATGGGGGTTGGCACTGGGACACTAATGATCAGGCCCAGGTTAGTAGTGACCAGAAGTTATTAACCATTAAAGGTTGCTTGGCCTATGAACAAAAGTTGGTGGTTGTAATTGAGTTCCTTCTGCCCATCACAAACATCTATCTCATTCAGTGCTAATTGGCACCTTTAGTTATCTCAGCTGGGCAACCAAGGATTGAATGGGCATGGAGACAATGTCACACTCATAACTCATACCTAGAAGGGGTCATTCCAAGACAGAAATGATCTGGAGAGGTAGTTCAGGAGGAGCTTGCATTACCTTTATGATGTATGTCTTCTTTGGATAAGTAGGACCTTGATCTCTAGGACTCTCTCTTGCTTTTCATGATATTCATGCTAAATTTTAAACACTGAATTCACTTAAAAACGAAGGGAAAAGGAGGGATGGACACGTGTAAACTCTATACTGTTATAGTTTTTTAAAAAAAAAAAGCAGTCACAAAATCCTGTATGACTCTACCTGCCTCTGTTACAACAACCACCGTACCATACATCTGAACGAACATTGTGCTAGGCCACCTTTAATGCAATTTGATGTTTTAAGAAGCTTTTGTTTGCCTTACGTAGACATCTGGATAATTTGTTTGGTTCTTGTTTTTTTTTCCCCACAGTTTCAGCTTCTTGCTTCAGCACTGTTCAAGTCTGGTTCAGATTTCACCACTCTGGGTGAGTATTATAATGAACCAGAGATGAATTATGTTAAGACCACAAAGCGTAGCCAGGTGTATTACTGTGATAAGATTTCTGCTACTGTTGTTGAGGTGAAAGAAGTGTAGGCCACAAACATGTTGACGCATTCAGACTGTAAAAGGGTTAAGTGCCTTTATGCACCGTTATAGCTGTGTTAGTCCTAGGATATTAGAGAGTCAAGATGCGTGAAATAGTATCTTTTATTGGACCAACTTTTGTTTGAGACACAAGCTTTCAAGCTTACCCAGAGCTCTTCTTCGGATAATAAGATATTACCTCGCCCACCTTTTCTCCCAAAAGTGCCTTTAAATATTTGAGAAGGAACATTTCTATTCACTAGTTTTATTGCCCCAAGCCCATTTTTAAAACAGCAGTCATCAAATTCACGTCTCAGTGGATCATTTTGCAGCTCTTGTTACACCATATGCTGCGCCATTACCCAAATAAGCAGAAGTCTTAGTTAAAAGAAAGGAACTTGTGTTGCATCATTTTGGAATCCAGCAGCATGGTTACAGATTTCTGTTTGCTGTGAAAACACAGTGCAGTTCCTAGACCAATTTAGTTTGTTCTTTGCAAAACTGGCTCTTTGGACAGAATGTCAAGAATAATAAAGATGACAGTGTTGTAAACTTACAAAAACAAGAAATCCCAAAACATAATTGGTTTCCCCTGATATCCAATAACAAGATAGTTTTCATAGTTATTTGAATGATAATTTGGAGATTGACCTATGAGAAGGCCAGAGGAACTACTTGGCTTTTATTTTTCTAACTCTGTGCTGCCTAGCAGTTCCTGGTTTAATACCATGCAAGCACTGATAATTTTGGTATTAGCCAAATTGGCAATTTGCAGCCCCAAGAACTAATAGGGTAGGGGAAAAAGAGACTGCATAGTTTGTCCTAATGGATGAGGAGGTTGTGCTGATCTTGTTTAAGCATTATCAACAGATACATTTTCCTAAGATGAGTTTTAAATAAAAACTCCTTGACTCCAAAGGTTGAGTTATTTTTTTGATCTAATGTAACAAGGCAAATTAGCCTTTATCACAGTGGTGTCAAGGAATTATCTACTGTAACATTCTCACTGTGTATGAGCCACAGAGTTAGATTTCCCATAAAGAGCACATATATGGTTTTAAAGAAACTGAATACTTAAATTATATTTTAGAAGATCATTTTCCCCTTTGATTTTGCCCTGTTCATGTAAAATATTTCAGCTTTAAAAAAAAATCATAACTTTAGAGAGCATCTAAACTGTCTTTATTTCTTAATTGGGTAACATAGTATTCCAATATTTTGCAGTACATGATCAAGGTAAATACCCAAAGGTATTTTTTTTTAGTCCTGTTAAGATTAATATCTCCATTGTAACAATGTGGATATGTTGCACCTTTCTTTGTGTGTCCTGTATCTTTTTAAAGGAAAATTCCACTTGTTTCAGTCAATGTGACAAGTCTGAATTTATGTAGTAAGAATTGATTGAAAAGTGATCCCTTTGGGATACCAGTGGTGTGAATCATAGAAATTAGAGAGGAAGTTCCAGTACATATAAATAGGGCCCTACCAAATTCATGGTCCATTTTGGTCAATTTCATGGTCATGGGATTTTAAAAATGGTAAATTTCATTATTTCAGCTATTTAAATCTGAAATGTCAGTGTTATAATTATAGGGATCCTGACCCAAAAAGGAGTTGTGGAGGGGGGTCACAAGGTTATTGTGTGTGGGGGAGGGGAAGGGGGCGTTGCAGTACTGCTACCCTTACTTCTGCACTGTTGGTGGCGGTGCTGCCTTCAGAGCTGGGCAGCTGGAGAGTGCCATCTGGTGGCCAGGAGCCCAGCTCTGAAGGCAGAGCCGCTGCCAGCAGCAATGCAGAAGTAAGGATAGTATGGAATGGTATTGCCACCCTTACTTCTGTGCTGCTGTCTGCAGAGCTGGGCCCTCAGCTCTGGGCCCTCAACTCTCTGGCTGCCCAGCTCTGAAGGCAGCACAGAAGTAAGGGTGGCAACACAGCAACCTCCCTAAAATAACCTTGTGACCCCCCTGTAACTCTCATTTGGGTCAGGAACCCCAATTTAAGAAATGCTAGTCTCCCCCATGAAATCTCTATAGTATAGAGTAAAAGCACACAAAAGATCAGATTTCACGGTCTGTGACGCATTTTTCATGGCCATGAATTTGGTAGTGTCCTACATATTAAATCCATTGCCCTTGAGCGATGTTGGCTTGAATGTGGGCAGACCAACTCCAGGCTGGTTTAGAGTGAGTATAATGGATAGACTGCTGGCAGTGGATAGCAGGGCTGAATAAACAGCCTGGACTGTTAATGCGGATGTGACGCAACGTTGGGAAAGACTTTTGGTCACAGCCAGTGCAGTGATGTGCATTTCAGAAAAGGGGAGGACAAGAGAATTGCAGATATTCCGCATTCCTTTCAAATGTATACACTTAGCATATTTAATTGTTTAATTTATTTCCTGTTTTAAATTTGACTTATTTTTTCCTGTCTTTCTCACTCCCCCAGGATTTTCAGATGTTGATCATACCTATGCGCAAAGAACTCAGCTCTTTGATACATTAGTAAATTTCTTTCCTGACAACATGACTCCTCCTAAAGGCAACCTGGTAGACCTCATCACACTGTGACAGAAAAATCACTGGACATGTGAAAGGAGAAAAAGCATTCATTTTCAGTATTTTAATTTTTTTTACTGCATTGATTGACTGCTGTGTGCAGTAATATAGTGACCCCTGGGTCTTTGAAAGGGGCTTTATACTTGTATAATGAATACCTGAGGTTTTTCCCCTTGTTGAATTAGGCTAATAAAATGTAACTGACATGTATATATTTTCTGATTTTGACTTAAGAGTTAGCAAATATAAGAAGAAGAATCAATCATGCAGTCATCCTTTTTGCTTTTAGGGTAAATGCCAAGATATTTCAGGCTCCTGGAAACTGAAGATGGTTTTACTTTGTTTTTTTTATTTTTAAAATGCCCCTTGCTTTATTGTAACTAATCATGACATTTGCTTTGCCCTACTGGCTTTATTCAGTTAGCAGTTGTGTAACTTGGCAGCAGGACACTGCTGTACGTTAAGGTAATGTGTGTCTTCATTGACTTGAGTCCTGTAATTGTAATGTACAGTGTGAAGGAGGATAGATCTCAAATTTTCCACCCTCTTATAGTCTGAGAAACTGACTAACACTAGCGTGTAATTGGATTTGCTATAGAGACTGAACATAAATATTTAGCTGGTGCTACTGTAAATGCCTGGCTTCCATTCTCTGAAGCCTTATACTTAAAGCTGGCAGTCAAGTTTGAACCTCAGAGAAACCTTTGAAAATAGAGTGCAGCAGGTGCTGGTACAAGCATTTCTTCAGGGCTGGTTTCATGTCTGTGCCTCTTCTGTGCTGCTTTCATGACAAACTTCGCAAGTCCTTGTAAAGTTCTACAGAATTGGGTCTTCCACATCCCCCATGCACACGCTGCACCTCTACAGCACTTCAGTCTGGATGCAGTTTTCCAAAGCAGCACGTCTGCATTTACCTACATGTTGGCTCTGTGCGCATATTTTTGTGTGAATGTGAAATTTAATGAGGATTGTTCTCAACAGCTTGTTTTTTGTCTTTGTCCTATGTAGAACAGCTCATTTAAGTACATCTTAGAATTATTCCATGCACAAAGGCCTCTCCCTTCATTTAAAGGATGGATCTATTAAAATAAGTTGAATGCATACGTCCAGAAAGAGGACTTTTTCTCCCTTGCAGAAAACATTCTTTGTGTTTAGGCCTAAGGGCTTGGAGCTGCACTGTGTCCGTAAAGTATAATGAAGGACACATGCACCTAGTGTTAGCGCATACTTAAATTCTGCAGTGCCAGAAAGCATGCAGTTCAAACTGGTTGATAAATTATATAAAGACTGTAGAGATTCATGTCTAGAGAGCCAGCAGCCCATAGGACATGAATCCTGAATTTCCTGTGTCTGAGTAACTTCCACTGAATTTACTGGAAGTATTGTGTGTATGTGCGTATGTGCAGGGATGATGGATTAGACGTTTTTAAATGAAAAGAAATGACAGTCAAGAATATTTTTTCGTAGTTCTAGTATCCTTGTGCTTTCATTCAGTTAGTCCCCTTCTTCCTCACATTTTGTTTTATTTCCAGTATCAGTACATTGGAAATCATGAAGAAAAAATTTGTGATAATATTTATCTTAAACTATTAAACACTCAGAAATTAACAGTACATTAGAGGATGGATTTACTTTAAAAACTGAATGATTAGACTTTTTTTTTTCCTTGAAAGGATTATAGATGTTGCGTTTTTTTTGTTTTTTTTTTTTAAATTACTGCTAACTTACTGTTTGGCAAGTAAGTTAATGTAGTTAACATAGCAAATCAAAAAATCAATGGAATACACAGTTTAGCAAATTCAATCTGGTTAAATGTTTAAAAGGAACAATGTCCCAAAAAAAAAAAAAAATTCTCCAGTGACATGAAAAAGTGCTGTGCCACAAGTTTTTTTTTTTTTTTTACTGCATGTTGTAACCTTCTAGTTCTTCGCTAGATAATGGCTATGTTAATCTTGTTGCTTCCATTAGCACTGTGCCATAGCACTGCTGTTCTGTAACTAAACTAAATTTTTCAGTCCTCAAGTACTGAGGTTTACAATGCTGTGTGCTGTTTATCTTGGGAGTATGATTATGCATTCTGTTCACAGAAACAAACTTGCTCACAACTTCAAGCGGGTGATTCTTGTTTTTTGGGCTGGGTTGGTTTGTTTTTCCTAAAAAATCTTTCTAAGCAGTTTACCCAAGCATTCTCTTCTAATTTGCGTTTTTCTAGCTGGTGGATTTTTTGGTTTTTTTGTTACCTTTTAAATTTATTTGTATTTAAATAAAATTGAACCAAAGAGAAACAATTGCATTAAATAGCAACCCAAGAGTAGATTTAGTGGAGGGTCTAATAAAAACACCAAATGTATTTGGGGCAGTAACCTCATTGGGAAGCACATCTTGCAAATCAAGCTGTGATTAAGTGACAACATATTCACTTCCCTGAAGTAAAGCATGATCTCTGTGTGATCTGATGAGCAATTTGCAAACGTAATTGGCTAGGGTGTGTGTATGTGTGATTTCGCTGAAAACTAAAATTGAGAATTTTAGTCCTCATAAAGTTCTCTGCTTATATATATAGACAGACACATAATGGCAAATGTTCAATCATGGGCTTAAGCCTGCTCTGTGCTAGGGGAGGTTGTGGATGCCTGCAAGTGCAGAAAGTTAAATTTGCTAGCTTAGTACTTCCTACACAGTGACTGACCATTCTCTCTCTTATCCCGAGCTAATGGGAGTACTTGAATATCCAATATTGGCACACCTTTGCTGTGTACGCAGACAAGGTTTACCAATTCCGCCCCCCCCCCACGCTCCCCCCTCCCCATTTCCACAGCTCCCGTCCTTTTTAAGAACTGCTTGATGTACAACCTGCCACAGCAAATGTATTGGCAGCTGTGTATTTGTGGAGCAATAGAGGCACCATGTGGCAAGACAGGTTTATCCAAAATGAGTATTTCCTATGGATTTATTAAAGGGTATCCACTACTTCCGTGCCCTTTTTATGGTTAGTAATCATAATTCAATGATTGGTGCTTTGCCATAGTATACACTGCATCTCTTGTATAGCTGATAAAAATAGATAGTATAAAAATGTTACATTCTCAGGAAACTGAGCAGTACAGAAATTCCTGTAATAGCCTGTTAAAGTACAGTTGTAATATTAGATTTTGAGGTTGTATTATGCATGGGCTTAAGTTGAGTGCCATTCCAGGAATTTATTAGCTCAAAGCATTATGGAAATACAAAAGTCCAAACAGAGGAGATCCAACTTCTTGTTTGGAAGGGTCATTTTAGAAGACACTTTGTTGTGTAGTGCCACTCACTGGATAACAACGCAAGTGTGATCACATGCTTTACTTGGTACCATCTCGGTACTTGATCCTGCTGATTACATAGTGCCTCAAAACACTTTAACACAGAGCCTGCTTCCTGGCATGGAGCACATGAAAGAACATGTAGTATACATGATCTTTACTTCGTAAATTTACTACTACATATTATCCACATTGCAACTGTAGGCCACTTCATTACTGGAAATGTAAATTGGGCATTCTAAAATAAACATTGTCCCATTTGCTTAAGTGAACACTTATTTTTTTCTACCAACTGAAGTCTGTAAAACAAAGACTATTTTAACATATGGCTGGTTTATTTAACGATTTATAAGGCAAAAAAGTTTGTACCAACAATTTGAAGAATCAGAAGTGATAATTTAAATGTCTGCTATTCTCAGTGCTTTCTAACTAGTAGAGACTTTGAGACAAACTGAGCTAATGAATACTGATATTTGTCTTCAGGATGTTTGTCCTTGGGATGGTGTTCAGTAGGTAAGTTTTTGTTCGCACAAAGGTTGTTTTATGTTAATGTTCCTGAGAAGCTGTGTATAAATCTTCCTCAGAAAACGTCCTTTTACCTATTGCAAATTGCCAAAACTGAATCCAGTGTTGAATGTATAGTCTTAGACATGGGTCATGAACTTGGGGCAGTGGAAACAATCTCTGCATCACCCCAATTGCCAATGGTCAGAAGGCAAAAATCCATAGATGTCCATGTGTTTTAGGTAAACCTGTATCTTTTGGATTCTTTCAGAAATGGTATCTTCAGGTTAAAGCACCATTGTAAAATGTTTAAACATTTTGCATGAGGCATATAAATGCAAGGGACACAAGGAAGCTTTTTTGCTTAATTTTTTTTTTTTGAGAAATCAAATTGACCAACATTCCATTTGACTCTTGTATGTTGTGAGAGGTCTCCAATGGCAGCATTCCTACAGTGGTGAGACATTAATGTTGTCTACACCTGTCTGCAAGGTGGTAATTATTTAAACTAGTTACATTTCTTACCCATCCTGATTCTTGCTGAGAGGGTTTCGATATATAGTTGGTCATAATTCAACCCCTTTTTTCTTGCTGATCATAGTGAAGGGTGGTCATTCCTTGTAATCAGAAGATATGCTTATTCTGCCCTCTGCTCCCATGCACAGTACCCCATATATGTAGTAGTTAGATGGGAACAGTAGAAATGTAAATAAATACTGATCTGTTAGGTTGCCTATGATTTTGTATGTATATGTAAATTGTAGGTTAATTTATGAGTAAGGCCACAGGTACTGTGTATGGAATTGTTTTCAAAACCATGTTGAGGCATTTATTTTGAAAAAACAGTGCATGCAGACACAGTTGCAAAGGGTTTGCAAATAGATCTAGGTAGATCTGCCTTGGTAACGTACTTTAGAAAAACGTCTGCACTGATTTCTTTCTTTGAGAATAATTTTGACTGTGACACAGAGCTGGCATTCTTTTCCCTGACCATGGAGTTGCTTGAGGAAATCATCTTTCTTGCCAGAGACATCAGTCATGTGAAAACTGGTGAGCAGAGTATAATTCATCTTTAAGTTCGCATAGCTCTGTTCCTAAAAATGAAGTGCAGTAAAGAATCCATTATTTCTGGATGGGAAATATTGTCACATTTCTTATGTTCATTGCTTTTCCTTTCTTCTTCCCAGAAGCTAAAAAGATTTGTAATCCCGTGTGTGTAAATGTACTTTATAAAATCAGTTGCTGGAGGAAACAGATTTAGTATATTGAGGTTTTTTTTTTCACCTGTTTCTTCTAGGAACAAAACCCGGAAGTCTTGCATTGCTCATGAATGAATCCTATATCCAGTGTAGTAGGTTGCATGTCTAACTTTTCATTTTTTCCTTCAATAGTTATTTCTCTTGTGAGATGGGAAGTATAAAACAAGTCATAAATTTGCTAAAGCCCGCTATCAGCTGGGTTAGAGTACCACACAGATGATAAAGCATTACAAAACAAGCACCAGTGTAAACTCCACTCAGAGGTGATTAGACAAAGGCTATGTACATAATACAGCTTAAGTTAGTATAAGTTATGTCGCTCAAGGGTGTGAATAACCACCCCCCTGAGTGACATATGTTACATCAACCTAAGTGTTGGTGTGGACAGCATCATATCAGCAGAGCTGATATCAGAGCTTCTACCACCACTGGCAGGGCCTGGAGTAATTAAATTGACGGGAGAGCTCTCTCCCATCAGCAAAATTGTCATGAAATTACCTAGCACAGGCATGCAGTATATCTGCCCCAAGCCTTATCTTGATGACTGGGCAAGTAGAATTTTGCTGTGTTAACAAATGCTATATCTCTTAGTGAGTTGGGAGTAGGTGTTGGTGAAGGAATTTAGAGCAGGTGACTTGGTGTAAGGGAATAAACTGCTTATGTAACCTGAGCAGATTACAGTAGTTTAAAGGGAAACAAGTCAAAAAGTTTCTAAACAAAAAATACCTGCTGTTTAATGAGGAATGTACAAATCCTAATATTAATACACTTTTGATGGAGTTATAGTGCAAAGGTTTTTTAGTTGAATGCCTCCCCACTACCCGAGCAGTATGGGAAACAAATACCCATTGCATTGGTGCAGGAGCACCAGAAAGTGAATCTAATTGATATGTGGAAAGTGCATACTCCCTGGCCAAGTCCAGTTTTATTCTTGAGGGTAGCTGAGTGTAGTGGGAAAAGTTAAGTCAGGATAAATGGGAAAGAGTAAAACAGGTAGTTTAAACTTCCTTTACTATTTTGAGGTAGATTTAGTAACATAAGGGATTTAAAATAAAAAATATTTCATTGGCAACCCTTTATTTACAGTTTGAAACCAAATCCCAGCTACTGTATTGTTGCCTTGTTCTTCGCTTCAAAAAAAGCCAGTTGTGTGGCCTCAGGGAAGTGCTGTGTGCTGCCACGAGGGATATGCTGTCAAAGAGATGGAGTTCTTTCCTATATGGTGTTGGGACATGGGGACTCCTGACACTGCTCTACAGCAAATTCCTCCCATCATTTTGAGGCCTGGTTATCTCCAAAGATAACAGCTATTCTTGATGGTGGGGAGGCAGAGGCAAGATGTGGCTGTGTGTGTGGGGGGAGATTGAGACATGGAGTGGGGTTGAATTAAGCAAAGATTATTGCTCCTTCAGGGGCATGGAGTTTAAAATAGCGGCTGAGAGAGACTGGAGGATATAATTGCATCTGGACTTCAAAAGACTTTATACAAAAATCTTTCAAGAGGTTGCTAAGGAATCTTGATAACTATGGCATGGAAGGAGGGGAAGCTGTCACAGACCAAACACTGGTTTAGTAGCAGAGAGGAAAGGCAGGAATAAGCAACTAAGGGCTTGTCTACGCTACTGCTCAGGTTGATGCAAGTTCTGTTGCTCAGGGGTGTGAAAAAATCACCTCCCTGAGCAATGTAATTTGCATTGATTTAGAGTGGTATCCACACCACACTGTGTCGGTGGGAGATGCTCTCCCGCCAATCTAGCTTCCGCTTCTGATTGAGGTATAGTTATGATGATGGGAGAGCACTCTCCTGTCGGCATAGTGTTTCTTCACCAGACACGCTACAGTGGTGCAGCTGCACCACCATTGCGTGGTAGTGTAGACTAGCCCTAACTTTTGGCTATGGGACGATGTTAATGTGCACGTAGAGTAGTTGCAACTAATTCAGAAAGTATCTGGACAAAGATCTAGGCAGTATTGTGGTAGCTTAACAAAAAGTTCTGTTTGATTCAAAGCCAAAGAGTGAAGATGATAGGTTGCATTACAAAGGGGATTGAGAATAATAGGAAAATACAGTATTGAAGCCATAACGTAACTCAGTAAGGTACCCTCCTTGAAATCCTGAGTCTTGGTCATTTTTACTAAATACGCACTTTTTTAACTCTGCGTAATTGGCCAGGTGCATTATCAGTAGCTAACACTTTCCTCTGAAAGCCACTGGGCGTGGTTCATTTATTTGTGAATATGATTTTAGAAGATACTCTAATGTGTGCAGCTTTATACTGTCTGCAGCATAAGGACATCAGCTTTAAGGTATTTAATTATTGCTCTTACTTAGCTAGTGCCATTAATTGAATTGGAAAATGAGGATTCTGTATATACACTAAAACAGCAGTTCTCAAACTGTGGATTGCAACCCCCTTTGAATAGGGTCGCCAGGGCTTACTGAAGCCCGAGCCCCACTACCCAGGGCGTAAGCCAAAGCCTGAGGGCGTCAGCCCTGGGCCTTAGGACTCAGGTTGCAGACCCCCTGCCTGGGGCTGAAGCCCTTGAGCTTCCTCTTGGCCACCCCTGCCTGGAGTGGTGAGACTTCGGCTTTGGCTCCCCCCAGCCGGGAGGCAGGGTTCGGGTGGGCTCAGGCTCCTGGGGTCATGAAGTAATTTTTGTTGTCAGAAGGGGGTTGCGGTGCAATGAAGTTGGAGAACCCCTGCACTAAAAATACCTGGAGAAATAGGATTGGTTGGTTGGTAATCAGTGTTGCCAGGTGTAGGCTCTGTTTTGCTCATGTAATACTAATGACACTTGAGGAATCAGTCATTCGCTTCCAGGTTTCTGGCCTTTTAAAAAGATGTCTTGCTTTGATGGGTAATCATTTTGCCACTTCAGTGAATTTGTGTTCAGGAAACGGGGTTTCTTTTTTCTCCCTTCCAATATTGTTTGTTGCTAGTCTGTGCTATCTAACCGTACTGATGGATGTCAGTTTGCTAAACTCTGAAAATAAGTGGTGATGCATTGACACTAAAGTCTGAAACTACCGGGGAGAATACCTTGCCCTACTCTTTCAGCAACTTATCCAGTATGTTAATCTATGTGTTTTTTGTTGTGCCATTCTTTGATTTCTTTGAAAGGGAGAGGTTAAAATGTTAGTCATCCTCAGAGAGAAGACAACGCTGCCTTTCCATCCATTCTTTAGTCCCTGGAGAATTAGACCAGTTGACGAAACTGTTTTTCATGTGTGGTGAACTAGAGAGAGGCCTCATGCCCAAGAGAAGGGGAAGGGAAGCACATGACTTGTTTCTTTCGGCTATAGTTCTAACAGTGATGTAGCTTATGCCACAGCTGTGAATATTGGTGTATTAGATTGATGTAAATGTGTGGTAACACAGTATAAAAGTGAGGAATTCTTTAATATGTATTAACATGGGCACAGTGTGTGTTTAATCACTGTACTGTCATGAAAGGATTGTGCTAAAAACATCAGGTTGTGGTAATCAGAATTTTTATGCAAGATTTTTTTCTCTCTGGAAACCACCTGTGTTCTGATGATCCAAAAAAATAATAATTTGGGGAAACTGTTAACATGGCATAAGAACACTGTGTGGCTCAGGAGTTTTACCACAGAATCTTTCACCTCTAGGACACTTACTGAAATCCAGCAGAGAACGGTTATGGTACCATCTGATGAAGTCCTCACTACCGTCTCAAGTGACCCCAATACAAATTACTGCAGTTAGTTCAGATGGTCTGTGTTGGCATTCTCAGCAGAGGAGCAAAGGATTGAATGGAGATGAAGCTGGATTACCCACATATGCCTGGGGTTACACCCCTAGGCCTCCAGAACAGGACTGTGTCCTACCAATAGCGGGTAGTGTACAGGGACCTTGTATTACTGTTGTCTATGTTGTACCTGAGGTTAACTTGAGGATTTAAATTTCCAGGATTGCCAGTACAGCACCTTTCACAAACACTGTCATTAAAAAATAAATGTAAACATTTGCATTGATATGACTTCGTTTAGTTTTAAGTCCATTTTACTTTTAAGTCCTAAACTGTTAATCTGGGCCAGTTTCTATGTGCAGGTGAACTCCCAAGTTTTTTATCTGCAGTGACCCGAGTTTGGGGTTCTGTTTCTGAAGTTGACCCCAGTGACTGCCTTCCTTCTAGGTGTTGGCATGCCATCACTTATTGCATCAGAGGAAGAGAACTTTCAACTCAGGCTTTGGCATGTCAGCGAGAGGGAGAGCAAGATGGGGGAACATCCCTGTATCTGTTTCCTTGTAACAAACCTGCTGAGATTCCATTGGTTGGTTTGGAGTTTAACTGTTTGAGGGCCACTTGAATTTCATTAGCAGCATTCAACATCAGTGTGGCATCGTAATTCATTAACTAGGTGAACACAGATCAGGATAAACTGCTTTACTGTTGACCTTTTAAAGTCACATATGTGGAAGATGAAAATGTTTGTGGCTGGGTTTTTTTGCACATTCCAATGGACAGCAGTTGATCATCCAGGCCTTCTTCCCAGTTCCTTACTCTATAGCATGTTCTTCTCCATTGTTGTTGTTCATTCCTCGCCAAGGTCCAGTGCACGTCTGATTTCCTGATGCTGATGTACTGAAAGGGACTCTTCTTGAATGGAGGTTGTGGTGGATCATGTTCATTCCCTTCCTTCCATCAGGGCATCGTGACCATTTCTGTCCAGAGCGCCTCAACATCACTCCTAAAATAAGGAGTTGCTACAGATTGTGCCAGCCCTGAACCACACTCTCCTTGAGGCCTGCTGGCCCAAGAACAAAGGACATGAAATCATGCATGCTGATCCCCCGCAGCAATAGTGTTATGTTCTGCCACTTATGCTGCTGTACAGGAGACAGCTGGCTATTCACATCCCTCCAAACAACCAACATTCTGGTCAGGACCTAGAGGCCCCAGACTGTAATAGACCCTCATTCCTAGGGTGGCATATGATTTTATATTGCATCAGCAGTGTGCTAGCTCCTATGCAGAAGTATGAGGACAGAGATCTTGTGTTGAAGTTAACAAGCTAAATAATGGATTGAAGATTATGCTTGTCATGTAGATATTAATAGTCAACAGTTAATTATCAGCTTTCCGGGTTTATTGTAAATTGCAGACTCCTCTGCCATCCTTCCCTGTTGCAAATAGGAAGAGAAATAGAGCAGGGACAGGAGGGAGGGTAGGCCTCATAAATTGCTTTATTAAGTGGGCTGTTCCATATGCAAAAATTTTTGAAACCTCTCCCCTCCCTTTTTACCTCCAATCTATAAATTCGCACCATTAGGAATGAATGTGTCCTCCCACTATCCAGATTCCTTATAGATTACCCATCTGGCTCCTTTTAAAAATGAAATTAGTGCAAGAGCAACATCTTCCAAATCCTGGGCTGCACTTCAGGCAGGCTTTGCTGCCACATGAGAGCATTAAATGGATGTATAATGTTAGACAACGCTTTTCCGCTCACTGTGCCCAGCTGCAAAGAGAAGCAAATCTGTTTAGAACCTGTTAGGAGATATCAGATGCAATACAGAGTAATTAACAAACCAACCAGAAGTGGCCATCTTGAAAGATGAAAAGTAGGACCTAGAAAATACATCTGACAACTGGAAGCAAGGGAGATCCAACTGGAAGATGTTCTAAAGTTCCTTCTACTTAAAGCTTAACAAAAAAAACTGGGCTAACTTGGGTGAACTACTTTTAACTGAAAACAGAAGAAGAGGTCTGTACCAAAATCTCAGCTCCCACGGACACACCTACACTGTTCCAAGCTTTGTAGACACTAAATGGCACATGTTTCTCAATGTTGATTTAAAAATTCATTCTGTATAATTACCTAATACATCGCTATCCAAGGTATTGAACCAATTGATACACACTTCCTTCAAACACAACCGCTGCAAGGTGCTACAGCTGCCTTTCACAGAGCATCTTGTTTTAGGGGAGGTGATCTTCGAAATCTTTGGGAAATGACTTAGTTCTGTTCTGAGAGAAAAGTGATTTTTAAAAAGTGTCTGTCTTCAGTTCTGATAAACTGCTCAATTTACAAGTACATAAAATGACTAACCGCAGAGATTCTGGGATCCAAACACCAGCCATTCTTTCTGCCTCCGATACCTATTTCTGCTGTCAGCTTTGCTGCTGCATGAGACAGGAGAGTAGCCAGCTTGATCTCCCATAGCGGTGTTGACTCTGCTGCAGGGGTGAAAATTCATTAATTTGCTTTGGTTAAACTCTACGTGTAAGACTTAGTGAAGCCTGGGGAGCAGCTATGTTGAGTGAGAAGCTGGATTTTTTTAACCCTTTCCATCCTGTAGTTATGCTTGATGATTTTCAATTACCAGGATATTTTAAAAGGCAGAATAGCATTGAAAATGTAATGTCTTTGTTTTCGTCCTCATCTGCCGCAGGTTAATGTCTTAAGGTTGCCCCCTTGGGGTGAGAGTGAGCACCTTGCTTACCTCCTGTGTCATTCTCTGGGCAGATAAACCCTGTGCTCTGGTTGTAGGGCTTAATCTTGCAAACTGTTCCTGCAGAGTTCATGGTGAAGCTGATATGAGTTCTGTGCACAGTTTGCAGAGTCTGACTTTAAATCAATGGCCTGATGGCTAGGTTTTCAGTCTACTAACTTGGACCCTCTAGTTCACTCTGGGATATTGCGAGATTGCATTCCAGCAACTTCTGCATATGATTATCAGATTGATTTTACACATGCAAACTTTTACAAAGACCTGATGCCAGGTCACACCTCAATTGTTTTCCCTCCCACCTTAAAACACCTAGAGCAAGTTTTGTATCTCTAGGTTCACTGGCTGCTTGGACTAAGCTGTGATAGTCTCAGTGGATGTCATTAAAATCTCCACACCCAACAGTTGTGGGACAGAGATGCACCAAGCCCTATATATAGAGGCTATAGTTATTTACAGTACCTTGGACAGTGACTGCAGAGATTTTAATGCTGCCCACTGCAAACTTTTCCCCTTGTACCATTTGGGCAAAGGGCCATTATCCTCCATCCCGCTATCTTGAGTTAGTAGCACCTGCTTAATTGATGATTTATAGCCATGATAATCTGGGAAGGGGATTGAATCTGACATTGCATGGTTCCCATGAATGCTAACAGGAGTTGTGCCTGCACATAGAGAGTATATGTTGACTGTTGTCGTAATCTTTGAAATAGAACCTCATTCCTTTCCCTCCACCCACATTAAGCCCCCAAAAGCTGTCCCCCATATAGTGCTTTGAGATCTGAACTTCCCCTAGTCAAGAATTTTGCACATCTTCGTTTGTTTAATCTCTGACTTGGTGCCTAGTTGCATTTCTAAGACAGTCCTAAGTACACTTGTGCCCTTTTGAGTCCTGTTACGTGGACATTCACTGATCACAGGTTTCAGAGTAGCAGCCGTGTTAGTCTGTATTCGCAAAAAGAAAAGGAGTACTTGTGGCACCTTAGAGACTAACAAATTTATTAGAGCATAAGCTTTCGTGAGCTACAGGAAGTGAGCTGTAGCTCACGAAAGCTTATGCTCTAATAAATTTGTTAGTCTCTAAGGTGCCACAAGTACTCCTTTTCTTTATTCACTGATCATTTGCCTTACCTTCAACCCCTGCCATAGGAGATCTGGACTGTGAGTTACAGGAGAACGTTTGAATCAACGAGGGTCCTGCAGAAAGAGTATCTGTGAGTTGCAGTGACATTTTCATGAGCAGGTCGAGGTCTGTGTTGAATACTCGTACAGAGCTCTTAGGACACACACCACAGTAATAATGAATGCTCTAAGATACTGACAGAATTGTCTATCTGCATCTGTCACCTCTTCCTGACATACCACCTCAGCTATTCACATTTTTTTCTTTTTTGCAGCTTGGAATGTTAATTTCCCTTCTCTGGCCCTTGGCCATGTTATGATTCCTGGGTTGGTAAATATGTAAGCACTGCTCTGTGAATAAATGAATGGGTGAGCTGGTGAACAATGACATGTAGAATTCCGCTGTATGTAATGTACATATGGAAAGAATGTATTTTCATTTTTTTCTTAATAAAATTATATATACCAACAGGATGTGATATTTTGGCTACTGTGTGTTCATTCCAGTACCATTTTCTCTTAGGAACTGAATGCACCTTTTGGAGGGGGCACATGGAAATTGGGTTTTTTGGTACATATTGAATGTGTATTACAGGTTTCCGCAAAAATAATTGGGGCAAGTCTGTCTAGCATTCTTATATTCCACAAAGAGCTGAAAGGGTATCCTGAGTACTGAAATCAGTGTTTAGCTGTGTGTCTGTGTGCCATGGATCTGGTGCTTAACAATCAATTACAGCTTTTGTATTTGTAAGTAATATACAGTCAAGCATAAGTGGGGTGGGGGGTTGGGGGAAGATGCACAAGTGGGATAAAATGCAAACAGTGACATGTACAGGAGACACTCCTCCCACCCTCCATGGAACAGTCAGCCCATTCACTAGCATGTTTCTGGGTTTCAGACACTGTACAGGGATTGTGGGGAGGTGTCCACCCCACACAGCATTAGGAGGAGTTCATGGAGGCCAGATGGGCTAATTAACTTAGTAGACTAAACACTGAGAGGAAAGCCCTAATTAAAGGAACAGGCTCACCTGTGCAGGAACAGGCGGGGCCTGTGTAAAGCCAGGTAGCTGGCTGCAGATAGGGGCTGTTGATGAGAGTGGCTGCAGGGAAGTGGGCTGCAGTCACTCTTTGAGTGGAGGGAGTTGGAGGCTGGCAAATACAGAGTGAGGGAAGCCATATAAGTAGGAAAAGGCCCAAGGAAACGGCAGCAAGAGGTAGGACTGTACAGGGACTGTGGCTGCTTGTTAGGGTCCCTGGGCTGGAATGCAGTGTAGAGGGCGGGTCTGAGTTTCCCTCCCAGCTACTGGGAAGTGGCATGAGCTTGGATATGCCAGCCAGTGGGCCTGGACGTTGAATTCCCCAGAACGGGAGGACCTTAATGACCTGGCCGGAGAGCCATGCCATGAAGAGGAAATTGCAGATCTGGGAGTGAGTAGGGGCTGCAGAGCAAGGCAGAATGGGGAGAAGATGCCACTGGAGGGAGAGCACAACCCTGGAAGAGTTAATTCCCAGGGCGGCCAGCAGGTGGTGCCACTCAGTGAGTGGACCCTGTGGCAAGGATGTTTAACTCAAAGCAATCTTAAATATTGGCAATATACTTGCAATTTATGCTTCATTTGTGGCAATGTCCCTTTATCGCAAGCAGTCCCCCCTTCGCCCCAACCAAAAACTAAGTCCTGTTTTACACACAAGAATGTTTATTGACAGAAATACATGGTGTCTTCAAAATATATTTTGTAGGAAAATGCAAGAATTATAATCTCTACAATCCAGTTGCTCAGTAACTTCCAGTGTAAATCAGACTCCTGTCCCTACGAGAGATGCCACTCTACAGCACACAAGATAGCTGTATTGTGTACATGTGAAACATTCAACAACAAAATAGCCTCTTTAAACATGTATTTTCCCTCCCCACAGTCTATTTTAGGTATAATTTTGCTGTGGTGGCAGTAATATAAACCTCCTGTCAGCTGGACCATGGCATATGACTATGAGCATAAAATATGCATTATTTACACTTTCCTTCTATGATTCTGAAAATAGAAGTCTTGCAAGAACTTGTCTTACCAAAATGTGAAGGTAACAATCTCTATTTGTACAGTGTGTCTTTATGTTAAAGCTATTGTTTTTGGGAGGATTTTCATTTTTTTGGTCTCACATACACAATTATGGCTACATTATACTATGAAGTTTTAAGGCCAAATATGCTCAAAGTTGCATTTTCTAGTTCTCCTATTTCCTAGTGGACTTTGAAGAACATGATCTACTCTGTATCGCTTTCCATTCTTCATAGGAAATCTTTATTTAAAAAGTGGGAGGAGGAAAAAATCTATATTTTAAGATTCTTGTGTTTTAAAAATATGGTGTTATGGAAAAATAAATAAATTTCACAATTCCCCTTCAAAAGTTTAGTCACTGCTTGCTGAGCAATGTTGTTTGCTCTGAATGAGACCTGTAATTTCAGTGATAGGCCCTGGGCCTGCACCGTGGTGTTCCAATCTGTGATATCAGGTCTCTGAACCCCGTTCAGCAAAGCAGTTAAGTATATATCTGATTTCAGTAGGGCTTAAGCATGCACTTAAAGCTGAGAACCACTTTCTGCTCCAAGTGCAAGGTGGATATTTTTGATCTTGCCTCCTCTAACATAAATAGCAACATGTGTATTTAAAAAACAAAACAAAAAACACCCTAGCCCGCCTAAACGTGTGGCTTTCACCTGTGGTTAGGTGAGAGAACGAGACAGATGTTCGTCACATGGCAGAAGGCACTCGGGTGCTCTGGTGATGAGCATGGTATAAGAACATATAGAGAGAGAAGAAGTTAGTTGAATAGGGATGATTTGCTGAATTGAGGCCTTTATGATGATATCCTGCCATTAAAGATTCCTTGGCACAAACAAGCAGAGACACCCAACACTATGTAAAAGGGCAGCTGCACAAGCTTGCAAATGGCTGAGTTGTCCATTAGAACAACTGTGAATCAACATGGTTATGAAAGTTATTGGAAATGCTGAGACTAGCTCCTTAAGGCTTTTTGTATCATCACAACAGCAGGTTGAGCCTGTTTAAATATGAAAACAAAGCTGCTTGTTCTAATACAACAGCACGCTTCAAAGCCTGTCACTTGGCCACTGTTGGTCAGTTTTAGCCATCCCGCTTCACCCTAGAACACAGCAAGATTCTTCTGGGCCTACCACAAATCTTAATCTGCAGCGTCCCATTGGCAAGCTATAGCCTGAAATGAACATCCCCTTAGTTTGGTCAGATTCTCATCCCCCTGCTGGAGGCGAAGAAGTACTTTCCTGTGTGAGTACTCCTAGCCATGTCAGTGGGGCTGCTCGCAGAGCACTGGGCTCTGAACCTTCACTTTATTTCCCCCCAAAGCAGCGCACAAATATGCAAAGTGTGCTAAGTACATTGCCACACCACTAGCAGTAATATTTACATATTGAACATACACTTGTTTAAACACTTATCAGACTCTTTCAGTGTACGAGAGAAGGGGGAAGGGTTACTTCATATCAGAGTTTACAGATTCCTTGTACTGGGTATTCAGTTCTGGTTGAGATCCTTCCTCCCCCCTAACCTTTAGCCTGTGTGAATACCTTGGATGTTTAACACCCGAGACTCCGAAAAGTCTGTTACTTTGTCACCATTCCTGCTGGTCTGCACTTTTCTCGGCCTGGATAGGGAAATGCGTAACACTCCATGCATAGCTCTCTTCCTCTGTAAATCTGAACCCGCTCTACCAACGAGAGTAAATATTCCCCTTGAGTCACAGACCAGGATCTTGGGTAACGTTTTCCCATATTTATACATTCAGACATGTAAGCGCCTCGGGCTTTCACTCATGGTAAGGCTCCTTAAGTGTCTTTTGCTTTTGGAAATGGAACTTGGGTGCTGTTTCTGGAAACTTTACACTTCGACAGCACAGAGTAAGGGCCAGATTTTTAAAAGTATGTAGGTGTAACACTGACAGACCCTGGGTGGGGTCAAACCTGGGAGGCTCTGTGTATGAGCCTCTACTGCATGAGATAAAAGCCATGTGCCTCTTAGGTGAGGCTGTAGCAGACTCATCCATCTCTAGACAGTCTCGGTGCCACTCGAAGTGGACAGAACACATCAAGCAGGTCTGGGTTACGTACTTCCCCTACCTGAGGAAGCATGTCCCAAGCTTCAGAGATTTCCCTGTTATCCTGGACAAGTTCTCACTTGTAACTGAAACCAATGGGAGTTAGGTGCCTAAATACCTTTTAAAATCCACCCTGAAGTGTTTTGCCCTAGGTTTCAGAGCCAGGGCCAGAACCTAGGTCTCTAGACTCCCACTCTAATACCCTGTCCTCAGACCACACTGCCTTCGAATTAAGGAGGTTACTTTCATTTTCTGCATCTCCTGAACCGGCACACGACAGTCTCTGGGTTCACAATGGTGTAGATTAAATTAAAGGGACATGGTCCACTTGAGCCCTTTTAAACTTTTAAAAGGTTTAAAGTAACTTGTTACCACGACACCTGCCCACGTGACTTCCTGTCACCTATTGTGGTTTCACGATCCAGTTCCTATCTTTTAAAATGTTCTCGCTGCTGCTGCTGTGTTAAAGACCCACAAAAACAAGAGAGGCTGGTTACACAGAGAAACTGAACTTGACCATGAACCGGAAAGGCAGAAGAAAAATAATTATCTAATCACTTTCTGTTACAGAAGATGAACAAGATGGTCCTTACAACAGTCGAGAGTACAGTGTTTAGGGCCAGAAGTGTGATTCCTTTTTTAAAGTGGAGGGTGTCCCTTTAAAAAGAGAGCAGAAGTAATCGTTTTGGGTTTTGTACTGTGAAAACCTTTTTTTTAAAAATGCACCTAAATTTGTTGCCTAAATAAAATCAAGCCCTTTTTAGAGAAAAGGATAAATTATCGGGGCTTAGGGAGTTTTTTGTAAACATTGGCCTGAAGTTCTTATGTAGGCAAAAATCCCTTTGATTTAACCAGCCCTTCTGCCAGCCCAAGGGCTATCGGGGCTCTGTCGTAATGTCTGCAACAGATAATGGGTTCTTCAGCGCCAGCACCCCAGCCCTATGCTATGAGCCACACAAGGATCCTCCTTGCACCTATGCCGAGCTCCACTGACTTCAGTGAGCTGAAAGGTAGGCGTGAGGGGCTGCCGGGGCTGATCAGATGGCAGGATTGGGGCCTAGTTGAGTTTCAGATGGGGAAATACCCTGTTTCTTGTACCCGCTCAGACTTCTGCTTCTTGCCTTCAGTGATGCCTTTTGCGGGTTCTTAAAATTAAGACTGTGCTGGAGGGAGACTTGATAAATAAGAAATCTGGGAAGAAATTCAGAACTTTCTCAGATTTAGTTCCTGTAGACATAGCAGCCCTGGGATGATGATGGGTCCTAGGGGAGAGGAGGGAGACAAACACACTCTGGAAACTCACCTCTAGATCAGACTCTAAAAAAAAAAACAAAAACAAAAAAAAAAAAAGTGTCTCAGAAATGTGAACTCTTCTGTTCCCTCCCCCGGCACCTCCTGTAATGAAATTTTGGTCTGTCCTGCAATACTGGTACAATCCTAAAGCAGCGATGCCCCTTCTAGTGGCTGGAATCTGTACAGTGGCTTGACTTGGCTAATGCTGCTGCTCCTTTTGCTCATACTTTATCCACCAGTCCATCCCTGCCCATGACTCAAGCAAGGGCAACACTTGGGTGGCGGCAATACTTAAGAATTGCTCTATGGTGCCCAGCCATGAGGGGGAATAGCGCTGTACTGTGTTAGCGTGAGTGATGCTAGGCTGACTGCAGCAACAATGACCTTGGAATTTAAGTGCAGCTCCCTGTAGTTTGCCTTCTGCTGATACCTCTCAAGGCTCTCACAGGTTTAGATGCCCAGCCTGGCGCAATCCAAATCAATAGGTAGGTGATTTCCAAACTGTTTGCCTCCTAAGGTGGTGACATGAAGAGGCGGCTTTTGCTTCACTGACACTTCCCCGCTGCAAAATCTCATTAACACCTTAGCTGTGCAATGTGTAAACCAAATTGGCCACAAAACAATAGTTTGTGGAATTCATAGCTGCCCTTTCATCTCTGCTACAAGCAGAAGCTAAAGCAAATTCTCTCTTGATTTATAGGTGACTGATGAGTTTGTGGGAGCTGCTAAGCAGAGGAACCTGCAGCCCCAATTATGCATAGGCAGGAGCAGAGTGTAGCCACCCTTCTCTATAATACAGAGGTGCAGCCTACAGGGACCACAGGTTCCAGCACATTTTGATCCAAGTGACTAGGCGGCTCAGATCAAAAGAATGCTACGTGTCGAGAGATGTTGTCTCCACACCCTTCTCCACACCCTCCTCCACTTCTGTTCATCTGGCTGTTACACTTTTAACATGCGCCAGGACACGTGCCTGACTTAGCTCACTGGTGAGTTCTCTATGCCTTCAGCAAACCCATAACCCAGCTGGCTCGTGAGAAATTGCTGTGATCGTTCTAAAGTAATGTAGATGCTGCGCAGCAGAGCGGATTTAGTGAAATGGCCTTATCCTGGGCTCCTTTGTTAATAAACCTTTGCAAAGTGCCCAGAACAGTGGGGCTTTTAAAGAAAAAGGTCTGAACGTCAAAATCCAGCCCCGGATTTGCCACTGAAGTAGTCTTTTCAGCGGGCATCTCAGCACCATCGATCAGCAAGTACACAGGCTTTTAAAGAAGAAACACTTAGAGGGGCCATCCGGACATACCAGTGTACCAACCAAACATACCAGCCTCGTTTGAGAGGTAAAACCAGTAACAGAATTGAGGGAACTGACTGCATGCAGGTGAGAACACTATCCATATGCTTTTCTTTGCACTTACATTAACTTTTCACCCCCATATTTACGAAAATACCCTACACACACACCTGTCTGAGGCATTGCAGTTTGTATCTCTTGTAACGTTTTAGATTAAATATTAAGTCAAGCCTTCAGAGCTTGATGCAACCTCCACTCACCTTTCCTACATTTGAAATCTGTTGATTTCAACTAGGTGCGTGAATTGGCAGAAATTCACCTGTGCCAACCGGATCTGGATAGGACATTAGGCGAGCTCCTCCCCAATTGATTGCTGAGTTCTTTTTTCCTTTGCAGCTTGGCATAGCTTTCAAATGAACTGATTGCACAAAATTCTGCCAGAAGTGGGACTAGCTCACTTCACTCAGACCAGATCTAATTTTGGCACTGACTTTAGGTTCCTAGTTCCACTGGGCCCTAACACATTCTTCTGTTTATGGCACAGGGAGCATGGCTTGTGTGTGTTTCAGCAGGTCAGTTTCAGTCTGTAAAACAGCCTCGGTCCGTTTTCTTCTAATCCTGTGTTGGGGGCCTTTGCAGTGTTTCTGACTGATCTCAGGAGTGAAACAAATGTCCTTAAAGGAAACCTGAAGCGATTACTGCCCACCATGGAACAGATGACTGGTTTGGCTCTTTCTAGAAATGCCAGTTGCTGTTTCACTGTCTCTCTAATAGCGCCTGGATTTGCTCTGAGAGCTGCCGGTGTTACTAACGCTTTCCCCCTAGGAAGGCATGTGAGATGTCTCAGGGTCAGAGCTGGGGCGGGGGCGGGGCTAGCCCTGTTCTGGCACATGACAGATTTCCAGGTGTGTAAGAGAATTTTTGGGTTAACAGCAGCTACTTCACTAAGTTTCTCCCCAGCACTAGCCCTTGCCTTACATAATGAGTTTGACTCTCTCCTTTCCATTCATACATTCCTGTCAGAACTGCATTTCTGGAGTCTGCCTGCGCCCCGCACCATCAAGGTGGTAGTTTCTTATTTGCCTGCTGTTAGATGCCTTTTTATCATCAGTGAAAAACTTCAAGGTGCGTTTCGAGTGACTTTGTCATTGGCTACAATGATGAAACAGGGAGTTTGGTCCTGCTTCAAATGCAGATCGCACTAAGGACCCTTACTGCGACCCTCCCTAAATACGTGAGGGGCTTCTTACACACTTGCCCTTTAAACTTCTATGACCTTTGGGCTAGGAGCTAAAAAAAACGGGCTTGGGAATTTCATTTGAATGGCAGAGGCAGTGCAGGTACCTCTTGCTTAGCCTGTTTATGGACACGATTCCAGCCCACAATTAAATAACTCTGTTTTATTCGCTGTAGTAAGGACACTACGGTATCTGAAAACTGCTGCATTTTAATGGCTTGAGAAGGCAGTATCTCACGGCAACATCTACATAAATGGCTAAAAAACCCCAGCAGAAGTGCAGTCTTGGAGCCTTAACATCACCCCTGTCCTGAAGGAAGGGTGTATCCTCAGTGTAAGTCACACTGCAGGCCAGGAAGGTCCATGTAGGACAGAGGGAGTATTAAGGACCCAGGAGTGATTGCTGGTGGTTGGCAGGGGAAGCTTTGGTGACTGCAAAGCATTTTCCATAGGGATTCCAGGGAGACTTGGCAAATAACCAGGAAATCATGTGGCTTGGGATGAGGGCAGTCGCTGCTCTTTCTCTTATCTCCTGTGACTTAACTGGCACGTCTATAAAGCTTCTCTGCATATAACAAATGGGAAAAACAAAAGCACAGAGCACCTAAATGACTTCTTTGAGGTCACAGAATGGACCCCCCCAAATCCCCTGATCACCCTACCCCGTACTCTCACCACTAGATGGCACTCCCCCCTCATTTGATTGGAGTGGAATCTGGAAGTTTGACTATCAAGCTGCAGGTGACGGTGGAGGTTACATGGGGGAAAGATCCTCCTTCTCCTGGGGAGCAGTGATGGAAAAAGAACAGGATGCAGAGGCTCACAATGTACTGGGCACTGGCACCAGGTGATGCACATGACGGCAGAGCAAAGAGCTGATAGTAGATCGCGAGCCCTTTGCCTCCAGCCCTTCCACCCTGAGTAGCACCCTTCACTAAAGCAAATCCGCTATGATGCTAACTCAGTTTCTGGAGTACCCCGTTAGGCACCAGAGGCTTCTGATCATTCTGTATCCAGGGTTTCCAGCCCACTCTGCCCTTCCCATAATACTAGATCCAGCTAGATGGAAGGGGTCCCAGTATGGAAAAGGCTGACAAGCCCTGCAGGCTGCCGTCAACTCTTATCCTTTTATGATGGCCAGAAGCTGAACTTTCTTGTCTCCTCTAGTCAAGGCTTAAATACAGGTGCTCTCCTGCTCTAGAAACAAAAATACAACCTAGTCTGGACAGTGAATGTGTTTTGATTGACCAACGTTTGGGCCAGAGCAAACTCCAGTCATGGTCTCCTGCCTCAACGGGGCATTCAGGCACCAGTGTGTCTCCTTGCTCCACAGGATGCTCCAAGCGATGGCACTTGTGGCTCTGATCATTTTGGGGCTGCTTTTTTGTTTTGTTTTTTGTTTTTGCTGGTAGAGTTTCATGTCACTTTTATAAATGCGTGTCCTCCTCTCCCTCTAGCTCCTCTTTTGTGAGGTTGTCCATGGGGACAATCCAGCTGTCTCCCAGCTCCCCGTTCAGGTTCACCTTCTTCTCCTGCATCTCTGAGGAGGTCTCCATCACCTCCAGGGTCGGGTTGTCATGGTAGCCATTCTCCATGGTCTGTAGCTCTTCTGTCAGGCGTTGCTAGAAAGGGACAAGAAAAAAAAACAGAAATCTGTGGTGAAAACGAGAGTGTAGTTGGTCTGTGGTTAAACGTACTGCATTTCCTAGCTGCCAACCTTATCCTCACAACATCTGTCCACACTGCACAGTCGTCTCACAACCAGACATGTTAGTGTGACTTTCCTGGCCATGACCAAAACTAGACTAGTCAGGGGTGCTGTAGGTCAGGGTGGAAGTGCGCAGCAATGGGAATGAAGGGGCATGGACTGGAGCAGGCTGGGGTACTGTGGGTCAGGACTGAGGTACCTTGGCAGGGCTCTGTGGAGAATCTGTCAGCTATGCCTGCCTTTGAAGCTAGGCAATCAGTGAATTTTAAAAAGAGAGTGAGTCTGAAGTGCAGTGCAGCTGGTGGCTTGGTTCTACCTCAGCTCCTCACGCCCAGGGCCAGAGATGGGCAGTCTCCCCGGCTCATCTCACCAGATTCTGATTCCTTCAGCAAGGCCTTTCCTGAGCTCAGCAGCCCATCGTCATTCAGAACTAGCCTGCTCCACTCTGTTTCTGCACCTGTCGTCCTGGCATTCCCAAGACAAGAAAAATCCTGCTTTTCACGCTGAACCTTCTTTGACTGGGGCCACCCTTGGTTTACAGTCCACTTAGGGTCACAAAGTGCCTCTGTATAAATAATGCCATAGAGTCCCACCTTAGTCCTCTGTTACAGAAGTCAGAGATGGGAAAGGACAAATAGCTCATCCGCTCCATCTCCCCTTAGCCATGAAGCATTGTTCTCCATTCTACGCTCCCCACTGTCTTTCTTGTCCAGGCTCGTCCCAAGGCATTGGGCTTCACTATTTCACTCCTGATTCACCTCATCTTTCTAGTGATATGGTGCCTGGAAATGAATCTGATGCTCTAGGAACGGTCACACCAGAGCAGGAGAGATTATTAGTTCCCTGCTCTGGCTGTGATGGCCAAGCATGTGCAGCTGGATATTACACCGGCTCATCTTGCAGCCGTGTCTCATTGCCCACTCCCGTCTAACTTGCTGTCCATGGTCCCTCTGTTGTCTCTTTGGGCATTGTTGCTCCTCGCAGGTGTCTTGCACTGGTCAGGTGCCTGAGGGAGCATCCCCCAGATGTCCTCACATGGGCCTTTCCCAGTGCATATTTCTTTTCTGCACATGTTTCCAATCTCTCTCGGGCTCTTTAGAGAATTTGTTTGTTCTGGTTGGTTCTTGCCACTTCTTCCAGTTTCGTATCATCAGTCTGTGTTCTGAATGTGGTGGTCTAGCCACGCTCCTAGCTCAGCTGTGATGCTAACAAGCCATCACTGTAGAATGTGGATAGACTTCTGCCCCAGCTACATTGGTTTACCATTACCTGGGGTTTAGCCTTTTACTAGTTATTCGAGTGTTCCTATCCAAGCCAGTTCCAATAAGACTTTAAGAGACACTACATCAAATGCTTTGCTAAAATCCATTTGACATAGAATCACAGAATATTAGGGTTGGACGAGACCTCAGGAGATCATCTAGTCCAATCCCCTGCTCAAAGCAGGACCAATACCAACTAAATCATCCCAGTCAAGGCTCAAGCTGGGCCTTAAAAACCTTTAAGATGGAGATTCCACCACCTCCCTAGGCAACCCATTCCAGTGCTTCACCACCCTCCTAGTGAAATAGTGTTTCCTAATATCCAACCTCGACCTCCCCCACTGCAACTTGAGACCATTGCTCCTTGTTCTGCCATCACTGAGAGCAGTCGAGCTCCATCCTCCTTCACATAATTGGAGGCTGCTATCCAATCCCCCTCACTGATCTCTTCTGCAGACTAAATAATCCCAGTTTCCTCAGCCTCTCCTTGTAAGTCATGTGCCCTAGCCCCCTAATCATTTTTGTTGTCCTCTGCTGGAGACTCTCCAATTTGTCCACTTCCCTTCTGTAGTCGGGGGCATCAAAACTGGATGCAATACTCCAGCTGTAGCCTCACCAGTGCCGAATAGAGGGGAATAATCACTTCCCTCGCGTCTGGCTGGCAATGCTTCTACTAATGCAGCCTAATATGCCATTGGGCTTTTTGACAACAAGGGCACACTGCTGACTCGTATCCAGCTTCTCATCCACTGTAATTCCCAGGTCCTTTTCTGCAGAACTGCCATTTTTCCAGTTGGTCCCCGTCTCAGTGCAGAAAGCAAAGCAAATAAGTTTCTGGCAGGATTTCTTCTTTATGAAACCCACCAATCATGCTGCTTATTGCTCGTGGCTCTGTACAGTTACTTGGTGTTCCCTTTCTCAATTTGACCGTGGGTGGAAATTGGCCTTCTGGGCGGATAACAGCCAGGATCACCCTGCCTTCGTTTTTTGGGAAATCGGCACTGGATTTTACTTGCTCTTCCCCCACAAACTCCTCCCCTGCCCTGTGGACTACGGCAAACTGGCCAGGGGGGATGACTGTTCTAACCAGGCTGAACGTGGGCGCTGAATCCTCCCGTGTAATGCGGCCCATTACAATGAAAAAGACAGCAGGAACCAGGGGACAAAGCGCATGTCAGAGTGGTAGGTTCTATCCCCACCTCTGGCACTGACCTGCTGTGGAACCTTGCACTTCTGCCTCTGATTTGCCTACCTCCTACACTGTCTGTCTTGTCTATATGGAAAAGTTGTTGTGTGGGTGGGATTTTTGCTTTGCTACAGCCCAAGGAGCACATTTAAGCCGCTACAGTTATAAGCAAAAGGAATTACTATTAATATAATGGCATAACGCCTGCCCCACCCCCCTCCCGCTACTCACTCCTGTGTGTGGCGCTTTTTTTTTTATTTAGCTTGTGGTACTTGGGAAGGGGCTTAAGCTAAAGCAGAAAAGCTGTTCTTATATCGGAATCAGAGCGTGCACACTGGGGTGGTGGTGGGATTATATTGGTCTGACTACATGGACATAACTGGCACAACTTTCCTGTATAGCCCAGGCCTTAGGCAATAAGCTCTTCAGGGCTCAGACCTGTTGTCGGTTATGTGGCCGTACAGCACCTTGCACAAACAGGGCCTACTAGCTGCTACTGTTAGAAATATTAAAAGCCAGGCTGCTGCCAGGGCAACTCCTCAGGAGCCAGGGGCTAGAAGTGCTGCTTTGTAAATAAAGCCAGCAGCTCTGATTGGTGCTCACACAACTCAGGCCGGCTGCATTCACTTCCATCACTTACATAGTGCAGCGGGAGACACTTCGGCGCTGCGTCCGCAAACCACCCGCTTCTGAATGTTTCCCTGGAGATAGATGGGGAGCTGAAGTGGGTGTTGATCCTAGCAGAGAGTCACTCAGCCTAGCCCATCTCCCCACATCTCTCAGAGCAGGGTTTCTCAACCCAGGGGTCGGGACCCACAACTGCGTTGCCAGAATGTTTCGAAGGGTTGCGTGGCAGCTCCTGTCCCACAGGTCTGGCTGAGCTGGCTTCCCTGCTTCAGGCACTGCACCCTCTGGGGTCCCAGTGCCACTCAGGGTTGGCCCAGCCACCATGATGACGGGAGTCGGGGTAGGCCAAATTTGAGTGAGTGGCCCTGCCACCCCATGAGCCAGGTCACAGCTCCACTCACACAAATTTAGTCCAGTCAGGGGTGGGGCCAAACCTGAGCCACGTGGAGAGCCGAGCCCAGCCAGCCCCACAGCACGGGAGCTGCCACTCTGGGGTGAGCTGGGCAGGACCCAACCCTACTGGGGGGCAGAACAGGAGCAAAACCCCCCGCCGGCCTCCACCTCTAGATTATTTACTGGGTTGCGACAGGCTCTAAACGTTGACAAAGGGGTCCTGAGCCCCAAAAGGCTGAGAACCACTGGACTAGAGTTTAAGGCCGGCAGGAACCCCCGGACTGTCTAGTCTGATCTCCTGTATAGCCCAGGCTTCCACCAGCACCCGCACACCAAGCCGAACGACCGGAATCAGACCCAAGTATCCCAGCCTCAAGAGTCTACGTGGCTGTGGGCCATGGACAGAGGACAGCAGGGACAGAGCTGAACCAACGCCAACGGCAGGGAATTGCCACAGCTGTCCCCTCCCACTCTGCTCCCCCAGGCACATCACCCCTTCTTCTATTTAAAACTCAGCCCAGCATCGGAGCAGCCTCACTGGCTCTGAAGCGGGGCCCTGGTCTTTTCCGGTCCAAATATCAGCCTCACTTTCACCCCGCTTTTAATCTTCAATCTAGACTGGTGTCTAGTTCCCTGGGGCTTGACAAACGGGCCGAGGAGCGAGTCCTTCCGTGTCTAGACAGGATGCTGCCACTTCCTGTTTGGTGACTTGACTGCAGCTTTTTCTCTCGTGCTAATAGATTAAATAATCATGGCAAATTAAGTAAGCTTGGAAGGAAATTTGGGGGTGGAGGGGCGACCAGCCTCGGTGTTAGCGAGGACCTGCAACAGGGACAGGGGAGGGGAAACGGGCTTGTGCCCATTTTTGCTCTGATGATTTCTAAAGAAGGCCTGAAATGTATTTGCCAAGGGGAGAAGAGAGATCATCGGCTTGTCTTTTACATTAGATCTTCAGGCTGCATCTGCCCCGGAAGACACCTATGGTCTAGTCCCTTCAGTCCCAAGAGGCTGAGAGCTGAATCGTGTAGCTCAGCTACATGGGAAGGGTTTGCTCTGATGTAGCTGCACCGGTGGAAATCCCCGGTGTACGGGTCCTCAGCTGATGGGCAAAGGTTTCGAAGAGGGGTAACTGCAGCAGGGAAGGGATTTTCAAGTCTGGGTGCTCCATAAGCATTGGTTTTTGTCTCTGCTAAGAGCTCCTCTGCTCTAATGAGTGCTTGGGACAAAGTGAGTGAGAGAGAGACAGAGAGTTGAAGGGGCAGGCTGTATCATCTTTAGGTGCAAGAACCCACAATACCGATCAGAGCCCCAAGGCCTCCAGCCAAACCCACGAAGAGTGGATGGGTTGTTCCAATTTCTTAGCTAGCCTTCTAAATCACTGCTAAGGCCTGTCTTCCTCAGGGCAGAGAGAGCCTTTCTTCTCAAGGATGCCAACCTGACTCCAGCCCAGGCCCACGATTACGGATACCTGTTACTGTCTGTGCCTGGCCAATGGCCCTTTGGCAAGTGAGTGTGCTGAGCTGCAGTCCAATTCCTAGCAGACAGGTATCCACATTGCAGTGAAAAGAACCTAAAAATCACACTTCTGCCTGAAAATGTGTTTAAACCTTTGAACGACAGGAGGCAACACCCAGCATTGACAGGTCATGGTGTATAGTCAGTGTCACTCCTTCCCCCATACAGCGAGTTGCACCTGTTGTTGGGCTTCTCACAGAGCAAGAAGAGTGAGAGAAACATGTACGCTCTAGTTGTGTGTGTACAGTGCCTAGCACAATGCAGTCCTGAGCCAGGACTAGGGCTCCTTAGCACTACAGCAGTACAAGGAATTCACACTGATGGGGGGCTCCAGCCCCAGTAGGTTTTGTAACTATTTCTAATGTCTTTTCATTTTTATAGTTAATTTCAAGCTGACAGTCTCCCTTTAACATCCCTGGATTTGGCCTTGGCACAGTGACCAAAAATTAAATGGACCTAGAGACCAGCCTGTCTTTTCGCTCCTCATCTCAGAGGTGGGGCACACCGGAAGCAGCTCCAAGTGTAGGAAGTTGGTGCTGTACTGTTCTGTGGATAAACAGAGGACTGTGGTCTCCAGAGCCAGTAATGTGGCACCTTTCATCAGCACATGGGTCTCTAAGCCTGGTCTATGCTATAAGCTTAGGTCAATGCAAGACTGCTTATGTCGACCTCGCTGTTCTTTCCAAACTGGTTTTGAAACTGAGGCTATGCCTACACTTATCATACTGCGACGCGATCGCTGTAGCGATTCAGTGCAGACGCTCGCTACAGCAATGGGACGGCCCCTCCCCTTGCTGTTAATTCACCTCCCCAGGTAGCTTGGTCAACGGAAGAATTCTAGTGCTGTCTACGCTGGGGCTTAGGTCAGCTTCACAACGTCGCTCAGAACTGTGGATTTTTCACACCCCGACACGTCATAACTGGGTTGACCTCACTTTTCAGTGTAGACCAGCCCTGAGTGATCACCTTCTATAGACATTTCTAAGCCAATTGAAAAGAGGAGTCTAATTCTCTGACAAATCCCACACTGCCCTCAGGATAACTTGTGAAGACCTCTAGTTGTTTTGTCGTATCATAGGATTCTTGCACATGACTGTCAAATTCCTTCTCCTTTGGATCCAAACTTTTATCGGTAGCAGTTGAAGCTGTGTAAACCTAGGCAGCGGTGACTTGTACTTTGGCGTCTTTGGGCTCTTCACGCTGATTCTATTGCCAGCCTTTTAGCTCATAAGCTTGGCACCCGATGTTGCCTTTATCTGTTAGGTTTGAGACCCGACTCTGCAAAAGCAGAGCAAAGGGATTTCCCTAGCAGTGCTAAAATAAAGGGTTAAATTGCTACGGCAGCAAACATTGCTCCTGGCGCTCTTTGATCTGAAGTGCGTAGTGCCTGTGCCCTCCTGTGGACGTCAGCCGTCTCTGCAAGTCACAGCACAGAGCGATGCAATGACTGTCTAGCAGAGCCAGTGAGGGGATAGCAAGAGTAACTCAGTACAGGCCAGTATTCAGATTGGTGGGGAACCTCTGGGAACAACATCCCAGCCTGTTCTGCTGTGAGCCTGATCCTCCCAGGAAACTCAAAGGGCCAGGAGTAGGAGAAATGTCTGACGCCCTGTCAGCCCACTGTAAACCCTACTGTTCTGCTCACAACAGACTCACCCATCTAAGGAGGCACTCAGGCCTAGAGCCCCAAACGTATTTAGGTGTGTAACTCCCACTGGGGCTTTGATCCTCTGCTACCTTAGCTACACTATGAGCGCCTAGAGGGATGGAATGCAGGCTCGGGGAAGGGAGCCAAGCTGCCCATCATTTCAAAACCAGCTTTTTGGGCTGAGTGCTCAGGGACTGACTCTGTGCTCGCTGTGTGAGCTAGGCTCCAAGGAAACATCTCGGATTTAATTTGGACGGGAGCCTGAGGGAAAAACTTGCCACCCACTTAAAAATGTCAGACATGTGGGAACTGTCAGCCCATCTTGTCCCCTATCCTGTCTCTGATAGAGGCAAGTGTTAGAGCCGTTACAGGAGAGTGTAAGAAACCGCATAACGGGCAGCTTGTTCCATAACTTTCCCCGGGAGGAGTCTCCTGGTTGATTTCCTGAGGGGGCGGAGTCTGGGGTACAGCTTGTTGAAAAATTATTTTTTACCAGAAATTTAAAAACCCCAAAAACTTTTTGAAAGAAATCAAATCGCTTTGCGGGGTGGGGTTTCATCAAAAAAAAAAATTCAGGGGAAATTTTGGAAAAAAAAAAAAAACCCAAACCCTGATTTTTGATTACCAAAACTTTTACCCATTTTTGTTTTTCTATCAGAAAACCAGTTTCATTGTCAACAGCATGATTCCCCAAAAACATTTTTTGTGCTCGACCAAAAGCAATTTGCATCCAAATTTCCAGGTTTCCCTGGGCTGAAATTCTGACCAGCTCTTGCTGGTCTAATGTAATGAGTGGAGGGAGGGGCACTTCTCCATATCATTTCTCCCAGCCCAGCCCCACTGACTGAGCCGGCACCACCCCTCTGCTTGTGGCAGAAACCCAGTCCCCATTAGGGCACAGGTCCCTTCTCCCCCGCCAGGCAGGTCACCCCAGCCTTCTGTCTGCTGATTGACTAAACAAAACCCCCCCTCCCGTGGAGGGGGCCAGGGCCGTAAGGGAAAGCCCCCTGCCGGTGCATGGAGGCTGGGAGTGGCTTACCTGATCCTTCCTACGGGCGACCCGCTGGTGGCAGCAGCCGTAGATGGCCGCGATGAGCAGCAGGGAGCAGGCCATGCACACGATGGTGATGATCAAGGGCATGCTGAACCGGTCCTCGGTCTCCTCCTTCATCCACTTGCTGGCGTAGGTGACGTTGCTGATGCCAAGCTACCAAGGGCAGGAAGGGTGAGGGGGCAGATCCAGCAGCACCCACACTCCCTTCCCTCGGTGCCTAGCTGCGCTGACAGAGCACCCGCCCCCCAGGTGTCCCCTGCAGTCCTCTTCCCATGGCACCGCAAGCAGCCCAGATCCTGCCCGCTCTCCCCAGCCTGGGGCCTGCACGCAACAGCCGTTCAGCTGGTGGCATACACCACCCACCACGGGGGGGGGCGCACTATGCTGTCCTGCCCTGCCAGGGGCTCTCTGCAGCCTGCGCAGAGGGGAAGGAGGGATGTCCAAGGACAACAGCGGGGCTGAGTGAGAGCCACCCCGTGTTCCCACCCCCTGCCAGCCCAGGCAGCTGGGAACTGGCTCCTCTTAGTCACAGGCTAAAGCCCTCTAGAAATGGAGACGCTGACTGCCCTGGGGCTGGCACGGCAGGGAGCAGTGGGACTGTCTCCATCGCCTTCCAGCCCCAGAGCTCCAGCCAGCATCCTCTCGGCAGCTGGCCCTGAGCAGTGTTCGCCCAAAGCCTCCTCCCAAGGAATGGGCAGTGAGGTTCGTCCAGGCACGGGGAGGGGAGACTCACTCACCTGCTGGAGCTCTCCCTTCTTCGTCTCCAGCAGGTCAAACAGCTCCTTGGGCGCGGCGTTGGCTGTAGGGAGAAACCAGCCAGAGGTGAAGGGCGGCCCCTGCGTAATGGCTGCGAGCGGTTGTGCCATGCCGCCTACCCCATGTGGAGCTCAGGCTCCGTCTCACACATGAGGAAACGGTGCGACTTGCCCCAGGCCCTGCAGTGAATAAATGGCAGCCCCTTCCCCCCCCCCCCCCGCCGGTGCCACCATCATCAATGCCTTGGGCCTCTGCAGAGAAGCCCAGGATTAAACGGGAGAGGGAGACTGCCCAGCCCTCTCTCCATGTTAGGCTTGGTGCATGGGGTTAAGGAGGCCATGGGCCCGAGGAGGCTGTGCTCCCGGTTGTGCTTTTCCTACCGCCTGGATGCTTGTTGGGTTGGAGCCCATGGCTGTAACTCGAATACCTTTCAGCAGCGCGACACCCAGGCCCAAAGCAAAGTGGTTCAAAGGAACGTTTAACCAGGGAGATTTTTGGTGCCAGAGCTCCAGCTGGGGGAAGGGCTGCCTGAGCCCTCCATGGGACCCTATGACACAAGTGCTGCAGAGCGGGACAATAACAGAAATCAAAGCAGGAGCAAACCTCACAGGCCAGCTAGTCCTTGCCCCCGCCTGGGCTGGGCTGGTCCCTCCACGGGATCCCACAGCGCTCTGTCCACTCCAGCAGTCCTGTTTGTGCAGCGGCTTAGGGCCACGTGGTGAGCGGATGCAGCCCTGGGGCTGGGAGCCAGGGCTAGCGAGATTGGCTGCGGGGACTGGTTTCCAGCCTCATAAGCACCAAGTGTTTCAAACAATCACCCTAAGCACGTACTTGAGTCCCTGAGGGAATGTCTACACTACAACTGAATACCCGTGGCTGGCCTGTGCTAGCTGACTTGGGCTAAGGGGGTCGCTCTAAGGGGCTGTGTAATTGCAGTGTAGATGTTCGGGCTCGGGCTGCAGCCCGGCCTCTAGGACCCTGCGAGATGGGGGGGGATCCCAGAGTTCAGGCTGCAGCCTGAGCCTGAATGTCTACACTGCAATTAAACAGCCCCTTAGCCTGAGGCCAGCTGTGGGTGCCTCACTGCGGTGTAGACATACCCATAGCCCAAGAGGGCAGCTCCGAATCCCAGCCCCTGCGTACACTGTGCCCATGCCACGGGAGGGCTGTTACACCCAGCCAGCTGTTTCTGGCCATCAGGCAGTGCTGTGTGTGATGGAAGCAGACAGCACTGGGGAAGGTGAGAGAGGGAGGGTGGATGGTTGAAGAGCAGCTCACAGGCCAGGAGTCACTTCCCTGCCCCAAGGGCAGGCGTCCTTCATGGAGCACGGGAGGGATCGGATTGTTACCCGCAGTTTGGCAAACAGCCTCTGCCAAGCAGTGGGTTCCTAAATCTCCTGAGGGGGTGCGGCTGTTACTGAGGTGACCATGCAGCGGCAGGGGGGTTGGGAGACGCCGTAGCAGGGCTGTGTGCCCAGAGCACCAACTTGGGTTATCTAGGTCTGCCTGAGCTTTGAGATCCCCTCTCTGTACACTCGCCCGCATGAGACCACTGGCCAGGTCTGGTACCAGCAGCTCTCCCTGGTGGGTAGAGGGGGGAAGCACCATGCATCATTCTCACTTTCTCTCCCTCCCCCCCCCACCCCATGAGTGGCATTAAACAGAAAGGCAAGTGCTACCCTCCTCAGCTGTGAGAGCAAGTCCCCGCTCCAGTACCAGCTGCCTCAGAAGAAAGTTAAAGAGCCCCCATAGGGGACAGTTATGAATAGCCTTCCCCAAGGAGAGATCTCTTCCTGACCCCAGACAGCTAGCAGTTAGCTTCTGCCCTGAAGCCTGAGAGCTCTGGCCTGTCCTACTTGTGTAAACTGGCTGTAAGTTCCTGGCCTTGCTGAAAGAAGGGGAGTCCATCTCCTGGCCCTGTACAACACTGTCCTCGCCTCTGTGGGTGCCCAAAGGTCAGTCCTTGTGGGGCACTTTAACCATGGAAGCACCTGCAGCCTGGACTGAAACCTACCACCTCATTTCACGTCAGCAACCCAACAGCCATCGAATTGATGTTCGGTCACGCCTGAGCTGGGCTGGGTTTGAACTGGGGCCCTTGAAGTGAGAGATCATTGCACAGCTACTCTCCTGCGCCTCCATGGCGTGAGGCTTTTCCTCCCTGGCATGGGCTCTGTTCCCTTGTTGATATTGGCTAATGAGTTGTAACCTTACTGGAAGATGAAATTAAGCTGGTTCCCACTGATCCACCTGGCAACTAGGTTTGGCACCAGAGCGGTGGTTTACTGATTGCTGGGGCCACTGGGCTTCCATCACAATCCAAAGGATGACAGCAGGAACAATGGCGCGGAGCCCCAAACCAGCCCTTAATGGAAAGTACTGGAGTCCCCAGTAAGACTGATTACACAGCTCCATGATTTCCACCAGGCTTCCTGTGCTTCTCCTGTACTTCCCGAAAAGGCTAAAATAGTGGTGCCCAAACTTCTTCTTGTCTCCCCCACCGCAGTAATGGAATGTGTCCGCACCTCCCTCTTCCCCCCACAGGCCTGGAGTGGAGTCGTGGCCAGGCTGGGGCCAAGAACAGAGGCCTGAGGCCAAGCGGCTGAGCCACAGCCTGGAGCAGGGCCACAGCTGGGTGCTGGGAGTGGAACCAGGACCACAGCTATGGCTGAGGCCGGGGCCAGAGCGGGGTTGGGTGATGCTCCTCCCTGCTCTCCAGCCCCCATGGGGGGCTGGCCTGGGCCACTTCCTCCCCCACCCCCCTGGGTGGACATTCCTCCATGCCCCCGTAGAGAGGGGCACACTCCACAATTTGGGGACCACTGGGCTAAAAGGTCTTTAGCAGTGAGATGCCCCCAACCCCTTCCCTCTCTCTCCTGCAGAGCCCGTGGGTAGTGAGCAGGGCTCACTTTGCACAGAAACACCGAGTACAGCAATCCTGTTGGGGGTGTTCCCAGCTGTGTTCAGGCGCACGGTGCAGATGTCTCGGCTCCGGTTGAACGTGGCCTTCACGGCTTTGCAGAGCATGTTGTGCAGGGAGGGATCCACAGGGCTGCCCTGCAGGGACAGAAAGCACATGTCAGACAAGCCAGGGCCAACTGCAGCATACAGCTTACAACCAATCTTCTGGACTCCAGGTCTGCCTGGGTCCAGCTCCCCAGGTCAAATTCCACCCAGCACTGTAATGCAATGAGCCTGATGGGTTCTCAGCCCTGTTCGGGGGAGAGGGCAGGTGTCTACATCACAGAACCACACCAGCCCTGGGCACAAATTGGCCCCTTTATGGGTGGCCTCAATGGAGTGTGAACAACCCTCTTGCCCCAGGAGGTTGCATCTCCAGGTCAGAGATGGCAGCAGTGCTACGGTGACCGGATGCCTTTTAAATGGAGGCCTGGTCAGATTTAGTTTATCACTCTATGGTAATTATACGCCCCCCCAAATAACCCCAGTATCTGAGCGCTTCCCAGTCCTTAATGCAGTTATCCTCCCACGCTTTGACGGTTTTAGCCTCACAACACAGATGGGAACGAGGCACTGAGAGGCTAAGTGACATGTCCACGGTTACATGGGAAATCTGCAGCCCAGCCAGTAATGACCCCAAGTCTCCCACATCCCATGCTAGAGCCCTAACCACTGGGACAGCTTCCGCTGCATTAAAAGAATATGGTCGGGAGCTTGCTTTTGAGACACTAAAATAGTGGCAACAGTTTCCTGCCTGGGGAGTCCTGAGGATGGTCTTGCCACCAATAAGGTGTTTGTGACACTGCAGCCCCTTAGCAAAGAGTGCCCTGTTCTTTGCAAACACCTCTCCCCTCAGAACTGACAAACTCACTACACCAAACAGGTCTTGCAGGGTATTTGCCCATAAAGAGATGCTCCTAACAGGTCTGGATTCATAATTATGGTGAGCTGTACATACGATAGTTGATAAGGTATTGCTATTGAATGTATGCTTTATGGACTTGGCGTACAAGTTAAGTCACCTGAGGATAACGTATCTGCGCAGAAGGCAGGTGTCACCTGGCCATGCTCAGCCGGCAAGGTAGTGCCGGGTGCTATTTGTTGACACACCATCCCCCCTACCCACCCACTCCATCCCAAGACCGTCAATGGAAAACCCCCAGAGACAGCTGCAAACAATTGAAACCACTTGGAGGTGAAAAGGAGCATTATAGCAGGCAGGCGCTGGCCCTGGCTGGGCATAAGACAAAAGACTAATTCAGTGTATGGCCGGGGGGGGGGGGAGACGACAACATGACCTACTTTATTAACAAGGAAAGGGTGTAGCCCCAAGTCTGGGTTGTTATCATTTTGCTTTGTATTGTAGATGTGTTTCCACCCCCTCTGTTGTTTCTCGCTGACTCTCGGGTCTTTCTTAAATAAACTGTCTTTTATTTCATGACACGTGCTGCATGGTTTACAGAAACGGGGATTTAAGGTAAAACTGGGGCCCACGGCTCCTTTGGGCGGCACAGCAGCTGTGATTTCTGCAAACAGCCGGGGCTGGATATCACAGGAGAACAAGTCGCAGGGACTCAGGGCCTGGGACATCCCTACTGCTAACCTGTAAGGAGAAGCCAGGGCGTGCAGAAGCCAAAGGAGAAGGCTTGCGAGGCTGGTGGTGGCAGAGATCCCCCTGCACGTTTTGCTGAGACCCCCACACGTGGGAGGCTTGGGGTAACAAGGCGGCTCTCAGGTCCAGGTGCCCCGAGAGGCTTCACAAGGTTGCTCTCTTTCTAGCCTCCCCCCCCACACCTCTAACTTCTCCAATGACCCACATTGGCTGCCTCCCTCCCCATGTAAACACAGGACTAGTCTCCCAGTGGTCTCACATAATATCCCCAGAGGAGACTGAGCGCTGCTGGGCACCACACCCCTGAGCGGCTGTGGGCTTCTTGCCCAGGGCTTTTTCTCTGCTGAGCCCAGATGCCCCAGCTGCTCAGGGTCCCATGAGCGTCCCTCCGGGCCGTGGATTCCACCGCCTCCCCTCTTCATCCGCTTGTGGCTCAACCCCAAAGCCAGGAAGAGTTTTGAAGCACTTTCTTTATCACAAGCCAAAACCACTTGGCCCGAGTTCTTCACCAGAGCACGGCATGGCCTTATCTGAGGGCTGCAGCTTTTGGAGTTACAGAAATAGCAACTCCCCGGAGGGGAACCAGATCACAAAGGGGGGTGGGAGGGGGGGGAGTGTTTCAAAAGGCAAAGCCCAGCCAAAGGAGAGGGTGCAAAAGCTGCCCTGCATCACAATCACCAACTGCCGCTTGCACGTCCCTGGCCCCGGCTTCAAACGAGCTGGGCTGTGCGATTACTGAGACGTGGGCCAGGGGAAAGGATGGGGCAGGGTAAACAGAGCCCTGCAAGAGAGATGGCCCGATGGATGTTGTACAAAGAGCCCCAGAGGCAAGCAGGGCCTCGTTCAGCTCCCATCCCACAGGGATTTGTGAGCAAATGGCTGGGCTTGTGACACTGAGCGTGTGCTGGGCGGGTACCTGCTAGTCCCGGGAGAATGAACAGCCAAGCAAAGAGCCAGCCCCGCCAGCCGGCCTTCAGCGTGCTCCGGCCCGCCACTGGCAATGTACGCTGTTAACACCCCCCTCCCCCCCGCTGTGGGATGGGGGCTGCCCTCCACCCCCTGGTTATAACCCACAGCACCATCAGCCCCCAGGGCCTAGCTCAGACTGTGCCAGGCAGTGCGGCAGCAGCAGGGGAAGTCTGAGCGGGGGCGCAGAGTGTGGAGGGCGCTAGGAACGCCAGCGAGCACCTGGAACGGTGCCAGGTAGGGCTGGGGAGCAGAGCCCAGGAAAAAGGGGGGTGCATGGGAGCTCCTGAACAGTGCAGGGGGGGTGAGCTGAGATGGGGAGCCCAGGCAAAAAGGGGGTGCCTGGAAAGTCCCAGAACGGTGCAGGGAGGGGAGCAGAGCCCAGAGGAGAAGGGGGCACCCAGGAGCTCCCAGAACGGCACAGGGTAGGGGGCTGAGACGGGGGGCAGAGCCCAGGGGAGAAAGGGGCACCCAGGAGCTCCCGGAACGGCATAGGGTGGGGGGGCTGAACCGGGGGGCAGAGCCCGGGGGAGAAGAGGATGCCTGGGAGCTCCTGGAACGGTGCAGGGCAGGGGGCTGAGCCAGGGGGCAGAGCATGGGGGAGAAGGGGGCACCCAGGAGCTCCTTAAACAGTGCAGGGCCAGGGGCTTAGCTGGGGGGCAGAGGCCAGAGTAGAAAGGGGAGCCCAGGAGGTCCGGGAATGGTGTGGGGTGGGGCCTGAGCTGGAGGCAGAGCCTGGGGGAGAAGGGAGTGCCCGGGAGCTCCCAAAACGGTGCAGGGCGGGGGGCTGAGCCAGGGGGCAGAGCCGGGGGAGAAGGGGGCACCCGGGAGCTCCTGGAACGCTGTTAGCAAGAACTGAGGTGGGGAGTGGAGCACAAACACTGCTCCCCGGTTTCTGTCTGTCTCCAGCCACTGCCTGACCTTATGCTCCCACCATAGCTCTCTGGGGGTAGGGACCATCCCCCCATTCTTTGCACATACAGAGCCCAGCACAACGGGGCCCTGCCATCTCGGTGCTACCGCAACACAAACCCTACTCGGGCAGCCGGGGAAGCAGATGAGCTCTGATGCTGCTGCTGGGAACTGGAGCACAGGGGACAGTGACAGGGAGGGGGCAGCCGGTGTAAGCCCAGAAGAGCCGAGCTCCCTAACCCCTCACCTCTTTGTTAATTCCCTTGAGCCATACCATTCGGTCTCCCTTTAACTCCTGGGCTAGGAGGAGCCGGGCCTAGCCCCCCAGCAGTGGCCCAGGGGCTGATGCTTCCTTTGCCCGTCCTCAGCCCCGTCCCGTGGAGAGGCAAGCCCGGTCTCTCTGCCAAGCCCCTGGGCTGGCAGCCACCAAGAGCAGAGTTGCTTTATTCCTGTCCTCTGCACCCCTGACCTCCCAAGGAACAACCTCGCCCCGTCTTGTCTAAATATTTGCGAAGCGGCCGAGAAGGCGCCCGTGGCGGTGACAGGATGCACATGCTCCGGAGGAAGGAACGTTCCCCAGCCGCTAGCATGGGGGAGTTCGCCTGCATTGTTAGCCCCCCAGCAGGGATGAGGGCCCTTGGCCTCAGCGCCACGAGACCGGGGAGAGCTCCTGGTGCTGCCCTTCTCCTGCCCTTTCGCTTTCCACTGGGAAAGTCAGGCCCTGGCAGGCTCTTCAATCGCACAGCGAGCTCCTCTGAGACTCCCTCTTCCCTCTGACCCAGCCAGCCCTGTCCACTGGCCGAGGCAGGGCTCTGGCGGTGCTGGGTCTCGGCGCTGGCACTCAGCAGGGTGCCTAGGGGTCTGCTAAGTGCCAGGCGGGGCCACGCTTGCCCTGCTGGCAGCCATTGTTCCTGGGCCCACTCCCAGGAGCCAGGCGCAGCGCCCGCAGGAGGGCCGGACGCCCTGTCCTGAGAGCTGACCACGGAAAGACGAGACACAAGCGGTGAGCGGAACCAGCAAGGCAGAGGCAGGGCGCTCGGGTGGCCCCCCGCGTTGCCTAACGCGCTGCACAACCGGATGGGGCTAATCCTTTAATTATCTTTTTAAATGACCCCTTTAAAAATTCCCTCTCAAACCACAACCCTTTGTGCTCCCTTACCATCTGCCTCTGCCCCCCCCCCCCAAAAGGGCCTCGGCTTGGTATGCTGGGGTGGGGGAAAGGGGGAGCAGCATTGGCTGCCTTTCCCCCCTCTCCCACCTGGCATTACTAGGTCCTCTCCCCACCAGGGACATGGCTGCTCCAGGGCTTGGGGTGCTAGCCTGGGATTTAGGAGTTCTGGCTTCAAGTCCGTTTGGCTGCAGCTTTCTGTAGGCCCTTGGGTGAGTGGCTCAGGGGAAGGTTTTCCGAAGACACCTGTTAAGCACCTCATGCCGTGGGACCAGGCAGCTCGTTGCTACTGATGCTTTTGGAAACCTCCCCTTAGGGGCTTTGTGCCTCCGCTCCCCAGATCATAGCACAGCGCTAGCGCCCAGGCACGCTGCAAGGGGAAATCCTCTCAAGACCGTGAGGCGCTCAGCTAAGCTGGGGAGGGGGTTCAGATAAGAACCTGAAGCAAAGTAAGTGGCAGTGACTTGCAGGTATCTGACTCTCTCAGTGGGGCCCGCTCCATCTCTGGGGCAACCCTGTGACTGTTAGAGGAGATCAGTGAGTATCAGCCTGCTGGATGCTGCCTCCCAGGGGAACTGACTCCTCTTAGGCTCTCTGTTCGAAGGGATTTTTCCATCCTTTCTGTCCTGGCGTGTTCAGCTGAATGGGCTTAGGAAATCAGTGCTGCCCCGAGATCGGCTTTCTCGCACACCCCGTGAGCTGAGTCCTGCCCCACGCAGTCCTCTGGCAATGGGTCAAAGGCAAATCAGGGTCCCCTCCTGCCGAGGGACAGACAGCAAAGAGGACGCCAGCATGGGGAAAGGTGTGAGGACAGGCAGAGCCGTGCCTGCCTCTGGCATCTCCTGCTGTGGGATCTCACAGATCTCAGGCAGGCTCAGAGCACACCAACAGGATGGAGCCCTGCTGTTCCCCCACCTACTTTGAGACTCACTTTGGCGCCTCCGGGACTTTGGCTTGAGCGAGGACTCTGAACAGCTCCTTGGCAGGGGGGCGGCGTCAGGGCTTGGGTGGCTTTGTGAATGCTGATTGGTAGAGACGCAGGTGCACATAGGGATTTAGGGGTCTACAGGGTTAGGTGGCAGGGAAGTGACAGTTTTGAAAATGCCAGTGGTGTTTAAGAAGTGGCCGCAGGCACCTACCTAGAGGCCAAAGGCGCCTACATCCCGCTGAAGAGCTGGGCTGAAGTGGCTTGCCCCAGATCACACGGGCAACTTGTAGCACAGCTGGGAACTGACTCCACTCTCTAGTCTTGGTCTCTTCCCCTCCCTGGCTGCTACAAATGAGCCTGGCCCTGCAGAGCCATTGCTGGCTCCGACGGAGCAGCAAGCACAGCCGCATTAATGTCAGTGTTGCCAACTCTTACGGTTTTTTCGGGAATGGAGGGATTTTGGTTGGGGCCAGAGCCGGGCTTCGGCTGATGTGAGAAGCTCCAGTCCTCTAGTGACCCACCAGAGCTGCTGCAGAAAGAGCTCTCTCCCCTTCCCCAGGGAAACTCCAAGAGAGGAGGGAGCGAGAGACCCCAGCAGCTCAGCTCCTCTCCTTCCTCCTGTGAGCAACCAGGAGAGGATGGTGCCTCTGCTCCTCCCACTCCCTGCAGCACCTCCCTGGGGAGAGGTGAAGAGTCCCCGGGAAGCACCCAGCCTGAAAGGAGGAGAGGGGTCCCCATTGCAGCCCCCCAGGCTTGGGAGAGGGGGTAAAGAGCCACAGGAGGAGCAGAGTGGGCTGAACTAGCAAAGTGGGGGCTGGGTGGGATGAACTGATGGGGTGCTTAGGACAGGCTGAACTAATGGGGGGATGCAGAAATAACAGGGTGTTGGGGGGTTGAACCAATGGTGGATGGAGGGCAGAACTGATACGGTGAAGTAAGATGGGCAGAACTGATATGGGGACTGGCTGAGACAGGACTGATTTGGAGGTCAGGGGCAGAATTAACTGCAGGGCAGGGGATGGGGAGATGTTGGGGTGAGAGCTCCTGCAGTGGGGGGCGGGGGGCAAATCCCCTTACTCAATACATTTGGGAGACTGAGCGGCACTAATTGTCTCACTGACCCACACTGGGACTGGGCAGGGGGAGTTCAAAAATCAAAAGACAGGCCAAAAAACCACACTACCATCTTTTAAAAAAATCTCATGATATTGTGGGCTGTCCTCCTGATTTGTTGGGGTTATGCTGTTTGATCTCTTGACGTTCCCAGTACTGCAACATTCCCACAGAGGCCTGTCAATATGATGCTGAATGCCGCAGGAATCGGTCTCCCTAGCAGCTGGCTAATTCTGCAGCACTTACTGGGCCTTTTCGAGAACCATGAAGCAAAAGGCTTTAGAAACAATGTGATTTAGCGCTGATGAAGGATGCTGGACTATTAAAACCCTGCCTGGGACTCACCAAAGCAATGGAAAGCCTGGGCCTCTCAGGTGAAGAGGGGGCCCACAGAATCCAAAACCAAACTGAAAACAGAGGGCAAATAATAAGAAACAGGGATGGGGTGCAATTCACAGGTCAAACTGAGGGACCCAGAGGGAACACCATGCACAGAACGCCAGACAGAGTCCACTGCTCCCACAAGGAGTCAATGCAGTCGGCTGACGCCATCCAAGGAACTCTGCACAGACAAGGGACTGGCAAACGGGCCTCCAGTCACAGGAACGCTGCCTCCCTGTCCTGCTTTGATGTGTGGCTGTCCTGACCCATGCCAGGGGTCCGACAAGGAAGCCTCAGGACTTTGTGGGTCCATAGATGGGTCAGCCCAGGAGACCAAAGGGCTCTGGTTATCTGAAAATGTCGTTTAATCACTCTGCTTGGACATGCCCTGGAGTGGCTGCCTGTATGGGCAAGAGGATGCTCCTGACTCCATGGCCCATTCGGTCATTACTGCCTCTACAATGACTGCCGGTGGCTATGGATGTCTCTCCTAGGCTCACCACCTACAGGCTCCCAAAGAGCCCTGGGACAACTTTCAGTCCCTCCTGGGCTGGGGTGGGTCTGCTGCCCTATGAGGCGAACATCTCTGTTCCTCATTCCCAGTCTCCTGAACCTGCTGGTCCCCCATGGTTTCCATCTGCTCCAATGCCTCTCTGCCCCTCGGAGTATTTTACATTCTTTGGCCGGAGTTGACAGGACCTGACAGGCTGATCTAATCTGGTTCCCACACTGGCTGGAATCTAAAACTAACATCCCCAAATGAGGTAACAGCACTTGAATCAACAAACCGCCCTAAACAGATGGACAGGGAGAGAGAACAGAGATTTCCCCCCTCTGCCACTCTCCAGCTCAGCGAAGTAACTCAGTTTGGCCCTGAGTGTGGCTGACGTGGGAAAATCCGGGCTTCAAGACAGGGCTTATAGCACAGCCAGCTTGGCGTGCGCCTGCCCCAGTCGGAGGCCTGCTTTCCCATGTCAGTCGCTGTGGGGGTGAAGCTGCCAGGCTGCGACGCTGCACAGATCTCCAGGAAGCAAAGGCCGGTTCTCCCAGCCCTATTCCTTTCCTTTTTTGGGGGGGGGGGGGGGGGGTGAGGGAAACAAGTTGTCATGGGCCCTTCAAACAACAAATCAAATCAATGAGATGAATGATATGGTGTTTCTGAGAGGCCCTGCCTAGGGAAACCAGCCCAGCTCCGGACATTCTACTGAGCAAGGGGCTTCCCCTTTAAAAATTCTTCTTGCTACCATTAAGGATCTGGGTCCGCACCTTTGTGTGATACTGTTTTCCTCTTCCACGCTTTGTCTGGCTTGTCTAGTTAAATCACAAACTCTTTTGAGCAGGGCTGTCTCTCACTATGTGCATGTACACCGCATAGCATACTGGAACCCCAATCTGGATTGGAGCCAGTAATACAGATTTGAATCAATTATGGACTGAAACAGTCCTCTTTGGTAGCTCTCGGTTTGCTGCTTTCCCTGGTGTTACGAAGTGCATGAGATTCTTTCTCCTGACTGTCAAGGTTTGGCTAGAAACTTGTTTATCAGATCGTCAGAAGGGGGAAGCAGATGCTGCAGGTTCTCAGTTATCTGCTTAGCTTGGGAGACATACAAATTGTTCTGATTTTCAGGAGTTCCTATCATGGGGCGTTAAAGGAAGTGGAGCAGGAGGCGTTCCAGGAGCTGGTGAGGCAGGCACCTTCGAATGTTTGTGGGATGCATAATCAAGATCTTACTGCAGCTGCTTAAATATTTAATTAGCACATCGTGTTAACATTTCAGATAATTGCTATGTCTCTAAGAAATTGGAGTTGCAGACTTCCTGATGAGCCTGCCAGACGGTTCGAAAGTGCAGCTCCCATAAGCACACAGGAGATGTGGACGAAGCTAACCTATGATATTCATATGCCGACTACCCGGAAATGAGCCGGAGGGTCGGGTCGGGGAGGGGAACTTAACCATGCTCATTTCAGCACAAAGGGGCCTTTCTCAGTTTTATTTTTAAAAATTTAAACAAAACCCATCCTTGGTTTGGAATGATGCCAGCATAACAAGCCCTGGCCGTGTAGACAGACACCACCATCAGGAGAGGACTAAGCCCAAGTCCCTGCCGCTAAACTCCTTTAGCTGTGAGAGCAGGCTGCTACAGTCACGCTCACACACACTAAGCTAAGCTAGTTTCAGAGTAGCAGCCGTGTTAGTCTGTATTCGCAAAAAGAAAAGGAGTACTTGTGGCACCTTAGAGACTAACAAATTTATTAGAGCATAAGCTTTCGTGAGCTACAGCTCACTTCATCGGATGCATTAGCTAAGCTAGTGTCCATTCTCTGCACACACACCCCTTCTGAACATCTGAGGTCGATGGGAGTTCACGTTCCTATCTAAGGTGTGATTTTGTAACAAAGATGTGTATACAGACAGACATCACAGAGTCTCAGCAAGGATCAAGCCCTGGGACCATCAGCACCCAAAGCACAAACCCTGCCACTTAAGCTAAAGGAGGAACTTACTCCTTGAGCTGTGCGAAGCAACAAGTTCTTACAGTCGCTGGGGTCTGCTGCAGGGAGAAGAGAATCCCTGGCTACAGCCAGCGTGTTAGACAAACGATTAAAAAAAGTGACAGCCAGTTTAGGTGCAAATTTTAGAGTTTGCAAATAAAATACAGGAGAAATATTTTCATGAATGAATATGTATGCAGGGTGGTTGAAAACTAGAGGTCATTTTTGGTCTGGATTTAAAGATCAGATTTAGAGATTTAACAGAGAATGGGACGGGACCTAACGTGGGGAACAGATTATCCCACGTCTGCCTACAGCAGAGATCTTACAGCTTCCACTGAAGCACATGGATCTTGCCAGCATCAGACAGGATACTAAAGCAGATGGACCTTGGTTCTGATTCAGTCTGGCAAACTATGTTAAACAGCTCCCTGCAGTTTGCAAACCTGTCTAGTACTACTGACTGACAACATGGAAGTGAAACTAACTAGAAACACCAGCAAAACAGGCCAGTATATCTTCATCCTCCAGTCCAAGTGAAATATATCAGTGGGGAAAAGTAAAGCGGAAGGTAGGAAGAGCCAGACTGGATCAGCCCTGAGGTCCATCCAATCCAGGATCCTGTCTCTGGCAGTGGCCAGTACGAGTTGTTTCAGAGGAAGGTGCAAGAAACACTAAAGTGGGCAGTTCTGGTCTAACCTACCCAAAGGAGAAGTTTCCTCCCGACCTCCGCAGTGAGAGGCTGGCTTATGGCCTGAAGCATGAGAGTTTATCCCTTCCAGACATGTATAGTTATTTTAAATCCTGTTTAACTGTGGATGCTTTATCCACATTATCCATGTTAATGCCGAATACTTTTTGGAACCCTAAGCAATTAAGTCATCAGAGGGTGTTATTAGCGACACAGATAAAGACACAGATGGGGTTTTTAGTCTGATAGTGTCTATCTAAGGAGCTAATTTCTCCCCAGTAGTGGCAAGAAAGAAAAGGGGTGACTGATGACCAGGTGGTGGCAGCAGCGAGTCATTTCCCATCTCAGATGTTGCTACTCAGGCTGCGATTTAGGTGCAAGCTTGCACCAACCCCACAAGAGTGCTTTCAAGGGGCCCCCTGGCCGGCCATCAAGCTATTGTATTGCTTGAGAGGCCAGAAGTAGCTTAGAGGCCCTGCATCTCAGAAATGTGCAGGGCTGCTACTCACAGAGTCCCTGCCATTTTCAGGCTCTCGTTTATGTTTGTTTTTTAAGCCTGCATGGTGGGAAAGGGGATTGACTGTACTTTCACAACTACTTCCGAGTCCATCCTTAACATCCATCCCCAGAAGCAGGGGTTCAAGCTGGACCCAGCCAGGAACATCTTCACCTCTTAAGCCCCACACACACATCCACACCCACACGAGGGAGTGACAGACATGGATTAACAGGCTGACAAACAGAAGGGGGAAGGTCTGCTTCGTGGTCCTGGCAGCTTCAAAACTGCCATGATCTATATGAATAACGATGTGTACTGCACAACAGACTCTTTCATCAGAGGATCTCAATTCATTTTACAGACATTCGGGAATTGCATCTCTCTGCATTCCAGTGAAGTTAGGATTATTCCATTTTACAGGTAACAGGAAGTTTAACTGACCGCTCTGAGGCCACGCAGGGAGAGTCATGAAAAGGACCCAGAAGTCCTGACCCCCTCCGACTCGGTATTTATACTATCATGAGAACCACCAGCGCCAGAAACTAGAGCAAATCCGAATCTCAACTGTGCTCCAAATCTGAAGCAGCCGCTAGTGTTCTATGGCAAGTTGGCTGGTCGCATAATGCTGGCTCCCCCTCCTCATTTCCAAGGTGCTACATCATATCACAGACAGCGAGAAATAAACTAAATACTTTCCCAGATAAGCAACTGCTGTGGTAGCCACTAGGATGTTCTGTGATAGTGAATGACAAGTGAGGAGTCCCTGAGCAGTGTTGGCCACATTAAGAAAGAGTCCAAGTACTTTTGGTAGAAAAGATAAGTGCCGGGTTCTCCTTTCAACCTAAACCAGTTTTACAGCTGGTAACTCCACTCATCTTAGTGGAGTTGCTCCTGATCTTTCCCAGTGCAAGCAGGAAGAGAATAGGGACTTTTCTCTCTCCCTCTAGGGTTTTCTCAGAAAATAGCTGTTAAAATCATGCCAGAACTGAAGTGGAGGCAGAGGGAGCGAGAAGGTAATCAAAATGATGTGGTTTACAGGTCCACCCTCACAACCTGCCATGGCCAGAAATGAATCTCGTTTCCTGCTGGAACCCCAGTTTTCCAGAGCTGTAAGGCATGTGGGCCTAGTTCTAACTGTCTGCAAGATACAGGACTGTAATATTGTGCCTGGCCCCTTGGTCTAACAGGGATTTTTGGACCTTAATATAGTGAGTCCCAGATTGCAGGTCATTTGCTGTAAGACAAGTAGTCACGCTACCTTCTGCCCTGACGTTGCTAGGTCTCATAAAATAAGCAAGGTGTGTCTGTGCTAGTACTTGGATGGGAGATCTTCAAAAACCAACCAACAAACCACCCAGCTGCTGCGCTGAATGGTGCTGGTGACTCAGAGAGGGCCACTGTTCACTCAATATTGAGCGAGCTCCCCAGCATGCTATCGGAGGGCAGTGCGCCCCTGGAAGTATCATCTTGTAGATGAGATATAAATCCAAGGTCCTGACCACTTCTGGGATGAAATTCTGGACCCAATCATGTTAATGGCAAAACTCCAATGGACTTTAACAGAGGCAGGATTTCACCCTGGTCTTTCCATCTGCACTTTCCCCAATCAACTTGGGTTGGTTAATGCTTGTTTTCTGACCATATTCCTACTCTGGTAATTATAGTCTGCCTATCTTTAACTCCTGCAACAGTTTCAGCTGGATATGGTCTCTTGAGTTATTGGGTAGTATTGCAGTGTACTGTTAAGCAGCTGCCATTTTCCACCCTAGAAGTGATTGCATTTCAGTTGTTGGTGAAATCATTCCTGTGCCTACAGCTTGTCAAGTGCTTTGAGATCGGTGGGTTAAAAGCTGCAGGGAAGTTGCTGTTGTAGCCAAGGAGAACAGGGTGTTGTGTGTAAAGGGAGGTACTCACACAGTGTATAGGCTGGTTCAGGGTTAGAATGATTGCTGAGTCGCTGGACGAGTTCTGGTTCTCACAAATGAACTGAAAAAAAAAAACAACCCAAGTCATTTCTGCATGGTGGAAGGATAGCTGGTCGTTGATGCAGCAGATTGATCAGAGACACAAGGTTGCAAGGTTGCAAACACTTCAGTCAGTTCTATAGCCTGTGTTAGGCACGTCAGACTAGATGACCTAATGGTCCCTTCTTGCCTTAAAAGCCATGTATTAATCAAGAGGCAGAGATGGCAAAGGCCTGGCAGGTCTACAGGGCCCATCTCCCAACCGTTTATAGGTAAGTGTCCTGAACAATCTGGGCACTTCTAACCAGGAAACTATCGTCTGACCTGTATTTGCTAGCACATGTGCCAAAACGGGCTTAGGACCTAGAGAGAGGGGTCAGGTGGAGAGATCTGGGTCTCACCAGTGTGTTCCTGCCAATAAATGGTTGGAGTCTGACACTCCGTCACGTGATTTATGGGAGTCAGCCATGATGCATGCCCACCCACTGTGAAAACAAACCCCCAAAACGTTTCCCTCTCCCTGCTTCCTGTTACCACGGCCCCCTCTCCTGTGCCTGATGCAGCTCATGTCCTAGCCCCATCATCTAATTTCTGTTGTTGTTTATAGCATGCCCAATTTCTAGAGCAAACAAAATGACCAGATATGGCCTCTGTCCAAAACCATAACAATCTAATTCCTCTCCAGGTCAGTCAGGGCTGGATTCACAAAAGTACCTAGGTGCCTAAACCCCAGATTTAGAAACCCAAGTCCCAGTTTTGGCTCCACGGCAATCCTCAAAACTGCCGCTGAACCCAGGAGAGGCCAAAACTCCCTCAGCACCTGTGTTTGCCTTAAAAATTGCCTCCATGCTTATGTTCCTGCCTCAGGGCCTCGGCACTGATGCCTCACTCTAGGCACCTGGACCCCTATCTCCCACTTAAACTCCAGAGTAATTCACAAACCGGGGAAGACAGGTGTTTGGCCATCTACGTCATCTGTGGGGCCAATCCGAGAGGTGTGCTCAGAGATCGCCTACCAGACTGGACCCATCAGTGAGTTCAGTGGAGGGAGGGGAAGAAAAAGAAGAGCTCCCACATAACAGCTGCAACAGGAGAGATTTAGGAAGCCCTACATCAGAATATCTGGTAGCCTAGTAGTTAGTGGCACTCACCTGGGATGTGGGAGACCCCCCCATTCTCCCACGCAGGCAGAGGGGGGACTTGAACTGTGGGAGGGAAGTCTCCCACATCCCAGGGGAGTGTTCCAACCGCTGGGCTGACTAGTGAGGGAGGTAGGACCTTCCCCTCTGCTGTCTGGCTTCTTGCAAAAAACGTAGGTGGCTAACCCCACAGCTGGGACTCATAAGCGGAGCTAGGCACCTCCCTGCAGCCCAGACTTAGCTCCAGCGCAGGGGCGGGGCTTATTATCCCCCCCCCCGGTTGGCATCTCCTATTGGCTAGCTTAGGCGGCTCCGTGCCTCGCATGCTGGCTTTTGTGAATGACAGTCTAAGACACCTGTCTGTCCCCATTCATTGTATAGAGAGCCTGGACACCTACCTCCTGTGATTTTCTCAGCACCGAGTCACTCGGTGTCACAAAGCCTAAGGATCTTTGTGAATCCAGCCCTCGCGCCCTCCATTATACTCCCCATCCCACCCCCCAAACAAGAGGTCTTTCCTGAACAGCTTCCCAACAGTAGTCCTCCTTCGCCCCATCTCCAAATCTATACACTGCGGGAGGGGGGAGGGGAGGGGGTTGGTCCATTCCTGTCCTGTGGGCTCATGTGTTTGTAGAGACTTCCCCTGAAAGAGATCACCCCCTGACGACAACAGAGATACATAAGCAATGACGCATGCCGTACGGAACCCCTGACCTATGCATACATTGGGTGCTACTTCAAATGAATACACTGTTTTAGGAATAAAACACAAGCCTCTGCTCCCTGAGTAGGAAAGAGGATCTCTATTTGCTGTCAGCAGCAGTAGTAGGGCTTGTATCTTTTCTGTGGTCCAGCCACCAGAGGGAGACCTGATCGCACATATTGAACCTGGCATGTTCCAGTGCTATAAGGCTTGACAGCCTTAGGCTGCCCAAGAGGACTGAGCCTTTTCTTCTGCTGGCTTTGGGCATGCCACCTACACCCAGGCCCTTGTTACCTGATTTTTGGGCAGGGAGTCAGTGGGCTTGGATTCCCGGCCAGGAGTTGGAGCGTGGCGGCTCAGTGATGTGCTGGCTGTAATGGAGATCACAGTTCCAGAGCCTGAGGCTGGTGGCTGTGATACAACACCAGACCGCTGTATGGTTGGAACTGCAACTTTCCCATGTTTGGTAGTACTTTCCGTAGATGTCACAGGCTTCACTGACTGATGTCCGTTCTGGGGGGTATGCTCCTTGTCTGCATTAGCACCTGAGCCCCTTACTAGACATCAGAACACAAACAAACAAGACATTGATCAGTTATAACTATATAGTTATAGTTATCAGTTATATAGTTATACCCCACCAAAATGCGAAGAGCAGACAGGCGCCACGAGGAGTGATGAACGGTGAACTGCAAAAGTAAGCTTTCACCTAAACTTTACATGACATTTATTGGCAGCCCTACCTGTATCCTGAAGTTTTTTGTATAGGAATTCCTTAGTGGTGTTTATTAAAAGAAAAGAAAAGAAAAGAAAAGAAAAGAAAAGAAAAGAAAAGAAAAGAAAAGAAAAGAAAAGAAAAGAAAAGAAAACGGGTGGGCAGGGTGGGGGCAAGTTAGAGAATACTGATATGTAAAAACTTGTTGTAGATTGTTATACTCCCTTGAGATGAAACCTCACCACGCCGGGGCCTGAAGGCTGCCCTGCTTTATGCCAGGTTAAAGCCACGCTCTGAGGGGATCTGCCAGGGGCTGTGATTGGGGGAGGGTGCCAGCTGAATGCCCCCCATAAATCCCCCTTATAGAAGGATCTCGCTGATTTCTTCCAAGAGAAAACTGACAAAAATCGTGACCTTCCCCATCCCCTCAGCTCGCCTCCCCTCCTATAACTCTCCTCCTTCTCCCCTGTCACAGACGCAGCAGTTTCTCATCTGTTCTCCTCCCCTAACCCCTTCACTTGCTCCAGTGGCCTCCTCCCACCTTATTTCCTGATCTCCCTCATGTCTATGCTCATCCCCTCCCTTATGCTTCTCCTTAACCTCTCTCCTCCGACTCCTTCCCCTCACAACACAAACATGCTTTGGACTCTCCATTTTTTTTTTAAAAACCCACCACCTCTGCCCCCACTTGCTGCTCCAACTACTCCCCCCATTTCCCTTCTCCCTTTCATCATGAAGCTCATTGAATGCAGTGTCCACAGTCGCTGTCTGGAGTTCCTCTCCTTCAGTTCCATCCCAGACCCTCACCAGTCTGGCTTCTGCCCCTTGCAATCCACTGAACTCGCTCTTGATGAAGTCTCTAATGACCTATTCTTAGCCAAAGCTCAGAACCAGTCAGTGCTCCATCCTCACCCTCCTGGAGCGGTCAGCTGCCTTCGACACAGTCAGTCCTGCTCTTCTTGAGATCTTATCCTCCCTTGGGTTCCATGACTCTGTCCTCTCCTGGTTCTCTCTAATCGCTCCTTCAGACCCCCTCCGACTTTCTATGAGGCTCTGTCCTGGGTCCTCTTCTCTTCTCCCTCTATCCTTATCCCTGGGTAATTTCATCCGTAAACACAAATTCAACCACCATCTCTATGCTCTCTCTCTCTCTACTCCAGACCTGTCGCCTTCTACTCAAAATCAAATCTCAGCCTGCCTCTCTGACACCTTGTGGATGTCTAGCCTTCACCTCAAGCTCAACCTGGCTAAAAGAACTCTTAAACTCTCCTGCAAAAAAAAAAAAAAGGAAAATCTCCTCATAACTTCCTCTCTTGATCACAGGCTTGTAACCTGGGCATCATCTTTGATTCAGATCTCTGTCTAGGTCCACACATCCAGGCTATGTCTACAGCATGCCGATTCTTCAAAAAAGAACTAGATAAGTTCACGGAGGATAGGTCCATCAATGGCTATTAGCCAGGATGGGCAGGGATGGTGTCCCTAGCCTCTGTTTGCCAGAAGCTGGGAATGGGTGACAGGGGATGGATCACTTGATGATTACCTGTTCTGTTCATTCCCTCTGGGGCACCTGGCACTGGTCACTGTCGGAAGACAGGACACTGGGCTAGATGGACCTTTGATCTAACCCAGTATGGCTGTTCTTATGTTCTTTCTGTATAACCTTTCTACAATGCAGCTTTTTTTATCCATCCACACAACTAAAATTCTCATCCAGGCTCTCATCACCTCTCATCTTGATTAGAGCAACGTCCTTCATTCTGGCCTTGAAAAATACAACCTTGCCCCATTCGTATCCAGAATGCTTCTTCAAAGATCATTTTCCTAGCCCATTGTGTTGACCATGTTGCCCCTTTCTTGGCATACCTCCACTGCTTCTCCCTTCTCCATCATGTCAAACATAAGCTGGTTTCCATGGCCTACTTGCTAAATTTTCAAACAAGCACAGACGGGGCCTTGGTAGGGACAAGCGAGGAATTCGGCCTCTATGCTCCATTTGGTCCTGAGCCTCTTTTGCTGAGGCTGCCAACAAGGGGGGCCACTTGCTAGGGAGGCTTTTGTGATAGGGACCCCTGGTCATTGGCCACTGGACTGCGAGACACCAGGTGATTTCATGCAGGCCACTGAACAGCTGCTGGGTGGCAGCGACTGTCAGCCATGGCCAAGCTGAACTCGACACGAACCCAGTACCTAACCTAGCCTGGAAAGACTCCATGACCCGTTTTCTATTCCAGAGTCAGCCAGCATTCCCCCAGCCTCCAAAAACTACACACAGTCCTGCTCATACCTGTAATGGTTTCTGGTGTTTGGGGCTTCTGCGATGGAGACACGGCTGCCAGATCAGTGGCGTTTGCAGAGCTGGGGATGTAAGCACCGATGGTAGGGCTCGGGGCAACAGCCATGGGAGCAGCTGAGGTGGCCACGGAGCTGGGGACTGCTGCGGAGGTGAGGACATGGACAACTGGGACAGTCGGGGCGCTGGGGGCATGGACAGTGACGGAGTCTGCAGAGCTGGCGGTGGTGCTGACCACCACTGCTGTGCCCTCAGAGGGAACACTAACTTTAGTAGGCGAGGTGTTGATGTCAGCTAGGAGCAGAGTGTTGGCAGGGGGCAGAGTGCTTGCATGAGTGCGGGATGGGACACCATTGTGGGATGGGGTGCCGGTGCCAGGCGAGGTTCCAGCATCAGTGGAGGATGGGGTGCTGGCACCACCTGGTGTATCAGAGGTGGTGGGAGGCAGGGTGCTGGCACCAGGCAGGGCATTGGTGGAAGTCGAGGCAGTAGGCAGGACGCCAGCGACGGGTGAGGTGTCAGCTTTGGTGGGGGTCAGGGTGTGAATGGGGGTCGGGGCACCTGTAGCATCAGTGGGGGGTTGGCTGTCCTTGGAGGTGGCATTGGCAGATGGGGCACTTGTGGTGGAAACAGCAGTCGTGCCTTCTTGTCCAGTTGCACCTCCTAAAAAACACAAAGGGCCAAATGGTTATAAAATGAGAGGAAGGGTTTCCTGGCTTCCGTCCAGCCCGCCCCTCCACCTGCTCTTCATACGCACCATGTCCAGCGCTGACACTTGTGTAAATAGCTGATGTGTGGGAACCAGCCCCTGCCCACTGCTGAGAACACTCGCTCAGCACTTCCCCGGCAGCCCCTATAGGACCAGCTCACTGTGTGGGATTTTCAGAAAATGCCCTAAGGAGCAGCATGGCAGAGGGGAGGGCTGAGAATGAGGTAAGGAAAAGAAGTGAAGAAACCAGTCTAATGGGCACAAGTATCATAAACTGCACGGACTTTGGAGGGAGGAGCACAGATTGCAGGAGGGAAGAGTTTGGAGGAGGCACCAGGAAGTCGGTCTGTGTGCACATGGCCGGAATGCTAGGTGCAGACACAGCATCTCTGTAAATAGTTCTTACTGAAGAGCCTGTTGAATTTTACAAGCGTTGAGCCCTTTCATATTATCACCTAGACTGTGATACATGAAAAAACACGTAACAAGCCAATGGAGGAGCATGTGAGACTTGCCCCTGATACCAGGCAGACTCCTTCCCTCTTGCCACCCCTCTTCATTTTGTTCCTACATCACCTCCAACCCAAGCTTCAAGAATAACCAGCTGAAGACTGAGTCTACAGAGAGGATCTGTGGAAGAGGGCAGCAGTAAGACAGCTCAAAACCACAAAAACCCAGTTCAGAGGGGTGGGCAAAAGAATAGCACCAAAATTGATTTAAATAAAAAAAAAACAAAAAACCAAGCAGCAAACCAGACAGGATACCTTGCACAATATACATTCACCAATGGCTCTTGCAGGTGACCCATTCTCCTCTGCCAACCAGGGGTGCTGGAACAATTTATATAGGGGAGGTGCTGAGAGCCACTGAATCAAACTGTAAACCCTGTATATGATGGAAACCACTTCAAGCCAGGGGGTGTGGCAGCACCCCCAGCACCCCTCATTCCAGCACCTACACTTCCAACTGCCTGAGTAGGGTATGTCTACACTTTCAAGCTGGAGGTGTGATTCCCAGCTCACGTAGGCATATGCATGCTGAAAGCAGAGTGGAGTCGCAGTGGTGCAAGGTGCTGGCCATGCCAAATACATAGGGGGTGGCTAGCCCTACTCACGCTGCCACGGATACAATGTATTTTTAGCACGCTAGCTAGGAATCGCACCCCCAAGGCTAAACACAGACATACCCTGACAGACTCTCCCCCAACTGGAAGACCAGGGGTTTGATATGGAGAGAAAGGAAGTCCCCGCCTTAGCTCTCTACTTGATTGACTGCCTCCTTAGTGAATTGGCTTTACACTAGGCTCACGCCCAGGTAGTTTGCTGGCTTGGGTCTCACTAAAAGCCTCCCCACCAGTTAAATCCCCACGCTCCAAGCCATCAGTCCTGCTCACTCTCATCCTTGTATGGATTAGAGTTCCCAGCTCGCCTGCTGAGTGTCCTTAGGCAAGTCACTTCACCTCCCTGTGCCACCTCTGTTCCCCCTCCCAGCTTTCTGTCTGTCCTGTCTTGTCAGCATTTTGGGGCTGGGAGATTACGCGTATGTGAAGTGCCAAGCACAATGAGGTCCTGATCTCCGCTGGGGGCCTCTAGGTATCACCATACATATTAAATAATAAGAATATGTTGGGGATCTGATTTCCCCCAAAGCTGTGGTTGTTGACCCTGCCAGAGCCAATCAGGTGTCCCGCCTGGATCGCAAATGGCCTGTGTCCATGTCACCTCCAGCTGCAGCGATTTCATACCCTCCACCCCCTCGCATGTTCCTCCACAGAGGGGAGCGTCCGTTAATTCATTCCCAGCCACAAAAATCTGCAACCTGTGACTTTTCCTGGATGGATGAGAGCTGCAGTTCTCACTCCTCCTGCCCATCCTACGTATCCAGGCTCCCTCGCACAGGGACAGCAGGCTCAAGAGGGACACGGGTGGAATGTAAGCAATGGAATCCCCCCCCCGCCCCCCGACCTCTTGTTGCAGCTGATATCAAAAGCCATAAGAGAGACAGAGAGAGAAGCGAGAGAGAGAGCGGAGACCGAGATCTCCTGCCCACCCAGAGCCCCTGGCAGGAGTGATCTATCTACATAAGAGGCACCTGTTAGGTGGGACTGTCAACCCTGACAAAAGGCCATTGTTTCAGCACAAACCCTGTAATGCAGTCACGGGATGGTGAGGACCCTTGGGAAGCCCCTTGTTAAACACCCCTCCCCTCAAAATTCATCAGAAGGGGGGATGATTTTTTTTTTATACCTCTGATGGCGCTCAGCTCAGCCCTGGCATCTGCCCAACCCGCCCCACTCCTGTCCAAGGACAACTTATCTCTGGGCCTCAGGCAGATTCTTCTGAAGAGCAATTTTTGGCGGCTGGAATGGAGCAGATGCCCTAAATGGTATGCAGGTCCTTAAGCTTCCAGGGGAGAGGAAGTCCTCAACTCCGTCACTCCTCCCCATCTCAGTTGACACACACCATGTCCTGGGATGTATTATCAATACACTCATGTTGCCAGCAAAGTGCAGCTTAGGCTAAGCCTTGGCTAGAAAGACCAGCCAGTGGCTGAGTCCTTGGCAGTTTGAGGTTAAATAGTCTGGGAGGAATAAATGCCCTGAATAAGAGCATAACACGATCATGTCAGTGTGCATGTGAGATCATTTGTCTCCCTCGAGGAAAGTCCTAGCGTGGATTAGAGTCTCTTACTGAATGCTAGCAACAGGAGTTACCTCCTCACAGCAAATGAGTTGGGTCTGTGGTTGCAAGGCTGAAAGTGCCAAGTTCAATCCTCGCTGATGACTGAGCCTGATTCTTCGTTGCCCTGTGTCTTGTGTAGTCATTCATGGCAGCACAAAGTGGATGTGAAACGCTCCTGTTCTGATCTGATCGTGCTTGATGGTGTTATTTTGAATGACCATCTGAGGGGCTGGGCAATGGAGAACCTGCTTCTCTGTGCTTCATGTTGTTAGGGTTTGTTTCATTTATCCAAACCCAACAGAGGGCCACATCATTGGTTGGTGTAAATCGGCATAGCTACACTAAGGTCAACAGAGTGATACTAATTTACACCAACTGAGGATCTGGCCCAGAGTTTTAAAACTGAAGCTCTGGGGGAGGAGGAGAAACTGTGGCAGGATTTATTCAGAAAGGGCCCCCAGCTCTGGGCGCGGGAAGAGGCGGGCCCCCAGCTCCAGGTGCGGGAAGAGGCAGGTCCCCGGCTCCGGGAAGAGGTAGGCCCCTGGCACGGGAAGAGAAGAAAAACACACAAGAGCAAAGCGCCTAGAAAAGGAACGTCCCGCCCCTAATGCCATCTAAAGCCACCCCCCCTCCTCGCAGCTCCTGCTGCTAGGTTCTTTCCCCATCCAAGCCCTTTAATTTCCTATCTCTGTAACTCTCCCTCCCCCCAGTCACCTCATCGAAAGAGCTCAGATTGGCTCCAAGTCTATTAATAGTGGGAACAGGAAACACAGAAGAATAACCTAGGAAATTGTGGGCGACACACCCCACTCAGCCTGTCAAGCTGGCAGAGTCCACTCACAGCATTGCTGGCCAAGAGCCCCTGCGTCTCTTGAGACCTGATGGGAGACCGAGGGGCATGAGGCCATGCAGTTAGTGGGAGAGGAGAGACAAACTGGGGATGAACAGGCCTTTGGAAATGCCTGTTTCCCCTTTTCAGCCTTTCCTGCTTAAATAAGGGCAAAGGGTTGACGTCTTTAAGGGCAAGACGGGATTTGGAAACCCAGGCATAGCATTTACTCAGGGAGGGAGTGTAGCCTAGAACAGGGGAGTGGGAGTCAAGAGTCTTCAGTTCTTTCCCTTTCATCATGCAAGATCCCACAGTGCTTTGCAAACATTACTTACAAAGAGCCACTCCACCTGCCACTGAAAGGCAGCCACCGCTGGGCAGCAGCTGTGCCAGGAAGTGAAGAAGAACATAATCTCCAATTGAAACCGGGAGGGAAATTAGACAGAACATAATTACTCATACTGGAATGTGGTCAGGGCACCGGGGCAAGCGCTCCAACTGCTGACTAACGTGAGTCAGGATATTTACTGATCACATGTGGGCAGGACCGCAGTTTTATGGCATTGTAGAAAGACCGCATATCTAGCACAGCGCCCCCTATGGACCTGCTAGCACACTGCTCACAGTAGTTATATTACTCATGCTCTAAGCCAGTGATACTCAGACTGAGGCTCGGGAGCCATAAGTAGCTCTTAAATGTGTCTCCTGTGGCTCTTTACAGCACATGACATTAAAACACGGTGTGATGTAATTATTAACCAATCAGGATGTTTTCACTATGTTAATAACCAATTGTAGCTGATAAAAGAATAATACTTGGTGAGTTATTTTGTTGTGGCTCTTTGAGGTAATGTTGATCGCTAATTTGGTTCCTGAGTATCACAGTTCTAAGCCAAACGATGGGGTTACAGCGCAGACAATAACCGAGTGCCATTTACCCCATAGAAAAGCAGTTGTCTACATGACAAAAAAACATTCACTAATTGGCATTAACTGATCCCTTTGCGGCTGACCTCATGAGAGGCGATTAAGAGGTGGAGAATGAACTGATCCCCTCACCTCTTCTACTCTGCCCCAAAGAGAAATCACAGCATGTGAGGTCCTCCTAGCAATGATACTTGGCAACACACAGCAACCACTGTCAAAGCACTTTATAGACAGTAGTTTATCTGTCCAATTATTGCATTGTACAATATTAAAGACAGGGCCTGGCATAAAGATAGAATGAGAAGTACAACATCTCTGGAAAGGAAGCTACCATGCTTAGATTCAGATTTAGTGCAACGGGGCCTGCTTTCTGTAGGAGGGGTCTGTTTACCCACCCCATCCCAGGACAAGAACTCATTGATGCGGACCTGGCTTTTGAGTTGGAGCTGTTTAGAGCTAGTGTTTGAGCAACAATCAAATCAAGGCAATAAAACACGCTGTGTCGTCTCTGCTATCAGACAGGAACAAGTCCAACGCTTGTGCCCAGAAGGTCCCACCTGATAAGCCCTGACTGTCTGAATCAAGGGAGAGATAAAGGCAGGGCATTCTTCCGATCCTGAACTGTCCTGTTCTTATCGCTCCAGTTCAGATGGAGAGCTGGTAAGGGCTCTCAGTGGGTCGGATTTCAATGGGCACCAGCTGCAGTGACCATCTCCCTTCCTTTTGCCCACCCCCTTCAACAGGTTGATGGATGCTCCAGGCCGCCGCGGGAATGAGTTAAACCAATGATGTCCACAATCACGAGAAGGGACATTTACCCACAGGAAGCAGCCGCATGGCCAGCCCTCCCCAATCAATCTCCACATGTGAAAAAAGAGAAGAGACGCTCCCAAGAGGGTGGCCTTGTGATTCAGGCACTAGACTGGGACTCAGAGGGTTTTAGGTCCCAGCCCTGCCACTGACTTCTTCTGTGAGCTTAGGAAAGTCACTTTGTCTCCCAGTGCCTCAGTTACCATCTGCAAAATGGGGCTAAGCATCCTTCCTTGCTCCGGTGTCTGTCCTGTCTGTTTGCATCGCAAGCTCTTGGGAAGCCTGGACTGTCTCTCGCCACGTGTTTGTACAGTCCTTAGCACAGTGAACTACTGTAAACCAACATCAGGGTTAAATCTAGCACCTTGCAGTGGGCTAGACTAAATGACCTTTCTAACCCTACATGATTCTACAATCAACAGCGATGTCTCTGCTAGGGTGGGCTCGGGATTTTAGTCTCTGTCACCTGGCAACTGCAACAAGGGGCTGGCTTGCGATGGTGGGTTTTGTTGGGTGAACATGTGAGCCCTAAACTAGACTTAGACCCTCAGCTTGTTTGACAGAGGGTCACAGTGTGGACAGAGTCTGGTGCCGGGAGCCACGAACTCCACTTTATGAGTTGTGTGTGGCACTGGGTAACTCAAATTCAGTGTATTTTAGCTTCCCTCTGTGTAAAATGGGGATCATAATAGCTCAGGGAGGCTAGGTGACCTGATGCGTTCTTATTTATGCAGCACCTTGAGCTTATAAAGCACTGTGTAAGTGCAAACTATTTTTATCGCCACCAAAACCCTATCAGATGGCAGGGACTTTGGTCACCACGCAAGCTGGACTGCATTCAGGCCACTGACCTAGAGCTAAAAGCCCATCACTGATTCCCCGAGCCAAACACTGCTCCAAAAGAAATAGACTTTACACCTTCAGCCAGACGTCTCCCCTCATCGCACCAATTCTCTGCTACTTCTGGACAACTTCCTCTGTGGGAGAAGTGTTCCTAGCTTCCCGAGTCCCCTTCACACAGAGTCTGCTTAGTGTGGCAATAGCTCTGACCAATAGGTCCTATGAAAACCACTCAGCACCCAGGGGGCAGGGACAGCAGCTGTAGGCAGAGGAAGGACAGCCCAGTGCTAAAGGCTGTAGCCTAGGACTTAGAAACCCTGGGTTGGAGTTGCTGCTCCACTACAACTCAGTGTGACTTTGGGTGAGTCAACTCATCCCTCTGGATCAGCTTCTCCAATGGGAATAGCACTTCCCTCCCCTGTGAAGTACTTGTGTACTAGGCTGATGGGGTACCTCAGCCCAGGCCGTTTAAAGGTAATCCTGCTTTTACATTTTCAAAATATTGGGAGCCGTAGGCCTATCTTGGCTTTTCTGTGCCTAGGAAAGCTGGCTCCCTCCCTCCCCCCAAAAAGGCAATTTAATTTTCTTTAATCTCAAGCTTGACCTTCCTCCGATTTCGCTACAGTGGGGTGATTAGTAACGGAAAACGGAGCCCTTCACTCTTTGGTTGTGGATTCAAATCCTGCCCGTCACAGGGTGACACGGACCCTTTAAAAGGGAGCAGGGCCGGTGCACCTGTGACTGGTCAGCTGATCCCAGCTGAGCTTTGAAAGAGGGCACCTGGGTTTAGAGAGAGACTCTGTCTGACTGATGGAGGGAAAGCCTGGGTGAGACCGGCTGAGAGCCAGTCAGGAAAGGGGCACAGAAATGGGGGCATGGGGCTCTCACTGCCTGCTCCATGGGAGCCCTAGAGAGCAGGAATGCCTGAGTTCCCCTCCCCACCCTGGGGATGCAGATGTAGCACGACTGCCAGAGTGCGCCGGGAGGGGGTGCAGAAGGGCAGGGAAAGCCCTGGGAGATGTAGCCTGGGGCAAGTTGAGGAACTGGGTTTTTGCTGACCTAGCCTAAGTTTGGACAATAAAACTGCATGAAAGAGCCTGTGGATCTGGCAGTCAGGCTTTAGCAAGCTGGGGGCAGGTCCCTGCCTTGTGACATGTCCCAGATGGGAAGGGACTGGACAGCATCTGAGGATGGCTATTCAGTCACCTGTGGGTCTCAGTTCAGATGCTGATGGACAAGGGTCCATATTGCAAGAAGTGTCTCACCTGGCCGCCTTGATGGCAGCCTCAGCGGCATGACCAAGGACTGAACCTCAGGTCAGAGCTGAGGGACACTGGGGGGATAATGTGATGGAAGCTTGCCTAGATGTTGACCTATAGATAAATACAGGACTTCCAGGTCCAGTGCTGTGACTCCAGGGCCTTTCCCCAGTACTCCCATGTGCATTCTGCACTTCAAATGTCAAATTAAGTGGGGAAGAGGCAAAAATCAATATCCTCATCTACAAAGAGGTTTTTTCGTAGCCTCATCTACAGAGTTCTTCATGTGATTGCTAAATAGGAAAACACACACCCACCATTCTACATCTCAATCCCCAGGTCATTTAGGAAATTCTTTTAAAGCTTCTACAGTGCTGTGATTTGATTTCGGAGTTGATCAAGCTTCCCACCATTCCAGCCCATCACCATTCCCAGGCTGCTAAACGAAACAGCGAGGGACCCTGCACACCCAGAATAAAAATCCTGTCTACCTAAAACTGCACCACTCAGGAAATGACAGAGAAACGGCTGGGACCGGAAAAGCAGGGAATGCAGGCCAACAAACCAGCATGTCCCTACTGAGCCTTCTGTTCTCACTGCAGCTCCATAAAGACAAGAGACCCAGGCTTGAAACCCTTGTGAGGGCTTGTCATTTTAGGGGGGGGTTTCCCGCATGTAAACAAAGCGGTGCCAACCTCTCATAATTTCACAGAGTCTGAGGGCAGAAGAGACCATTTTGGGTTGGCCTAGAGTTGGAAAGCGTAGGGGACAATTTCCTGGTGCAAGTGCTAGGGGAGCCAACTAGGGGGAGCGCTTTTCTTGACCTGCTGCTCACAAACCGGGTAGAATTAGTGGGGGAAGCAAAAGTGGATGGGAATCTGGGAGGCAGTGACCATGAGTTGGTTGAGTTCAGGATCCTGACGCAGGGAAGAAAGGTAAGCAGCAGGATACGGACCCTGGACTTCAGGAAAGCAGACTTTGACTCCCTCAGGGAACAGATGGCCAGGATCCCCTGGGGGACTAACATGAAAGGGAAGGGAGTCCAGGAGAGCTGGCTGTATTTCAAGGAATCCCTGTTGAGGTTACAGGGACAAACCATCCCGATGAGTCGAAAGAATAGTAAATATGGCAGGCGACCAGCTTGGCTTAATGGTGAAATCCTAGCGGATCTTAAACATAAAAAAGAAGCTTACAAGAAGTGGAAGCTTGGACATATGACCAGGGAAGAGTATAAAAATATTGCTCGGGCATGTAGGAAAGATATCAGGAGGGCCAAATCGCACCTGGAGCTGCAGCTAGCAAGAGATGTCAAGAGTAACAAGAAGGGTTTCTTCAGGTATGTTGGCAACAAGAAGAAAGCCAAGGAAAGTGTGGGCCCCTTACTGAATGAGGGAGGCAAGCTAGTGACAGAGGATGTGGAAAAAGCTAATGTACTCAATGCTTTTTTTGCCTCTGTTTTCACTAACAAGGTCAGCTCCCAGACTGCTGTGCTGGGCAACACAAAATGGGGAAGAGATGGCCAGCCCTCTGTAGAGATAGAGGTGGTTAGGGACTATTTAGAAAAGCTGGACGTGCACAAGTCCATGGGGCCGGACGAATTGCATCCGAGAGTGCTGAAGGAATTGGCGGCTGTGATTGCAGAGCCCTTGGCCATTATCTTTGAAAACTCGTGGCGAACGGGGGAAGTCCCGGATGACTGGAAAAAGGCTAATGTAGTGCCCATCTTTAAAAAAGGGAAGAAGGAGGATCCTGGGAACTACAGGCCGGTCAGCCTCACCTCAGTCCCTGGAAAAATCATGGAGCAGGTCCTCAAAGAATCAATCCTGAAGCACTTAGAGGAGAGGAAAGTGATCAGGAACAGTCAGCATGGATTCACCAAGGGAAGGTCATGCCTGACTAATCTAATCGCCTTTTATGATGAGATTACTGGTTCTGTGGATGAAGGGAAAGCAGTGGATGTATTGTTTCTTGACTTTAGCAAAGCTTTTGACACGGTCTCCCACAGCATTCTTGTCAGCAAGTTAAGGAAGTATGGGCTGGATGAATGCACTATAAGGTGGGTAGAAAGCTGGCTAGATTGTCGGGCTCAACGGGTAGTGATCAATGGCTCCATGTCTAGTTGGCAGCCGGTGTCAAGTGGAGTGCCCCAGGGGTCGGTCCTGGGGCCCGTTTTGTTCAATATCTTCATAAATGATCTGGAGGATGGTGTGGATTGCACTCTCAGCAAATTTGCGGATGATACTAAACTGGGAGGAGTGGTAGATACGCTGGAGGGGAGGGATAGGATACAGAAGGACCTAGACAAATTGGAGGATTGGGCCAAAAGAAATCTAATGAGGTTCAATAAGGATAAATGCAGGGTCCTGCACTTAGGATGGAAGAATCCAATGCACCGCTACAGACTAGGGACCGAATGGCTCGGCAGCAGTTCTGCGGAAAAGGACCTAGGGGTGACAGTGGACGAGAAGCTGGATATGAGTCAGCAGTGTGCCCTTGTTGCCAAGAAGGCCAATGGCATTTTGGGATGTATAAGTAGGGGCATAGCGAGCAGATCGAGGGACGTGATCGTTCCCCTCTATTCGACACTGGTGAGGCCTCATCTGGAGTACTGTGTCCAGTTTTGGGCCCCACACTACAGGAAGGATGTGGATAAATTGGAAAGAGTACAACGAAGGGCAACGAAAATGATTAGGGGTCTAGAGCACATGACTTATGAGGAGAGGCTGAGGGAGCTGGGATTGTTTAGTCTGCAGAAGAGAAGAATGAGGGGGGATTTGATAGCTGCTTTCAACTACCTGAAAGGGGGTTTCAAAGAGGATGGCTCTAGACTGTTCTCAATGGTAGCAGATGACAGAACGAGGAGTAATGGTCTCAAGTTGCAATGGGGGAGGTTTAGATTGGATATTAGGAAAAACTTTTTCACTAAGAGGGTGGTGAAACACTGGAATGCGTTACCTAGGGAGGTGGTAGAATCTCCTTCCTTAGAGGTTTTTAAGGTCAGGCTTGACAAAGCCCTAGCTGGGATGATTTAACTGGGACTTGGTCCTGCTTTGAGCAGGGGGTTGGACTAGATGACCTTCTGGGGTCCCTTCCAACCCTGATATTCTATGATTCTATGATTCTATGAGAGCAGTGATTCTCAACCCGGGGTACGCAGAGGTCTTCCAGGAGATACATCAACTCATCTAGATATTTGCCTAGTTTTACAACAGGCTACATAAAAAGCACTAGCGAAGTCAGTACAAACTAAAATTTCATACAGATAATGTAAGTACAATATTTATATTCCAATTGATTTATTTGATAATTACATGGTAAAAAATGAGAAAATCAGCAATTTGTCAGTAAGAGTGTGCTGTGACGCTTTTGTATTTTATATCTGATTTTGTAAGCAAGTAGCTTTTAAGTGAGGTGAAACTTGAGGGTGCACAAGTAAAATCAGACTCCTGAAAGGGGTACAGTAGTCTGGAAAGGTTGAGAGTCATGGGATCAGATGACCCCGGCATCTACGATTAGATCATATAGTTAATCAGGGCTGATGCAATGTAACCCCGTTTCAAACTGGTGCAAAATATCCCTCAAGTAAACAAACCCTCCAAGGAGTTTTGCCACTGAAGTTTGTGACGACGATGCTGGTGTAATGAGCTCTGAAACCCTTGGATTCCTGCAAGTGCTACACTGGGGCCAACGAGAGAGTTTCCAAGTAAACCAAAACATTATTGAGAACTTAGATCAGAAAAAAAGACTCATGGCACCAGAGTAGAGCTGGGCTACCTCCACCACCCAGGTTCGCTCTACAGTAATCATGAGTTAGGCCCCCAAAATCAGGAGATTGACACTACAGTGATACAAATAATAAAACTGCCTCGGCTCCACAGGCCCACTGCATCAGCCTCATTGCCTCTTCCTGCCCCAGGCTTAACAGAGACCAGCCAAAGGGGAAGAGGGAATTGGGTTCATGCCTGGCTCGGTAGCAAAAGGTTATGCTGCGGGCAGGCAGACAGGCAAAGTGGTAGGAAAGAGATCTGTGCTAAGCATGCAGAGGCCAGGGTCACATGCTCATAGACCTGTATTTGTCCAGTAGCAACCTGGCCACCAGTTTGCATTCTGGGATGTCACACCAAACTGGGCCTCTCCGGAAACCTGACCCTCTCCAGTCCCACTCACTATATGATGGAGCTTCTTCACGATACACGAGAAAGGCCTGAAAGGTGGATCTGTTTAAAAATGAGGCCGTTGGCTGGGTTTTTCTGCTTGGTTTTATGTTAGAAAGTGAACTCCTCTCTACCCTGCTTTGCATAGACGACTCTATGAAAGACCAAAGATGTAGGGGTAGGACATCCTGAGTCACCATGGAGGCCTGATCAGATTAACTGAGATGGGAAGCAATTTTCATTCAGACTGGCTGAAATGCCAAGTTCTACCCCAATTTGCAATCCCTGCAAACTCAGGGTTTGTTTCTGCGAACACCTATTTAACTCAGGTTTCAGAGTAGCAGCCGTGTTAGTCTGTATTGGCAAAAAGAAAAGGAGTTCTTGTGGCACCTTGGAGACTAACAAATCGGATGCATCCGATGAAGTGAGCTGTAGCTCATGAAAGCTTATGCTCAAATAAATTTGTTAGTCTCTAAGGTGCCACAAGTACTCCTTTTCTATTTAACTCAAACGCCTGGGAGGAAAGGTCTCTTTGTTAAGGATTCTCTGTAATTAACGCTGGTATTTCCTGGCTCGAGTGTTGAAACAGTGGTCTCAATGTCACATTAACAGATTGTGCTGTGTTTTAATTTCCTGGTTTGTTTTTCTAAAGAAAAGAAAAGAATGAAAAGTGAAAGCATTTTTGAGCTAAATGCACCATACTTCCTCAGCTTTGTACCTACAGAGACCTACTCCTACATACAGAGAAAGAGACCAAGTCTGGTCTCACTCCTCATTGACACCTGTGTAACTCACTGAACTCAACCCTCAGGTGGGCCTAGGTTATACTCAGCCACGCTAAGGAAGGTGGCTCTACCTTTCCTCTCTCCAAATCCTGGGCCATCTCCTGACTGAAACAGCCCCTAATAGACTTTAGAGCAGCTGCTGGGTTGCTCTAAATTACATAACCTACAGCTAGAGGCGGAGGCAGGTAAGTGCAATAAACTCTGTCCTAACCCCTCCCTGTACCTAGCCTTGAGAGTGGGAGGTGGGGGGTCAGCCAGCCAGCTATGCCTGCTTTTGGCTGCCTCTTTAGGGAAACTCCCAACAGTCCTACTGCTGTCTCAAGAAGCAAAGCAGCTGGGGCACAGGATTGAGCCCAGTGGAGTTCCATTAATGTAAGCGAATGGAGAATCTGGCTTGGAGAGTATACTGTGAATTCCTGTATCCAGGATGTAACTAGATAGATGGGATGGAGAAATGCAGGGCTGTACAAACCTACCAGTACAGCATGCATTTTTCCCGTCCTTCCCCTGTACTCAGGCTCCCTCTTCCCATCTTCAATGTACTTCCCTCCCACTTGCCATGAGGTTCTTCCTACGGGACAAGTTCATCCTAAAGGACATTTACGACTCACATGCCAAGGAGAGATTCCGGGGCTGGGTTTGTACACTGTGTGCCTCTCCTACCATGCGCTATCCCAAAGTGCTTCATATTGCAATAGGCACTGGCAGAACTGAACCATGGAAGAAAACACAGCAACACAAAGCCCACATGCAGCTTGGGAGGTTAGACCAAGAGGGACAGAGGAGGTAATGGCACTGGAATTATCAATGACTCCCTTTCAAAAGTCATCCTGGACTCTGGACAGCAGTCACTGCAGAAAGGCAGAGGGGACCTCTGCTTAACGGCTCATCTGTGAGACGAGGGAACAATAGGGAAAATAAATAAAGGGAATTGGGGCCTAGGATGGAATTTCTGCCCAGAGCAAAGGAGTGAGATCCAGCTTCAACTCCCTCCGGTGACTAAGGCAGACCACGGAGCTGAACCCACATCACACGCAAGTGACCCAGCCACTGGGCTATTGACTGGGCAGGTGGGGGTGTGTGTGTGTGTGTCTCTCTCTCTCTCTCTCTGTATGTGTGAAAAATTTCAAAAGGTCTCACCCGAAACCTCAGAATTTTTCACAAAACGGAATTCTTCATTTTCAATCAGCGCTGGAAAACAACGGTGCAGGAAACGTCACATGCTGTGACTGGCTTCATACAGGAAGCATTGTCTGTAGGTGTCCCAGATTCAGTGTTGCTGATCCAGAATTTACAGTGGATAGGGGGGAGGCAACACGTTTGTACGAGGCTTGGCATGAAGGAGAGCTGAGCTCCAGCACATGGACGAGGAGGAAATGACCACACACAGCTCGAGAGTTACAACACATATATAAGGGGAGAACAGCTGCACCCTATCGCTAGTAGCACAAACAGAAAAAATAAAGGGGGGGGGGAGAACTTCACTGGGATTAGCAGATCCTGGCGTGGAATAATACCCTGGTGCTACAACCCACTTGTCCTCGGAGTCGAGCATGTGTAGGTAACTCTGTGTGCAGGCCCGACCCTTTGTACCTCCCTTCCCCCTTCCCCGTATGGGCAGGGATCGCTCCCCAGCAGTGGCTGTTCCCTTCACAACTCCCAGCTGCCTGATCATATTGCACAAGAGGAAAAGGAGAAGAGTCTGGATCTAGAGCGCCATAGGCACATAAAACGCCCGCTGATGTGTCTGGACAATATTCAGCAGGGACCTAAATGCTTAGGTGAGCTACAAATCCACTGTCAGCTGGCCAGTATGCAGGTGTCAGTAACAAAGCCGGGTCACTTTGCAGTGGTTCGGCATCCAGGGGACCTGACTCTCCCCTGCCTTGCTCCTCCTGTACTTGCTTTGCCCCCACCCTCATCCCACCCCCAGTGCCGCCAAAGGGGAAGGGGTGGTGCGAGAGTAGGGGCTCCGGGGGAAGGAGTGATGCGAGGGGGCGGGGCCACAGTTAAGGTGGCCCCCCCACACACTTTTAGGGACCTTCTGTCACCCTGGCTGAAGGAAGGGAGGTACAAAGGGCCTGACCTGCATACACAAATACACACTTTGCCTCTGACGAAGGGTGCCGTCATCTCCAGCTCGAGCCATTCAGCCCATTATCCCGCCACACCCACCGTCTGTCTTTATTTTAAGCCCTGATGAATGACGCTGGCCACCCTAGCGTACTCACACTGATCTTATCCATCTTCTGGTGAACGCTGATGTCAACGGGTGGAGTGCATTGACTTCAATGGAGTTATTCTGGTTTACTCCAGCCGAGGGCCCTGTCCCTACGTGAAACTTCACCTTCACTTTTCTCTTCTACAAATTACGCACAATAGTTCTGTGCTTTCCCCAGCCTTCAGCTACGGCCAGAAAATGCTTTCGTAGGCTTCTCCCTGCAGTAGGGCTTGAATGGCAGACATTTCTGCCTTCCCCTCTCATCTTTGCCTGCACATGCTGCTTGCTAACTCGGGTCCTGCAGGAAGTGGCGTGGCTGATTTAGTAGGTTGTGCTCTGTCCCCCGAGTCAGGTCCTAAGGCAGGGGGTGTTGTCATGCCCGCACTGTCTTCTGGAGTTAAAAATCAAACTGATCCACTTTGGTCATTAAAACTCCATGGCACTTCCACAACACTGAGGAAGTCCTGTGATTAAGAGGCAGGAGCTCTAGTGTCCTGGCCAAATTCTAATGGTGATGTATTTACTTTAAATTCCTGTAGTTCCGACTGGATACAGAACAATTCACTTCCTGCCCTGCACTGTTGTGTAGTGCTGCAGGGTGCACTGTCAAATAGCTGCTGTGCTCTACCCGAGAGGGGGCTGCATTTCGGTGGTGGGTGCAGTGATTAATAAAGATAAATAGCGAGACAGAGATCGTAGGAACTACATCTGATAGGCGTCTCTGTGCAAAGTGATCATTTCGAAGTACCTCAAAGGCTCTCAGGCAAATGTCGTTTAATTCCGAGTAAAATACCAGCTCTTCTAGGCCACCTACTTTTGCTGCAGTCACTTGAGACAGGTTTCACTGCAAAGAGTTTAAGAAGCTCTTGGGGATATGCTAGGACTGAAGGTGTTCTACCCAAACGTAAACTACCACGCCTGACCCTGCAGCCAAACATCAATGGGAGCTTTGTTTGCTTGGGTCCACAGGATCAGGCCCTTTGCTACAGTCACATTGTTTAATGACCTTTGGTAGCTGGGGGTTACTCAGCCAGAAGCCTGGAGATTTCCTGTTAGCGTCTCCAAGAGGGCTGTACGTTTCCGTGCAGTCTTTTGTCTGTGGATGCTATTTATGGTCCCACCTTTTTGCCTGTAGTCTCCCACCCGCCACTCCCTTGCAGTGGGCTTCACCCAGTCCATTTTGATAGCTATATATTTAAAGGCTATGCATGCTGAACCTTCAGGCATTGACAGGACACGGTTGGCTTGGCAAGAGACCATTCTTTATGTGGGGAAGAGTGTAGGAAGGGAAGGACACAGCTAACTCCCCCTTCTATTCAAAACTATTTAAAGACTGTCTGGCACAAAAGTCCCTTCCCAATGAATGGCTCCAGTGACCATCTCGCTTTAAATCTGCGTAATCAGATCAACTTCTATTGTTGGCAAATGCATAATGGCTTCATTATTTAACTCTTGTGATAGATGTTCCAGAAATAGGAAACCCCTATTCGCTTATTTCTGTAAAAAGGAGCTCTTGGACCAGTGTTCCGTTTGAGGAAGAGCTTCTGTTCTCCCCCCCTTGTCGACATAATACAGGTCTCAGAGATGGATGAGACCTGGTGTAAGAGATGACCTTACCCAACATACAGTCAATGCAGAATTCTTCCCTACGGTTTATCTGTGATGCAAAGTAAACTATTTCCCCATGTTATTTCTCCCCACCCCCACCGTTCCTCAGATGTTCTTGTTAACTGCTGGAAATAGCCTACCTTGCTTGTCACCATGAAAGGTTTTCCTCCTTTCCCCCCCCCTGCTGCTGGTGATGGCTCATCTTAAGTGATCACTCTCCTTACAGTGTGTATGATAAAACCCATTGTTTCATGTTCTCTGTGTGTGTATATAAATCTCCCCTCTGTATTTTCCACCAAATGCATCCAATGAAGTGAGCTGTAGCTCACGAAAGCTTATGCTCAAATAAATTGGTTAGTCTCTAAGGTGCCACAAGTACTCCTTTTCTTTTTGGTAAACCAAGTGCAGCTCTGGGGGTACACAAGGCCATAGGCGTTAGCTAAGAACTGATGAACTCATAGATGGAATCCAAACCAGTTCACCTCTATGTTAGTTTGGTTCAAAATAGGTATTAGTCTTATAAGAATGTATTTAATATTAAGACTCTACAAAATGCTTGTAAATTGCTGCATGCACTAATCTCAGTCCTCATCCTCCAAGGAAATCTGCACAACACTTTCAAAAGACGAGCATGGGAGCTTTAATTTCATACTAAAAATGACACTAAAAATCATGGACTGAACCAAGGGCAGGTCTACACGCAAAACGCTGCAGTTGTGCCGCTGTAGCACTTCAGCGAAGACACTACTACACCAACAGGAGAGCTTCTCCCTTTGGCGCAGTTAATCCACCTCCGTGAGAGGCAGTAGCCCTCCCATCCACATAGCGCTGTCTACACTGGGGGATGCATCAGTATAACTGTGTTGCTCAGGGGTGTGGACTTATTACAACTGTCCACTTGGCCCCTCTTTTTGTGCTGTGGCTGCAGAGATGTTAACATTCTACCTTGAATGGTCTCTTAAGAGAGTGGTTCTCAACCAGGGGTACAAGTAGCCCGGGGGTACGCAGAGGTCTTCCAGGGGGTACCTCAGATCATCTAGATATTTGCCTAGTTTTACAACAGGCTACATAAAAAGCACTGGCAAAGTCAGTACAAACTAAAATTTCATACAGACGATGACTTGTTTATACTGCTCTCTATACTGTACACTGAAATGCAAGTACAATATTTATATTGCAGTTGATTTATTTGATAATTACACGGTAAAAAATTAGAAAGTGAGCAATTTTTTGGTAATAGTGTGCTATGACACTTTTGTATTTTTATGTCTGATTTTGTAAGCAAGTAGTTTTTAAGTGAGGTGAAACCTGGGGGTACACAAGACAAATCAGACTCTGAAAGGGATAGAGTAGTCTGGAAAGATTGAGAGGCACTGTCTCAGAATATACGCTGTTTGTGCTAAACAATCTATTTGCATTTAGCTGTGATGCTCAGAGTCCCTTTCCCAGACCTGAAGAAAAGTTGGTCCAATAAATGATGTTATCTCACCCACTTTTCTCTTTAATCCCATTCATAATGCCTGTATTCCAGACTATAAAGAAATACGCACATTTTGCATTATAAATTTGAAAATGTTTGTTCTGAACTTGTGAACCCAGGTACGGGAATCATCCCCGCTGCCCATTCAGACGGCCTATCAAGATTCAGGCTTTGTCTACACTGCACTTTTGTCAGTAAAACTTCTGTCGGTCGACGTGTGAAAAAAAAAAAAAAAACACACCCCTGACCGACATAAGTTTTGCCGCAAAAGTGTTGCCATGTCAGCAGGAGGAGCTCAGCAGCTACATGGGAAAGTCTGTAGTGTAGACATAGCCTAAATGGGCCTTTACTCACACCCCTGAGGGACATAAGTTATACCAAAGTAAGTGGCAGTGTAGGCCTGGCCTTAATGTAAAAGCTATAACAAGGTCATAAGAGAACTTTTCATCTCTTTGCTGTTTGAACTGTGACAGGTCCAGAGACTCTAAACTGAAGCAAGAGATCCTCTAGGGTTATCCCTGGGTTTGCCCTGATACAGTTTGCAGACATGCCAACTCTTCCAAATTAATCACCAGAGATGCAATTTCTAAATAAAATTAAGCCCAACTCATGATCTTGTGATAAAACTCTCAAATGTCAGGATTTTTTTTTCAGCCGCTGGTCTCCCGCTCTCAGCCACAGTGCGTGTGTGTGGGGTGGGGCTGCAGCTTTCAGCCCCAGTCTGGTGGGGGGCTCCCACCCTCAGCCCCAGGGGAAGTGGGGCTGCCCGTCAGCCCCAAGGCTCCTCTGCCATCCTGGGAAGTGAGAGAGGGGACCCTACTTCAGCCCCCCCAAGACTTGGGGACTGTGAAGAACCCTAAGAGGAGCAGAGGTGAGGCAGGGAGGGCTGAACTATGGTCTGGGGACTGCAGGGGGCTGAAATGAGGGGGTGGGGGACTCTACTGATGATGGATTCGGAGCAGATGGGGCAGTGCTGGGAGGGTGAACAGAAGGCGGTGAGGGGGTCAATGGGTCAGGGGGGCTGAACTGATGGGGTGATTATGATGGCAGCTGGGGGACTGAACTGAGGGAGGGCTGAATTGACAGAGGTTGGGTGAGGACAGAACTGATTGGGACTGGGGGACAGGATTAATTGCTGGGCAGGAGATGGGCATATGTGGGGGTGAGCGCTCCTGCAGCAGGGGCCAGAATCATCTTATCCAATACATGTGGGAGAGCGGGTGACACTTACATACACAGACACTGGGGATGGGCAGGGGGACTTCAAATATCAAGAGACTGACCCAAAAATACAAAATCTTTTCAGAATCTCATGATTTTTCGGGGTCCGACATGATTTTTGTTCACCTAGAGTTGGTAATACTGATTTTGAATTAACGTATCATTACAACTCTGTCACTCTTAGGATTTATGTTTGCTTGAACCTGTAAATAACTCATTTCTTTTTCCCAATTAATAAACCTTTAGATAGTTTATTACAGGATTGGCTACAGGCGTTTTCTTTGGTGTAAGATCTTGGGTACCAAGTGATTGGTCTCTTAGGACTGGGAGCAACCTGAATATTTTGTGATTTTTGGCATAAGTGACCATTTATCACTAAGTTCAGCTTGCCTGGGCTCTCCAGTTTTATGGAGAACCCAAGGGGACTGTCTATGACTCTGTGATAAGACTGATATAGTGATCCAGGAGTTCACGTTACTGGGTTGGTGAAATCTAATTACAGAACATACCACAAGTTTGGGATGTCTGCCCTGTTTTTGACAGTCTGCCCTCAGGTAGGCACTCGTGATCATGAAGCATTTCAGACAGCGTGACATTATCCAGTGTTTTCTCCAGTCTATGTACAAATATCACAAATGAAGGGGCAACCACCACCTTCCCCACAAGAGCAAGGATGGTCTTGTGGTAAAGGCACTGAACTAGGGTTTGGGTTCAGTTCCCAACTCTGCCACAGAACTCCTGTAAGGCCTTGGGTAAGTCACTTAACCTCTCTTTGTGTATCCCAATGCCCCATCAGTACAAGGAGGGAATAACGTCCTGTTTAATTAGACTGTAAGAGTATGGGGGCAGGAACTGTCTCTCGTGTGTTTGTACAGCACCTGACACAATGGGGCCTCAATCTTGGTTAGGTGTTATTGAAATACAAATAATTAATAAAGAAAATCTCTTGGGCCACGTGACAGATGTAGTGCTTTGGAATATTCTAAGATTATTATGTCAACTTTATAAATGTTGGCTGTATCTTGATGGGCTGGCTGGGGATTGTATTCTTGGCTTGATGGGCGAGTGACAGTCATGGGGGGTAATTACTGCAAATCCCTAATGCTGAAACAAGGCAGGTCACAAAGTCTGTGGAAGTTCTGTCCCATGAGGAAAAAGCAGAGATTGGTTTGACTTGGTTCAAGAGGCCTAGCAGAGAAAGAACTTGAAACTGTCTAAAATATTCACCCTGACCAGCTAACAGGGTCACTCACACTCAATCCAAGATCTGACATGAAACTGTGACCAAGAGAGACGGGTCTGTAACTCCTATCAGGGTCTCCATGTGGAAGAGGGGTGACTGCCTGGTACGCTAGACGTATATTGTTTTAAAGAGGTTTTCTTTGCAAGACATTTGTTCTGAATAAATAGTACTTTGGTTTATGAAGACTGGCCGGCCATTGGTTAACCCTGTCATTGCCCTGGAGAGATCAGGACTGCAGGTGCTGAGCTGAAGTCAGACCCACACAGATCATCACAGTCAGCTGCAGGAGTCTGCAGCCTAAATCCCCACCCCAAGAAAGGTGATGGCTAAAAGCCAAAGACCTAAATCTCAGAGAGGTCACAAAGGGGTCAGAGGGGACAGCTAACTCAGGAACCGTGACAGGAGGCTACTGCATTTTGTCAGATCCCAACCTACCAAACAATTGCTCCCCTTCCATGCTTTGTACACCCTACAAAGAAGCTGCACTGAGCTTTAGGCTGTGACAGCAGCCTTGGTAAACAGAGACCCAGAATACTCATGCTCAGCTGGACCTGATCAGCAGTAGCAATGTGCAGAGTGAAACCTGTTTTAAGCAACCACTTAAAGGATTAAGAAAAACTGGGTCCTTATCAGAGGTGGGGTCCTAATAAATGTGGCTCAGAATTGTACTCTGTGCATTTGGGGATACTCTGGGGTGTCCCTTTAGGGCAGGTTTACTGCACTGTATATTAATTATAATAATCACCAGCTCTCATGCAATGCTTTTCACCAGTAGTTCTCAAAGCGATTTACAAAAGAAGGTCGGCATCATTATCCACATTTTACACATGAAGCACCTTTCATCCAAGAATCTCAAAGTACTTTACGAAGACGGGTAAGTGTTAGAAGTTGGGTGACTTGCCGAAGGTCACACCACAATCAGTGGCAGAAATGAGTATAAAACCCAGGAGCCTAGAATCACACAGGTTCTTGCTCTGAACAGCCTCTACCTGTTGATTCCTTTCACCTCCCCTGCAAGAGATGCAGAGCGGGGCTTCGAGCCGAGACAAGCCAGAGGTACAGCCATGAGCGGGTTCCTTTCCGACTCATCTGATTGGTCTGCTGCCTATAGACCACAAGGGTCTTGGTTTGGGTTGGGGTTGCACAACAGGGAAGGAGGAAGAGGATGCTCATTAATTCTTTGCCCACCAACAGGCCAGAATAATGGCCCAATAAAAATGCTGAATCGTCTACCAAGATAGATCCTACCCAGGAATCAGCCATTGTTTTAATTATTCAGTTACCTGTGACTCTGACAAGGTGGAGGAACCTCAAATAAGACTTCGCTGCTGTGTTTGGCTCCTGAACGGCATCATCCTTCCAGCCAGCCTGCCCTGTTGTCATGAGTCAGAGGAATGACATTTACAGGGCAACTGAGCACCGCAGTTGGGACGGATTCCAGGCACTTGCGTTCGTGAGGGAATCCAGCACCCAGACTTAGCGCTCGGGGGTTCCTGGGCAGATGCTGGATTTTAAATAGTGCAGTTTTGAGCTGCAAGATTCTCGCTTTCGTGGAAGATGGAGGGCTTAGCATCACTTTCCCCAATATAAAATGAGATCTAGACGCAGCTCACAGGGGGCTCAGGTAGTGCAGGGAGGGAGACTACATGAGCACATCACCTGGACAGTTGCAAAGGCAGCCTGGCAAAGTTTGGGCCTCAGGAGAGTCTCTTTGGGTGGGGCAGGGAGAGCTGAGTGGTGTCCAGGGAGCACTGAGGTAGGGGAGAAGGGTGAATGAATGGGGGCTAGGAACAGCGCAGGGTGAGACACGGGCACCCACCCTACCAAGGCAATTCTGGAGCCTTCTATAAGGGCGTGTAGGGTCAGCACTAGAGGATCCTCAGTGCTTCTCTTCTCGCCCTGCCCCCTAAAGTCCTCTCCTTCGCACCCTGATATGGGGCCGTAGGAGGAATGCTATGTGGGCAGCGTGGGGTGGGGGACAGAGAGGACAAAGGAAAGAGGAGGGGAAATGAAGGGGCACATCCTCCCCTCGCCCAAGATTAACTATCACCATCTTTCTTTTAGAGAAGTTGGCCAGTTTGCCAACTCCACGCCCAGGTTCCTCTCAAGAGCTGGCTCATGAACCTGGCTGCTGCTCACAGCCACAGGGGAGTCGGGCTTTAAGAAAGTATCTAAACAATTCCGCTCCGGGGACCTTACTGTCTGGTTCCCACCATTCGGCACGACAGTGAAATGTTGACACAGTATGTCTGCATATTTCCTGAAGGAATGCTGGGCTGGGATAGCAGCGAAGGGGGCTGCAGGCCGGTGCACGGGCCAGGCTGCATAAGGGCCCACGGCTGGAATAAGACAGCGTACCACTAGGCAGGCGCATGCTGCATTAGCAATGCCGGGTGGAGCTAAGACTGGAATTACAGGGAGTGCTACTGGTCAGAGCATGGGATATTGGCAGTGCTCTGGAATAGCCAGTGCGTTTGTGACCCAGTATCACTGTGAAACGTGCGTATGGGTGCTACGTAAGGAGCGATGTATCTGTACCAGAAAAAACTGTGTTCTTAAGCATGTGAATGAAAAGCAGGGCTTAGATCAGTTTCTCCAGACAGGAGATAAGAAATATGTCTCTCTGTGTCAGGATGCAAGTTAAGCCTTGTAAGATGACACAATGGAGAGCCATTTACATATGAAGTTAAATGTTAACAAAGAGAGGAGAGGTCAATAGGAAAGGAGCACACAGGAAAGAACAAGCCATGGGGGGGAGGGGCGGGGGTTATCGGTGATTAATGACAGTGAACTTTGCAGGTATTTTTAGAAGCAAGAAGACTCCCTGGGTTCCTGTACCTAGGAAGTAAACAGACAGCACATTTGCATTCAGGAAAGTCTCAACCAGCCTGGGTTGAAAATGTTGGAGAACTTTGGGTGACACAAGTTTACCTCCTGGCTAAAGGAATTTAAATGCAGTCTCTAGAAAGCATGCTTATGGTTTGGTTTTATATGTAACCTTTTGTTTCCAATATTCTTCCTCACTGTCACTTGAAACTGCTCTTTGACAATAAATGCATTCTTGTTTTCACTATAAATGTCTCTCAGTGCTGTGGTGTTAAGCAAAGTGCTGGTTCAGAGTTGAATCTTTCAAGCTAGTGCGTACTGTTCCTTTGGGAACAGCGGGCCTGGTAATTCTGTGAGTGTTCAGTGGGAAAGGGACTGGACGCGGCAGGGAGCGCTCTGAGTCCTAGAGGGGTGTATCTGCCCAGAGAGAGCGAGGCCCCGCAAAGGCCAGGAAAGCACTGCTTGTGCTGTCACGGGCTGTTGGTCTCAGAGAGCTGATCCGCAGCAGGCGCAGACAAGACGCTGTCACACTCAGGGCAGGCTGTGGTGAGGTGCCCCTCAACTCTGGCTACCTTTGGGTAGCATCCCCGTGCTACTGGTCAGGAGTGGGGTGCATTGGTAAAGCTGGGTTCTGTGCACACATCTCATCTCTGCCGCTACACAGGCAAGTGATTCATCACCAAACCAATACACGCTTTGTTGCCGCAGATTCTGTAGCACTTTAAGATAAAAGACAATGCAGAAAACCGTCTTCCCTGACCCAAGAATGGCAGGATGGAGCATGGAGTAAGTTTTGGGACAACCCTGAAATATTCATACTTTCTGCCAAGGATCTAATCATTCAGATGCTCGGGAAGACACCAAAACGTATCTGTACCGCTTACTATAAAAGCGCCACATCGTGAAATTGTTCCTCAGGCAAAAATTGCCACAGACTCCAACTGGAGTTCCTGTGCACACACTCTAAATCAGGCCTCAAAGGTCCCAAACCATGTGCAAAAAATGGAGGCACCAAAAATGGAGTCTTATTACAATAGCACCAAACACCCAGCTGAGATCAGGGCCCACGGTGCTGGACACTGTACAAACTCACTGAAATCGTATCTGCCCCTGAAGAGCTTACACTCTAACTAAACAAGACAAAGAGTGAGAGAGGAAACAGGTACAGAGAGAAGAAATGACTTGCCCCAGATCAGCCAACAGGTTGGTGGCAGAGCTGGGAATAAAGCCCAGTTCGCCTACTCCCATCTTCTAATCAATCAATAAATAGACCATCATGGCACTGCATGACCACCTCTCAAAAGACAATGTCTCTTCCATGTCCTTTCCCATGGGGAAGCAGACAGAGGTTCATGGGGAGACAGGAGGAAGAAGGAAATATATTTTCAGGCCTCCAAAGAAGTTGAGATTTGAGTTCTGGGAGAGGGTTGGGAGTTGGAATTATTCTTTATACTAGCTGAAGTCGTCTGCCCGACACTAAGTCATCAGCCCACCCCCAGAGCCCTCCACTGCACACGCTAAGTCCTGTAAAAGCCTTTTAAGCTAAATGTCTCCCTTTCTTAGCGTCTGTGTCGTGCATCCCTTGCCCAAGCCAAGAAGTGGTTTCAGACAATGCTTGCTCAACGTGGCGGTTGTCAAGCGCAGCCCAGCTTCTGATTTTATTTTGTAAATAAATTTCACGCCGCTGGGGACTGACCCAGCCTAGGAGACAGGGGCTGCCTGTCTATGGACAGACATACACACACCTCACCCACTGCCCCAGCCACCCACTAAACGGGCCTCACTGTTGTAAGACAGAGTAACAGTTATGTCTACTTCGTCTCTCTACTGAGACTGTCAGCCACTAGGACTTCTTTGCATCTATGCATTAAGCTCTAGACTGAAACTAGCAAGTTGTGATTCAAACAAGTGGGATTTCCCCACCTAAAGTTAGAGTTGGACTCTTTCACTGCAGCAGATGGTAAATTCCTTCATTGCCAGAGGAAGTGCTTCAATATACTTCCGCAAATGAAGCAGAAGTGAGTGGGCCAGAAGCGAGAGGTCAGGAAACGTAGCGAGGTCATACATCATAAACACGGGAAGCTTGATAGACCAAGTTCCCCGTTGGTGTAATTCCATGGGTGTCAACAGAGTTATACTAGGGACAAACTTGGCCTTTATGTCTCAGATAACTGGCAATGGGACATGGAGCCTTTTACCCACAGGATGTTGGCTCAAAGCCAGGTCAAGTCAGCTCAGCTGGGACCAAAAGCTGTTACCATCGGACAACTGTTTAGCGGTAGCCCATACAGGAAATCAGTTTGTTGGTCTCAATTGTTGGGGAGACTGAGCTGCCTCTATCATCAAACCACCAGCATGTTTGGCTCTCCTTGAGCCTCTTGTTGGCAGACTCACCAGATGGGGCCCAAACTGAATTGGATCTTGACAATTAGCTGCCCACGGACCCCATGCACCCAGAGGCAGAGCGTCAAAGTTATAGCTTATTAGCAGGACATTCTCGTCTAGGGAGGCTTGCCGGTGCTCTGCCTGTTCTGGGGTTAAATGCAGGAATCCAGCCTGCCTAGCTATCTGCGCAACACCTTATTTTATACCTTGCTGGTCCTGGTCCTTAACAGGAGAGGATGGCCTTGTAGCTAAACCACAACTGGAGAGTGGAGTTCTGTTCCTGGCTCTGCCAATAACTTCCTCTGTGATCTCAGGCACTACCCCCTCTCTGTGCCTCAGTTTCTTCATCTATAAAATGGAGCTAGTAATACCTAGGGCGTCTGTTTCTAGGGGTTTATTCATTTCATTTTTCAGGGCTTTTTTTAGTAATCTTTGAGTTTTATGTAGATGTCCAAAAATTGGAGCTTTTTGGAGCTCTCTCTTTGTACGTACTGTAATGAGTAATGTCGATCACACACATTACACTCGTTACAGTAGTATATACTGTACACCCAAGATCACTTTTTGTATCTCAGGGCAACTCAGGATCTACCCTGCCCCACTCACTCCATCTCCCCTCAGTTGCGCTCTCTCTCCCCCACCTTCACACACTTTCACCGGGTTGGGGTTCAGGTAGGGTGACCAGACAGCAACTGTGAAAAAATTGGGACAGGAGGTGAAGGGGTCATAGGCACCTATATAAGACAAAGCCCCAAATATTGGGACTGTCCCTATAAAATCGGGACATCTGGTCACCCTAGCTTTGGGAGGGGGTGCAAGCTCTGGGCTGGGGGGTTCACAGTGTGAGAGGGGGCTCCAGGATGAGCCTGGGTCAGGGAGTTTGGGTGCAGGAGGGGTCTCCGGGCTGGGGCAGAGTGTTGGAGTGCAGAAGGGGGTACAGGGTGCTGGCTCGGGGGGGAGGAGTCAGGGCTGGGGCAGGGGATTGGGGTACAGGATGGGGTATGGTCCTGGCTCTGGGAGGGGGGTCAGGACTGGGGTGCAGGAGGGGGTTCGGAATGCAGAAGGGGATATGGGGTGCTGGCTCCAGGAGGGGGCTCAGGGATAAGAGTTGGAGTGCAGCCTCCTGCCAGGCAGCACTTACCTCCGGTGGCTCCCGGTCGGCGGCAGACACAGCAAGGCTAAGGCAGGCTCCCTGCCTACCCTGGCCCCACACCACTCCCGGAAGGGGCCAACGCGTCCCTGCAGCCCCTGGGGTGGGGAGGGCGGGGAGCACCTGGCTCCCCACACTGCCCCTCTCTGCAAGCACCGCCCCCGCAGCTCTTTCAGTAGTGGCCGCTTCCGGAAGCGGTGTGGGGCCGGGGTAGGCAGGGAGTCTTACTGCACTGCTGCCAGAGATCGCAATCAACTGGGAGATCCTCTAGGATCGACCGGTTGGTGACCACTGCTGTACAAAATAATCTCCGTCACGTTCCCTAGTGCACTTGAACTGTTTCAAAGCCTGCTACATTCAAGCACACTAGGGAACCTTTAGCGTGCACCAGCAAGGTCTACATGGACAAGTTAGTGTGCAACATGTTAATGTGCTTTAGAAATCACATCCTCATAGTCCACATTACTGCTCTGAGTAGACAAGTCCTTAGATACAAGTACCCCTTTCCAGTGTTTTTCCAGTATTTATTGGATAAACATCAATTTTTTTATATATATATATATATAACACAGGTGTTTTATTGGTGTTTATCAGTTAAAACTGAAAATCAGAAGCCTTATAATACCTCAACCTGCCTCAGGGTTGTGAGGGTACCCTTCTTTGATATTTAGCACTTAGAGTTCTTCAGACGGAAGGCATTGCAGAAATCCAAAGCACCATTATTCACTGGTATTCTTTGTCCAGGGACATGGTTTGTTTGACAGGGTACACGCACATCTGTTCAAGCTGTACAGATGTTTCTGAAAGCATGGAAATCTGTTCCCCACCGCAGTGATCACAGAAGGGTCAAACTGCAGGATGGGAATGAAATAATAATAATAAAAATTACAACAAACATGGCCTTAAGGTAAATTAGCTTGCAAAGGTTTACAGTCACTTCCCCGTTCACACAGCTGCTAACAGAGATATTTATAGATTCATAGATACTATGGTCAGAAGGGACCATTCTGATCATCTAGTCCGACCTCCTGCACAGCGCAGGCCACAGAATCTCACCCACCCACTCCTACAAAAAACCTCACCTATGTCTGAGCTATTGAAGTCCTCAAATCGTGGTTTAAAGACTTCAAGGAGCAGAGAAGCCTCCCTCATATCACCCATGCCCCATGCTACAGAGGAAGGCGAAAAACCTCCAGGGCCTCTCCAATCTGCCCTGAAGGAAAATTCCTTCCCGATCCCAAATATGGCGATCAGCTAAACCCTGAGCATATGGGCAAGATTCGCCAGCCACATACTACAGAAAATTCTTTCCTGGGTAACTCAGATCCCATCCATCTAATATCCCATCTCAGGGGATTAGTCCTATTTACCCTGAATATTTAAAGATCAAATACTTACCAAAAATCACATTATCCCATCATACCATCTCCTCCATAAACTTATCGAGTAGAATCTTAAAGCCAGATAGATCTTTTGCCCCCACTGCTTCCCTTGGAAGGCTATTCCAAAACTTCACTCCTCTGATGGTTAGAAACCTCCATCTAATTTCAAGTCTAAACTTCCTGGTGGCCAGTTTATACCCATTTGTTCTTGTGTCCACATTGGTGCTGAGCTTAAATAATTCCTCTCCCTCTCCTGTATTTATCCCTCTGATATATTTATAGAGAGCAATCATATCTCCCCTCACCCTTCTTTTAGTTAGGCTAAATAAGCCAAGCTCCTTAAGTCTCCTTTCATAAGACAAGTTTTCCATTCCTCGGATCATCCTAATAGCCCTTCTCTGTACCTGCTCCAGTTTGAATTCATCCTTTTTAAACATGGGAGACCAGAACTGCACACAGTATTCTAGGTGAGGTCTCACCAGTGCCTTGTATAATGGTATTAAAACCTCCTTATCCTTACTGGAAATACCTCTCCTGATGCATCCCAAAACCGCATTAGCTTTTTTCACAGCCATATCACATTGGCAGCTCATAGTCATCCTATGATCAACCAATACTCCAAGGTCCTTCTCCTCTTCTGTTACTTCTAATTGATGCGTCCCCAACTTATAACTAAAATTCTTGTTATTAATCCCTAAATGCATAACCTTACACTTCTCACTATTAAATTTCATCCTATTACTATTACTCCAGTTTATTTCTGCCACAGACCTCTGTCGTTAGGCTCTTGACAGAGATAAGCCCTGGAAGTCAGTGCCCCAAGATTGCTGATCTGAGCTGGATCATGAGGGAACCTTCTCTAAAAAAGACCAGCTGGACCCACTCTTCCTAGCACATAGACCCCTAAGCATGCTCAAGAGAAAATCAGCTTATGGCTTTGCATTGCTGCAACCCCTCATTAATGAGCCCCCTTCCTAATTGGATTGGAGTTGTCCCATCACACATGCGAAGAGGATGAGCAAACAGAGAAAGCAATCATAGAAAAAACAAAACAGAGGGCAGAAATCCTATTGCGTCTGCTCCACTCTAACACAAATAAAAAGCAAATAGCTGGCATTCTTTTTGCATGGCTGTTCCAGAACTATTTCTAATTAACTGGCATTCTCAAGGACCAGCCAGCTTCTGGGCTGAAATTCTGATTGCAGAGACCTTTTTTTGTTTTTTCCCTGAGATTGTTACTCCTAGTACTCTGTGTAACAACACTACTGAAAGCGGCAACACCACCGCTACTACTACTGAAAGCAATGGTTGGTAATGGTGATGCTACTGCTGAAAGGAGCCATACCAAGAGCAAAAACAACAGATAAAAGAAATAATCTCTTAGCATTCTATAGTATCTGTCCTCCAGAAGGAGATGTGTAAACAGGAGTTCGTGAAATAAAGGTACCTGAGGTAGAGCAAGGCAGCTGTTTAACAGTTTAGGACTGGAAGTAAAGAAGAATACCAGGTACAATTGAAACTGTAGGGGAAATCAGGGAGGCAGAATGTAATGATCCATATTAAATTGGAGCAAGACCAACGTTCCTTCTCTTGCAGACAGTGCCTTAAGATCTTTAATGATCACAAACAGTCAGGGCTTGGGTTTCATGTCCCATCTGAAAGACAACACTTTCAGTGGCATACAGCCCTCTTAGCAGCACGCTGGGGCACTGGCTGTCTAGCGATGTCATCTCTTGAATCATTCACACCACTTCCTGTATAGGCTGGGGTTTCCTTGCCCCGACGCTGCTTACAAGATCAGACACAGTCACGACTGAATACATTAACCAAAGCTGACGCGTAGCTCGTCGGACATGCACATTTGCTTGTTGCAAAAACAAGATCAGGTAACCATAATCTTTTTTTCTGATCTGATCAGTGAAATGAAAAGCCCCACCCCCTCCATTGCCAACACTGATGAGGAGCTGTGCCTGGTCTTAAACTTAGGGTTTGTGTACACTAGAAATATAATGCAATCTATATTAGGTCAATTTACAGCCATCGCAGTAATTACTGCAGTAGTGCATGTCCACTCTACTCTCCTTGGGTAGACGTGCACTCTCAGACTAGATCCGGTTACTTAGATCTGACACTCACCGATAGATGACACAGTGAGGGATAGTGTGGGTCTGAGATAGAGTTACTTACCTTTCTTTGATCCACCGGATTCTGCAGCCTCACCACCGGCAGTACCTGAAAGAGATAGAAAAACATCTTTGCTTTATTCAGTGTGTGTATGTGCACGTGAATATGTTTATATTCCAAATCTCCAGGGTCCTTAATCTAGCCCCCTCCCTTCCCCTTCCTTCTCCCTTAGTAAATAAAGTGAAAAGGAGTACTTGTGGCACCTTAGAGACTAACAAATTTATTAGAGCATAAGCTTTTGTGAGCTACAGCTCACTTCATCAGATGCTGTAGCTCACGAAAGCTTATGCTCTAATAAATTTGTTAGTTTCTAAGGTGCCACAAGTACTCCTTTTCTTTTTGCGAATACAGACTAACACAGCTGCTACTCTGAAACCAGTAAATAAAGTATTATTGTAAGTTCATATCCGTGTGGTGGTCTCTTTTATTCCAGCTCTGATAGATGGGCTTAAGGGGGGACTCAGCGGGAGGTATATTGTAAGGCTCCCCGAAGTCTTCTGGTCAGATAGGCTCCCTAAAAAATCCTTACAAGAGGGGCAGCGTGGGGAGCTCCTTGCAGCTCCTTGAGGGGAGCCAGGTTGCCCCACAGGCTCCCAGTGGGCTGCTCCTCATTCCCCACCCAGGGCTTCTCCCTTCCCCGTTCTCAGACTGGAGCCAGGGGAAGTCGCCTGGGGCTTCACAACCTTGGGGAGTGGAATCCAGCTGCCTGGCTACTCAGCCCCTCCCCCACCTGGAGCTGAGCACCCTTGTGAATTGTGACATAATTAGGTTGACATAAGCTGCCTTATGTCGACCTAACTGTGCAATGTAGACAAGCCCTCAGTCTGACTACTTGATTATACGTAGCAGTCATCCACCAAGGGACAAACTTTGCAGCTGGCAGAACAAAGGAACTAGGGCCTAGGTCCTCAAAGGTATTTAGGTGCTTCACGCCCAGTAATTTCAGTGGGAGTGAAGTACCTAAATGCCTTCGAGGATCAAAGCCTATGTCTTTCTCACTGGTAATGGAAAGCCAAAGCGTAGCTTGTCGGACATGAACGTTTGTTTGTTGCAAAAAAACGGATCAGGTAACAATAATCTCTGTTTCTGATCTGATCAGCGGAATGAAAAGTTCCCCCCTTTCCATTGCCGACACTGATGAGGTGCTGTGCCTTGTCTTAAGCTTAGGGTTTGTCTACGCTAGAAATATCATGTGACCTATATTACGTCAACTTATAGCCATTGCAGTAATTACTGCATTGGTGAATGTCCACTCTACCCTCCTTGGGTGGGTGGTGCATGTCCTCACCAGGAGCACTTCCACCCACCTAAGAGTGTTAATTAAAGCCCTGGCAAATTCTTGGGAAGGCACACACCCAGCTGGATTTTAGGGCTTTGTTTATTAGGTGGCCATCTTGGTCTGGATAAGAACAAGGTGACTTCCACGTTGTGACTGTTTCTTGTTCCCCTATTCTGGGCAAAAGGCAGGAAAGTGAAAAGAGTGGGAATCAGTTCTTGCTAAGTAACGGGTTTCTGTACAAACGAATGGAGGAGGCAGGGGCTCTTGAGCGCTGGAATCTTTGGGGCTCAGGTGTCTAAAAGCTCGCTCTCTGTGGGGTAGTACACCTTCCACATTGGTTACTGGCCAGCAGTAGCCACTCACCGAAGTTGTCATCTTGGGGTTTATTAGTCATTTTCTTTTCGGGAGCAGACATGCACTCTCGGACTATATCCGGTTAGTTAGATCCGACACTCTCCCATAGACGACGCAGCGAGGGATAGGGTGGGTCTGAGATAGGGTTACTTACCTTCCTTTGATCCATCAGATTCTGCAGCCTCGTTACCGGCAGTACCTGAAGGAGGCAGAAAAACACCTTTGCTTTATTGAGTGTGTGTCCGCACATGTGTATACGTTAGTATTCCAAATCTCCAGGGTCCTTAATCCAGCCCCCTCCCCTTCCTTCCTTCTCCTTTAGTAAATAACAAGTTATTGTGAGTTCATTTCCGTGTGGTGGTTTCTTTTATTCCAGCTCTGATAGATGGGCTTAAGGGGGGACCCAACGGGAGATATACTGTAAGGCTCCACGAAGTCTTCTGGTCAGATAGGCTCCCTAAAAAATCCTTACAAGAGGGGAAAGTATGGGGAGCTGATTACTTGATCAGAGATCACTTGATCATTACCTGTTAGGTTCACTCCCTTTGGGGCACCTGGCATTGGTCACTGTTGGAAGACAGGATACTGGGCTGGATGGACCTTTGGTCTGACCCAGTGTGGCTGTTCTTATGTTCCGAAAGCCCGGTCTCTCAACTCTGCTGGCAGCTCCCTGCGGGGAGCCAGGCTGCCCCACAGGCTCCCAGTGGGCTGATCCCCATTCCCCACCCGGGGCTTCTCCCTTCCCTGTTCCCAGATGGGAGCCAGGGAAAGCCGTCCGGGGCTTCTCACCCTTGGGGAGTGGGGGTCCAGCTGCCTGACTACTCAGCCCCTCCCCCACCCGGAGCTGAGCAACCTTGTGAATTGTGACATAATTAGGTTGACATAAGCTGCCTTATGTCGACCTAACTGTGCAATATAGACCAGCCCTCAGACTGACTACTTGATTATACGTAGCAGTCACCCACCAAGGGACAAACTTCCCAGCTGGCAGGACAAAGGAACTAGGGCCTAGGTCCTCAAAGGTATTTAGGTGCCTGACGCCCAGTGATTTCAGTGGGAGTGAAGTACTTAAATGCCTTCGAAGATCAGGGCCTACGTTTTCTCACCGGTAGTGTAAACGATTCTCTTTCCTACATGCATTTCTTCCCACCATGCTAGGCCCCAGCCCCACACACAGAGTGACAACGGTGTAGCATTTTTTGGCAGTTGAGAGAGAATGCCAGTCCCCTATGGACAGCTTCTCTAATTGCTCCACCTAAGGTCAGGATGGACCGCACGTGTAGCAGCATCCCGGGCAGTGACAGGAATGATGGTACATCTTCCACCAACCCCTGTACCCCACTCCCTCCCAACCTCCCCTTCCTCTCCCTGGGCCACTTCCTCCTCCAAAAGGATAGCTCCGTTTCCGCTGAGTTGTCCCATTGTTCCTGTGCATTGGTTAAACCTGTGCTTCAGAGGAACCACCACAGCAGCCATCATGCAAGGGATTCTGGGATGAAGCTAAGCCCAAGAGAAGCCCGTCATACAACAGCATGCAGCAACCGGGAGAACACCTGTTTCGGAGGGGGAGACCGAGTGGGCAGAAGCTCAACAGCCAGAGAAGAGCCATTCATTCAGGGCTGGTTCCTCGGATGTGGTGCCCTACATGATCACCTGCACAGCCCATAGCTAAGGCCTCTCCATCTAAGCTACAAGCAAGCGAGCCTGATCCTTAGGTCCGTGTTCCCCACAGAAGGGGCCTTGATGTGCGATGGGAGACTGAAGGCCAAATCTTGAACTCCTTACTCAGGCAACACGCCCATTGGGAAGTCAGTCATCTGGGAAGCTTCCTAATGGTAGCTTTGCCCGAGAACGAAACTGAGTAAGGCCTGCAGGAGTTGGCCTGCAAACGAGCCAGAAGTAAGTGCTGTAGCAACTTCAAGATCAGCTAGCACAAATGGGCAAGACTCAAGCTGCTGGGCCAACATGCAATGACTTTAATAAGGAGTTGACACGACTTTGCATAGGCAGAAGGCCAGGATCCTGTGCTGATGCAATCGCTAGAATATCTTTCAGTGCTAGCGAGGCTGTAGGACCTCAATCCAATAATTACTGGTGGGGGGGGAAGAAGTACACAACTATGTTGGAGAAGACTGCTTTGAGCAGTTGACTGCATAATAAAGACATTTCCTTTGAAAGGTGCCTCCCACCTCCTACACAGCACTGGTAATCTAAGGTAGACATAGGAAAAACGCCTTCTCTCTTCTTTAAACATCATTCCACCCATACGTGAGATCAACTACAGATCCAGGGCATTTGGAACACTAAATGCTGAAGTGACAAGCATTAAAAAACCCTAAAATTTTCCCTAGCTTCATTGGGAGTAAACTGTCTACATTCTTCAGATTCCAGGAGAAAGAGAATGCTCTCTGGTCACAGAGACTCTGAGTTTGGACTCTGTGTTGAAATTGTACCAAATCTGTGGTCACGTCATAGCTGTCACTGTTGCAATGTCCCATCCATGTATCAAACTATCAGGAGTATGCTCAGCAGATAGGATATGACAAGATTACTTTGTTATAGGAAGAGAAGGGAGAGGCCTTTATGGAAGGTCAGATTCTGATGCCCTTTACTACTAGCTCACCAGCAAGAGGAAGGGCTTCACAGTCTGGCTAATAAAATTTCGTTAATAGGGAAACTAATAGGATTATATAGCCATTTCATTGGATTCTATAGAAATTACTTCAACCAACCTATAGAATTGAACAGAGGAGATCTCTCGATAAGGCTTTTTGAACCATCCTATAGAATTCCAAAGCAGGGATATAGTATTCTATGTTCTACAGAATGATTTTTAAAAAGTCTATTTTTTATTAGATTCTGCAGACTTTTCGATAAAGGAAGGGCCATCATTGGTTCAAATGGTGCAGGCATCTCTCACACTGGCTGCCTTTTCTTTTCTGGAACTATGACTAGACAGCAGTCCCGGGAAAGACTAAAAGTATTCTCCTGTCAGAAGCTGTCACACAGGTGGGCAGAAGAATATAAGTGAGGGGATCTCAAACTGGAGGTCGGGACCCCTCAAGGTGTCACAAGGCTATTACATGGGGGGGGGTCGCAAGCTGTCAGCCTCCACCCCAAACCCCACTTTGCCTCCAGCATTTATAATTGTGTTAAATATATAAAAACGTGTTTTTAATTTATAAGGGGGGTTGCACTCAGAGGCTTGCTATGTGAAAGGGGTCACCAGTAAAAAAAGTTTGAGAACCACTGGTATAAGTAATACTACTCACACTCTCTCTCTCTCTCTCACACACACACACACACCACTTTCTGCCTTTGTTTGCTGCCAGCAACATTCATTAGTCACTGCAGCGTGGGCTCACGTTAATTCCTGTATGTGCAGGAAATTACAGAATGTGCAGAAGAGAGCATTCGGAACAATAATTCGGGTCACCAAACAGGGTGAGATTCCTTCTTTCACAGCTCACACAAAACACAAGGCCAGGTTCTGTTCCTCCCATGTTTTGTTGCAGTCCTATGTAGCTTGAGTCACTCCACACCTTGAGCACCACGCATGTGCAGCCCAGCACAAATAACTGAAGCCCCTTTCATCAGACGCTCCCAACACACTTTACCAAAGTTAACAGAGCCTCACAGCACCTCGGAGAAGTAGTTAAGTATTATTCTTACCCCAGTTTTACTGATGGGGAAACCAAGGGACAGAGAGGTTAAGTGATTTGAGTCCTGACTCCATACTGTGCTACTCTAGCCACTAGACACGCTCCCAGGCAGGAACAATTTAAGGGAATGTACTTGCCAAACTGGGCTTTGGCTAGGATGCCATGCCTGCTCCACAGGACCGCAAGTAAGCAGGCCTCTGTTTTATACTGGAAGATATAGCACCTCCAGCAGGGTGGCCCCAACTCATGCTATGGCCCAGGTTCAGAAACTAGCAGAATGCACCGTTACTGAACTGCCAGCATGGCCATGATCCCTCACACCACATCAGAGCACGCATTTAATACGGCCTCAGAGGGAAGCGTGGCATCTGCTGAATACTCAGCATCATTTCCTGCAGCAGCTGTGTTTTTCGAGGGAGGCCTCCCACCTGAGTCCGATTCTCTGCTGCCTTACATCTTGTGTCGTCATTTACATCCGTGCTATCTGATCTGGTACGGTTTTACAATGCAAGGCAGTGGTGACTCTGGCCACAGCTATCTAGATCAGCATTTGAGAAACTTTGACAAGCTGTGCCACCCTTCAAGAAAACAAAACCAACTGCCCCACCCCACCTCTCTACCAGACAAGCTGGGTAACATGGAGGAACCTTTCACTGCCAGTTTGCCATGCCCCCAGATGGTTCTTTGAACACCCCTCTCTACACTCTGGGAAACACTGATCTATGTACTCATGTACCCTTGATATCAGTGAGATGCTGCTGCTTCTTCACCAGAAAAATCAGATGTTTTCTTCACTCAAACTAACTGACCCCAGGTAAAATCCTAGTGATGACAAAGCACAAAAGGGAAATAAACAGGATCAAAGTCAATGCCATTTTACACATTCTTTCACCCATTTCGGTGATCACAGGGGTCAGGTGCATTTTCATTTAGGTTTAAATAATAATATTTTTAAAAAGCTTTTGATAGGTGTCAGGTGCCCCACCACATCATTAAATAATACAATCAAATCCCAGCACCATTCACATCAGCACATAATATGTAAGGCTCATATTAATAGTGGGCCTTTAACTTAATAGAAGGCCTGTACCAGTCTAACTATTTTGATTAGAGGTGTGAATTTTTACTGATACAGTTACACTGCCAGCAGTACAAACTCCCTGGCGCACATGCAGTTACACAAATACAAGGGTGCCTTATCCGGATATAACTTATTCCCCTTCTCATAGGAGACTAGCTAGAGCACTTTAAGGACTTTTATACCAGCACAGCTGCTAGAGTTGCCAACTGTCTAATCACACAAAACCAAATGCCCTTGCCCCACCCCTTCTCTGAGGCCCCGCCCTACTCACTCCATCCCCCTTCCTCCATTGCTGGCTCTCCCCCACCCTCACTCACTTTCACTGGGCTGGGGCAGGGGTGTAGGCTCTGGGAGGGAGTTTGGGTGCAGGGGGGTTTCAGGGCTGGGGCAGGGGGTTGGGGTGTAGGAGGAGGTGAGGGGTGCAGGCTCTGGGAGGGAGTTTGGGTACGGGAGGGAGCTCGGGCGTGGGAAGGAACTCGGCGCTTGGACAGGGGGTTGGGGTGCAGGAGTGGGTTTGGGCTCCAGGAGGGGGCTCAGGGCTGGAGCTGGGGTGCACGAGGGGGTGAAGGGTGTGGGCTCCGTCCATGCAGTGCTTACCTCAGGCGGCTCCCAGTCAGCGGGGCAGTGGGGCTAAGGCAGGCTCCCTGCCTGCCCTGGCCCCGCGCCGCTCCCAGAAGCAGCTGGCACATCCCTGTGACCCCGAGGGATGGGAGGGCGCTCTGCATGCTGCCCCTGCCTGCAGGAGCTGTGGAGTCGGCACTGGGGTGGGGGGGCAGCACACAGAATCCCCTGACCCAGCCCCAGGTGCTGCAGGGACCTGCTGACCACTTTTGGGAGTGGCACAGAGTCAGGGCAGCCAGGAGTCTGCCTGAGCTCTGCTGTCCCGCTGGACTTTTAGTGGCCTAAAATCTCCTAGTTTGGCTTCAGTAGCCTCCGGAAGATAGAGCCCAGTTATGGGAGACTCCCAGCAAAACTGGGAGGGTTGGCAACCCCAATAATTGCATCCAGGCTAGAGGAGTTGTACTGATTTCCCTATACTGGTACTTCTTTGTCTAGACAAGGCCTACATAGGCTTGATAATGTTATAGACAACACACAGTGGCCACCCTTAAAACAATCCATTTGCCTTTGTCACTAACAAAAATACTGAGGTCACATTATTTAAAGTTCCTAAATTGCCCCTCATTTGGATACACATTGGGCTTGCTCACCCCATACTCCCGCACTCCAGACCCAGGGGAAAACTCCCTGCTGTTATGCTTCAAAGAGAAAGTCTTCAGATGATAGTTTCTCAAAACACTTCTGCCTATATATAATTTAATTTATTTATTTAAGGCTCCTTTCTGTTAAGCCATTCAGAAACCAGTAATTTGCTATTCATCAAGGTGTATGTGGACCCCGTAGCGCAGAAGCCACTTAAATCAGTCCCCTGAAAAATGGCCTGCCTGCTAAATTGTGAAAATAACTCATGCACAGACTTAATATGCCTCTAAACAATGGCAAAAGGGCAAATCTTGTTAATAACTTTAGGCCAAGTTCCCTCCTCTGTTCAACCCGATGAAATCAACTTGGAATGCAGCATTTGGCCCTTTATTATAGGCCTGATTGTCACACTGCAAGATACAAGACGCCCCCCACTGATCTCAATGGGAGTTACTAGTACGCAAATGTTTATGCTAACGTAATTCTACCAACTTGACTAAGTCACTCATGATTCACACCAGCATAAATGAGAGGAGGGCACACTTCAAAATGTCTGATGCTCCACTGCCTCGCACCCCCATTTACATCTGTGCAAGCTGGATGTGAGGTGCTACCAACCCAGACAGGAAGAATTCTCCGTCCACTTTGCCGTCACTCTGTACAGGGGTAAATCGGCAGGAACAGTGGAGGCCCTGAAAATCCAGGTCTTACTATGGCTTCTAAACCAGTCTATCGCCCCTTGCTTAATTGTACAACAACTCATGAAATACCAGTGAACCTCTCCCAGAACAACAAGAGCCCCTTGAGCTTGTGAGAACTGGGACAATTAGATCATCATTAACATTGTCAGAGCACAATACAAACTTGAACTGCCTAATCCCTCCAGCACCACCATGGAAAAGTGAGCAAGCATTATTATCCCCAGTTTACAGTTTGGGAAACTGAGAAACAAAGAGCTTACTCTGACTTGTCCAGAGATGTTGCGTTATTTGACTAAGGCCACACAAGGAGCCAGTGATAGAACCCAGGAGCTCTTTGCTTCTAGTCCATGGTTCAGACTACTAGACCTCATTGCTTCACTCCTCCGACTTGTTCCTGGGTCAGACAAGATTTGTGCCAGGGAAGCCAAATGTATTGCATTTACCTGTTTCATGAAAATGAACCAACACATATTAAAGGAATTAGTCAATGAGAGTGGGGGTCTAGAAGAAAACATTCTGATATATAGGGCTGGTAGTGGGGTTCAGTGATTAGAGCAGGGGGCTGGAAGCTAGCTGTTTTGCATTCTACTCCTGCCTCTTACTCACTGTGGGATTTTAAGTAGGTCATGTCCCCGATCTATGCCTGTTTGCCCATCTGTAAAATGGGGACAATAATTTTTATTTACATGCAGACATAATGCAAGGATCAATTCACTAATGTTTATAAATTACCTTGCAATCCTCGCATGGAAAGAGTGTTGCCATTTGAATCAGCAACGCAGTCACCTCCCAGAATGCAATCTGGGTTTTCCTTGGTATGCAATCAGCCATGGTGCATGCAAATTAGACACATAACTGCATCGCACGAAGATTTTGCGCACACTCACTACCCTCATGAGGCTCCCTGTGGTCAATTGTTCTTTTTTCAGAGGAAAAACAACGTGGCTCACTTGCTTTTGGTTATTTGACGGAGCAATTCATTTACAAGCTTTGCAATTGTCATGAGAGCGATAAACGCACTAAGTGCACAGAGGGTAAAAGCCAGCCATCGGGAAGTACTGCATGCAGTATTGTCAATCTCAAACATTCAAAAATCACAAGATTGGCTTAAAAATCATGCAATTTAAAAAAAAAATACCGAATTCTTTTTATTTGCTTTCTGTTTTTTTCAAACGTAAGGGCAACCTTGCTTCACATTTTCAAGCTTTGCTCTGCAATCATGAGGGCTAGAAACTCAATTTTAAATGAAAGTTGTGCTTCTCCTGCAGTACTATGATTCCAGAAGATAGGCTTTAAGAAAAAACACTAAATTATGACGCTTGCAATAAAATCACAAGAGTTGGCATGAAATGCATGAAATTCAATAAGGACAAATGCAAAGTACTTCATTTAGGAAGGAACAACCAGTTGCACACATACAAAATGGGAAATGACTGCCTAAGAAGGAGTCCTGTGGAAAGGGATCTTGGGGTTATAGTGGACCAAAGGCTTAATATGAGTCAACAGTGTAACACTGTTGCAAAAAAAGCAATCATCATTCTGGGATGTATTAGGAGGAGTGTTGTAAGACACGAGAAATAATTCTTCCTCTCTACTCTGCACTGATTAGGTTTCAGGTGAAGTATTGTGTCCAGTTCTGTGTACCACATTTCAGGAAAGCTGTGGACAAACTGGAAGAAGTCCAGAGAAGAGTAACAAAAGTGATTAAAGATCTAGACAACATAACCTATGAGGAAAGATTGAAAAAAAATCGGTTTGTTTCGTCTGGAAAAGACAAAAGGGGACATGACAGTTTTCAAGTACATAAAAGGTTGTTACATGGAGGAGGGAGAAAAATTGTGGTTCTTAACCTCTGAGGACAGGACAAGAAGCAAGGGGCTTAAATTGCAGCAATTGCAGTTTAGGTTGGACTGTAGGAAAAACTTCCTGTCAGTGTGGTTAAGCACTGGAATAAATTGCCTAGGGAGGTTGTGGAATCTCCATCATTGGGGATTTTTAAGAGCAGGTTAGACAAACACCTGTCAGGAATGGTCTACATAATACTTAGTCCTGCCATGAATGCAGGGGACTGGACTAGATGACCTCTCAAGGTCCCTTCCAATCCTATGATTCTATGACTAGAGGACACATCTTCTCCCCAACATAAAGTGATGCACTTAAAACACAGGCCGAATTCCACTGTCGCTTCGGCTGCAATAAACAAACTCCCAGGGAGTCGGTGGAATTACACCTCTGTGAGGGGAAATTCAAACCCATAGCATCTACCAAAAGTAGCAGAGGGCTGGAATTATATAGAGGCCATCTCTTCTTGGAGATTAATTACACACAAATTGATAGGCCCTGAAAGCCAAATTGAAATTTAAGGGAACAAAGTGAGATCAGTTAGCATTACAGCGAGTTCTCTTTCAACAGATGCTTTATTATGGATGTGCATCTAGAAGCAGATGTTCCGGCACGCTGACTGCCAGCTCCTGGAAATAAAGACACCCCTTCCAACTCATTATCGCGTGCCTCCCCTGCTCCAGGCGGTTTGAGTGCTGCGTTTTACAGTAAGTGGCACAGAGATAATTTTTATAATTCATTTGCCCTCTCTTTGCACCCTGAAGTACTGTCACCAAGCTGTCACCAGCATCTGCGACACAGAACTGGAGCTCTCTTGGCTTGTAGCCATACAGAGCAGCATCACGTCTGTTCTGTATGCGATTGTACAGCTTTTCGCACAATGGAGCCCCAATCCCGGATTGGGAGCGCTGGGTACTACTGCAATACAAATACGTAAGAATAAGACACTATAATAAAGCAGCCACATCTAGGTAGCCAGGGAACCTAGACAGAGGACCTGCCAGGCCATAATCTCCCTCTCAACTGAAGGCATCTGTCAGCCACAAGGTCCCCTTGGATGCCTTGATCCTGGGTGTCCCTCTCGATCCCCATGTAACAGCTTCAGTCCATTTACAACTGGCCAGGAGATTGCTTCCTTCTCTGCCAGACAGGCCCTAGCCCCAGTGATCGACACCTTTCCCACCTCCACGCTACTCTGTGCAAGATTCGACACCTAGGGCTGGCCATGAAAGCCACGTGACAGTTCCAGCAGGGTCAGATGCAGCAGCCCACCTCCTAAGTGACCCAGGCCATCTACAACTCATCGTCCCGGGGCTTTGTCCCCCACAGTGCTCGCCCATCCAAGGCTGAGTCCAAATCAAGTTCCTGGGCCTCAGCTACAAAGCCCTAGCTGGGTCAGATGCCCATTTGTCCCAGCGGCGGCTTCTCAGAACGGCAACTCCACTCAGCCAGCAGACCATAGGGTACACCTCACAGCGGCTAGGGGCAGAGCTTTTATAGTCACAGAGCCAGCATCTGCCGGAGACTAGGCTGGACAAGTCCTGGGCAGATGTTCTGGGTTGGGGTCCTATCTCCACCTGAAAAATGAGCCTTCCCATAATCTCTGAAGGGGAAAGAGGCAGGAAAGCTACAGTCCTGTGCCTTTAAAAACTGTAGGAAGGTGATATCTAAAACATTTGTTCCTTTGTAGAAACAAGGGTTACTCCCACCCCAGACACTTCCTTTTTTAAAGGCTTGCTTCCCTAACTGGGCCCTTCCTCCAAAGCCTGGCAGGTCATATATTTCCTTTGGGGCAGGTTGATGTTCTTTTTCCTCTTAAGGGAAGCTCACTAACCCCCTCTGTAGATTGCTGGGTTCAGGGCACAGACATCCTGTCAGGTAACCTATCTAGCGTACCTTACGTGCAATACATAACCCACATTTATCCTCTTTCCCCCTGCTCCAATCATTGGCTAGAAGGCAGGTGTGAGATATTATTACATCCTTGCAATTCTTCTTATAGCCCAGTTCTTCACACTGGAGCTAGAATAAGGGGTGATAGAAGATCTTGTCCAACCCCCTGCTCAGAGCAGGATCAATCCCCCAATTTTTGCCCCAGATCCCTAAATAGCACCCTCCAGGATTGAACTCACAACCCTAGGTGTAGCAGGCCACTGCTCAAACCACTGAGAAACTCACCGTTATTCAGTTGAATTCATCCTACAGGGGAGGAGGATTTTTAAAAGGGCTAGGACTGCTTCTTTGCAGAGGTCACTCTTTGTACTACACTTTGGGGGTGAGTGCACCTAAATATTGCAGTGACAAGCACCTTCAGAGCATGTGTAATAAATATTAAACAACCATTAAACAACCATTATTAAGGTGCCCAGGAGGCAGGCAGTGGGCTGCCCCAGTTTTTACTTTATTACTGGTATTTTCCCTTCAGTGCTCTTTATTCCTAAATCGATTTGCATTTTGTATTGAGTGGAAGACAGGTTAGTGCTCTGCTGATGCTGTTGGGAGCTGAAACATACCTGTGGACTTTGTATTAATCCATCAAAAAATGACTATGTTTGAAAGGACATCAAGCACTCCAGACTCAGGCAACACCAGAGCCCACTTATGCATTACAATTCTGCCGGTCTGACATGGTGTAATTCTTTTGGGTCTGATTCTCCACTCGCTCCCCACCTTGTAAATCGGGAGTAACTCCGCTGAGGCACACGTGCTCCGTGAGGGCTAGCTCCCTGCCAAATTTAAACCCTCTAGTCGTGGACATTTTGTTATTATTGTTTGTATTACTGTAGCATCTAGAATAGGGTTGCCAGGTGTCCGGTTTTCAACTGGAATCCCTGGTCGAAAAGGGACCCTGGCGACTCCAGTCAGCACTGCTGACCAGGCTGTTAGCAGTCCAGTTGGCAGTGCAGGCAGGCTCCCTACCCAGTTCTGTGCGACTCCTGAGAAGCTGCCAGCATGTCCCTCTGGCTTCTAGGCAGTGCCTGCAGGCGCAGGTAGCAGGCACAGCCATGTGGTCACGCTTCCGCTTAGGAGCTGGAGGGAGATGTCGCTGCTTTCTGGGAGCCGCCTGATGCAAGCGCCACCCGGAGCCTGTACCCCAAACCCTCTCCTGCACCCCAACCCCCTACCCCAGCCCTGAGCACCCTCCTGCACCCCAACCCCACCCCAGAGCCCACACGTCCAGCCAGAGCCCTCACCCCAACCCCCTGCCCCAGCCCTGAGTCCCCTCCTGCACCCCAAATCCTGGCCCCTCCCCAGAGCCCACACCCCCAGCCAGAGCCCTCACCCCCCGCTCTAGCCTGGATCCCCCTCATTTCTGGCCCCACCCCGGAGCCCGCACCCCCAGCCCAGAGCCTGTACCCCCTCCCACACCTCAACCCCCTGCCTCAGCCCGCTGAAAATGAGCAAGTGAGGAAGGGTTGGGTAGAGCTAGTGAGAGGGGGAGGGGGTATGGAGTGAGCGGGGGGCATGGCCTCAGAGAAAGGTTGGGGGGCAAGCGTGTTCAGTTTTCTGCAAAGAGAAAGTTGGCAACCCTAGCCTAGAGACACCAGTCGAGATCGGGACCCCTTTGTTCTAGGCACTGAACAGACTCATCGTAGACAGTCCCTGCTCCAAAGAGTTTACAATCTAAATCAGGGTCTCAAACTCAAATGACCACGACGGCCACATGAGGACTAGTACACTGGCCCGAGGGCTGCACCCTGACCACGCCTCCACACTGCTGCCCCGGCCCCGCCCCACTCCACCCCTTCTGTGAGGCCCCGCCCCTGCTCCGCCTCTTCCCACCCCTTCCCTGAAATCCCCACTCCAACTCCGCCCCCTCCCTGCCCCCAGGGGGTGCAGGAGGGGTGCAGGGTGCAGAAGGTGGTTGGGGTGCCGGAGGGGTGCAGGGTGCGTCAGGGGGCTCAGGGCAGGGGGTCAGGTGCAGGGTGGGTCAGGGGGTCAGGGTGTGGCAGACAGCTCAGGGCAGGGGGTTGGGGTGCAGGAGGGGTGCGGGGTGCAGCAGGGGGCTCAGGGCAGGGGGTCGGGGTGCAGGAGGGGTGCGGGGTGCAGCAGGGGGCTCAGGGCAGGGGGTTTAGCTGCAGGAGGGGCTTGGGGGGTGGGTCTGGCACCTGGGGGGGCACAGGGGTCTGTACCTGGAGGAGCGGCCAGGGCAACACACAGACCCTTGTGCCCCCCCAGTTCCTGGCCGCTTCCCGGAGCAGCGCGGGGGCAGGGCAGGCAGGCAGGGAGCTATTCTAGGTAAATGCTGGGGGAGCAGGGGAGCTGTCGGGCTGCAGAAAATAACCCCACGGGCCGCATGCAGGGTTTGAGACCCCTGATCTAAATAGACAAGACAGTCACAGGGTGGGAGGGGAACAGAGGCACACAGAGATGACATAATTCGCCTCAGGGAACGTAACAGGTCAGTAGCAGAGCTAGGACTAGAACTCACATTTCTTGACTTCCAGGCCACTGCTCTACCCACTAGACTACACTGCCTCTTAGCACTAGGGTTGATCACAAGAAATTTTTTACATTACGGAAAAGTTCATTATTCCTCCCCCTGCCAGAAAAAGGGCTAATCCCATTTTTGCTCCAGCTTGTCACAATAATTCACCTTCGGACAGAGACCAGGGCCGAAAAATTCCAGCTCATAAAATGAAAGAGCAACTGAAAATGTTGTAATATTAATGCCCAAGCAACCTTAACTAGAGCTACGCCTTGTATTCCAGCTGGAATAGATGGTGAGAATTTCCCACCAGTCTATTACTGTTTTTAGGTAGGGATACATTTTCCTGGAGGGCAGAGGGAAACACTAAGATCTGAGCATAGCACTAAAGCAAATAATTATGCAATTAGAACTACTAAAAGTTGACAAAACTCCAGGCGCAGATGAATTGCACCCCAGAATAATGAAGGAAGCAGCAAGAGAATAGAAAAGCCTCACTTCAGTGGCGGGGGAGGCTGGGAGAAGGGACAAAATTATAATATTTAGTACAGGGAAAAGGAGAGGGATTTTCATTTAAGCTCATGATTGACATATGGTACAGGCTGCACCTGTGAGGTGCTGGCAAATCCCATTGACTTCAGTGGAAGTAGCAGGACCTCAGCATCTCTCAGGTGCAGACTCAAGTCTGCTTGAGTGTCTGTCTGAGGGACTGTCTACATTACCATTAAAAACTCATGGCTGGCCTGTGCCAGCTGACTTGGGCTAAGGGGCTGTTTAACTGTAGTGTAGATGTTCAGGCTGCAGCCAGCGCTCTGGGACCCTCCCACCGCGCAGGTCCTTGGGCTCAAACATCAGTACCACAATTAAACAGTCCTTTAGCCCGAGCCAGCTGGCACAGGACAGTCACGGGTTTTTAACTGCAGTGTAAACAGACCCTTACAGACAGGAAACAATTACAGCATGGGAACTAGGTGGCTCAGGGGCTTGGCTGCAGCACTTCTAGGTGTCTGGTTCAACTCCAGCCTAGGTTAGGAGTGCAGAATACCTGCCATCATCCGACAGCTCTTGGTGATCTACTACACAGCATTAGTCTTGCAGAGAAGTGTCCATCCACATCACAACCCCCACCCCCAATAAGAATGAACTTTGGCCACCCCCAGTAAAAGTCTTAAAGAGAGTTTTCATTCTCCATACGCAAAGCACAACCACGAACCTAGAGTTTACATGAAGAGAAAAAAAAAAAAAACAAAGCAAGAAAGAACAGAAGTAAAGTCTCCACCAGTGCGAACAAGAGCACAGTGTCTCCTCTGCAGCAAGCTGCAGCTGAACCAAACACAAAATGGCTGCTATCTCCAGCAAACTCCTAGGGAATTAAAAGTGCAGCGTAGCCAATAAATAAAATGACATGAGTATACAATCTGTCAGTGCAAGCGCGGAGAGTGACCAGACTGCCCATCCATATGGTCCCTCCAGGTCAAAGATGAGGCACATTGGCAGGGCAAGAGAACAGAAACTTACCCCGAGGTTGCCCATTCTTTGGCTAAATAGAGAGCGTCAATCTCCAGGTCTTCAGGCCAGTAACTCTCACAGGCACTTAATGCCCCAAAAATGTAAGGGGAAAATCCTGGCAATGGCAAAACAATCAGATGGGGCAGTTATTCAAAGCAGGGGGAAGGCAGCAGGTTGGGGTTGGGGAGTAGCCACAAGTGTCAATCTGAGGGCCAAGATGTTGTATATAAATGACCACAAAGTGTTAGTTTCAAGAGTAGGACAAATCTGATGATAATATTGGGGAAAGAGGTTTGGGAGGAAACAACAACAAAAAGACAGATCAAATCAACTCCAGTTGAAGCCCATATATTTGGCTTCAGGCAACAATGCAATAGAGAACTGCTAGATTTTAAAATAAGAATTATCAAACTGGATCAGACCAGCGGCCCATCTAATTGCACTTCCTGTCTCTGGCAATGGCCAGCCCCAGATACCTAAGAATGCACTGAAATCCCTGTAATGGACATATAATAGAAATTGGAGAAGTTTTTCCAAAACCCCTCAGTGAGCATTTGGCTTATGCCCTGAAGCATGATGCTGTATGACCCTCATCATTGTTATCCTAACTAATGGGAACAGTGGACGTGCTCAATAGGTCCATCAATGGCTGTTAGCCAGGATAGATAGGTATAGTGTCCCTATACTCTGTTTGCCAGAAGCTGGGAGTGAGAGACAGGAGATGGATCACTTGATGATTACCTGTTCTGTTCGTTCCCTCTGAAGCACCTGGCACTGGCCACTGTCAGAAGACAGGATTATGTTATGGTTATGTTTCAATATCCCCATCCTTTCTTTAACAGATCAATGGACTCCCTTGGCAGAGAGTTCCAGAGGTGACTAGGCACTGTGTTAAAGTACTACCTTTTACCAGTTTCAAATTTGTTGCCTTTCAACGTAACTGATTGTCCTCTTGTTATTATATTAGGATAAAGGGCTAATAGGGATGCCAAATTTACCTTCTCTATGATGTTAATTTATTGCAAAGAACATCACAAGAGAAACCCAGAAAAATAATCTGAAGCAGCTGGTGACTGACTATTATGCTAAGAGTCCATCTGCAGAGACAAATTTATCACGTTAATACACAGTTATAACATAGCTTAGTCTTGCCTGTGTGAAAAGCACCAATCCCTTCTATAATCCAGAGATTCCATTAACATGCCTATAACACAGCTGGGTCCTGCCGACTCAGTGTGATATTGCCTGGTGTCCCTTGGATGGTAACATACAAGATGCAACAGCAGGTAGATATTAGCAAGGTGCACACTGCCTGCAGTTCAGCTCATCTTATTATATAAGACAGATTGTGGACAGGGAGGGAAAACGTAAGTGACTTGGGTACTCCAGGATCTTAGCAATTCAATAAAGCTAAACAAACAAGGTCACCATTTTGTAGAAAACAGGACATTGAGAGACAACCGCTGGGAGATGCACAGAATTCACAAGAAGGGGAACAGAGACAATAAACGCCCCAAAGCTATTTGCGTCCCCGTCAATGAAAATAACAAGAGGGTGGGGCTGTGAACTCTTCCTAAAGGAAAGGGCAGACGCTCCAGGAATTCAGAAATCTTTTTTTTTTTTTTTTTTTTTTAAAAACAGGGAAAAGTGACTAATTATGGAAGAAGCTACCTAGGGCAGCCACAGGAGCAATGGGTATAATCAGGCTCTTAGAAAACAGACATCGGGTCAAGCATGTAAAAGGAAAAAGTTACCAGGGTTTCAAACAAGTGAACAGAGCTAGACGGGGCCAGACATTCTCATACACCGAGTATGTAATTTGGCTGGGTCTGTTCCCTGCTTCCTTCAAATTCTTAGCTGTCCCAGGATGTTTGGATCTTGGCTAATCTGAATTTAGCCAGGAGCAGCATGAGTGATAGAACAGACATTTTGGGGGACTTTGCAGCCCCGCCTGTCATTAGCTCCTAGCAGTGTAGGCCTATCACACCCAGCAGAGCTGTTCTGCTCTCCCCAGGCTATCAGCCTCCCTCTCTGGTCATGGAGACAGAAGTTCTCAGAAAGAAAGGGGGTGGTATACACGCACTCAACTTGGGAGATGCGGATGGCCTGAGAAGGAACCAGCTGGATGGTAAAACAGGTCCAAGTGTTGGGCGAGATTAGGAGTGGTAAGGCAGGTGGCAGCAGCAGATCCTCCTGCTCCAGAAACACAACCCCTTCTATTTGACGTAGAAGGCAAATCTCTATTGTCCCACGTCCCAATTGATATATGATCAGGACACCATTTGTCCCAATATTCAGGTAAGGAGGTAAGTGGGAGGGAGGCACCAACTCTGTGGGTGCTCCGGGGCTGGAGCACCCACCGGGAAAAATTAGCAGGTGCTCCGCACCCACCAGCAGCCAAGATCCCCTCTCCTCGCTTCTTTCTCTCCTCCCAGAGTGCTGCATCCCCACTCCTCCCCAGCGCTTCCCGCTGCCTAACAGCTGTTTGGCGGCACTTTGGACTTTCCAGGAGGGAGGGGGAGGTGCGGGGATGCAGCACGCTCAGGGGAGGAGGCGGAGAAGAGACAGGACAGAGGCGGGGACTTGGGGGAAAGGGGTGGAATGGGGCAGTGCGAGGGCGGTGCAGGGGTGAGCACCTACCGGGCAGAGGGGAAGTCAGCGCCGTAGGGTCGAGTAGCAGGCAGGCCGGGGGGTGAAGAGGCGAGCCAGCAGCGGGCGGGGTGGAGGGGAGTAAGGAGGCGAGCGGTGGGTGGGGGACTGAGGAGGGATACAGCAAGCCAGCAGCAGGCTGGGGGATGAGGAAGGACATGCTGGCGGGGGAGCCGAGTGGGGAAGGGGCGAGACCTGGGGCAGAGTGGGGGCAGGATCTGTGAGCAGCGGGGGTGGACTGTGGGCAGGGCTGAAAGCACCCCAATGTGTCCCGATATTTCACTGTTCTGATCTGGTTACCCTAAGGTGAAGGGACCTATGATACGCAGTTGGGCCTTTCCAGGTCCATTCAGCAGAGGGCTGCCCTTCACATTCTCACTAGCCAGGCCATTACAATGATGCTCAGGTGAATGGGTAAGGCAGCTGGCACCTTCCCCCCCAGTGCCCTCCATGCTCGGAGGCATGGCACTGTCATGGCACTCCAACAGGGGCAGCACTCACCTCCGCTGCCCTGAGTTCTAAAGGGTGCAACATCTCAGATGACGCTGACAGCACCCCCCCAACCTGCCTCGGTTTTCCCTGCTTGGTCAGAGCACAGTCACGCTCTGCGCGCAGCTGCAGTTCCCCCTCACAGGCTGGCACAGGAGCAAACTGCCAGCTTGATGGCTCAGTGACAGAGTAAACAGAGGACCTCGGACACAGGGACAGCAGCTGGGCACAGACAGAGACTCTTGCATGGGACGGTAGGTGCCCCAGATAAGGAAGAAACAAAGTCAGAACTGCTGCAAGTGGATGGATCTGCACTCAAATCAGTGGAGTGGCTCAGAAGTGTAGGCTCCATGCACTCCTCTCTGCTCATGTCAGAGCAGGCCAAACCCATCAGAATCCAGCCAGGGGGTCCGCTGCAAGCAGCCTCCTTCTTCCCGATCCTGCAGACGCTCCTCTGACCCAAATCAGTGGGGCTCTGAGAAGCAGCCATTCTCCCCACTTTCATCTCCCCTCCTACCCACAGGGATCTCCCCACTGTAGATAATAATGATGGGGTTCAGCACTATCTTCTGTGCTGTCCCCATCTGCCAAAACACTCATCTCCCCCACGTACATACAGTGGATCAGCTCTCAAAGGCGCACCACTGCCATAGGAGAAGGGGGTATCCCTGGGAAGTAGCTAACCAGCATCAAGTCTCTTTCTGCAAGTCTCAAGATCTGCAGGATTTCCCACGTTGGGTGGGTTTCACCCCATCCACTGTTGGGGGGGGGGGGGGGAAATCTATCTCTTGACTGCAAGTTCCCATGGTTTTAATGTCACAAGTGATGGGGAAACTATTCCACAGTCTAAGAGATCTCACTGACCCTAATTAATCTCATACACCTGCCACAAAGCCCCATGCACACAAGCCCCACAGGGTGTAGGTCACAAACGCAGGGGCTAGAGCCCCAAAGCTTCACAGAGCTTCAAACAAGGTGCCAGGCTCACGTACAGTGTTTAGAAAACAGCTGCAGCATCACTTCAGCCACCGGCACGAATAATAATTCTTCAAAGAAACCCCCCGGAATTAAAATAAACTACCATGTCGCATTGCTACAGGTCCTTTCATCCAAGGACGTCCGGGTGCCTTGCAAGCCATTCATTAATTAAGCCTCCAAACCGCCCGGAGGAGAGGGGTATACCATTACTGTATCCATTTCACCCCTTGGGGAATCAGCAGCACAGCGCAATTGCAGGAACCTGCTGAAGGTTAGACTGGGGACAGAATGCCGGAGTCCCAACTCAACCTCTGCCTGCTAATGCAAGTTACAACCACAGCTTGTCTCGTCCACATTACAATTTAATGTGTTAGTTAACACACGTCTGCCAATGTGTTAAAAAAAACAAACAAACACCCTTGTTCCTAGTGTAGCCCCACCCTGGCGACTCTCCTGTTTTGACCACAATCCCCTCCCAGAGGCCTGTTGCCCCTTCCTATAACGCAATAAATATTGTGAATATTTGAATGAAAAGCGAGATCACTCAAAGTTTCAGCAGTTCATGCACAGACCCTTAGATCGAACCAACCTTTGGCTTCTTTGGAAATGTTGTAGCTCTGGGACTGAAGAGGGGGAGTTTTAGAGACATGAGTTTAAACCTTGGGACTGTGATGGCTTTAGATTAGGCAAAGAGCGGGCCTATAGGGAAAATCCAGTCCTGCCATTTGCATTACGGATTATTTGAGGCTTTGATTCTTTTTATCCTTAAGATAAAGGGGTCAAATTTTTCCTCCCACATCAACACCACCCCCGTATCTTCTAATGGGATTTAAAAATCTAATAAGTGTCCCATGAACATGCTGAAACAGGCATCTTTGGGCCTCTCTCAACAGATTGTCTGAATTTGAGGAAATTATGCTTCAGACCACCTTCATGTGTATGCTGTGCCAACCAGACTCTGATCTGACCTACCCCAGTGTCAATCAGGAGTAGCTCCATTGAAGCCAGTGGATCACTCTGGTGTGAGCTCAGCATCAGAGCCAGATTACACAGTAAAACAGCCTTAGCAGAAAACCACAGTGTTTTTAAATCTGCAACACCACAGTCCTGATGCTGAGCTGCCTTGTGCACTGTGCTATCATTTATTTACACCTGTGCGAAGCCAGGGTAAAACACTGCCAAATCAGAACTCTCCACTCGTGTGCACAGGTGCTAGCATTTCACACCCCTTGTGCATAGCTATAGCTGGCTGCACATGCAGTCAGGCAGAGGGCAATCAAGCCCCTTGCGGTTTCCAGTTATTTCTTTTCCTTAAAAAAAAAATGCACATTTTAATTCCTTCCCCCACAATTTTTTTCTCCTTTAGGAAAATAAGGAACAGGGTTGGCCACCCTTCCTGACACGCGTGGGTCCTTGCTCCTTGAGCGCACCCACTGATTAGCATGGGTTCTGCTCATGAAATTAGGTACGGCTCACAAAATGGTGTAATCCGCTGGGCAAGCTGAAGTCAACGTAAGGGAGGCCCAATCTGACCCTTGAAAAAAAAAAAAATTAAAAAAAACCATCCACCCTTTCTACACAAGGGAAAGTAGAAGAGTACCTGCAGTTGACTGATTTCAAACCATAACAGCAGTAACTTATGGAAGGAGATGCTGTGAGGCAGAACTGGATGAGTTCCAAGAGGAGCCCAGCAGGATCACTTGATAGACAATATAACAGAGCCATCAGAATGCCTCCCCCATCACCATCACCCATCAGCACAGCCCTAAACCCCATTTCCTACAACTCAAAGTGGATTTGACTCGAAACTCTGGGAAAAAAATCTTCCGAGGCGTTGCTGGGCCAGGTTATGTCTGGTGTAAAGTGCAAGTGACTGCACTGACTTCAGTGCGGTTACTCCTGATATACACCAGCATCACTGAGATCAGAGTTTGGCCTAATCCTCTCATGTTGAACAACAACAGAAATCAATTTTTCAACACCTCAATCCTTTTCATAACAGCCTGACCTCCCCTGCACATGTTGACTCAGGGCTGGTCTCCACTGCTAAAAGAGTGGTGCTTTCGGTTCCGGGGGTAACTACAGCGCAGGAGCTATCCTGCGGTAAAAACACAGTGAAGACAGGGTACTTTAGTTTTAGTGGAAGATTAAACTCGCTGAGCTCAATCCTGCGCCTCTGCCTGGGGCAGACCTTCACTGTGCTTTGAACTCAGGATAGTTACTGCAAGGTAAAAAAAAAAACAAAACAGCTTTTAGCAGCGAGGGCAAGCCGTCAGATGGGCAGAGAGTTCACTGCAAGACATCCTCTAGCGCAGGACTTCACTAACTTTTTTCCATCCTTTCTCCCTCTTAATGTCAAGAAATATTGCACGCCTTCGCTGTCCTCGCCCTTCCTCCCGTTTACAACAAAGAGAGGAATTCCCTTTCTGACTATTTTTCTTTTAAAATGGTTCATGCTGTGAGTGCATTTTAAACACACCTTTCAGATGAGGCATACAACTGAGGTCTTGGTGGCTTGGGGCCCATTAAAGATCCTACGGCAATTTTCACCAGAGTATGGGTGTTAACCCAAAGTCCTGGATGAATCCAAGTCTGGATCATTATTTCCTCTCATCAGATCCCCTTGTACGGGCTCCTGATTCCAACTGCACTCACACCAGTGTAAGTCAGGGTAAGCAAACAGAGGTGCTATTGCTAGGGCTCTGCACAGGAAGTCAGGAGATCTATTCCTGACTCTGCCACCCACTTGCTGTGACCTCAGGTAAGATGCTTTTCCTGTTTCTCTTCCTACCTTTTATCTGTCTTGTCCATTTACACTGTAAGCTCTGCAAGGCAGGGACTGTCTCTCAGGGCTTGTCTACACTTACTGGGCTGCAGCGCTTCATGAAGAGGCTACCTACATCGAAAGGAGAGCATCTCCCATCGGTGTAGGTACTCCACCTCCTGGAGAGGCAGTAGCTGTGTCGAAGGGAAAAGCCCTCCTGTCTACATAGCGCTGTCTACACCAGGAGTTCAGTCGGAGTAACTGCGTCGCTCAGGGGTGTGGATTTTCCATACCCTTGAGCAATGTAGTTATACCAACATATGTTTGTAGTGTAGAGGAGGGCCGTGTTTGTACAGTGCCTGACTCAGTGGGGCCCTGATGTTGTTTGGGGTGTGCAGGCATCCTGTAAAAGAAGTAAAAAATAATAACTCCAGCCAAGTCAGTGGAGTGATACCAGCGTGAAACGAACTGGTGTAAGATCCAAATCAGAACAGTGTTCTTTATTTCCTGCTCTAAGCTGCTAGGTGGGCACTGTTAAACAGCTGCTCCATTCCACCCTGGAGACAGCTGCGTTTCAGCATGGGGTAAACTGATTCCTGTAACAATTACTGAATAACGGCATAAAGTGCTCTGGATTCCTCTGGGATGAAGAGCACTATATAGATGCAAAGCATTACTATGCAGACAGGGTAACCTGTGTCCCTACTTTTGTCTGGCTGGGCCATTTCCACTTCAAACTCAGCAAAACCAGGAGCGTCTGCTGGATGTGCAGCACATGCCAACAGATTTGCCGGCTTCAGGAGAGCCACTGGGCAAGAGAGAAACATCTTTTCCTTTTGCTAAATTTCCACTTGCTTTGCTCCCCTGGAAGAGGATCAAAGCTGCCCCCAGCCTGAGCTTTACTCTGCCCTGCCCTTCACTCAGCCCTGACTGCAAGCCAATGCTTCCTAACCATCTGGGGCTGCTGCGATCAGTTGCAGCATAAACTAACCCGTCTCTGCCCAAGGAAGCTGGATGGTTCAGGGGCTCGCCAACGTGATGCTAGACCCCTTGCACCACCAGGTTGCTGGTTCAGCTCCGGCGTGCGTCAGCAGTTACCCTTTGGCGGCGTACATGCAATGAGTCGTCGGGTCTCAGCCTGGTGCCTCTCTGAGGGGCAGGGGAGGATCCATCCCTGCAGCGAGCCCCGTGGCTGGCAGCCTGGGGCTAACTCCCTCTCTCCTCCCAGAGCCGGCCTTCTGGCCCCCACCCGGCGAAGGGAGAGGGGAAGGCTGCCGTTGGGGGTACCCCTGCACCAGCGGGGGCCGGCACGGCTTCCCCCCCCCCCAGGGAAGGGGCAGGGAAGGAGACTGGCACTTACCCCTGCAACAGAGCAGGACGAGCAGCAGGAGCGGGCAACGCATGGTGCCTCCCTGGATCGCCGCGGAAGGTTTCTCTCTCCCGCAGCCCCGCGGGGTCGGCCGGCGGCGAGGCTGGGCAGGGGGCTGGCTCTGCGCGACGCACCGGGGCTCGGGCGGGGAGACAAGCGCCCGCCGCCCGCGGAGCCGGGGCGCTGCTCGGCGCCGGTCCCTAGCGCCGCTTCGCAGCCCAGCAGCGCTGGGGTCCGCGGCCTCTACGACCCCCGCTTTGCACGGGGCTTGGGGGCTCCGGGGAGCCGGGCTCGGGGCAACTCGCCCGCTCCTGCGCTGCGCTCGGCGCTGCGCTGCGCTCCGGCCCCGCGGCGCCCGCCCCGCGGCTCCCCCTGCCGGGCTCCCTGCGCCCCCAGGCGCGCGCCGCAGCTGCCTTTGTCCGCTGCCGCCGCTGCCCTGCGGGGTCCCAGCCTGGGCACCGCTCCGCACTCCCGTGCGGCGGAGCCCGGGGAGAGCGATTGGTCCGCTTCGCCAAACCCTGCGTCCTGAATGGCTGGCCCCCCGTCCGGCCCTGATTGGCCACAGCGACGGCCTGTCCACGGCAGGCCCCACCCTCCCACTGGCTGATTTTAGGGCTGCTTGTAGGGGCCCTACCAAAATCACAGACCAGTTGGCTCAATTTCAGGGGCATCGGGCCTTTGAAACCGTAAATTTCATGACTTCAGCTATTTACAGCTGAAATTTCGCAGGGTTGTGATTGTTGGGGTCCTGACCCAAAGAGGAGTTGTGTGGGGAGGGAGGTCACAAGGTTATGGTACGATAAAACCCATTGTTTCATGTTCTCTGTCTGTCTGTATATAAATCTCCCCGCTGTATTTTCCACCGAATGCATCCGATGAAGTGAGCTGTAGCTCACGAAAGCTTATGCTCAAATCAATTTGTTAGTCTCTAAGGTGCCACAAGTCCTCCTTTTCTTTTCGCGAATACAGACTAACCCGGCTGCTACTCTGAAACCTGTACAGGGGAGGTTGCAGTACGGCTACCCTTACTTCTGCACTGCTGCTGGCTGTGGTGCTGCCCGCATAGCTGGGCAGCTGGAGAGCAGCAGCTGCTGGCCCGGAGCCTAGCTCTGACGGCAGAGCCACCGCGAGCACCAGCGCAGAAGTAAGGATGGCACGGTATGGTATTGCCACTCTTTACTTCTGCGCTGCTGACTGCAGAGCTGGGCCCTCAGTCAGCAGCCACCACTCTCTGGCCACCCAGCTCTGAAGGCAGCACAGAAGTAAGGGTGGCAATACCAAAACCTCCCTAAAATAATCTTGTGACTCTCCGTTTTTGGTCAGGACCCTCAATTTGAGGAACATTGGTCTCCCCCATGAGTTCTATATAATATAGAGTAAATTTTACAGGGGAGGCCAGATTTCACGGTCCGTGGCACGTTTTTCATGGCCATGAATTTGGTAGGGCCCTCCCCGTCTGCATGGGTGCAAAGGTAGCAGGGCATATGCAGGAGGCTCACTGCTATTCCCATACATTCCCCCACTGCTCACTGTTGTGTGAAGCTTTCCCTTGGTGGTAACAGAAAAACCAGAAGGATTATGGGGGCTGGAGTTGGTTCTACTTTCAACAGCTGAAACTGTATGAAACACATTGTGAATCCAAGTTTTACACACATCACCGCTGATCGAAACCAGACTGAACGATACCAACTCTCAGTAGTACTTAGCCTGCCAACTCCTTGGGGCAGGGACTGTTAGCTCTGTGTATGTACAGCCCTAGCACAATGGGGGTCCAGATCTGTGACAGGCTCCTAGGTGTAACCGCAATACAAATAATAATAATATGCTTGTTTTTAAGTATATATTATCTGAGATCCAGAAACAGCCTTCATCCCGCACTGTGCAAAATTCCTCTTAATTTGAATGAGTAACAGATTTGAGCAAGTGTAAATGACACACTACTTCTAAGGCCACCCCAAATGACATGCCTCTGTGATGGCGAGACATTTCGGAAGCGCCCAAGGCTTTATTTCAGTGCAAAGTACTGCCCCATCTAGGGTGATCAGATGTCCTGATAACATCAGCATTGTCCCAATATTAGGAGCTTTATCTTATATGAACAACTATACGCCCTCTTGAAAAGAATGTGTCCCGATTTTTCGCACTTGCTATCTGGGCACCCTACCCCCCTCAAACTCCCCGCCCACAAATTACATTTTCAAATATTGCTTGAATAAACAACTGGGATTTGAACTTTAAAAAAACCCAAATTTTTATTGGTTCAAGAACACAAAAATAAGCAATATGTGAAAAATAAACGTAGCAATAAGGCGACATTTGCTACATTTATTTGTTGCTGCTGGAAGGTCTTTATCTAACATTTAGCGAAGTAGTATTTTGCTGCTACCTGGAGACTAGAAATAAGCTTAGAGGTTTCCACTGAACTGTCCCCTCTCTCTGGGAAGTCCAGACATATCACTAACGTGTCCAGTGATAATCTGGATTCAGTGATATCAAAAATTAAATTAAGGACAGATGTCCAAAAAGCAGCCAGCCTTGGATACTGCAATCTGATGTTTTTACAAGGTTGTTACCATGGGCAGTGAGTAGCATAGGTTGGGGAAGGCTGTGCCTCCCCAAACAACCTGACGTGGCCCAGCCCATGAGCCCCAGACCCCTCTTGCCTGCTTCAATTCCCTTCCCAGCGCTCTTCCATGCCATACTGCCTGTCTGCCCGGCGCTGGAGTTGTGGGTGCGCCGGCTATGTCGCCCACCCAGCAGTTGGGTTAGGGACGCTTCAGGCACACTACCTGCCCAGCACGTTGAGGCTGGGGGCACTCTGGCAGCGCTGCCTGCCCAGCGTGTTGGGGTTGGGGGTGCTCCAGCCAGGCTTCCCACCCAGCACTCTGGGACTGGGGACACGGAGGGGCGTGTGCTTTGGGCTTCGGAAGTGGTGGAAGAGGAGGGGCAGGGCCTTGGGAGAGGGGGAGGGGCCAGGGCTTAGCCTCCCCCAATGGCTCGTTCACCAGCTGCCCATGGTTGTTACAAGGTTACAAAGGTTATTACAAGGAGGAGGGAGAAAAATTGTTGTTCTTAACCTCTGAGGACAGGACAAGAAGCAAGGGGTTTAAATTGCAGCCGGGGCGGTTTAGGTTGGACATTAGGAAAAAAATTCCTAACTGTCAGGGTGGTTAAGCACTGGAATAAATTGCCTAGGGAGGTTATGGAATCTCCATCGTTGGAGATTTTTAAGAGCAGGTTGGACAAACACCTGTCAGGGTGGTCTAGATAATACTTAATCCTGCCATGAGTGCAGGGGACTGGACTAGATGACCTCTCAAGGTCCCTTCCAGTCCTACGATTCTATGATTTTATGTTGCAAAAAGTAACTTTCCTTCTCATACACACACATTCTCGATAGCAAGTCCGAGAATTTATTTTTATTTATTTTAATGTGAAGAAACTTTGAAACATCACCTTATAGTGTTCTTATTTTAATGGAATCATATACTTAGACTGTAAACTCTTTTGGGGAAGAGACTGTCTTTTTGCTTTGTGTTTGTACAGCATCTGTCACAATGGGGTCCTGGTCCCAGGGTTCCCAGATGCTACTGCCATAGAAATCAATAATGAAAAATTCATAACTTCATAGATTTTAAGGCCAGAAGGAACAACTGTGATCATCTAGTCTGACCTCTTGCACAACACAAGCCATAGCACTTCCCGCCAAATAATTCCTGTTTGAACTACAGCAGATCTTTTAGAAAAACATCCAATCTTGATTTAAAATAGCCATTGAAGGAGAACCCTCCACAACCCTTGGTACGTTGGTCTAATAGTTAATTACTGTCACTTACAAATGCACCCCTTATTTCCATTCTGAATTTGTTTAGCTTCAATAAATAATAATAGGATGGAGGCAGGTATTTCCCAGTCTGGGACCACTGCTGAAAGGAGATTTCTTTTCCTTTAAAATTTTCCCTGTTTTAACATATGCCAACTTTTCTCCTATGTATAAATTTTCCATATAAACTGGAAATTAAATGTTTATAGCCAGAGAACCAGGATATTAATATTGTCACTCTTGTAGGAGGTCTTTGGAAATACTTTGCAACCTGGGAGTTGGTCTCCACGAGAAAATTAGTTTGGCTTAACTATATCACTCGGGGTGTGAAAAATCCAGATGCCTGAGTGGTCTATTTAAGATGATTTAACCCCTCCAGTGTAGACAGGGCTAGGTTGATGGAAGAATTCTTCTGTCAACCTAGCTACTGCCTCTCTGGGAGGTGGATTCCTTATGCCGATGGGAAAATCCCTCCTTCCCTGTTGGCATAGGTATTGTCTACACTGAAACACTACAATGGCGCAGCTATGCTGCTGCAGCATTTCAATGACAAGCCCTGAGTATTAAGGACATATATCTGAAGTGTAGATGGGGAGAAGAGGCATGTGGGTAAATTAAACATGTTTATTATTTATTATTTGTATTGAGGTGGCATCTAGACACCACCAATCAAGGATGAGGGCTCCATTGTGCTTGGCACAGTATATGCATATAATGAAAAAACAGACCCTAACCTAGAGAACTTACAAATATTTATGCCCCACATCTTTCCAGTATCAAATAAATGACTCTCAGAGTCTGGCCATCTCTCAGAGTGCAAGTGTTGCATCCTGATCCCTGGAAGGAGAATCTGGATTATTTCGAGTTGGGGTTAGGCCAGGTCTACAATACAGACCTATATCAGTATAACTACATTGCTCAGAGGTGTGAAAAATCCACACCTCTGAACGACATAGTTCTACTGACTTAGCCCCTCACTTCCGCCCTGTGCAGACAGTGTGATGTTGATGGGAGAACTTCTCCTGTGAACATAGCTACCAGCTCTTGGGAAAGTGGATTAACTATGCCAATGGGAGAAGCTTTCCCATTGGCATAGTAGTGTCTTCACTAAAGCGCTACCATAGCACAGCTGCACTGGTGTAGGTGCACCCTTGTAGCACTAAATGTGAAGACAAGCCCAAAGAAGGGAAGGGGCAGTACTAATTCTCCTAGAACATTACTTCTCCATGAGGACTGACTGCTGAGGATTGAGTGCTTTTCATCAGCCATTTGGAGAGTGAACAAAATACGTATCCGTTTTAAAAATCGGAGTATATTTTAATTTGATGCTTTGTCCTCCGACTCTAGAAAAATATCACCTCTGGGCTCAGACCAAGCATGGAAAGTATTTTCAGAATATTGAGCGGTTTCAAATGAGCGCAGATAACAGAACTCCGGATGGATCCTTAACAGCGAGGAATTCCATTGTGGTACAGTGTCAGAGATGTCCATTGCACAGGCACGGCCAATGATTTTGCAAAAGGACTTTCTCTTAGACTGCTGCTGATGCATCCACGGGGAGATGCTACAAAAGCCAACTCAAGACGATGAAGAAAAGACAAAAGAAAAAGATCCAAGGAGAAGACAGAAAGAATAGAGAATCTGGGGGACTCCAGCTTCCCGCCCAGGACACCACTAATGTAACAGCACAACGTGTGTATCGGCTGCCTCTTTAATGAAATCATTTATTACACATAGGGACAAAACCAATGGAGCTATGCTGATTAACTCTAATGAGAATCAGGGCCCCCTAGTGCTAGTGATGGGCAAGTTTTTTTTTTTTCACTGCATATGCACCCCGTTGGGCCTGAGCCACCAGCATGTTACTTCAGGAAATTAGTGTACATGCATTGGAATCAAGAGATACACCTGCCCATCTGGATCTATGCCATGCTGAATCAGGCCCACTGTATTTAGCTGTGCCATACTGCCTAGTAATGTTTATGCCAGACATTTATTAGCTGCTCTTGGAGACAGGTAAGTGTATTAGTCAGTGTACGTATCATTTTGAAGACCATAAGACTTTTACTTGCATAGGAACTACAGGATCAGACAGATTTTCTGCACCAGCTTATGTTTTTTGTAGGCAGAATTTTGTGCTTATGATTAACTGTCCACACTTGTCTGATTGTGCCCATTTACACGGGACTCTGAGTGCAAAAATGCAGAAACAGTCAATAGTTGGAACAAACTTCATCCTGTGGTAAAAGCAGGCCAGTTTTAAAATCACAAGTGGCTCACAAGGCTGCTATGTATTGGGAAATGGAATGTTTATGCTGCAGCTATTGTACTGTATTGGCACATGGAGAACAGGGAGAAACCTACTGTCAAGGCCGATTCCCCACTCTGGCACTTTGAGTGCAGAAGTGGGGGCCCACAAGGATTCTAAAAATTAATACTAGCCACTCCAGGCTTGGATTAAACTCCCAAGGTTACAGCTTTTCGCTGAACTTGGATGGGTAGATGCGGCCACCACCCAAGTGCAAACCCCCCTTTTTTAGAACCCAGGAAGGTGCATTTTGGAATTCCTTCCTGTGGGGTACCCTCAAGCCTTTTCATGCCCCCTCCAGGGAAGAGCTGATAAAGAAACAAAGGAAATCAGCTGTTGCCACCAGCTAAGTAAACAACATATGCACAAATCTCTTAGGACACAAAAATCCAATCCTGTTCTTAAAAAAGGTAAATTTTATTAAAAACAAAAAGAAAGAAAATACATTTGGAATTTAGGCTTTTTGCTAGATTAAAAAAAACAAAAACAATTACAAGAATTAAGCATCAAGATAGCTCTCTTGAGGTCCAGCTTAAAGGTTACAAGCAAAACAAAAGCACCCGAGTTAGCAAAGAGGAATCCACAAGCCACAAAGAAATAAAAGAAATAAACCTAATTGTGTCTTCCTAGACATTTCCTGATCTACTTACATATCTGGGGTTTTAAATGAGTAGTTTCTAGGTATGATCTGATGATTTTTCATACCTGGCTCAAAGCTTGTTACAGCATAGTTCCAGCCCTGTCTCTCCTCTCCGAGAGAACAACCACAGACAGACAAAAAGGGAGTCTTGTTTCAATTTTAAAAAGTTCTGGCCTTCCCATTGGCTCTTTTGGCCAGGTGCCCACTCACTTCCTTTTACCTATGCATGCAGTCAGATTTTTTAACCCTTTACAGGTAAAGCAAGTAGAGAACAACTACCAAGAGGGATTTTATAGCTAACTGGCTGGCTGGTTCTATAAAAGGGAGCTACCCCCGCCCCCTTCATTTATCACACCTACTCAAATGGATTTATTGGGAGTTGTATATAGAGCAGCAGAACCATGCTCATTTGCTGGCTTTGTGCAGAGAGGGGTGAGTTATTTTCACTAGTTGTGTTGTAAAGCTGGTAACATATAGCCTGAGTGGGTGTGGCTGTGTTGTGCTATCTCATGCCCTAGGGAGTGGCCTGCAGGGAGGCAGTCTCGTCCTCCCCAAGGGAGGTTTGTTTCTATTTAGGCCATGCAGCAGGACACATGGGCACATCAAAGTCTGGAACTTATGCCCTAAGGCAGTGGTTTTCAATCTTTTTCCATTTGCGGACCCCTAAAAAATTTCGAATGGAGGTGCGGACCCCTTTGGAAATCTTAGACATAATCTGCAGACCCCCAGGGATCTGTGGGCCACCAGTTGAAAACCACTGTTCTCTGGTCGTGACAACCTTTCGCAGACCCCTTAACTCCACGGCAGTCAATGGCGAATTTGCAGTCTGGCCCTAAGGTAGCAGTTAGGCTGGTAGATGAAATCCCAATATAGACACAGCCTCAGATTATATAGTTTTGCCGTATGCAACAACACACAGCCAGAAAAGGAGAGCCATGCATTGATGAATCCCCCGGCAGAAGATGTTCACACAGGGTGCCCAGAATATTTGTCTATGAAAGGTTCTGCCTGGACTTTAGGATGGCCATTAGATTCCCTTTCTCTTCCATTTTGGGAGGGAGAGAGACAAATGTTGGAGGGCTTTTGTGTACATAATATAGAAACACAAACATCTCACCCCACCTCTGAAGCAGCATTATTTTTCCCTCTGGCTGATCACCTTTAAAATGGGGGCTTTGTTTATTTCTGTTTACTTTTGCAGCCCGCCCCATAATGCTGCTGTACAGAGCTATGCAATCTTAGAAGTAGTTCCAGTAGCGATAGATTAGTGGGCAGAGTGCAGGTGAGGAGGTCAAAGAGACTCGGTCAATGCAGTTAGGCAGTTCCAGAGTTTGTCACATGGGTATCACCACCTCTTGCATGGTGTTTATACATTTAACCTAAACACACACACAGTGGCCAGGTTATGATTTTATCAAGAGTGTCACAATATTTTATGGTTTTCTGAAAGCCCCAGCTCATGGAGTCAGTTGATTGCATGAGAATCTCATCTTGTATTTTTTTTTTTAAATGCAAGTTTCCAGACCTCATGGTGGTGGAGAAAAACTTGCACCACGATCCTAGTGCAGCATTTCTCAAACTGGGATCCGTGGATGAGGGTACTCCAGGGGGTCCGCCAGTCCCACAGATTAACTCCTCCCCCTCCCTCCCTCAACTCCTCCCCCTCCCTCCCAGTGCCTCTTGCATACCATGGAACAGCTCGGGGGAGGGGTTGGAAAGAGACAGGGAAGAGGAGGGGATGGGGTGGATCAGGGGCAAGAAGAGGTGGGGTTGGGGGTGGGGCATTGGGGAAAGGGGAGGAGTGGGGGTGGGGCCTGGGGCTGAGTCAGGGGCTTGAGGGGTGCACGGAAAATTTTAAATCAAAATGGGGTCCTCAGGTTGCTAAAGTTTGAGAACCGCTGCCCTAGTGGGGCCCAAGATCTCAGAGACCAGAAGGCACAACTCCAACATGTATTATTATTATTTTGTTAAATCTCATGATTTTCAAGACAATCTCATCATGTTTAATGCTTGAGGTTTGCAATAGCACCCAGACACGTGCGCATGTGCATATACACTCATCTGTGCACACACGGAGGTTTCTTAAAAAGCAAACCCCGTGTTCCACTTATTTAGTTAAAGATTCTGTGAAATAGCAAGACTGGGATGTGAAATGGAGCTTTACACAGGTAGACCCCATGGTGGCTCAAAGGAGTATAAGAAGGAATGATGGGACTGAAATTACAAAAAGAAGAATGGTGGCTGCATTTTAGGGAAAACTTCTTAACAGTGAAATCTGTTAAACTCTTTAATAGTCTCCCCAGGGGAAGTGATGGAAGCCTAATTACTTCAGACATTTAGAACTAGACTGGACGAAGCACTGGAAAATAGAATACAGGGAACAATGCTGCCTCAGGGGAGAGATGGGCCTCATGACCTCACAGAGCTGTACTTTCTCTGTCCTGCATAATTCACTTAGGGCTGCGTTCAAGTTTGCGATCAGATTTGACTGACATTGACAAAACCATTGCAGCATTTATCTCCATCAGCAGGTAGCTAGCGAGGAAAACCTCAAAAAGAAAAGGAGGACTTGTGGCACCTTAGAGACTAACAAATTTATTTGAGCATAAGCTTTCGTGAGCTACAGCATCTGATCAAGTGAGCTGTAGCTCACGAAAGCTTATGCTCAAATAAATTTGTTAGTCTCTATGGTGCCACAAGTACTCCTTTTCTTTTTGCGGATACAGACTAACACAGCTGCTACTCTGAAACGAGGAAAACCTGTACATCACGGAAGTGCTAGCTCCTGAGTTTGGGCTGGGATCCAGGCTTGGATAATTTAACTGTCTGTCCAAGCTTCCCTGTAATCCAATTTTATTGTATGTCACCACCTATCTTATTTGTGCAATAGGGCCCAAAGTAATAACGTTTGGAATTCAAACTTGGGATTAAGGCAGGATGATGAGCTGAAGTGCGCCAACCTTCTACCTATGGGATGAGTAACAGAATGAAGAACACGGGCTGCCACTGGGGGTCAAGATAACCACAGACTATTTCAGGAAGATAAAGAGATCCCTGCAAAAGGCAAATACACCTACAGTCCGACGGCTGGCTGGCAGATAACCCCAAGGAAAAGAGAACATTTATGGAAGGGAGCCTTCAGAAGCAGAGTTGCAAAAAACCAACAACAGGGAATGTAGTAAAACAGGAGGGGAAGAGGGTCTTAAGGTAGAAATTAGGGAGGAGGTTTGGTGTAGTAGTCAGAGCACAGGACTGCGAGTCAGGAGATTTGTGTTCTATTGTGTAGAACGCATCTCATGCAGCACCAGAAACTTTTGTCATGTCCTGATATGTACAATGCCTTGTAAGTAGGAACTGTTTCATAAAGCAATCCCGTTAGCAATGTAACACAAGGCCCTTGCTGACAGCCATGGGGAAGCCTTGGGGCACGCTAGTGAAGAAGTAATAACAACAGGAAGGATGATGTCGTTAAGACATCGAGTTGAACCCCAAGAAATCTGGGTTCAGTTCCCAGCTGTGTCACAGACTCCTGGTCATTGAATCTCTCTGAGTCTCAGTTCTCTGTATTTACAATGGGCACTATAGTACTTCTATTGTTCCATCTTTTGTCTGTTTAGATTGTGAGCTCATCTGGACAGGGACTGTCTCTTACTCCTATAGAACCTAGTGCAACGGAGGCCTGGTGTCGACTGGAGCCTCTAAATGCTACAGTCAAATAAATAATCATAATAATTCTATCATGAATGCATCCCACACTGTGGAAGACACTTTTGCCATGCACAGTACATTGTGTGTGTGTGTGTGTATTAGGAGCAGCTTCATGAAGCAGTGCCAGCAGCAGTGTAGCCTAAGAACCAGACTGATGTCAGGGACAATCCTTGGCACATATCAGATAAACAGAATGCATCTATATTACATTTATCTAGCACCTTCCATACTGAATAATTTCAAAGTGATTTACAATCTACAATATAAAGAAGTCAAAATTGCCAGTTCTTTGGGGGCAAGGACTGTGTTCCCAGCTGTGTTTGAGAAGCAGCTAGTACTTGGTCCACAGCACTGCAATATAAATTATTAATGATTATTAATTATTATTGTGCAGATCTAATTGGACCCAAGACCTGGGTCAAATCAGAATTATGCCCAATAGAAATGATTTTGGTGATCTCAGTCCAGATTCTAGCCTCAAGATTTTCATCTGCATCACAGGAATGACTAGACTGTTGATTGGATTGAATTAAATTGATTGGAAGAGCAGGTCAGGACTGAGGGGCACTGGCAAAGCCGTGTGTGGATGGAATCCAGTGGAATAGCAGGGGCTGTTACAGGTCAGGCTTGGTTTAAACTGGCATGGATGTGGTGAGTTGAGTAATAGCAGAGTAATGGTTGAGTAATGGTTGAGTAATAATAATGGCATACCAGAAGCTGCTGCATGTCAGGATTCATTTGCCATTGGCAGGGAGTCTGGAGGGGCAGAACTGGACTAGTCTGCAAGGGTAGTCAATAGGCAGACCACGGGCCAAATCGGGACTGCTAGGTGCTTTTGAATGGACTGCAAAATCCTTTTTATTTATTTATTATTATCATTACATAGTTCTGTTCGATATCTGCATCAAGCAATTAGATAATGGCATGGAGAGTACACTTATAAATTTTATGGATGATACCAAGCTGGGAGGGGTTGCAAGTGCTTTGGAGGATAGGATTAACATTCAAAAGGATCTGGAGAAACTGGAGAAACGGTCTAAAGTAAATAGGATGAAATTCAATAGGGACAAATGCAAAGTACTCCACTTAGGAAGGAACAATCTGTTGCACACATACAAAATGGGCAATGACTGCCTAGGAAGGAGTCCTGCGGAAAGGGATTTGGGGGTCATAGTGGACAACAAGCTAAATATGAGTCAACAGTGTAACACTGTTGCAAAAAAAGCAAACATCATTCTGGGATGTTTTAGCAGGAGTGTTATAAGAAAGACAGGAGAAGTAATTCTTCGGCTCTGCTCAGTTAGGCCTCAACTGGAGTATTGTGTCTTGGTCTGGGTGCCAGATTTTAGGAAAGATGTTGACAAATTGGAGAAAGTCCAGAGAAGAGCAACAAAATTTATTAAAGGTCTAGAAAACATGACCTGTGAGGGAAGATTGAAAAAACTGGGTTTGTTTAGTCTGGAGAAGAGAAGGCTGAGAGTGGACATGGTAACGGTTTTCAAGTACATAAAAGGTCTCTGCAAGGAGGAGGGAGAAAAATTGTTCTCCTTAACCTCTGAGGATAGGACAAGAAGCAATGGGCTTAAATTGCAGCAAGGCAGGGTTCAGTTGGACATTAGGAAAAGCTTCCTAACTGTCAGAGTGGTTAAGCACTGGAATAAATTGCCTAGGGAGGTTGTGGAATCTCCATCACTGGAGATTTTTAAGAGCAGAACCTGTCAGGCATGGTCTAGAATACTTAAGCCTACCATGAGTGCAGGGGACTGGACTAGAGGACCCCTTGAGGTCCCTTTCAGCCCTATGATTCTATGATTTTTGTTATTGGGTTGTGGCAAATGATTCTCTGGAGTCTAGACCTTGATGTGGGGAGGGAAGGATAGCTCAGTGGGTTTGAGCATTGGCCTGCTAAACCCAGGGTTGGGAGTTCAATCCTGGAGGGGGCCATTTAGGGATCTGGGGCAAAAATTGGGGATTGGTCTTGCTTTGAGCTGGGGGTTGGACTAGATGACCTCCTGAGGTCCCTTCCAACCCTGATATTCTATGATTATACCTTGACCAAGAATCTGGACCTGGACAAACAATAACTGACTACCCCTGGACTAGTGGGAGTGCTGCAGATTAGCGATCCATTGCACTGGGAGAGCTCAATGGGGGCATTCTATGCAGCATCTGCTGTGCTTACTCTGTGGCTGTCTAGTGTGACTGGTGTGTCCCTTTCATAAGTGCTAACTAACATTTGCATAATGTAAAAAAGGGGGAGAGAAGAGAGAAAAGCATTAGAAAAATAAACAAGCAGTCCATTAAGAAGGGCAGGCAGGCGGCTAGACACATTATCAGCTGTTGGAAATAGCCATTTGAGGAGGCCTGTGTTTCTGCATGTCTCTTTCACTCATGCAGCTAAATAGGTGTCTCTTTTACAAAGCCATTGCCAGTGGAAAGTCCCATTGCCGCTTTGACAAATTATGTAATTCCCATCACAAAGGCCCCAATTCAACACCCCGGCCAGTTACTGCAGAGATCCGTTTGCTGGCAGGGCCTTTTCATCTCCCACTCCCCTGTTGCTGAACTAGGGACCATCAGCATCCCCACCAGCTGAGCTAGGCCTTTTGGGCCCAAACCAAAGTCATTGAATTCAGTGGAAAGATTCCTATTGAGTTCAATAGGCTTCAGATCAGGCCTTTTGGACTGAAATGAAAACTGCCCATAGAATGATGTGTATCTCTCCACTCTGAGGAAACATAAACCCACCCAGCTGGGGAAACCCTGCTCTCAGAACTCCTTAGTCACATTTCTTTCAATGATACTTCCCTCCCTCCTCTTCCGTCTTTGACTAGGATTTGCCCACAAACAGCCCTGAAGTTGCCACAGCAACACCTTAAACCCTGGCGGAACAGATCATTGTTTAATTCCTCCAGCCGTCCGGAGGAATTCGCTATTTGTTTTAGAGAGAAAAGGCACAAACGTCCCACATTCTTCTCCAATTTCACTCTCCATTAACCACATTGCACTGTTATAACAAAGTGCATTGGCTTACTAGAAATGAGCTTGGTCTCTTTAAGACTACAGCATGGGGAGAGAGACTTTGTGGTTTTCTTTTTATTGTCCCTGAATGAACATCCATTGATAACGTGGCTGAAGCTGATACTTGATTAGGGCTTTGCCAGAGCAATGAGAGGCAATGTTGTCCAGTGGGTAGAGCACTGGCTTGGTAATCACGAGACCTTGCTTCTATTCCTGGCTCAGATCATTGATCTCCTCTGTGTTTCCTCTTCTACGCATTGTCTGTCTTACAATCTGCAAGACTGTGAATTCTTCAGGGCAAGGACTGTCTCTTCATCTGGGTCTGTACAGTGCCAAGCACAATCCAGCAGTGGAGCAGAGCTGGAACTTGACACAACGGCGTTCTAGCTTCACAACACCACTGAGTGTACTGTCCCGCACAGCATGAGGGCAGGGTTCAAGCAGTGTGCAGGAGGGGGCCAGAAAGCAGAAGGGTTAGAGGACCAGGCTGGCGGGGAGATGCTGCAGTTTTGGAGTACGCCAGTGACAGTTATTATTCATATTGGGGAAGTGCTTAGGAGCCCCAGTCCCGGACTGTGATCCCATCAGACACACACACTTCTTTTTCAGGTCCCTCAATATAAGGATGCCCCATGATGAGCGACAGTCCCTGGCTTCTGGTTCTTAACCTTAAGGTCCTTCACAATTTGGCTGGAGTCTCTTATCTCACTACATTGTGATATGCCGCCTGCTCTCGGCCAATGGTGGCAGACACTTTCACCCACTTCTCCCCCAAGCACCTCCTACAGCTGTCCCTAGTGCCTAGAATAGCCTCCCAGTTTCATCAGTTTTCACAGCCACAACTCTGTCCTTTGCAAGAGTCACTTCTCCCAGGATGCCTAGCCATGATAACGGCCCAACAATACTGTCAAAAAAAGGTGGCCCGTCAGTGATTCATTAGTATCTCTCGTCCAATAAAAAAAGAAAAATTCTGTTGAACTTCCAGTTGTACACATAGATGGGATTTTCAAAGGCCTCCAACTCCCATTGATGGCTGAGTGCTTTGGAAGATCCCACCTCTAGTATATAAATGACAACATCCTGGCAAACAGGCTTAGGCTGAAATTTTCAGAGCGGCATAAGAGTGAGTGAGGAGTCCAATTCCCACTGAATTAATGGCCTTTGGGCTAGCAGGCTTTGTAGAGAGAAACCAAATTCAATGTTGCCGTCGGAAGGATAATCCAGTGTTTAAAAACACAGGATGAGGAGTCAGGAGACCTAGGTCATATTTCTAGCCCAGGTACTGACTGGCTTTGAGACCTTGGGCAAAGGGCTTCCCCACGCCCCTCTACTCTGTACTTCAGTTTCCCCATCTGTAAAATGCAGATCATAGTACCCTCCTGCACAGTGGGGTTAACCAGAAACAATTCATGGATGTTTGTAAAGTGTTTTGAGCATTGCAGAAATGCAAAATATCATTATTCCATGAATTGGACGTGTCTGTATACAAACTCCTCCATGTATTCCCCTCCTTGTTTGTTAGCATGCTCAATATTTTATGTTGAAGTGGCCTGTATTTAAAAACCAGATTAGAAAGGAATTGTGAATTGAAGTATGTTTGTAATAGAAAGAGCTTCCCACTCCTTCCCTCTCATTTTAGTAAAGATTAATTTTGGGGACAATCATCCAGCTAGTGGAAGTGCATCACGCTTGTCAGCATTAATGAGAAGTGCATGCAGCCATCACTGGCAGAAAGGACCCTTTAATCCCTTCAACCCAGTAAATATAAATGCAACTCACAGCACATTTTGTTTTTATGTGGCATTTTTAATGCACAGGAACACAAAATGGAGCTTCACTGAGACATGCTCACTAACCACTGACATGAGTCATAAAAGAAAATGAAATCTCCTGGCTGGGTTGGGTTATTTTACGGTATGAGAGACAATTAATTTTTTTTAAATGCGCACAACATTGTCAAAAGGTGCCAGATTTATAGCCCAGGAGACTCAAGTCCAATGTTGGCCCACAGGACACATACAGAGCAGGTGATGGCAGTGCCAGCGCCCATCACAGCACATCATCAAGGTACTCAGGAGCTCCCTGGAGCTCATTCAATTCCATGGCCCAGTCAGTCCTTGGTCTGTCTGCTCAGACAGCTGGCAAGATGCAAAGGGAGTTTTGGGGATGTCGACTGAGACCCACCAAACTCATTTCATATGGATGGTAACAACCTAGACCTACTTCTGACCCATGATGAATTCAAAGAGCTTTCCCAGAGCAAAAATGGTCAATTCATAGCCCATCCACTCAGCTATCTATTTTCCCTGGGAGGTGATTTTAAAATACGTCGTTGTAATGAGAACGCATAACAACAAGTTGTAAGAGCAGCAGTAATTTCTCCAGATTTGGGCTGCCCACCCCCCACTTATGGCCTGTTCCTCCTCTGACATTGGTGTAAATCAGGAATAACTCCATTGAGCCATGGGCCAGATCCTCAGCTGGAATAAATCACAAATTTCCATTGAAGTCTGCTTCCACCTGAAGAAAATCTGGCCCATCAGTTATACTGGTAGGAAAAATATTTAATAGCATATAAAGCACATTATGACAAACATTATTTTAATTAATTTAAAAAAACAATTATGGGATGAATTATAATATTTAAAACTGATGTTTATGAGGGGAACAGCCTTTAAAAATGTTATACTAATGGTGCACCATTATTTGTTGAGCTTGTGTGGATATTTTTAGAATTTTAGTTTTCTGGTGCAAAATAGCTAGACTTTGTTTTGGTATTTTTGTTTGGGTTGCTGCAGTTAATTGACTAATTTGCTTATTTTTTTGCTAGCTATTGGTATAACGTGGTTTAATTAACCCCCAAAGCAAAATGAAAATTTAGAACATTATTGGAATTTATTAGGTTATCATTTTTATTATTATGCATTGGAAAATAGTAAGTTATTGTGGGGGTTTGCAGTATTGTTACATTGCACAGACATTGTTGTACAGGTTGCTTTTGAGGTTTTTTTTTTTTGCTATATAATTTTTTAAAATTTAATCATACTTTAGTGGTGCTATTATTTAATTTATTTTAGTAGCATGTTGCTAAATGTTTGTTTTGCATGAAGCAAGGCTTTTTTAAAATTGGCAAGGTGGGGCATACCCACTGTTGGGTAGTTTATTTCTTTTATACCTACAGTGATTAATTTTTTTTATTTAAATATATTTTTGCTAATTGTGGGGCTTAAATACGCTAATAGGTATAAACCCAGGACCGGAGGTGTTCCAGAGAATACTTGCCTAAGTGCTGGAAGGGTTGCCTGGGGTGAAAATAACTGCAGATAATAACCTCATTGTCGGTGAAGGGAGCAATAATACAGAAGCTGAATGAGGCCATGACAGAACACGACAAGCTTTTCTAGTGATGCAGGGACAAGACTAGAAAACTCACAACCCAAAAAATGTGACCCAAACAACGTGAGGTGACATACATTGGACATCTGTTCACAGCAGAGGGACTGAAAGGAGTTCCCAGTGAGATCAAGGTAGTCGGAGACATGCCAGCTCCAGGGATGTGAAAGGAATGCAGCGCGTCATAGGAATGACACATTTTCTGTACAAGTTTTGTCCATACCTGACGGCAGCTGTCTCCGCCTCCCTGATTAGGGCCAGGTTATCTCCAGCCCACTCTAATTTGTTCCCCTCACGAAGAGCAGGCGTGACAGAGGGCTGAATCTGCAACCCTTTGCCCAGCACCCTGTCACAGGGCTATAGATTCCATTTTATGTTTTTACTTGTAATCTTATGTTTCCAAGCCCATATCCATGGTATTATCTGAATCTCTCTCTCAAGCTGTGTTAAATAAACATATCTATTGCAAAACCAAACTGAAGTTTAAGTACCTTGTGCTAAGGAGATGGTGAACTGGGGTGCACTGCTTCCACAGAAGCAGCACATCAGTGCACACTAAGGGCACCCAGAAGATAAGGGACTGGGCACTCAAGTAGGGTGTGTGAATTGCTAGTCTGGACTGGGAAAGAGTGGGGCTTGTGGATCCCAGAGTGGAGCGCTTGTGTTGCCAACAGCTGGTAGTTGGAGTGAGTTTCCCCTGGCAGAGGCAGACCAGGCTCATTCATGCTGTATGCAGGTGGTAGTGATTCACCCGGACACTGTGGGGAACCCCCAAAAATGTCACCCTCAAGTAAAAAAATACGTCTCACACCTGGGCATCGACAGCTGTCTTAAACGCGTTCAGAAGTGTGTTTCCTGGAAATACATATCTCCACTCCTTGACGGAAGCATGGGACACCTGCCTGCCATGTGAGACTCTATTAGTCCAAGAGCTGACCATAGGAAAAGGTGACAAGTGACCAACTTACCTTCAAGGAAAAGCAGGACTTCATGACAGTGGCCTGCTACGGAAAGTTTTGGGAGGTTGATGCCCCGATACAAGAAGCAAGTCAGTGGTTGGTAAAGTGAAAGACCACTTTGGGAGATATGGCATTCCAGACCCTGTATTCACAGACATGGACCTCAGTTTGTCTCAGAAGAATTCAAGCAATTTGCACGCATATGGGAGTTTGACCACCGCACCTCCTCCACATCCTACCCCCACTGTAATGGTTGGCTGGACTCAGCTGTGAAAACAGCTAAGAGACTGTTGCAAGAGGCTGTTCCTTCTGATTCAGACCCCTTGTTGGCACACAGGAACAGTTCATCACAGGGGTGTCAAAACAGGCCAGCGCAGCCACTGATGGGACAAAGGACCAAAACCTTGCTACCAGTGAGGGGAGACCTGTTGTACCTACAAGTATGGGGACACTGCTGAGAGGAGATGGCCAACAGTCAGAGAAAGCAGGTACTACAGTATGGTGGGTGACCCAGGGACCTACCAGCCTTGGAGACAGGCACTTCTGTGAGGATCCAGCCATTAGAGAGACACCAAAAGGAGTGGACTAAAGAAGTCATAAGGGACACAGAGGCACCCAGGTCATGTGAGGTGACTATGCCAGAGGGACACATGATCCAAAGGAACAGGAGACACCTATGAGCCAGCAGACACAATGCCCAGAGAGAGTGTGCAGAGGCAGAGAAATCATCACAGAATAGAGGGACAAAGAAACACCCCGAGGCTAACCCCCAGGGAGGGAGCGAGCAGACTCCAGAGAGATAGTTTGCTAAACTTGGAGACATAGGCGCCGACTCCGTGGGTGCTCCGGGGCTGGAGCATCCATGAGGAAAAATTAGTTTAGAAAAATTAGGCAGCCAAGTTCCCCTCCCCACCCCCCGGCCCCACCTCACTTCTGCTCCTCCTCTTCCCCTGAGCGCACCGCATCCCCGCTCCTCTGCTCCTCCGCCTACCTCCCAGTGCAGGGATTTGGGGAAGGAGTCGGAATAGGGGCATAGAGGGGGCGGGGCAGGGGTGGAGTCGAGGCGGGGCCGGGGCAGTCGAACACCCACCGGCATGAGCAGAAGTTGTCGTCTGTGCTTGGAGACGGGGGTCAGGGAGACAGAGATGGATCGTTCCCAGTGTGGTCACCTGTTGTGGAGACCAAACTATCCTAAATACGATGGAACCCAGCTGAGTCTGTGGTAATGACAAGATAGGAACTTGGCTGTGTGCTAGCAACCTCTGGTTGAAGGGCCACAGCCTGGGACTCTGGGCATCAATTATTTGTTTTTAATGTTAATATTAAAATGTTTGTAAAATAGGGACGATGTATCCTGATCAGTGGAACTGGAGTCAGAGGGCCCATGTTCCCTCGAAGGATTGTTATTGATCGGACACCAGAGGAACAAGGAAATGGTGGAGTTAGAACACGGTCACATGGAAAGAGTGATCAACAAGTTTTAATAAAGTTCCACTTGTTCATCTTTTGCATTCAGCTTCACTCTTTGCTAATGAAACAATATTCCATTACGGTAAGAAGGTTTAGGTTACATAAATTCCCTCCGTAGTTTGTAGGGTTGCCAAATGTCTATTTGCACAAACACAAACAACCTTGCCCCGCCCCCTTCCCCAAGGCCCCGCCCCTGCCCTGCCCTTTCTTACTCCATCCCCCTTCCCTCTGGCAATCTCTGTCCTTCGCCCTCACTCACTTTCACCAGGCTGGGGCAGGGAGTTGAGATGCGGGAGGGGGTGTGGCCAAGGGACACACCCTTGGGAGGGGGTGCAGGGTGCAGGCTCTGGGAGGGAGTTTGGGTGCGGGAGGGGGGCTCAGGGCTGGGGCAGGGGGTTGGGTTGTGGGAGGGGGTACAGGGTATGGGCTCTGGGAGGGAGTTTGGGGCTGATGTGGGGGTTGGCTGTGGGAGGGGGGGTCAGGGTGCAGGCTCTGGGAGGGAGTTTGAGTGCAGGAGGAGGCTTGAGCAGGGGGTTGGCATGCAGGAGGGGATGTGGGGTGCAGGCTTCGTCTGGGCAGTGCTTACCTCAGGCGGCTCCTGGAAGTGGTCAGCATGTCCCTGCGGCTCCTAGGCTCAGGGGCAGCCACTGGCTCTGCGCACTGCCCCTGCCTGCAGGCACCACCCCCGCAGCTCCCATTGGCTGCGGTTCCCAGCCAATGGGAGCTATGGAGCCATCGCTCAGGACGGGGGCAGCATGAGGGACCTCCCTGATTGCTCCTATGTGGTGCTTAGGGGCCGCAGGGATGTGCTGGCCGCTTCTGGGAGCTGCGCAGATCCAGGGCAGGTAGGGAGCCTGCCTTAACCCCGCTGTGACGCCGACGGGACTTTTGGCCTATTAAAATCTGCTGGATTATTTTCAGTAGCAAACAGGATATTGAGGCTGATTCCTGGAGACTCCTGGACAATCCAGGAGGATTGGCAACCCTAGTAGTTTCACGAGGTTATGGTATTCTTCTTCACTGAACTTATGTGTAGTGCATTGCTAAGCAGTAACTGAATTCCACCCCAGAAGTGGCTGCATTTCAGCTGAGAGCGAAGCAATTTCTTTCACTCGGTATGAGTTCACCTCGCTAATTAGAGCAATAGTCTGCCTTCATGCAGCTGCACTGACTCCAGCAGAGATGCAAATGAGGATCCGTGGCCAGATGAAAGGGAATGTGAACGGGCCACATATTATTAATTTATTCTAGTTATTTCTTAATTATTTATGATCATTTCCTGTTTCCACTCTTTGGCTATTAACTCCCCTCCCTCTGCCCCTTTTGTTCACAGCTGCATCCTACTGCAGCTGAAGATTGATATCTTCTCTATCCCTAGAGTAGGTTATGTGTGTGAATGCAAGAGAACCCCATAACATATGAACATCAGAACGGCTATACTGGGTCAGACCAATGGTCCATCTAGCCCAGTATCCTGTCTTCTGACAGTGGTCAGTGCCAGGTGCTTCAGAGGGAATGAACAGAACAGGCAATTGTCCAGTGATCCATCCCCTGTTGTCCACTCCCAGCTTCTGGCAGTCAGAGGCTAGGGATGCTCAGAGGAGGCAAGGTTTTGAATTGGAGGCCAGACCAAAGCCCACCCTTCATATCTAACACTCTAAGCGTTACGGAGGACTTCAGATCCAAACTGACCTCCATGCCCGGAGCCCCAGTCTCCCATCCGAATGGAAGGAGGACTGGGTGCCAATGAGACCAGTGCAGCGGGTTTCAGATCTGCAGCACTGAATTGTGCCTGCGATCAACATGATTCATTACAGCTCAGCGCTGCCAAGGAAATGGGAAGAATGAAAGGTTCTGGTGAAACAAAGTGCTGGCACTGTGTAGCTTCTGTCCCCTAGAGAATCACCAGCGGAAGCAAATCACTTGAAAGACCAGGGCCTCCCCCTGCCAATCACATCATTCAAACACGAGTCTTGCCTTGCAAGGCGCCACTTTCCTCTAAACAACTCTTAATTAGAATGCCCATCAGGTGACGTATTTTGCTTCGTTCCTAACTGTGACCTGATTCTGCTCTCTGCTCCCCTAGCTTAAATCAAGAGCAACTTCAGGGAAGTCACTGAGTCCCACCAAATCAGGCCCTTTGCATTTGAATTTCAACTTCTGTATGAGGAGAGGTTAAAAAAACCGGGACTTTTCTGCTTGGAAAAGAGAAGACTAAGGCGGGATATGATAGAGGTCTATAAAGTCTTGACTGGTGTGTAGAAAGTGAATAAGGCAGTGTTACTTACTCCTGCACATAACACAAGAACTAGGGGTCACTCAGTGAAATTAATAGGCAGCAGGTTTAAAACAAACAAAAGGAAGTATTTCTTCACACAACGCACAGTCAACCTGTGGAACTCATTGCCCGGGGATGTTGGGAAGACCAAACTGTAACAGGGATCAAAAAAGAACTAGATAAGTTCATGGAGGATAAGTCCATCAATGGCGTCCCTAGCCTCTGTTTGCCAGAAGCTGGGAGTGGATGATGGGATGGATCACTTGAGGATTACCTGTTCTGCACATTCCCTCTGAAGAACCTGGCACTGGCCATGGTCGGAAGACAAGATACTGGGCTAGATGTACCATTGGTCTGACTCAGTATGGCTGGTCTTATGTTCTTATATTACTAGAATTTACTGGGTTCTTGTCCCTCCCACGACAGCCTATGAAGAAAGGAGCAGAGAGGGGTAAAGAGAACGAGTGTGAAGCAAATATGCACACAGTTTACAGGCCTAATCCAAAACCCACTGAATCCAGCCCTATATATGCTCTGTTAGGGTATTCAGCTGAGCAAGCTTACTGAGTGCCCTATGTGGAGGTCTGTTAGAATTACCACTGTCACAGGTGTGTCGGGCAGAGTCACAAAGAGCCCTTGCAGGCTACTCACAGTTTCAACCATTGCTGCACCCAGTTCAGGGATAATATTTCCTGGGAGGAAGTGGGACCATGAGCTTTCCCATTCGCCACACACCCCCTGATCTGCAAGGCTGACTGACCTTGAAAGGGGATGGACACCACACTCTCCCCTGGGTGGTATAGCAGCTGCATTCCCCGTGTGCTTCCCCGTGGGGCAGCCTGGCTCCTCAGTGCCCTTACTTAGAGCTGTGCTTAATGGAATAGCTCTGAGCCAAAATGCAGCTTTCTGCTGGCCACAGCAACAGACCAGCAATAATTGCACAAGATGGTTTTGTCCAGAACTACGCATTGTGATGCAGCATCATCCTGTGCGACAGCTTGCATGCAAACTGTACCTCAAAACACTTTACAAGTAATAGTTCATAATAGATATGCAATGGATACACAGGAGAACAAGCAAGAGAAATAAAAAGGAACAGGTGGTGGTGGTGGGGAGTCAGGTTCTTATACAGGATTTTGTGGAGAGATGAAGACCCAAGGAGGCAGATGGCTGATCTGTGGAATCATAGTTCATCTTCAACAGGAAGCTGTTAGTAAAGAAAACAGCTGTATCTACAGAAACAAACAAACAAGCCTCCACATAGCATGAGCTCCAACTCTGTCTCCCTTGTTTACCAGGGTCTGTATACTGCCTGGACTGCTATACAGCACATGGATACATCTAGTGACTGAATAATATACTGAATGTGAACATATCCTTACTGTTATGGGGCACAGGAAAGCTGTTCCAAAGAGCAGGAGCTGCAGAGGAGAGGACTGTAATAATTAATACTAACACTTACTTCACTTTTCATCAGTAGATCTCAAATTGGTTGCAAAGGAAAGGAAGTAGCATGATTCCCATTTCACAAATGGGGTTATGGGGCACAGACAGCTTCAGACTTACCTTATCAGTGAGGTACTGCAGAGCCAGGAATGGTGGAGCCCAACTCAGACTTACAGTCCAGTGCCCTATAGCTCATGTTGCTCTCTTCATTCAAAATAATCCAATGAACGTATTTGTGGTAACAGGGAGAAGGGCAGATTATGCCCTCTGTTTACAGCCATGCAGCTCCAAGGACTTCCCAGGAGCTGATGGCCGAGTTTGCATCCAGAGATTGGCAATATAATGAGCCCCTGAATGGATCAGTAACAGGATTTGAACCTGTGACCTTATGAACCAGAGCAGAGATCCACTTACCACTTGAGATAAACAAGTAACTCTGTTGGCCAGTAGCGGTAGTAAGCTGTTACCCTCTAATAAACCAGCCTCTCGATGGGAATAAGACACACAGTTTGCCAGTCTGTTGCACAGAATGAATTGGGTTCAATAAGAAATTGACTCAAACCTTCAACTCAAGCTTGAATAGAACCTGAGTCAAACGTTTTCCAGATTCATGAAGTTTGGAGGATTTTATTTCTCTGCTGTTTTCCATTTTGGAGAGAGGGTGAGGGCAGGGCTGCTGCCTCATTTTCTGCTTCTGAATAAGTCCACAAGTGGAAGCGCCGCAACCTTACAAGAGAGGCGATTTCTATGGTGATCCCAGCCGCTGGCAGCAGGAAGGCTTGCCGGAATGCCTCTTCTCTTGAGATTTGTTACAGACTGAAGGGGCTGGATTCTGATTCTCCTCCTGCCCCAGCTTTATGCTGGCCTAACTGTCCTGAGTGTGGTGGAGTCGCTCTTGATTTATCTCAGTGTATGTGAGAGGAAAGGACCAACTGCTTAATTAATTGAGGACAATACAGTGCTTTGATGATGAAACAGGCAATACTAGTACTAATAATTATTAGCATTTATTATTGGTGTTTTGGTAGGTCCTAGACTGAGTTCAGGGACCCACTGGTCTAAGAGCTGTATAGACACACGGCAGGAGATAGACAAGACAGCTTTTAGGTAACTGTACATGATGTAGGACTGTGATCAATGAACCGTTTGAAATTTTGTGATCTGCCTCAAACTATTCCTTGGAGTTTGAAAGGGGTTCACACAAAACTTCCATTCTATTCCTCATGTTTTACATAAGGTACATTCACTGCATAGCAGTCACACTGTAGTTATATATATATGTTAATATTACATATGCTCAAACCGACACCATATTACCATTATGATGTGCCTGAAAAATTAGTTCTACGTAGTTGCACTGGTGAACATGTACTAAACATATACTTATGACAGTGTTCTGTTTCCAGCGCTATGCACCTGTTTATTTCACTAGCAGTGTTCACTAGTAGCTCCTCTGTATCGGCACTTAATCAATAATGCAACTGCACTGATTTTTCTGTGCAAAAGAGATGCCTTTTTACGTGTAACCTGTGGCAGGTTCTAGGACCCGGCATAAAGATGCAGAGCTCTTTTGCTGACTCACCCTGGTATCAGATGCAAGGATGTTGCACAGAAATGCATTTATTTTTGCTCATCCAGGAGTATAAAAGAGGATTGAATCTCTGTCTGAGCCAAAGGGAGCTAGGAACAGGATCAGAGAGGGCCCTGCAGGAAACACCCAATCTCGGGAGAACGCTCAAGCTGAGGTTTATGTTTTGTTTGTTGTTGAAGGTAACAATAAAGGGAAATTCCAGGGAAAGGAGAATAAACTGGACCGGGTCCTGCATGTGTGTTTGGCCGTGCTGCATTAGGAGCAGGACAAGAATGCCACCTGCTTACAAGTACTTTGCTCAAATTTCTGTAATTAGAAGGAAATTCTTATTATATTGCTACATCCTGTGCGGGAAAATATTCAGGCCCACTTATACATCTGTAAAAGAGGCAAAACAAACTGAGTATGTTTCAGCTAGGAAACCCACAAGTTATCTGGGAATATTGATTTTCATGCTTCCGAATGACAAATCCCTTCAAAGGAAATCTGGGATCCATTCCCAGCTGACTTGCAAACAGCAAAAAGCTCTAACCCCTAACAAATAATGATCATGCTGAGTAATTCACCCAGCTTTGGTGAAGAATTTTACATGCAGAGCAAGGAAACCCGGAGGTGGGGGTTGGAGGTGGATAGGAGGGGAGGGGAGGGAGCTTTTTACACTTGGGCTGACTAGCAATAAGTCGACACCATGATCTTCTGATCCAGATCCAAAATTCTCCCAGTCTTAGCAACACGGGCATCTATGTTGAGCCCCATCCTTAGTGATGATCTATCTGCGAGAGCATCTTGTCTGCTTCCACTCCTGGTTACTAAGAAGTTCTACGTGTTCTACAGTGGTGTTCCCAAGCAATGCGGTTTACCAGACATTAAAATTTGCAAAAGTGCCTAAGTGACTTAGGCCTTTAGGAGGAGCTTTTCAAAAACAAGAAGGACAATTAAACACACAGCTCTCACTGAAAATCCATGGGATTTAAGGGCCTAACTTCCATCTGTGCTTTTGAAAATGTCTCCAAAGTCCCATTTTTAAAAGGGATGTAGGCCAAGATTTCCAGAAGCGACTAATGAGTCTGATGCCTCCATTTTTGGGGACCCTACAGGAGACACCTTAAGGGATTTTTAGAAATGCTGAGCATCTACCCTCTGAAAGTCAAACCCCTTTAAGGGGTCGCAAGGTGTGCCTCCCAAAACAGGGCACTCAAGCTCACTAGCCACTTTTGAAAATCTTGACCCTAGCCACTTAGAAGCCTAAATTCCATGGACTTTCATCGAGACTAAGGCTATGCCTACACTACAGCTTATATCTGTATAACTTATGTCGTTCGGGGGGTGAATAAACCATCCCCGATCGACATAAGTTACACCGACCTAAGTGCCGGTGTGGACAGAGCTGTGTCAGCGGGAGAAGCACCAATATAGCTTCTTCCACTCGTGGAAGTGGTTTTATAGTGCCGACAGGAAAGCTCTCCCATCAGCCTAGAGCATCTTCACCAGATGTACCACTGCAGTGCTGTACATGTAGACAAGCCCTTAGGATCCTGAGTCACTTTTGAACTTTGGTTCCTATGTAACTTTTGAAAATGTTACCCTATGGCCTGACTGTAATATTTTGGACCGTTATCCTAGAAAACTGTTGTTTATTTCTTCATAAGGAATAGAGATCACTTGTCCTTCTAAAATCTTACCTTCCTTCTCTCTTCAATTTATTATTAATCATTTGTACTGTGGTAGCACCAACTGGCCCCTAGTAAGATTTGGGCCTATGGCACCAGGCTCTGTACATAGCAAGCAACAGCCCCTATCCCAAAGAGCTTACAATCACAACAGACAAGCCACATGAAAGAAGGATTATTAGCCCTGTTGCACAGACGGTGAGCTAAAGGACAAAGAGATTAAATAATCTGTCCAAAGTCACACAGGAAATATGGCACTAACATGTCGTTTGCTGCCACCACTTTGTTCACTGTGCTGGTGTGTTCTACCCTGTCCCTCACCCGGTATCTGTACTGTCTATTTATATTGTAAGCTCTTTAGGCCAGTGGCTGTCTAATACTCTGTGAGTGGCCAGTGAGGCCCCATTCTTCACTGACCCTTAGGCTCCACAGTAAATGTGATTATTAATAATAATAATTAATGATAATGATAATGATAAGCTGGAAATTGGAAGCAGATCGCCTGTGTCTTATTCTAGCTTTTTATCCATAAGTCCAACCTTCCTCTCTGATTTGCTCTGTCCAGTATCTTTGAGTTGCTGTACGATGCACATGTGATTTTTAATGTGACTCACAGTCAGGACCAGCTGGTCTCTGTGACCCAGCTGAAAACAAGGGAGAGAGGAAAAGGTGAGGAGTTCCCAGGTACCCTGTGATTGTTCTTAGAAGGTGTGGGGTATGAGTATGTGTGGGAGGGATAATACGGCAGCAGTCACAGAGAAACAAGCTTCATTCTGCATCTTTTCCGCTGTTCCTCATCCTCTCTAGACAAACACTTGTATATCACAGCGACTGGCCCTGTATGAGAGTAACTGTCCCTATATTTAACAGAAAAGTTTCCACTTTTTCCATTGCCCTGCTCCAAAAACATACCACCAATGTGTGTCTCTCTTTTTCCGATTCATCTGTTCCTATTTATAGCTTTCCAACACAGGCATGGATGCATTTGCCAACAATCCCGCTTTGCTCTTCCATCCAAAGGATCTGGAAACAGTTCACAAACATGTATGAACCAAGGCTCACAGCCCCTTGTGGGGGTTAGGTGAATATTATGAGCCACATTTTACAGATGGGCTGAGGCAAAGTGACTTGCCCAAGGTCAGTGAGTCAGTGGCAGAGCTAGAGATAGAACCCAGCTATCCAGACTATATCTTTTTGGCAACCCGGAGGCAGCCTTCACTGTTCTGCAGCACCCCTTGACTTGAGGCAGAGGAGAGTGGGTCATACCCTAACAGTGTGGCTCTAATAAGGTTTTAGAAAAGAGTTTGACACAATTTTCTTCTCTTCCCTTGGAAAAACCCAGTGGAAACGATATTCCCTCTTTGTCACATATTGAAATAAAATGCAGTGTGAATGGTCTGTGGATAGTCTCCAAAGAGCAGAGGGAAGAGCTCAAGCATGTGGGACTTTTTAAAATGAGACTGGAAAAGATACTAACTAGAGAGATCAAGCCTCCACTGGTTGCAGGCAGCAAATTTGCGGATGATACTAAACTGGGAGGAGTGGTAGATACGCTGGAGGGGAGGGATAGGATACAGAAGGACCTAGACAAATTGGAGGATTGGGCCAAAAGAAATCTAATGAGGTTCAATAAGGATAAATGCAGGGTCCTGCACTTAGGATGGAAGAATCCAATGCACCGCTACAGACTAGGGACCGAATGGCTCGGCAGCAGTTCTGCGGAAAAGGACCTAGGGGTGACAGTGGACGAGAAGCTGGATATGAGTCAGCAGTGTGCCCTTGTTGCCAAGAAGGCCAATGGCATTTTGGGTTGTATAAGTAGGGGCATAGCGAGCAGATCGAGGGACGTGATCGTTCCCCTCTATTCGACACTGGTGAGGCCTCATCTGGAGTACTGTGTCCAGTTTTGGGCCCCACACTACAGGAAGGATGTGGATAAATTGGAAAGAGTACAACGAAGGGCAACGAAAATGATTAGGGGTCTAGAGCACATGACTTATGAGGAGAGGCTGAGGGAGCTGGGATTGTTTAGTCTGCAGAAGAGAAGAATGAGGGGGGATTTGATAGCTGCTTTCAACTACCTGAAAGGGGGTTTCAAAGAGGATGGCTCTAGACTGTTCTCAATGGTAGCAGATGACAGAACGAGGAGTAATGGTCTCAAGTTGCAATGGGGGAGGTTTAGATTGGATATTAGGAAAAACTTTTTCACTAAGAGAGTGGTGAAACACTGGAATGCGTTACCTAGGGAGGTGGTAGAATCTCCTTCCTTAGAGGTTTTTAAGGTCAGGCTTGACAAAGCCCTAGCTGGGATGATTTAACTGGGACTTGGTCCTGCTTTGAGCAGGGGGTTGGACTAGATGACCTTCTGGGGTCCCTTCCAACCCTGATATTCTATGATTCAGGCAGATAGACTGGATGACCCGTTCCATCTCTAGCTTCTCGGGTTTTTCATGGATTAACAGGGAGTCCATTTTTAAAAGTGCACAGGGCAGAAAGATCCGAGCGTCTGTTTCCTCATCGGCTGCTCTGCCAGAAAGAAAAAGCAATTCTATCTCATTTTTGAAACAATCCTATGAAAGGAGTGAAAAGGCCTTGTTGCTAGAAATCCCAATTCCCTTCCTGTGCTGGTGGGTGGGGGAACCTTTGTCTGGTGAAATCTCAGCAGTTTGCATCTCTGTTCAGTTCAGTGCCCAGAAACAAAGGCAGAAAAATCCAAAGAATTTCCAAGTGGCTTCTTCAAACCAGCTTCCCTCTCACCAACTGCCCACGCATGCACACGCCCTGTTCTGCCTGCTGTTAGCATTTGGGCAGTGGAATATAATGTGGAGGCAGCAATCTCTGATGGACGCTTTGGCTAGTCACTGAGGGTTACACTGAAAGGAGCGAACATAGCCCAGAACTGGCAATGGGAGTCCTTCAAGACCTTTTGTTAATTTCAGCTCCAGTCATTTTGTTCCTGATTTCTCCCTATTGCCACTTAGCATTGAAAAGTCCTTGAGCCTTTCATTCCATCCCCTAATTGGAGTCAGTCCCCAACTCACAACTGCTCCTCGGTGATTAGCATATGAAGGGAGAAGGAAAACAAAATCATTATTGGCCACTTGTGGAACAGGAGCTGCTGTCTGCAGGCTTATTGGCATGCGTGTTATTCTCTGGTCTGGTACTTGGTTCCATTGTGAGTGTTTTCCTGTGAGATTATGAAAACACTGGGGAGGGGAATGGGACACAGAGGCTGGGTGGAAATCAAAGTAATAGCAGGTGGAGTGTTTTTAATGGAAAAATCCATCCTCTCCCTCACTTTGGAGCTTGGGTAAACTTCTCTGCTTTCCATGGCTTGAATGAAAGGACAATTTGTAACAGAGATCTCAACAGAACTCAGAGACAGAACACGGGGCTCTGAGAGAAGAGGATCCTTAGCTGAGGATGGAGGGAAAAGGATCAGGCTAATGGGAGACAGACCTGGACAGTGTCATTCCCTCACTGCCCCCAACACAATGTAATCGCCGTGCCTTGAAATGATTTGGTGGGGAATAAATCCAGGTGTGCACATGGGATTGGGTGTGATGTTCCAATGCATCAGTGCTTCGGCAGTCAGTGTCACAGTTTGCAGCCCCTTGTGCAAGTGCCTCAGTTTTCCTGCCTGTAAAACAGGTTGAGACATCCCGCCCTTGCAAAGCATTTTGAGATTGGTGGATTTAAAAACGCTGCAGAAGTGCTAAGTACTATTACAGAAGCTCGTGGACCGTGGGCCATCCTGGCAACTGTGCTACAGTTCTAGCTGGACAGGGGTTTTAAAGGGATGTACCATTCAAGTGGAAAATGGTGTCTGTTTGTCATTTGTTATGAATGTGTGATGGGAACATCGATGCCTCTGGAGCTGGCACGTTGTCAATCCAACCCCACTGGCTGAATTCAATTCCCCCAGCTCAAGGTGTTTCCTTTTCTGCGCTCGATAATGAAATCCACAAGCTCCAGTCAGTTATTTGTAGTTTCCATTGCTGTTGGCGATGCTCTGCAGATGCTGGACAAACAGCAGCAAGTCGCCACCAAGCACTTGCCAAGAGCCTCTGGCCCCAGAGCAGTTTACAGGGTGGAAAGATGCAAGAGAAGGGGAGATCACCAAGATCAGAGAAGGGAGTTAATCAAAACACTTGTTCTTTGGATCCATGTCCTCCTTGGCTGGGAGGGCTAACTAGAGACACAGATCTGGACAATGCTGGAGGTCATTGTCCACACGTCCGCCGGGGTGCAAGGGTGGTGCTGGCTACTCCTAAAGAAGCTGTGATGTGTCCTTTGCTCAAGAAACCACCACTAGATGCTGACAACTTTCCATTTCTGGGGAAGACCATAGAAAAGGTTGCAGTGAGTCAACTCCAAGTACCTATCTGTCTCAGGTCTACATGATCCTTATTAATGTGGGTACAGAACTGTGTACGGGACAGAAATAGCAGTGTGGGACGGGTAGATGATCTCATCCTGGTCTGTGATGATATTGTTAGACCTTCCAGCAGCTGTCCAGCCCTCTCATCACAAGGTGGTGTAGACTCACCTGGCGACTGCAACAGGAGGATGGTCTAGTGATTACAGGACTGGACTGGTGCTCAGAAGACTGAACTCTGTTCTGAACTCTGCCACACATGCTTCTTGTGTGGCCTTGGTCACATCACTTACTCTTATTTTCCCATCTGTGAAATGGGAATAATAACGCTTCCCTGCCTCATAGGGGTGTTGGGAAAGTGCATGAATGATCCTGAGGTGCTCAGATAATATGGCAGGGAGGTGTGTAAAGGACCAGAGGGGATGGTGCTGCTTTTGGGAGCACTCCTTTCTCCTGGCTGAGCATTCCTGGGGGTGGTACAGGGAAATTGCTCCTTAGAGTGCTATGTGGTGGTCCCAATCAGTCTTACCTCCCTTCCTGTTCAATGCATATAGCAGGTTGTTAGTGAGGGGCTCGAGGCTACCATGCTAATGACACTAAGAGCTTTACCTCTACCACACTTGGCTCAGGGCTTGTCTACACAGGGACACTCAGGAAAGTTAGCTAACGGGGTGGAGTTAATGGGGAATTAAGCTGAAACAAATGAAGCTGCTTCACAGAGCATGCACATGAGGTTTAATGTGCTTTAACTAATGCATTTTAATTCATACCTCAAGTCGATTTGCTTTCACTTTCCTGGGTGTCCCTGTGCAGAGAAGCCTGCAGACATGGCTGATGACCACCTGTCCACCCAGGGCCTATGGGAGACCAGAGCAGGGATAAATACTAGCTGGCTGAGCTGCAATCTGGATAAGACTGCAGGGATACTGCGGGGAGTGGGGAGTGGAAAAGGAAGCAACCAGAGTTTATGGCCAAGGTGATTCAACCACCTTTGACTGAAGATGTGTTCATGTCACGGGCAGCAGGTGACCTCCCCTTGGGGGAGGCTAGCTTGCTGGCCCTGCCCCTTCTGCCTGAGGTCTTTTCCCCCCCCCCCCCGCAGCTGGAGGAGCTCCAGCCCACCTGCCCCAGCCATGCTGGCTGGCCCTGTCAGCACTGGACCGCCCGCCCCAGCTGGTTCCCCAGCCCCAGTAATGGGTTGAGCCACCGGCCCCCCCAGCACCGGGCCGCTGGCCTGACCCCCCACCTCAAGCCGGCCTGAGGGCTGGACATTCCCCCCAGTCTACCCCTGGCCGCCACCAACAGATCCAAGCTCCAGGCCGCCAGCTGGAGCTGAGCCCCTGCCGGCTTCAGGGTAGAGGGGGAGGCAGGGCGGGGCCTCGGGGCAGAACATGGGTGGGGCCACGGCCTGGGTCAGGGGAGGCTTAGCCTGCCCGGCCTTTGATACCTGATGCCCATGCCTGCCATTTGTGACCAGGGTTCACAACTGGGAGGATAGTGTTGAATCCCCAGCACTGTTCAGCTCCTATAGGAGTCAATGGGAACTACTGGGTGCTGAGAAAATATTGTCCCTAGAGGGTGACCTGGTGCCTGCCCAGAAGGGTTTGCAATCTAAGAAAGGCAGATCACGAGCATACAAAACAGTCAGGCCGCGGAGCCAAAGGAAAGCTCTGAGCGTTGAGATCCCTGCACCTGTGCCTTAATTATCTGCCTTTGCTTTGGTGACTCACCAGCCCATTAGAGCTCTCTTTGTCGGCTAGGATTATAATATATAATTAATTGAATGTACGTCAGGAACTCGAGATAGTCTCAAAGCATCTATTGAACTGGAGGTCACCTTGGGCTGATGGAGGTGAATTATTGCAAATAGGATTATTTTTCCAGGCTTTCTGTTGTAAACAGGATAAAACCTCACATTTATAACAGCACCGTTGGTCCCAGAAAGCAAGACCGACAGACAGGGAGGCATGACAGTAGCACTAAGCAAAGGCTGTGAAACATTTTCCAGTTGACCTTTTAACACTTGTTCACTGCAGCTGGGTGTGGCTTAGCTTTCCTGGGGTGTGCTAGCAAATGGGAGGGAATATTGGTGGAAACAGCATATTTTAAATGAGTGTTACAGCCTGTTCATGGAAAACGCATTTCAAATTCACAATCTCAAGTATTTGCACTGGAAACCTGATTCTAAGAACCACTTTCATCCAACTGCGTAACAGAAACAATACCATCTGACTTGCAAGCCCAATCAAAAGAGCCGAAGTATCCGATGTTGAATACTGACTAGTCAGAAGCAGTTGCTCACAAAAATAATGGCAGGGCAGGGAATGAGTCAGAGAAATTATTTTAGCAAATAATTGTAGTATTTTTTATTAGCTGTACTACAGTAGCATGTAGGAGCCCCAGCCTGGCTAACCAACCCACTCAACAAAAATCGCAGCCAATTGGACAATATGGAAAGAGAAAAAGATTAAATTCACTGAATAACACACCTGTTGCAAATCATTTCTCCAGTCCTAAGTGTCACCAAAATATAGCTCCTTCTGGGGTGGAAGACACCAGCTGTTTAAGTGTGCATAGAGACATTGCACAGCAGTGAAGGATTTGGGTAGGCAGAATTTTAGACTTTGGCTAAGATGGCATTTATTTGTTGGATGGTTATGCCCAGAGGACTCAGCTCCATTGCGCTGGGCACTGTACAAACATATAGCAGATGGTCCCTGCCCCAAAGCGCTTACAATCTAAGTATAGAGCTATAGGCAACAGGTAGATACAGCAAACAGCCTGTGTGGGAGCCCATGGGGGCAACAAGATGATCATGAATTATGATCAGAGATGATGATAAAACATTGGGGTTGACATTTTTACTCTTGGAAAGCATGAAAAGGAGTCCTTAAATGCCCATTCATTCTCACAACCTTGGCTTCACATCTCATTTGAAAGGCAGCTAAAACGCACTCAACACAATGCTGGGGCATAATTTCAGTATGGAAGAACAGCAAAATGCATTCCTTACTCTCTCACTGACAAGCTTTCTGCATAATAAGGGAATATCTGAGAGCACCCATCTCTGATCTATTTCTGGCAGGAGCGGTCATGTTCTGCAGACACCTCTTTCCAAGCAACTTCTATAGATTAATTTCTGCTAAAACCAAGATTTCATTTAGCAACACATTTCATTATATGCTCACATCCCCTCTGAAGAGAGGCAGTACACAGAGTATAATGGAAGATATAATGAAATGCTTTGCAGACAAAATCTGGGGTTGAGTGGAAATTAATCTGTAACAAGCCACTTGGAAAGAGGCTTCGGTTTTAAAAGTTTTTCAAGCTATTCACTGCAGGTTTCTTTTCAGATACATTGAAAATGTTCTCTCCCTAGTGTATAAATAGCTGACACTCTAAAGAATAATCTAAGCAGATTGACCACTGAGGTTGGATGTAAGCTTTTGCTGGGTTATAAAGGATTTTTAGAAAACTCTAAGCAAATGTAATGGTGGTACACAGCTTTGAGCTCTGGGCATGAAAGATACTACAGAACTGCCAAGTATTGTTGTCATTTGTGGGAGGTGGGGTGGAAGGGGGTACTATTATTTGTCAAGTGTTCAGAAGGATTTCATCAGGGTCAGCTTAGGGTTTAACAAATGGAAGGTGCTTGGGTCTTTGAAATTCATTTTTCAAGCTGTGGGGGATCACGTGGGGCCACTGATTGGGGAGAGGGTAGGTTTGAGGTGCTTGCCGGGGGATCCCCCGACCCAGAAGGGCTGCAGTTGCACAGAGACAGCATGTGTGGAGTCCGATTCTATTCACCCAGTGATAGCTAAGCTAATCACACAACCCATCCCAGGCTCCCTCATGGGTGGAGTGAGAGAGGGGATGTGCTGGGGAAAGCAGCCTGCTCTCCTGCCAAGGTATGGTGAGGAATATTCACTGTAGTTGTGGGACAGAGTGCTTGATAACGGAGCTTGAAGTCTTACTTATTGGCTAATGGAGCCTCCTTGCTACCCTGATTGCCTGGCACTACCCAGCTAGACATGGGCCAGGGCCTGCCGGCAGCTCAGCATGTGAGCCCGCAGTTCGAACAGGCCATCACATTCCACTGCCAAGGATTGTTGCTGAATGCTGCAGCAGCAGCACTGATTATGAGCCAGCAAATGGGGAACACGCAGCACAAGGGCCATCTGCAATGCTTAATTATTCATCTCTCCTTTATGGGTAATAGTAACTAATAAATTGTATCACACATATCTGTGCAGTGCTTTTCCTTCCCAAGCCTGAACTCAGGACATGCAAAAAGCACCAGGCTGATGCAGCTGCTTCTAGGCTAGAATGCAGAAGGTGTTTACCAATGCAGAACAGCAATATATTGAGAGCTTAGGACAGGCAGCGAAGAAGAATTCTGTAGCCGAATGAAATTGCAGACTGCAAAGCGTTACAAAGGGATCTCACAAGAGTTACAAAGTGTTACAAACTGAGAAGATTTCAGAGTAGCAGCCGTGTTAGTCTGTATTCGCAAAAAGAAAAGGAGTACTTGTGGCACCTTAGAGACTAACAAATTTATTAGAGCATAAGCTTTCGTGAGCTACAGCTCACTGAAAGCTTATGCTCTAATAAATTTGTTAGTCTCTAAGGTGCCACAAGTACTCCTTTTTTTTTTTTAAAGGGATCTCACAAAACTGGGTGACTGGGCAATAAAATGGCAGGTGAAATTCAATGTTGATAAGTGCAAAATAATGCACATTGGACAAAATAATCCCAACTGTACATACAAAAGGATGGGGTCAAAATTGGCTGCTACCAAAAGTGATACCAAAGTGATCTTGGAGTAGGGTGACCAGACAGAAAATGTGAAAAATCGGGGTGGGGGTGAGAGGTAATAGGAGCCTATATAAGAAAAAGATCCAAAAATTGGGACTGTCCCCATAAAATCGGGACATCTGGTCCCCCTATCTTGGAGTCATTATGGGTAGTTCTCTGAAAACATCTGCTCAATGTGCAATAGCAGTCAAAAAAAGCTAACAGAAAGTTAGGAACCATTAGGAAAGGGATAGATAATAAGACAGAAAACATTGTAATATGACTGTATAAATCCATGGTACAGCCACACCTTGAATGCTGTGTGCAGTTCTGGTTGCCCCATATAAAAAAGATGTAATAAAATTAGAAAAGCTGCCGAGAAGGACAACAAAAATAATTAGGGGTATGGAACAGCTTCCATCCAAGGAGAGATTAAAAAGACTGGAACTGTTCAGCTTAGAATAAGAGACGACTAAGGGGAGTTAGGATAGAGGTCTATAAAATAATGAATGGTGTGCAGAAACTTAATAGGGAAGTGTTATTTACCCCATCACATAAGACAAGAACTAGGGGTCACCTGTGAAATTAATAGGCAGCAGATTTAAAAAAAACAAAAGGAAGTGCTTCTTCACACAACGCACAATCAACCTGTGGAACTGGTTGCCAGGGGATGTTGCGAAGGCCAAAAGTGTAACTGGGTTAAAAAAAGAACTGGGTAAGTTCATGGAGGATGGGTCCATCAATGGCTATTAGCCAAGATGGTCAGGGACGCAACCCCATGCTCTGTGTGTCCCTAAACCCCTGACAGCCAGAAGCTGGGAGTGGATGACAGGGATGATCGCTCCATAACTGCTGGTCCACTAGAGGATAACAGCTGACTACTGACACCAGCTAACAGAGTGACTTCTTTAGCACAAGTGGTAGGTGTCCGTGCTGTGGTGCTAAAGGTCTCAAGTTTGAGCCCTTCTGGCAATGCAAACTTCCTCTACTGCCTCCAAGAATAAGACTATTCCTTCCTACAACACAGCAGCAAGGAACTGCGGCTTGCACTAGCTTCTGAAGAGGACCTGAGATCAGAGGCTCCGTCATGACTGAACAAGGAGAAGAGGTGTTAACAGGGGCTTTTTCTAGGTGATTGAACATGAGCTACATGAAACTGGAACTATCTGAATATTCACTTTGGGCCAGACTTCTCCATCTGTATGTGCCTCTGTGTGTATGGGAGGGTCGCCTGTCGCTGGATTTCACCGCACGCATGCTAAATGAAACTCAGCCCCAGAGGACAAGCCACACATGATGCAGCAGATTCCACGAACCCTGAACCTGCCCACGGTTAGGTAACAGCTGTTTCACGGCATGCAGGAGGCTGGGAGGGAGTGGGGAAGAATGAGGATGCTGCCCTCTCAGGGGAGGGGGCGGAACTGGGCAGGGAGAGGCGGGGTGGGAGTGAGAAGATGGGGGATGGGGCTGGGCCTGGGGGAAGGTGTGGAGTGGGGACAGGGCCTGGGACAGAGCCAGGGTTCGAGCACCCCCCAGCACCTTGGAAAGTCGGTGCCTGTGCTAGTGGCCCTGAGAAGGAGAATGTTTCCTTTTGTAGTCATAGCTATCTATCCAAGTGGTGCTTTTCACCACCCAGGTCCAATCCATTTAAATTGCTCATTTTAGGGCTGTGATGGTTTGAAGACAGACTAAAGCAATCCCCAAGAGTCATAAGTATAAATGTACTTATTCGGTATTATAAAGATTGGAGACCAGAGACCCCACAGGGCCAGGTTCTCTGCTGGTGCAATCCCACTGAAGTCAGTGTAGTTCTGCCACCACCAGAGAATTTGACCCACACTGTGCAATCAGAAAATTGGGCCCCATTCTCCATAGTTACTGAATCGCTCGTAGGAGGCCTCTGATGTTTTAAATTACAGTACAGTCCCCATTTATCTGAATGGACCAAGCAACAAAGGATTCATTGGGAGAAAAGAGGAAAGATCTTATTTAAAGTGAACTTATATATACAAAGCGTAAGCTCTTTGGGAAAGGGACTGTCTTTTTGCTCTGTGTGTGTGTGTGTGTATGTATGTATACAGAGACAACTAATGGGGCCCTGATCCCTGAGTGGAGCCTTATGGCACGACCATAATGTAAATCAATAGTAAGTGACGTATGTTGGGGACAGAACCCTAATTGTGGGCAATGGTCAGAAGCGTTTAGGCTTCCACTGTCTATATGAAACATCATTCTAGATCTGAATATATGCACAGCATCCATCTAACTAGCTATCTGTCTGCATGTATCTTCCATAAACAGACACACGCACACTTATTCCTTGAGCTTGTGAGCTCAGGCATGAGGAAGGAATGTGTTCGGTGGGAGGTGGAGCAATTACCTGCATGCCAGTGAGTTGAGGCAAACGTGGATGGCACCTCACTTATCAGGGGGAGCTGGTACACGGTGGAACTGTGTTTAGACGTGAAATCCCATCCATGTCAATGAAACAGAGGAGCATGAATTACAGGGCTGGGAGGGGCGGGTGTGCTGCGAAGCAGTGAACAAGAAAGGAAAGGCACAGTTTACTTTTAACTCAGCCAGGGGCCTGGATCCTGGAAGGTGCTGAGCACCTGCAGCTTCCACTGGAGTCAATAGGAAGGGAGGGTACTCAGCTCCTTTGTGGCCTGGACCAAAGCTGATGGACAGCTGGGGAATTATATCCAACTATGATTATTTGGAGCCCCAGTCATGTCCAGGGCTCCATTGAGCTGGGTGCTGTACAAACACTGAACAGAAAGACTCTCCCTGCCCCATCTTTCTGTCCATCTCCTCTCCTGCTCCCTTCTTTCCTTCCTTCCCCTTTTCCACACAATTTTTAAAGCATTTATACGAACCCTGGACTCTGTAAAACAACCACCCTGAGATAATCCCCATAACAAGCCACCCATGCTACTGAAAGCTGCCTCACAATATTAACAAGTAGCCAGCGCTATCCCAGTCTCCAGATATCCTCTCCCAGCCCCTCGACCTCCCCCTCCGGCAACTGCCCTCAAGACAAGATGACCCTTGTCTAGCGCCCGGAAAGTGAGGACGTCCAGACCCTGCCGGACCCAGATTAATGAGAAAGGTTTCAGAGAGTCGCTCCCATTGTCTGGGAATATAGAGGATCCAAAGAGCTACCTGCTCACTGGGAGGCCTCGTCTGTATTTGGAATTCAGCAACGGGTGGTGCAAGAATAAAGTGTAGACAAGAAAGCTACCATTTACACTGGTCAAGTTCACTCCACCAGCTAGTGCAAATTGTAGCTTTCCTTATCTACACTTGGTGTTTGCCCTGGCATTCCAGGCCTATGACTGTTGAGCCAGGGCTGATCCTAAGTACAGATCCTAACCCTTGGGAGAAATAATCTCTATTCAACTGTGTGGGGGCTAAGGGCCAGACCCTGCTCTCAGTTACACCAAGGAAGTCAGGAGCAAATCTACTAAAATCCTCATTTACACCAAGGTCACTGAGAGCAGACTCTGGCCCTAATAGTCCATTGCTATTCTTTCTGTGGTTGTTTCGGCTCAGTGTTCAGATGGCTTAACTTTCCTGAGGTTTTAATTATTGGATCTAGCTAACGGAGAAGCAGCCACAGCAAAATGGAAGGACAGGCCGTCAATAGAGACAAAGTCTTGTCCTGCTGGGATGACCATGAGTCTGCCTCAGGGCTCCCTCTAGATCAGTAATAACAGCACAGTTTGCTTTTGGGGCAGCAAAGTTCTTCACAAACACTGACTAACTAACCCTCCCTAACCCAGTGAAGGGTTACTTTTTACGGAGTCTCAGCTATGCACTCAACCTTGTGCCATTCATGGAGAAAAACACAATCTCTGCCCCAGTTGGGATTATTAGTCCTCAGGGCCCAAAAAATGTGCTAGGCATCTTACAATACAAGCAGGTATTTATTAGCCCTAATCTACCGATGGGGAAACTGAGGCTGAGTCACGACAGCCCAGATCAACAAAGCTATTTAGGCTCCCAACTTTCATTGAAATCAGTGGAAGTTAGGAGCCTAAATACCATTGTGGATCTGGGTGTGAGTGACTCTCCCAAGGGTGCAGAAGGAGTCAATGGCAGAGCTGGAAAAGACCCCTAGTCCTGTGCTCAGACCTATACACCGTATGTGTGTCACATTAACCAAGTTCCATACTGCTGGTAATTCAGTAGCCGAGGAGGTTTGATTGCAGGCTGCCCCGACTCTTGGATTTGACAGTCCTTGTCTGCACTCCAGAGCAGGGCAAAGCACAATAAACCGTCACACCTTCCCAGCGGCTGGAATAGCTACAGGGATGTCAGATGGCCCGTGCTACTGACATCACACGGATCTGGCTGGGCAAAACTCATGTTGCAAATGCTTCCCCCCTCTCTTTGGAGCAGAGTGACCCTTAAAGGGCAACAGACACTGCTCTGTCTGGTCTGCAGTCAGATAACAGACAGATCCAAGCTCTGTGTAGATAATTTACTTTCCTGAAGATGCCAAATTATCTCCTTGATGGGCTCTTTGCTGTTTCCCCACCCTAGCAGAGGTGTGTCTCTGGCAGAACAAACACATACTAGCTCTCATATTTATTGCGTGTGAGAGGACAAACATGCTGTACAAGTACATCATCGTGGGCTATTGCCTTTCCGGCTGGCGTTCTCATTCACCACTCAGCGAGAATGCCGGAGCTTGCTACATGGACAGCATCGCACAGAAGAGCAGATACGGTGGTTTTCTGGTGCACCTGATTTCCATAGTAGCAAGCAACTGAGGGGTTATGGTCATGTTACAGAGGCTTTGATGAGATATGGAATCCTGGTATCCTCAGTAAGCAGGTGCCTTTGCCAGCATGCTCTAACACCATCCATGCATTTTGTGAAGTCCAAATTAATCCCTTCCTTAGGCCTTGACTTTGGTAGCCAATGTGTTCTAGTGGACAGGGCATTGGGATAGGACTCAGGAGACCCGGGCTCCATTTTGAGCTGTGCCATTGACCTGCTGTGTAACCTTGGTCAAGTCACTTCATTGCTCTACGCCTCTGTCTCCCTTGTCACTCCTTATCTTTTCTAATTAGATTGTAAACTATTTAGAGCCAGTATTGACTCTCATTATGTGTTTTATGCAGCACCTAGCACCATGGGGCCTTCACGTCATTTGGGGCTTCTAGATGCTATTGTGATGATGGTTAGGTAAGAAATCAGCAATAAGGTAGCAAAGCTGCCTCAACCCCTTCTCCTCATGCCTGACTGCTCCTAGGGTTCCTCCCTCGGAATTGCTCAGCCCACACCCTGGATCAGGGGTGGGCAACCTGCGGGCAGCACGCGGCCCGTCAGGGTAATCTGCTGGCAGGCTGCCAGACAGTTTGTTTACATTTGCACAGCCACTCCCAGTGGCTGCGTTTCGCCGTTCCTGGCCAATGGGAGCTGCGGGAAGCGGGGGACAACCAAATGCCAGCCAACATGATCTGTTTTTCCATAAACTGCTTTAAACACTCTTTAAAATGACCGGCCTGGATTAACATGCAGCGTTAATTTAATCCGTGGAGGTTTCTTGAGAGTGCTTTGTCCGAAGGGACTGAATAGTTTATTGATCTTGCCATTCGTGGTTCTTCATTTCTGGGTACTTTGGATGTTTGTTTCCAGGTTCTGCTTTGTTCTTTGTAACATGGAATCAGTTAAAAATAAATCCCCCTCAATGTGTTTTACATGGAAAAACAAATAACTCAGAATTTAACTCAATGTAGCCCAAGGGCTGGATGACCTGCTCCTGCAGAGGTACTTGATGGAGAGCATCTGGGGGAGGAAAGGTCTGCCAGGAGAGCCTCGTGGTGGGCTTGGCGATGGAAAGGGATCCTGCCCCGACCAGAATCTCCATACAATGGGTCTCCTGGATCCCAGATAGTGTGTCTGTGTGTGTGTGTGGGGGGGGGCAATACAGCCAACTCTGTGGTACCAAAACTTTTCACTGGTCCATGTCTCTCTGTTAGTGCAGGGAGATTCACACAGAGTGGAGTGGGGGCTGAGTAATGGGTGTGCCACGGGAAGAGACATGCATTGTCCCTCCCCCAGCCCAGCAGTTTACAGGGAAAAGAGAACACATCGTAGGGCTGTGCTATCTTTCCTCTGGTCCCCTCCTGCTCTGTGGGGCCCCACAAGGCATCTGCAGACAGGGGAGTCTCTGGTAGAGCATCTCCATCGGAGGCATACAGGGATGGCGGAAGAGGTGTGGCATGGGAACTGAGACGCAGAGCCTCCATGTGGATGGCTCTGGCCAAATATTGATCCATGGTGGTGGAAGGGGAGGGCTTGTTCCCAGCAGACATTTCCTCCTGCTTCCCCAGGTTTTACCACAGCCAACCCAGCTCCCTCCCCAGACTACTAATGAAACGGCTACGTGATCCAGTGCTGCGAGCTGGCGGGTGAGCCAACACTCATAATTAAGCCCTCCAGAGCGGTCTGATTGGGATGTAATTAATCAGGGTGGCAGGCTGGGGGTGCTATTAATTAGCTTACCAGCTGAGGACTGATAAAAAGGCACAGGAAGGAAGCATGAGTGGGGAAGAATGGGGCTAGCTGAGCCCAGATTTGGAGAGATCTCAAGAAAAGGAGACCTCTTCTCCTCTCTAGCCCTGAAATAAGGGCTGTAGGTACAGGGGTCACTGAAAATAGCCTTACAGCACGGCACTGTGAAGGTGGTGGAGGGAACTTGGATAAACTGTGTAGTGTGGATAACTAACCAATGGAGTCTGAGCTGTTTCTGTGGGGCAAAGAGGCAGTAGCCTTGTTCCTTGCTACTGGAGATGAGACATTTATATACCAAACCACATGCCTCAAGCTCACTTTGCTTTCTCTGGCTGCAAGAGTGTCTAGCTGTTTGATGCAGTTCCTTTGTTTTTACAATCCAGGAGGATTTAGCAGCTCTTCATATAAATCTTTCTGCTAGTCTTGATCACTTGTTGTATAATCAACAGGTTTTCTTTACCAATGATATGCAACTGTAAACTAAAACGCAATTAGAAAACCACACGGGATTCATAGTTTCAAAGCCAGTTGAAATTCAGTGGGTCCGGCTGAGTTACACATGGTGGTACTGGATTTATCTGGTAATAGGTCTGTGGCCACATAGGGCTTCGTGGTCACCTACCACACACTGTGCCTGCTTAAGGCCGACTGACCATAAACAAGGATAGTATTCAAGGCCTTCTCTGCCTCAAAAGCACAAGACCTTGCCACTCACACTAAAGGAGAATCTCCATGGACTGCAATGGCATTAGAACTCGTCATGAGTTTGCTACTCTAGCCAGCAGAGGAAAGTGGTATATACATGTGCATGCACGAACCTCTTGAGCGTTGTCATTCAAATCCATAGCCACAGCTACTCAAAAATGGTCTATGCAAACTTCCCAATCAATGGAAAAAGGCTTTTTCAAAGAAATTCACATTTTTGTGAAAAAATATGTTTTTCTTTGAAATGTTTAAGGTTTTTGTTGAAAAAACAAACATTTTTGGTCTGTGGCAAAAACTAAAATGTCAAAGAACAGTTTTAACAACAAATGTTGGTTTTCATTGCATTTTTCTTGAGGAAACACCAAATCATTTCCCAACAGGCTCTATCCAAAACTCAGAGTAAAACATCAGAGGTAATGAACCCTGTGCTAAAAGTAACCCAAATAATAGTCACCCAAACTCTGGGGAAGTGCATCCACCCAGCTTCAAGGAGTTCTAATAATTCCTGTTTTGTTCAACCCTTTAAAGAACTCAGCCAACACATTTTCCAGTCCTTTCTTTGCAAGACTATGTCACAGTTTCCTAGTCTCTATGTTCTTATATCACACTCATCACTGTAGTACCTGAGCACCTAACACTGTAACTCGTCTCACAGTGAGGGACATTTTTATTCCCCAATATTCACCCTACATTTTTCTTAAACTCCATCATTCTTTGGAGCATGATGGAAGGGGGAATTTGCTATTGTAAATGTGTGTGTTACGCTGTGGACAGAACAGCTTATTTGGGTAAAACCTCGCTGTAAAGTGGCATTGTTTGTGTAACCTTTTACAAAAGAAAGGCAAATAGAAATCCAAGCTCAGCTAGCACATGGGTGCATTATGGCTTCATCTTTAATCTTTGTTCTCATAGAGGTGGCTGGGAGCTTAGGTTGAAATTAACCTTTCCCTGCTTTTGAATGACCACAGCTATCTGCTTACTGGGAAGGATATTTTTTTTTAATTATGGTGATTTCATGCAGCTGTTGTTGACTTTGTTCACCTCCTATTAACATAACATTCATTAGAGGGTCTCCTTTAAAGGCTCAAAGGAAGCCAGATGTTTTTTCTCATTCTTTCACTTAATTAGGACTGAAGCTTCGACTCCAAAAGACATCAAAAGTCACATTAGACTCTGCATCAAGGAATCATGGGACTAGGATGAGAAAGTCCTACTCAGCTGAACAGCAGTGTTGTCCAGGAACTCTGCAGCACACGTATCCAGCAGGGTTAAAGTTAGAAATACTCCAGTCTCGTAGCAATTTCCCAAGGGATGTCATTTATACACATCATCAACATAAATGCACATTATGGTAATATCTGCTCATAAAGTTATCATCCTCTCAGAGCAGAACCTGACCCAACAACCTGGATCTGACCACTGCCAAAAGTGGGGGTGTTCAAAATCTGGATGGGAAGCTGTGATCTTGAGTTTCCCCTCAGGAACGGGGACTGTCTATTCCATGTTCCTGAACGATCACAGGGGAGACTTTCCCCAGTTCCTTCTGAGACAGGACACTGAGAGCTTAGTGAGTGCTGTGCGGGGCACTCCTGCAGTGCAGAGGTGCTCAGTGCAGTTTATAGTGAGCTCGGTGCTTTGCGGATGGCTGGGACAGAGGGTTGCGCTGTCATTCGAAATGCTGAACCTGGGTTTCAGCAGTGGTGAGCTCTCACAGCTCTGTTTGAAATCCACGGGAGCTGGGAGGGCTCAGCACCTCTGCAGAATCAGCCCCTCTGCTTCCCAGGGGTTTGAGAGAGAGAATTTGTCCTACCAGCTGCAAATCATAGTGTTTGGAATGGAACAAGGACATTCTCTTGCTCCTGGGTAACCACCCTCCTGCCTCCAAGTCTGGTATCTCTTGCAAAAACCAGATGCCTCAATCACCTGAGTGCTGATCCACTTCAAAAGGGTCTCCCTGGGAGAAGGCATTTCAGATACTACTGCTTTGTAAAAAGGGGTCTGCCCAAGGGCCTGTGCACATTATCTATCTTAAGGTTTTCTGTAATGCCCCACACCCTACTAGCTATGAATTTATTGTTTATCATCAAAATATATGCCCAGAGAATGTGCGGACTATGAGATTGGCTACATATAACCTCACTGGTTTGGATGAGGTTATAGTGTCATAAAAATCTTTATAGTAGTATAGCTCCTTCCTGTATGGGAGGGGGGATAAACTATACTGCTATGAATGCTTTTATAGTGCTATAACTGTGTCCAGCCTGGGGCTTTTACTAGTATAAATATTTCTGTAAACATGTCACACCCCTAAACCAACATAGATCTACCAGCAGAACTTTAAAAGAATAGACCAGGGCTTATCTCTTCAGGCTGTTGGCTTCTGTAGCCACAGATCCCTTTGAAATGTATTCCCAAGACAGACCAACTTCCTTCTTTTAATGGTATATTGTCTGCTGATGGAGGCCTGGCCAATCCATTGATTTCAAAGGAGACTTGCAAAGGAAAATTGAAAGGTTGCCTGTGATGTATAATGAAAGCCTGAAAGAGGTTGGAAAAGAAAAGGCAAGTTGTTTTGCTTTTTTTCATGCTTTGGAGAGTCTTTGTTTTCTGTCCCCCTCTGCTGATTGGATGGTCCAAGTGTGTTTGTTTCTCTGTCTCAAGAGGCTGATGCTTTCAGTGCCAAAGTACTTGCACCCTGCATGGCACTTATTTATTACGGTGGGCAGCATGGCTCAGTGGATAGGGACCTTACCTGGGATTCAGAAAACAGGGGTGTGAGTCCTAGCTCTCCCACTAGCCTCTTCTGGGAGGTTAGGCAAATCACTCAATTTACCCTCTCCCGCAATTCCTCATCTGAAGAAAATCAGGCTAATAGAACCCTGTCTCCCAGGGGTGCTGGGGGAGGACTGTAAGGTGCTCAGATACTAACACAATGAGGGCTCTATTGATACTTAGACAGAGCGGCCCGGTCTAGGCTGGATGGCTCTGACCTGAGTACGTGTGAAATGATGAAATCAGAAGCCAGAGTGAAAGCTGAGCTATTGAGAGGGGAAGGGTTTTTTAACTAATCTTTAAAGCTCACAAGCCCTAATTTTGAGAAGCGGGTGGCTAATGTGAGCTTATTTAGCTGCTTAAAGATAGATTTAGATATTCAGACTTAGGCACCCACTTCAGCAAATGCTGGCCTTTGGCTTTTGCTAACATCTATTTAACTTCAATGACCAATTAACATTTTGCAGAAAGGGATGTCTTCTTAAAGATTCAACAGTCCGTCTCTTCAATTGCAATGTGAGCACTCACAGCGCACAGGAGACACGTAGGAGGCAAAAATGGAGAGGGCCAGACATTCATGATATTTCTAAGATAAAAAAGAAACAGGAAAAAATATTCCAGAACTGTTGGGATTTAATTTTTTTTTAAAGTGGGAAGCCCGTTTCCCCCCCCCAACCTCTCTCTATCTTTAGTGCCTATATGGCGCCCATCACCATAGTATCTGAGCAACTCACAGTCTTCACTGTGTTGATCCTGTGAGGCAGGGCTGTGCTGTGACTCCCATTTGACGGTTGGGAAACTGAGGCACAGAGACACAAAGCAACTTGCTAAAGATCACGCAGGGAGCCTGTGGCAGAGCACAGAACCTCCCAAATCCCAGGCTAGTGCCCTAACCACTGGGGCATCCTTCCTCCTCATCTCACTCAGAAAGAAGCAAAAAAAAAAAAGCATAAGTCCAGTTTTTAAGAAGCGCTTTGCAGGTCACCTTTAACAGTTGCTCAGACTCAAACTGTCTTCAAAGTTAAACAATTCAATGCAGGTGTTATTGATAATGTCGCAGGAACATTTTGAAAGCAAGCTGCAGCAATAATGCTGAAAGCGTCATGGGGGTTCACAAATTCTGTGGCTTTCCCAGACATGGAAAGAAAATCTAGAGTGACTCCACTAAAGTTGCTCCAGATCTACATCAGGGTAAATGAGAGCAGAATGTGTCCCAGCGACTTCAGTAAAAGCAGCCTTGAAGCTGGAGGTAGTGTTCACCCTAGTATGTTCAGAGAAGTCTCCCGTGGCTGCACTGCCACTGGGGTAAGCAAAGGTGGGAACGCCAGTGCACACAGCATGCAGGCAGAGTTGTCAACTCGCGTGGTTTATGATGTTGTTCTTGAAGCAGCAGCTGCTGGAATTATGATAATTCATGAGACCCTCAGCTTTCATTTTAAAAATAAGGGAGTGTCTGGCCCTCCTGTTTGCAGAGAAAAGCTTGAAAATGTGAAGCAGGTGCACCCTAAAGGTGCAAAAAACCAGGAAGCAGAATAAAAGAATCCAACATTTATTACTTTTAAATAAATCTTGTGATTTTTAAACCAATCTTGTGATTCCGAAGGACGAGAAGGAGTCATGATTTGTAATTGTTTAGCATGGGCAATACTGCACGGACCTTTTCACCTTCATGTCATAACCCTGCTCAGAGCAAATCTAGACATGACATATGGGAGGCTTCTGAATCGAAGAGCCTTCCCTGATTTACTGGCCTCCATGGCATGGCCTCTCTCCAGCTGTTCTTCTGAACAAGCCTCAGGATGCACAACCTACAAGTCTTCGTGGTAGCTGTGTTGTCCTTTGGCTCATGCACTCACCATTCGGTTCCCATGTAATGCACCCTTTGGAAGCTGACTGATGGATTTGGCACTCCTGGGGCCTGATCCTGAGTGGTGCGGGGCACTTGCAATACCCAATGAAGTCTGTAGCATCCCACCAGGAACTTGGAGGGCAGGGCACAGCTTGCAGGAGGAAAGAGTTTGGAGACAGTGGCATGCCAGGAAGTCAGTCTGTTTGCACATGGCTGGAATGCTAGTTGCAGTTGCAGCATCTCTGCAAATAGATCTTTTTAATAAAGAGCCAATTTAGTTTTAGAACCATAGAGTCCTCTCATGTGATCACTCACCACGCAGGACATGAAACAGAGTGAGTGAGAGGGGGGTATGTACTTTGAATCTGTTAAGTGATTATCTAGATCTATATTTCAGTGTAAAAAATACGAAAACAATACCAAAGAGGGCTACATTTAAATTGTTTCTTCTACACAAAGCTGAGAAAAAATGCCAGAACTCTGTATTTCTACTCTCTTTCTCTACTCCAAGGGCAGCAGCCAGCTCTAGGAGCAGGGCTATGTTATGTTGCAAGTGGTCAGGTTCCCTGTAACACTTCCTTAGTGAGCTGTATCTGCTAATAACACACAGCTGATTCGAGATCACCCTGACATATGAATGCAGTGCTTGTTACAGGCTTGGGGTCCTGGCATGTGAAGTGCTTTGGGATCCTTCAGGATGCAAAGCATTGCACAAATATAAACTGTTAACAGTAGAAAGTCATAATAATCATCTGCCTCCATTATTTCTGTTGAGCAAATATCACAGTCATGTTCAATGTCTTGGTCCTTATCTTCAAGGCACTCAGTGGCCTGGCCCAGGATACCTAAAAGATCCCTACAGTTCTAGGATGAAGACTGTGGTCAACAACTCTGCTCCTCTGGCTCAATGGAACCATCTACCACAAGAGTCAAACTCCTCTGTGCAGGAGACAGAAATTTCTCAGGGGCTGGCCCCAGAATATGGAATGAACTTCCCCAGAGACTAAGGACCGTCCCATACCTCCCCACCTTCTGCTCCAAATGCCAAGTGCACTTTTTCAACCTGCCTTCTTCAATATAACTACAGAGCAACATGGACATTTAAAAAGTCCTCCCAAACCCCCAACTAAAACAAAACCTTCCACTGCACACACAATTCTCCCCCCATGGAGAGGATGAGGGAGATAGAACCACACATGACAGATGTTAGTCATGTTGCTCAATGCACGACACGAAGGTGCTCAGATACAACGGTGATGAGGGTGGTATAAAAACCTACAGAGATCAGAACAGACACAGACTTAATTTCACTTTGCATACAGCTTTATGCCTCCTTTATCTGTTCTAAGTTTGATATCGTTGGATGAATGAGAAGCTAAGGGATCTCTTTAAAGCATCGCTTGCGCAGGAGGAGTTTCATGTGGCCACTTTTTATGCTTTTTCGTTTACAGGCTCTCCTCCTCCTCCCACAGCCTGATGGGGTTAAACACCTTTGAGGAGACTGGAGGGAGGCATGTTTTAATTCCGTTGATTTATTAAAGGCATCTAAAGATAGCCAGCAGCAAAAGTTAAAACTGCTGTCCTCTGCACTTCAGAAATATCCTCCCAAGTCAGATCTGCGCAGAAGGACTTGGTAATGGCTCAGTGCCCATGGGACATGGTGGGTGTGACACTCTATACTTCAGGGGAGCACCCTGTCATCCCCATATTCCTCATTTATATATAATTGTGATCGTGCATGTAAAGCATGCCATGTAAGGTATCAGAGGAAAGGTTATAATCAGCTGAAAGTCACTGTTCTATTTAAATATGTATATCATTAGTGGATATGAAGTTATGAAATTGTGTTGTATGGTTGTCAGTAAAACATGCTGTAAGTTGGGAGAATTGGCCAGATATTAGCTCCCCAGAGACAACAGCAAGGAAAGTAACCAGTGCCCAGGTGGGTGTCAAACAACCATCAACAGCCATTGTTCATCAATGGAGCTACAATTCAATGACTCGCCTGCATAAGGCCACACCAGAGGAATTACTCTGCCTTGCCTGGTGACTCAGCAATGCCCACCCAGACATGCCCAGACTTGTGTTCTCCAAGCACATGGACTAAAGGTATAAAACAGAACACAGTGGCCTCATGCCTGGCCTTTTCTCCTCCCCTCACCTATGCTGCAAGCAACAAGGACACTCAGGAGACTGAAGACTCCAACAGAGGGGACTGGCCCAGGTTTCAAGAGTGAAACCTGTGTACTATGAACTGCAATGTCCAGTGGAGTGAGAAAAACTTCTTAATTTAGATGTTGCCCAGTATAATAGGGTTGAGAGTTTAGAATGAGTGCTTATATTTTCTTTTCTTTTAGTAATTAACTTTGACTTGTTGCCTATCACTTATAATCACTTAAAATATTTTCAGGTTTCAGAGTATTTTTTTAAATATTTTGTAGTCAATACATTTGTTTAACTGTTTATCTTTACCAGTGAGTTTGCCTGAAGTGTTTAGTAAGGGTATCTGCTCAGGTTTACAAAGGCTGGTGTATGTCCACTTTCCACTGATGAAGTGGTGAACCAATTAATAAATTTGCACTGCTCATCTTGAGCCATGCAAGTCGGTATAATTCCTGCAGTGCAGAGGCTGGGGAGTTGGGGGGGATTTGGCTGGTGCCTTTCTGCTGTGGGATTCATGAGTGGCGTTTGGAGCATTCACGGCAATCTAGCTGGGTGTGGGGCTCCACATGCAGTTGGGCTGAGTGAATAATAGCGCCTGGAGGGTTTGCTGCTTGTCACTAGCAAAACAGTGTGTGAGATAGCGCAGGCTGGAAAGTGAAGGGGGCAACAGCAGTCCCAACAGTCCCAGTTTGCACCCCAGGGATCCTGGCACAGTGGGGTAATGTCCTACATTACAGTTGGAAGTGTGAGTAGACGACTCATGCTAGCTCTGCAAGTCCAACCAATCTCCTGGATCCAAACTTGAGCTACCATCCAGGCTGCAACTTCCATGCTGCTATTTTTAGCATGCTAACTCCAGTGAAGCTAGTATGAGTCTGTCTACCCAAACAGGGAGGCCTGTTCCCAGCTGCAGTATAGCCATACCCAGGGTACCTGCCTGGAAATCTACAATGAAATCCAGCCACAGCCTGCTTTTCGCTACCATCTGCAAACCTATCCTGTCCCCAAGAAATGTTTGAGTCATTGTGCCAGCTGAAAGCTGAGCAGCTGCATGAGTGTCATAGGTGCAGTGCACAGTATGATACAACTTTATTATAGGCAGGCCTGGTAGCCCCAACCAATTAAGGTTGCCTAACATTTCCCATTATAAGACCCTTGTTCAGTTGCTTCTAACTTGATCAAACATTGTCCATTATGGCTGAAATTTTCCATGCCAGGCGCATGCCTCAGGCTGAATGGTTTTCTGAAAGTTTCAGCCAAAGCAGCTCAGCCGTTTCTGAGGACAAGGCTAGAGGAAAATACCTCTTGTCATTTCAAAAAATTCAGGTGACTCTTTTTCTTCGAAAAGGTGTAGCACCCCCATGTTTTGGAGCAGGGATTTGAAATTTGACGGGGGGGGGGGGTGGCCTTTGTTTCAGTGCCTTTTGATGTTCCCAGGAAAATCCACCCAAATTTGAACAAGTTATAAGCCTTTGAAAAAAAAAAATCTCAGTTTGCACATGCTCAGTAGAAACATCTTAGAATTAAAATCTCCATCTTCACTGAGCATGCTCCAGCTTCTCACAGCTCATAGTGTTGACCAGACTGTGCATATCCCATTCCCATAGCGTAACTGAGCATGCTCCACCCCAGGTCTGGGACCTGGGGACTAGTGGGGGTAAGGGTGGGGGGAGGACACAGGAGGGGAAATATAGCTAACAAGGAGCCAGGGTGCAACAGGAGAACTGGGGGACTGGCTGGGCAAAGAAATGGGCGCAAGGAGCAGACATGGGTGGGGACACTGAGACCAGATGAGGAGCCCAAGTAGGGAGACGGGGAGACAGTGAGGGAGAAATGGGGGTAGGGAGGTGACCGGGGTTTGGCGGGAGGGGAGGCACAGTTCAGATGAAGATCCATGAGGGAGGGACTGGAGTGGCTGGGCAAGGAGAATGGGGGAAGACAGGGACTCTGACTGGAAGCCCAGAGTGGGAGACCAAGACTGGTCAGATAAGGAGACTAGGATGGGAAGTATGAGGAGAGGAGACTGGGCAGGCAAGGAAAAGAGGACTGTGATGAGAAGCCGGGGATGGGGAAGAGACAGGCCTGGGAAAGGGACAGGTTGGAGGGAATGAGGCAGACCAGGACCATCTTGTGCACTGATGGAGGCAGGGCTCTTGTGGAAAAAAACAGCATGATGATGATGTAATTAAAGACTGTATCATAATATATATGCATAAGGGGGCTGAATTAAAGTTGCCTAGGTAACCTTAATTTTCACTTTTCCTAACTTTTGGGTGCTTAACTTTGCAATCTCAATGTTCCTTTAACATGTTTGTTTTTTGTTGTTGTTTAATTTTTGTATAGTCTTTTGGACAAGGTGTGGCTTTAAAGGGCTTTAAAGGGTTAGACAATAACAGGGGCGAAGAAACTAAGAGGTATGGGCAGATGAAGATAGAGAGTGGAAGGTTGTTTCAGACTGCAGGAGCTGTAGAGAAGAAGGCTCTTGCGCCAACAGAATCTAGGCTACGGAGAGACCAAGGACGAGATCAATACCAAATGAGAAGAGAGAATGAGAAAATGAGAACTGGAGAGACAAATGCACGGCCAGATTTAAATCTGATAAAGGAAACACTTTTTAACAGAGATGTATAATTAACCTGTGAAACTCCATGCCACAAGATAGTGAGGCCAAGCACTTAGTGGGATTCCTGTTAGATCTGGATAATATATTGGGATGAGCACATATAACAGGAAGCATGGTTCAATGGTTAGTGCCCTCACCCAGGATTTGGGAGACCTGGGCTCAATTCCTTGCTCTGCCCCAGACTTCCTGTGTGAAGTTAGGCAAGTCACTTTGCCTCTCCCTGTCTCAGGGATAATCACACTGCCCTAGCTCACAGGTTTGTTGCAAGGATAAAAATGTTAAAGATTGTGAAGTGCTTTGAGAGCTACTAATGTAAAGTGCTATACAAGAGCTAGGTGCTATTATATAAACCCACTCACCCATCCATATATATATGTATATATGGGATGTAAACCCCCATTCTGCATGGCATAAGTTAGCCTCTAACCAACCAAGGTTAGGAAGAAACATTCCCTATGGGTGAAGTGCCCGCTCCAAGGTTTCTTCCGCTGAAGCATCTGGTCATACCTGCCAGCATCAGAGATGCTGGAGAATGTTGCTATAGCAGGTTTTGTGACTACAAAAGTCCTCCTCTTGTATAAGTCCCAGTGAAGCCAAAGGGGAGTTCTGCACATGCAGGCTTTATAGCAATGGGCCCAGGGTTCCTGAGAAGGCAGAAGCAAGCTCATGGAGAGCTTTAAACACCAGAAAGGCAATTCTGACCTGGGAGCCAGTGACCTTATCTGAAGCTAGAATGGGAGGTGATTGCATTTAACTGTGTATGTGAGAATATACTGCACACTAGCACTCCCACCATTGGCACCGAAGGTGGAGCTGCACCAGTGGGAGCGACAACAGGAAATTTTAGGCCAAACAGTCTAGTGTACGCAAGTGAGACACAATAATCCTAGGACCCTCGGGTGCCATTGTCACCCAGGGTGGATGTCTTCCTACAAAGACATGATCTAGTTCCACCAGAAGTTGCAGGCTTGATACAGCGATCACTGGATGAAGTTCTCTGGCCTGCATTATGTAGACCTAGATGATCATACTTGTCACCTTCTGGCCTTAAAACTTATATTCTAAGTCACAACTTCACTTTACCTTTGTTTTGATTTTTATATTTCTCCTGCACTTCCTGGTTCTGGGTGGAACTGGGAGAAATGGTGCAGAAATACCTATCCTTGTGAGATTTCCAGCCTGATATTGGGTGAGCCAAGGGCTGATAGGCCAGAGGAGCACCTGAATTTTCAAATACTTCTTCAAACTGAACCTTTGATGCTATCCATCTTTCTAAATCCAGATGACAAGGCACACGGCTGAGAAGCAGGTCAGGCTGCAAATCAAGGGCTCTACAGTACATGACAGCTTTGATTGGTATGTGATCTGTACGGAGCACATCGGAGACAAAAGACAGTGTCAGAATAATTGAATGAACATGGCTGGGCAGACCTACAAGTGCCGTTATCAGCTGTGGGAGGTATACCAGATCTGAGAAGCAGAACAGACCAGGTACCAGGAACCAGATATTAAGGTTAAATTCCTTACATAACTGGAATTTCACTATGTCCCATTAAGTTTTATTTGGGGCTTTTAAAATTGAATTTCTAGGTCTGGATGAAAAAAAAATTACCTAAGTATCATTGAGAGAAAATAATTAATTTACTGCACAGCAATTCAACTGTAAAATGTAAGAGGATAGAAAGACACCCATAGACCAAGCTGGAGGGAATGTATCATTTCAACTCCTATAGAGTCAATGATGATTTTAATTTCCCAGCTGGTTATTTTTTGGAGTCACTTAGGGAGGGAACAATTTCAGTATGGCTGGATCAGGAATTGCACATGCATTATTATTTATATTACAGTAGTTCCAATTAGGCTAGGTGCAGTACACACACATGCAGTAAGATTTCAGAGTAGCAGCCGTGTTAGTCTGTTTCAGCAAAATGAACAAGGAGTACTTGTGGCACGTTAGAGACTAGCACATTTATTTGAGCATAAGCTTTTGTGGGCTAAAACCCACTTCATCAGATGCATGCAGTGGAAAATACAGTAGGAAGATATATATACACAGAGAACCTGAAAAAATGGGTGTTGCCATACCAACTATAACGAGAGTAATTAGTTAAGGTGAGCTATTATCAGCAGGAGAAAAAAAACCTTTTGTAGTGATAATCAGGATGGCCCATTTGCAACAGTTGACAAGAAGGTGTGAGTAACAGTAGGGGGAAATATAAGCATGGGGAAATAGTTTTACTTTGTGTAATGACCCATCCACTCCCAGTCTTTATTCAAACCTAATTTTTGGTGTCCATTTTGCAAATTAATTCCAATTCAGCAGTTTCTTGTTGGAGTCTGTTTTTGAAGTTTTTTTGTTGTAGTATTGTGACTTTCAGGTCTGTAATTAAGCGACCAGGGAGACTGAAGTGTTCTCTAACTGGTTTTTGAATGTTATAATTAATCGATTACAGACCTAAAAGCTTATGCTCAAATAAATGTGTTAGTCTCTAAAGTGCCACAAGTACACCTCGTTCTACATACAATAAGAGACAGCCTTAACAGTTTATAATCTGAACATGCAAAGGGTGGGAGGGGAAACAGAGACAGAAGGGTGAAGTGATTTACCCAGGGTCACACAGCAGGTCAGTGGAAGAGCCAAGAATCGAATGCAGGTCTCTTGAGTCTGAGGCCAGCACAATCCCTAGCCGCTGGACCACACTGCCCCAACAGCCTAGCTCCTGTTCTGTGTATCTGATTATTATAACAATGATTCTCAGCAGCAGTGCTGGTTTTTCTTTTTCGTTTTTGTGATACTGGAATACATGTCAGGGGCTGGATTGACAGCCCTGGAAACGGTATTTCTCTTCCCAGAACAAGTATAGCATGGGCAGTGGCAGAGCAAGCAACCCTTCCAAAGGGCCAGCCAGCATACCTCAATCCTGGCTGGACCTTCTGTAGGTCCATGGTCCACTCACTCCTTGGCATTTCTGCTGAGATGCTAATGACAGGGACAATTGGCACCGGTTCTGGTGGTTTCTGTGACGTGGACATGTGTCCATCACAAACTAGACAGATCATTCAGGCCCTGAAGCAGCCACCGGCTGGTGATGAGATTTGGTCATGACTGTGTGGGCTGGATTTGCACAGGTCTTCCAAAGAAGGAAGACTCCAACACAGCCCCAGGGCCAGACCTGGTGAACGACCCTCAAAGTCTGCCCATTAAATTGGATTGAGGCTCCCTGCACTCACTCTGGAGTAACACCACTGACTTCCATGGAGTTACTCCAGACTTACCCCAGTGTAAGGGAGAAGTGAATCAGGCCCATTGAGCCTTATGCATTTTTTGCCACAACAGCACCCCAACCCTCAGATTTTGCCACGCATGCTCACAGCAAAGAGTACTTTAATGCATGAGTAGTTCCATTGCTTTCAAAGCGGCTTCTCATTGAGTAAGGTATCACAATCTAGTATCTCGCTACCCAATGCTGGTCACGGAGGCACAGTCTGGGTGGAAGAGATGCCCACGGGATGAATGCTTTATGGACCTTGTGATAAATGAAGGCAGAGAGGAGCTCCCTTTTATGGACACCCAGCCAGTTAGCTATAAAATCCCTCTTGGTAGCTGTTCTCTGCTTGCTTTACCTGTAAAGGGTTAAAAAAGTCCCCCAGGTAAAGAAAAGGGCACCTGACCAAAAGAGCCAATGGAAAGGCTAGAACTTTTTAAAATTGGGAAGGAAGCTTTCCCTGTGTGTCTGTGGTTGTTCTCTGGAGAGGGGGGAAACAGAGCAAAGTCAGGGCTATGACTAGGCTATAAGCAGCTTTAAGCCAGGTCTGAGAAATCATCAGATTGTACCTAGAATTACTTATTTGAAACCCCCCAAATATGTAAGTAAATTAGGAATGTTTAGAAAGATGCGATTAGGTTTATTTCTGTTTATTTTTTAAGGCTTGTGGATGTATCTGTGCTAATCCCAGATGCTTTTGTTTGCTTGTAACCTTTAAGCTGAACCCCCAAGAAAGCTATTTTGGGTGCTTACTTTTTGGAGTTGCTCTTTTAAAATCTAGCAAAAGCCTAAGTCCCAGATAGATCTTCTTCCTTTTTTGTTTTTAGTAAAATTTACCTTTTTAAAGAACAGGATTGGATTTTTGGTGTCCTAAGAGGTTTGTGCACATGTTGTTTGATTAGCTGGTAGCAACAGCTAATTTCCTTTGTTTTCTTTCTCAGCTCTTCCTCAGAGCGGGTGTGTGTGAAAGGCCCTGAGGATACCCCAGAGGGAAGAATTCCCAAGTGCTCCTTCCTGGGTCCAAGGGGATCTTTTGCATTTGGGTGTTGGCAGCATTTACCAAGCCAAGGTCAGAGAAAAACTGTAACCGTGGGAGTTTATTACAAGCCTGGAGTGGCCAATATTAATTTTTAGAATCCTTGCGGTCCCCGACCTGCACTTGAAGTGCCAGAGTGGGCCCTGACAGTCCTAGAGCACCTCCCAATCCCTTTTTAACATAGTAGTTGTCCCTTTTGTAGTACGTTGGCCACGCACTTGCTGAGAACGTGGGAGCCTCCTGGGTTCACAGCTGGCTTTGTAAAATCTACTTCATCAGGATTTGAAAAATGTGCCATGATCCAAGATAAACAGAGAGACACAAGTCGTGTAAAAAGACAAACCTCCTAAAGGGAGAGACCCAAGAGGAAACATTTAAAAGAACTTAATGTATAAAGCCCAGGCAAAAGGATGATTAAGGCCCGGATAGGAGAACTGGCTGCAATTCTTTGAAGGCTATAATCACCAAGTGAGAGATTAGGCTGGGGGGGCTAGGAACCAGTTTGAGGCCTATTATATAGACTGTGACATAGTCGACGAGAGAAAGTGAAGGAAGCACCACGGCTGGAGTCATTTAAAACAAGACTGGGCAAAGCATATTCGGAAAGGAACACGCCTGCCTAGCTGGAAGGAATAGTGAGGACTGGGCAGGGTGACCTGATAGAATCATAGAAACCAGATGGAACAATCCAATCAAAGTCTTTGCTACCAGGGTTCGGAGGAGCCATCACTCACATATTATACAACACCCTGTGCCAACACTATGCCAGCACATCAAAACATGAGACAGGCAAGTCTGGAGATGGCTGGTTTTCCATCCTCTTCTTTCAACAACTGCTTTCTGGTATCAGATTTGGGAAGCCCTGCAACTCAATATAATGCTGGGGCCTGATTTCTTCAGCAGTGTTTGTCTTTTACTGGAACTTGGTGCGCTCAGCACTTCCGAAAGTCAGGCTAATGGCCTTTTCAGTAATGTGTCTGTCAGGGCTTCCAAGACACTGACCCTTCAAACATACTCCGCTTAAAGTTCTTGGAGACAATTTGGCTCACTTCTGCTCACTAGTATGCTGATTTGCAAGAAGTCACCCATAACATAAGAGTACAGAACTAGCTTTCCATCCCTTTATGCAACCATCTGCTTAAATGTCCTTCATCATTATAGTGTGTGAGCACCTCCCATTACCTAAAAGATCATAGAATATTAGGGTTGGAAGAGACCTAAGGAGGTCATCTAGTCCAATCCCCTGCTCAAAGCAGGACCAACACAAACTAAATCATCCCAGCCAAGGCTTTGTCAAGATGGGCCTTAAAAACCACTAAGGATGGAGATTCCACTACCTCCCTAAGTAACCCATTACAGTGCTTCACCACCCTCCTAGTGAAATAGTGTTTCCTAATATCTAACCTAGGCCTCCCCCACTGCAACTTGAGACCATTGCTTCTTGTTCTGTCATCTGTCACCACTGAGAACAGCCGAGCTCCATCCTCTTTGGAACCCCCCTTCAGGTAGTTGAAGGCTGCTATCAAATCCCCCCTCACTCTTCTCTTCTGCAGACTAAATAACCCCAGTTCCCTCAGCTTCTCCTCATATGTCATGTGCCCCAGCCCCCTAATCATTTTCGTTGCTCTCTACTGGACTCTCTCCAATTTGTCCACATCCCTTCTGTAGTGGGAGGCCCAAAACTGGATGCAATACTCCACCAATACTCCACCTCACCAGTGCCGAATAGAGGGGAATAATCACTTCCCTCAATCTGCTGGCAATGCTCCTACTAATTCAGCCAAATATGCCATTGGACTTCTTGGCAATGAGGGCACACTGCTGACTCATATCTAGCTTCTTGTCCACTGTAATCCCCAGGTCCTTTAGCCAGATGATCATGTTCTAATGCTTTCCTGGTGAGTCAGCTACAGCCTGCCTTCAGGACAGAAAGCTCAGACCTCGATCCCTGGGAATGAGAAATAGCACAAGGTAGCCTGCATGTATTGTAAAAGACACCGCTGGTGGTGATTTGAGATTCATCTCAGATTCCATGAGCTGAGTTGTCTTGATGACTGACTGGACGTATATGGTGCTTTTTAATCCTGAAGGATCCAAAAATGCTTTATATATGGTGGTGGGATTTTCAAAAGCGCCAAAGTGCTCCGGCAATGTAAGTCTCATTGAAAGTTACACATAAATAAATATTGGAGGAGATGGGCCAAAAAGAGATGGTTTTCAGGTCCAGTTTATGTCAGGTTTCAGGTACTGGGTATGAGGCTGAATGTCAGCTGGTTCCACTGTGCCAAAGTCTTGCAAGCTGTTTTCATGAGATTTCAGCCTCATATGACCGGATTCTCATGAGATCAGTTTTCTTGTAATGTTTCCACTGCCTTAGAAAGTGGAAATCCCATAAGATCAGCCATTCTTTGAGATTTCACCTGCATCCCAGCTGGACCCAGAGAACAGGTCTCTTTGGCTATAACCCAGAATAAAACCCAAAAAGGTGAGTGTGGATAAGAGGAATCAAATCCTCACACCCTGAAATGCAAAGGAGTTTGAGGTTACAGGTTCTAGCTTTGACCAATAAATGTGAGGATCTTGTCACCAGTTACTAAAATGCAAACACCTCTGGGGTGTAACTCAGCAGCTGTTTAACACACCGCAACATTACACCACAGTTCTGGATAAAAAGCCACACCTGCTTTTTCTTAGGAGAGCAAATTCAGCTGATACTGCGTGGGGATTTCAGATAGGTAACTACCCCTTTTGCATGACGAAATTTACACATTATGCGCCCCAAATACAGCATCTTCAGAGCTCCACCCCCCCCACCTACAGCTGACATTTGTGTTTTCCATAAAAAAATGAAACTTTTAACCTACTTTTAACTCTTAGGCACCCCTAGAATACCAGTGCCTCATGGCATGTGCCTAATGTACCTAATTGGAAATCCAGCCCTGCCCTTTTGGGAGTTTGGGAAAGGAATCAAATGTAATAGTGTTCCCCTTGCAAAGAATGCCACAGACTTACGAGCAGGTTTTTCCATTTCATCTGAAAAAGGACATCTCCAGTAGCACAGAGCCCCTGAATGTCATCCTGTTGCATTGGGTCAGTACTGACTCAGAGGGAAGAGCACCCAAAAAACTATTTCCAGCAGTTTCCCCTCATGGTGTCCCATCCAAATCCTGAGCCTGTTTTGGGGTGGACTCGGTCATGGCCAGAGAGGTCCGGTGCCCTTTGCTGACGGGCCTCCGCGTCATCCAAAAGAAGCTGAATCCCATGTTCAAAACTTGCTTGCAAACACTGAAGACATCAACATGTAAGGCAGCGAGATTTGCCCTCCTGTCCCCGCTGGGTGACTTGGAACTGCAGCCATTAGAAAGAGGCATAGGTGAAAGCAGTGGCAGCTGGTGTCTCCTGCTAACCTGTGTACCGCCTTCACCCCAAGGCTCCAGTGCTTAATTTGCAATGAAAGAGGTACTGGGGCTCAAGCAATTAGGTGCTGGGGCTCAAGCAATTTTTTTACTTTCATAACTGATGCAGCAGGCCCAGAGGTGCTGGGGCTACTACCTGCCAAGCCTAGAGGTGCTGGGGCTCCGCCCTGGCACAAATTAAGCACCGCGTGGCTCCCTTTAAGCCCCCTCTTTATTGAGATTGTCCCAGAGGAGAGCCGACTGTGCCCTGTAAGAGCTGCTTTGAACTCTTCATGTGCTGCAGTGATGTATGAGTAGCTGAGTCCATTACTTAGAGGCTTTTAGAGCCCTAGCCTGGTGCAGCCTGTTACAGGAGGTCCTGATATGCCGGGTGTTTTGTTTACCGCATTCCTGAGAGCGCAGTCAGGCTGCAGCCCACAGAGACGGAGAGTCTCCCAGCCTGAGGTCTTGGGTTGCCTCACCGGGCTGCCTCACCGAGGGGAAGGGAGGCAGAACACCTCATATGTCGGAAACAGGCTCGAGCCATTCCGACAAGATCAGCGTGCGCTTCCCCGAGGGCCTGAGACCTGGTCTCTTGATGGCCCCAACGATCCCAAAGCTAGCAATCACCCCGCCTACCACTGCTGCCCCTCCAGCCACCGCTGGGGTCAAGCCCAGCAGCTGCTTAACGGCGCCCCAGTTCAGGAGAGTGAGGGAACAATACCGGCTCCAACTGAGCCCACAGGGGGAATGGAGGGAGGCTGAATGGAACGACTCCAGATGTTACTGTGGGCTGGCTGCTGGCGTTAATCAGTGGGTCTCCAGCCGCACAGCACCCCCTGCTGATACAGATGGGAGAGGCTACCCCCTGACGACCCAACGCCACTTCCTGCAGTACCTTATGCCTCCTTGCTCGCCACAATAGCACTGGCTAGCATGGAAATGCCTCTGGAGAAATGAGTGTGTGAGAAGAGCTAATCACGGCTGTTTAACCCCTGCTGCAAGTTCCGTGAGAGGGGACTTTTCCTCTGCCTCGCCACCGGCTCCTATACTCACAAAGCAGCACTGAGCGTGGGGAGATCACAGACCCACTACTATACTTATTCCTGGACGGGTGGATGCAAGGCCCAGGCATCTCCCTGGCCTTGTCACATTATGACACATCAATTCTGTCCAACTGAACAAAGTTTGAAAGGTGCCCCACTGCTTGTTGGAAGTGTGGGCTGTGGTGGGATAGAGTGGACTGTCACAGGCGGGGAGGAGGGGAAGGAAGGAAACCCCCTTTGAGAAGTGGGACTTACCAAGAAGCGGCCTTTAGAAAACCTGCCTGTCTCTGCACAGCCTCTCCCTCACCTGGCAAGTTCTCTTTCACTGAAAGCGTTGGCAGGAAATGCTGGTTCTTAGTATCCTTTTAGCAAAGCATGCTGGAAGTGGGAGAAGTCTGGGGCCCTATAAAATACAAGGTCCTCTCACTCAGTCTGTGCGAGTGGGGCAGCCATGCCAGGGGAATTGTACCGTAGGACTACGGGGAGAGGCAGCAAAAGAGAAAGAAGGTACTGAACTGGGGAACTTTGGACACATGGGCTGGGCTTGCTGGGTTCAAGACACAAAGGACTCCTCAGAAAGACAAAAGACTTGGGAAATGCTGAGCACCAGAATAGGTGGGGAAATGGGATGGAAAGCACCTGGGAGAGTTTGGTGGTGTAATAAACACCTACTGCTCCATCTGTGTCTTCCTGGCCCACCAGAGAGTACCTGGTGACATTTTGATGGCGGGAATGGGATGTCCCTCAGGGAAGAGGAATGAGCCAGAAGCTGAAGCCAAAAATGCCAGAGATGACTGTGGACACAGGAGATCGGCGGGATGCAGGATCTCAGTCTCCAGGTGAATGAGGAGGAAGTAGAAAGGACAATTAAAGAAGGTGGGTCAGGAGAAGAAATCAGGAGACTGACTGCTCCTGGGTCTGGGATTGACTTTCTTAGTGGAACACCTTTCTTAAGAGACAAGGAGTCTGCTCTTGACTTGAGAACCATCCTCAAGTAATGCCGGAGTCAGCACAAAAAAAAAGGGATAAAATGGAGGTCAGATGTAGGGAACTGCCGTCCCAGTTTGTAGAACTGAAGCAGTTTCCTGGTTCAGGGAGACTGTCTAGCAACTGAAGGGAAAGGACTGGGATGAATACCCTGCCTAGCGAGATAGAAACATTAGCCTCTACATCGACACCCAAATGGGACACTGTCAGTTTGAGGGAACCTGTCGAGAGGGGGGGCACTGACAGCCAAAACTACCCCACTATGTTTTGTGGCAGGGGAGAGACAGGCAATTTGAACGAATGGCAAGAACATGTGCCAGGCAGGCCACAAGGAGAACGGGCCATTTACTTGGTTCCCTTGTTGGCGGAGGAGGGCTTGGAGACACGTTATGTCATGAGTGAGGATGGGGTGGAATGACTATGCAGAATTGAGAAAGCTGGTTTTATGGAAATATTGAATTACAGAGGAAACTTAGCTGTAGATCTGGCCAGCTGAGCTACCAGCAGGCTAAATTCCCACTGAGACACAGGCATGTCTGACCAGTTGGGAGAAGCATCGCTTGCAGCCAGACCATAAGACCAAGAAGAAGAGCCTTGATAAATTGGTCCAGGAACAGTTCATGACCATTTTGGGGAAGGGAGTCTGTAGCTGGGTTCCAGAACAGCAACCACAGACTGGCCTAGACCTGGTAATGTGGGCACAGACTTATCTGAAGATCCACCAATCACCACCACCACCAAGCACTGTTCAGGTTCCTCTCATGACTTTGTGGGGCACTAAGAGAATTAACGCGGCAAGCAGGAGATAGCCCAAAGGAAAAGGCTGTGTGTGAAGGACTGTACTACTCCTTGAAGAGATGTCCAGGAACTCACATTCTAAACAGCCTGGGTACAATGAAGGAGGCACCCTGCTCTGCCAGAGGGCTGGCCTATTTAAACGAAACAGGAAGCTGACCAGGAGACAGGGGACGAGAAGCCATCCAGGTTGCCAGGGCTGGTGATCTCTCTGTCCTGCTCTAGACTAGCCTGAGCAGGTGCAGATCCTTTGTTTTTGGATTTGTTTGGGAGCTGTGAGCCAGATTCCTGAGATAAGAGCCTTTGAACAGTTATGCCAAATGCTCCTTCCATGAGGCTTTAATAAAAGAGTCGCTCTTATTTGGATTACTTTGTTTTGGCTTCTCACTTTTCCGATCTATGCATGCCAACTTATTCACGCTCAGTTTGGAATCTGGAGGCGGAGCTCACCCTGCAATGCCACACCTGGTCACAAGGGGGCATGTAGGGCTAGCCCACGCTGTTACAGGGTGATACATTTAAGAGCAAACGGAAAGTGGCCAATCCAGGAGACAAGAGGAAAGGTGGAAGCAATGCTGGGAGGAAGCAGTGCAGAGAAGCGTGTGCTAAAGGCAGCCAGAGGGCAAGGTGTGCTGTACTCTATGGGAATACACAGGCCACGGCTTTCCTACTTAGAGACTATGGACTCCTCAGAAAGACAAGACTTTGAGCACATGGAGCACCAGAACTTGGGGGGAAATGGGACCGAATACAACTGGGTGAGTTTGATGGTGCAGAAAAGGAAGAACCAGGTAGATCGGTTCCCAAGCATGTAGGTATTTATTCCACCATTTCCATTACTGGGCAAGTCATCCTGGCCCACCGGTGAGCACCCGGTGACATTTTGGTTTTAGAGGTGGGACTTGAACCCAGGACACTAAGGGAGATTACAACCTCAATGCAAAAAGATCCCGGCCTAAGTCAGAGAAGGGGAAGGTGCCATTTGTTGTTATTGGAATCAGATAGGACACAGAGCCTGCCACTGATTGTTTTGGGTAATTTGGGAACAGCTGTCAAAGGAAGACGCCACTGTGAATGGAGAAACACCAAGGGGTAGAAATTAGAAGATTGTTAGAGGAAGAAGAATTGGAAGTGGAAGACTTACAGAATACATTGCTGAATCTGGGACAGTTTCAGTCTCTGAAGGTTTCTTTCCTTCAATCCCTATAGAGCACCAGTAAAGGGGGTGAAAATCACTTTTGTTTTGTCCCATCTTGTGTGTGTTAGAAAAGGATTTATGCTGTGATGTGGGGGGGGGGTCACAATGCAAACAGTTACTGATTCCAACAGTTTTCAGGGAAATGATCCTCAAAGCAGGATATAGCATTCCTTGGGTTGAGCACATAGGGCAGATGAAAATATATGTTAGAATCTCCAGAAGATTTTACTGGCCTGACATGGATCAGCAAGTGTATGAATACATCAGAACCTACCAGGAGTGTTAGAAAGTTGCCCCGGGAAGAAAAAGTGATTGGGCATCCCTTATTCCATTACGGGTAATTGATAGGCCATTCTCTCGAACAACCATGGACCTATCACTCCCATGGAGTGAAGTTGCTCAGGGTACCGCTATACCTTGGTAATTGACTTTGCTACCTGCTACCTCCCCTGCAATAGAGGGAGGGGCTATTTATCTACTGCAGGTGAGAGATCGACAGGCAGAAATGAGAGCATTAGCCCCAGAAAACCAGAAGATCCAGTATAATTGCAAGACAATAATAAGGGTATTTGCACAGAGGCGCTCCGGGGCTGGAGCACCCATGGAAAAAATTAGTGGGTGCTCAGCACCCGCCGGCTGCCCCGCGGGTCAGTGTCTCCCCCTCCTGCCCGCCAGTGGCCCCATCAATTGGCTCCTCTCCCTCCCTCCCAGCCGCCGCGATCAGCTGTTCCATGGCGTGCAGGAGGTGCTGGGGGCTGGGGAGGTAGAGGAGCAGGGGCAGGAAGAGGCGGGGGAGAGGGAAGAAAGAGGTGGGGTGGGGCAGTGGTGGGGGCTTGGAGGAAAGGGAGGGGTGGGTTGGGGGCCTGGGGTGGAATGGGGGGTCAAGCACCCCTCTGGGATCTGAGTAAGTCTGCACCTATGAATTTGCACCAAGGGGTCTGTGGCAGGGGAATTGAATCCAAGGCTAGACCATCCTTCCTCTCTAAAACGTAAATGCCCAAAAGGTCTAGAAAAACTCCTGTGCTATGATTCCTGAATATGCAGGGAAGGGTGACTAATGCACCTCTTTAGGAATATGCTCGGGTGCTATCAGACAATGCCCTCCCGAAGTTTATGGAACAATGCTTTGTCTTCTGTTGCATCCAATGACTCTAGGCACCAGCCACAGTGCCCCCTTTTGGAGGAGCTAGGAGTGGCCCTCACAAGGGGGGCAGAGTTAGGATTAAGATGCGGGGCCTTGCCAAAGGAGAGAGCAGAGGGCTGAATACAGGCTGTAGACACCCTCCTCCCTAGAAAGGAATTTGGGGTGGGGCATGAGGAAACAACCCAGGCTTCCTCTTGGTGATTAAAATGGATGTGAGATTACAGCACCGGATCAGGACAGATTAAACGAGCCATCTGTCCGCTGCAGGGCTGGGGGGGGGGCGATCCCTCAGCTGAGTCCGATGAGCTGCGTGTGGTGCTGCGACCCCACAGCCGGGACCCTTACAATTTACTGCTGTCAGGTATCACGGCCTGTGCACTCAGCCCCCTGCCTATCTTGTCTCCAAGAGCCCTTTGAAGGGAACCAGGCTCTAAATCTAATCAGCCACAGATAACCAAACTAACAGCCCTGGCACCGGGGAGGGGAAGGAATTTCCCTCACTCCCTCTCCCCCCTTCAAGAGAGTATTGGCTGTAGGACTTCTCCACCTGACAACCTGGCTCAGGCCTGGCCTACACTAAAAAGCTAGATCGACCCACCTATGTTGCTCAGGGTGGGAAAAATCCGCCCCTCTGAGCCACACGGTTAAGCTGACCTAACCCCCGGTGTAGGCAGCACACGGTTGATGAAGAATTCTTCTCTCAGGGAGGTGCATTCCCTGCACTGATGGGAGAACCCCTCCCAACGGTATAGGTAGTGCCTACTCGGAAGCTGTGTGCCGCTGTAGCATTTCAAGTGCAGAGCTGCCCTCCGTAACGACGTTTGGCCAGAGGACGTGGGAAAAGTGATTGGGGATGGCTATGGAACCAGGTGATGGCGTTCAGAGGGTTCGTCCACCTCTTGTCACGGTTGTGCAAATGGGTAAAAAGTATTTTTGCAGAGTTTCTGTTCGCGTTTTGGGGCTGTGTGGGGGAGAACAGAGTTTCTCATTTTGTCTGACCTGGGTTGTCTTGCCCTAGTTCTGCTGTGAGGAATGGGAAGGATCATAAGAACTGCCTGACTGGATCAGACTCAAGGTCCATCTAGCCAGTGCCAGCTGCTTCAGAGGAAGATGCTACAACCCCACAACAGGCAGATGTGAGATAATCTGCCCCTCCCCACATGGGTCTCGTTCTGATCTCTAATAGTTAGAGATTGACTAAACCCTGAAGCAGGAAGCTCAATATCCCTGCTAACATCCTTGAGGTCATTAATGATAACTCTGGATATTCTTGAGTTTTGATCAGAACTGCAAGATCTGATGACGTGTGGGCTCCTTTCCCCACGGGTAGCACAGGTGTCCAACAGCTTTGCACTGGCCCAAGCACTAGAAAATGCGCATCTAGGAACAATCCAGCCTAGAAGAGAGATAGGCCAGTGATCTACCAGAGCTTTTCCAGCTGTACCATCTGTGATTCTTTCCATAGCAGGGTTGGGGTTTTTTTGCTTAACAGTTCAATTGTCAGAGAGAAAACAGAATTACAAAACCCTCTCTCGTTTGGCTTTCCCTTTTGCTGCAAGCGGGAATGCCGGGCTGCTGTTTGTAACCAAGAGTCTTGTTGCTGTGGGGATTATCGACAGGGATGTGGACTGGAAAAACCTAATCTCTTTCCTGCCAAACTTTGTGCTTATCTGTAAACCAAGAAAGCCATGGTGGGATTTTTTAGTACCTTTCAGTGATTAATGAGTTCACAGAGTGGCTGCTTCTCTGTTGTTGTTTTTTTTTTTCCATTCAGGCGTCGAACGTGAGAAAACTTTTTGTGGAAACAGAGTGCCTCAGAGCAGTCCTGCCTGGCCATATAATTGGGGCACTAGGACTTGGGGAAACTTGGGTTAAATTCCCTGCTTTGCCACAGGCTTCCTCTGTGACCCTGTGGACAAGTCACTTAGCTTCTCTGTGCCTTGGTTCCCCATCTGCACTGGGGATAATAGCACTGTCGTAGCACAGAGGGGTGCCACGAGGGTAAATCCATTGAAGGTGGTGAAGTGCTCAGATGCGACTGAGCTATCAATCAGGCACCTTTCCCCACTGTATTCACTTCGAATTACAATGCCGCAGTAAGCGACGTACGCAGTCCTCAGGCGAGAACGTGGGAGCAGCGACCCAAGTAGCTGCACAGTTATCTACATTGGGGCCACCCTATGATTTCCCAGGCCCCAAGGCTTTTCTGCAAGCCTTCCCTGTAGGTGTGGGGGGGGGGTGTTTCAGGAAGCTGTTAGATTCGTAAAGGTCTCCCCATAAAGAGAGAGGGGAAGGGAGTGTATTTACACTCCACACATACTTTCAGGAATGAAGCAAGGCAGCGGGGCGGGGCTCATGGTGCTGGGAATGCAGAGGGGCAGTACCAGCTGCTCCAGGAGCTGGACTGCATGGGAGATCCACAAACAATGGGTCCTTCTAGCCAGCACAATTGTGTTGGGAACACCCAGCTGCACTAGGCAGGTGGCGCAGACGTGGCAAAGAGGTCTTGTGGGCATGAACCAACCAAGATAGCCAGTCGCTACCAAGGAGTCTCCTCTTTCCCAGTCCTGTGCCTAAAGCCTACAACTGTCCTCCCGCCCCTAACGTCCAGCCCTGTTTCGGAGCCCCGGGAAGCAGCCTCATTTCTGCATCTCTCAATAGCCAGCGTTTGCTCATTGCTGTAATAACAGGCAAACCAGCCTCCCCCCACTCCACCCCAGCATCTCAGCCCATTAGTGTCATCATGGGACACTCCAGCCACCAGCCTATGACAGACACCAGGGCTGGACTGAGGCCACCCCGGACCCTGGACGCATCCCTGCGTGCGGCCCTGCTGTGATCCCAGGAGCTGCTTGGAGTGGTGGTAGCAGGGCCAACCCACACACAGCCCTCTGCTGGGGGGCGGCTAGGGGGCTCAGCTGGCCTTCCAGTGGGCTGGGCTCTAGTCTAGAAAGAGGGAAGTGTCTGCCCTTGACATCAGAACAGAGGGCTGTGGGTGGGGTGGGGTGGGGCGGCGGGGGGCACTGTCACCCCCATGAGAACAGTGTCAGTGACCCCCCACAACAGCCACCCCTCTGTCCCCCCCACCTCCTTACACAGAGCCCTCTGCTGGTTGGCTGGAAAGCAGCCCCCCGCAATACCCACAGAGCCCTCTGCTCAAGAAGGTTGTGGGGTGGTTGTCTCTTCCAACGCCACCCACAGCCTGGAGCCCCAGGCCAGAGAGGAGAGAGAATAGCTGGCTGCAGCAGCAGGTCAGGGAGCTCCCTTCCCTCCTTGGCTGGTAGTAGTGCCCGGCCAGGCCAGGGAAGAGGGTGGTCCCTGGCTTGCTCAAAGAACAGTGGGTGCTTTCGGGGTTGGGCCACTGCCCACATCCTGATGGGCCTACCCAGAGATGAGTGGGCAGGGCAGGCAGGCAGGGAAATCCAGCCCCCTGGAGAGATGGGCTGGGGCCCCTTCCTCCCTCAGCATGTCCCACAAAGGCCAGCAACAGCCTCCCCCATGGACTGGCTCCCAGCTGGGTGAGGTGGTGGTGGATCTGCTATGGGGAAGGGAGGCTTGCCCACCTCCAGGAGCCTCTTGGATCCGATTGCCTTCTGTGGCTCCTCGTGGGTTCCCATTGCATGATCCCCAAGGCCTGTTGCATCTCAAGGATAAACCGGCTCCGGCAAAAGCTCACCGCGCACAAAAGGGGACAATGCTGGCACCGGTTGTCATTTACTCTCCCACCACTCCTTGGTGATGCTTGTCTCCCTGTCCTGCCGCCCACAGGACATGCCTCTGGCTTCCCCCTGGGAAATCTGTTTGACGTGAGGATTGTCAATGAAACCTCCTGGACTGTTTAAAGAATCCCCCTCATCAAAGCAGTTCTCTTTGCAATGCTTGGGCAGGGACAGAACTTCCCCACTAACAGATGTCACGAAGGCATGAGTCTTAAATGTTGCAGCTTCCTGGCGCCCGCCCTGGCTCACCAGAGCTTTGAGCAGGGAATCCCTATCATTTATTTCAGGGACTCTTAAAACTGCTTGTCCTGCAGCAGCATTCATGTGTGTGTGTGTGTGTGTGTGTGTGTGTTTGCAATTCCTCTTCAGTTCCAGAGCAGCCTGACTTGCCACTGATGGTTATTTCACAATGAATGATGGTGTGAGGGGAAAACATGGCTGGTTGGAGCCAATGGCAAAGCGCAAAAGGGGAGTCTCGCTCTCTCGAGTGCAGCGGACGCTATAATACATGACATACATGCTCAACGAACAGGACTCACTTTCTCTGCAGCTGTATGCAGCTGCCTCTGGGGTGGAGGATGGCAGCCTCTTTAACAATGCACGGCCACAGTCATCTTTCCTCCCCAGTGTCAGAATCCATCTTACAGCTATTATTTATTTGTACAATAGTAGCACCTACAAGGCCTTAACAAGATGGTGGCCGCATTGTGCTAAAGACAGGAAAAGGGGGTGGAAGAGTCAGAGAGGTGAAGTGACTTGCCCAAGTTCACAAAGTAGCAGAGTTTGGAATAGAAGTCAGGTCTTCGGGGTCCCACTCCAATTCACTATACCTTGCTGCCTTCCAAAGTGCACAGCTTTAATTAAATTGGCATGAAGCTGAACGGGTGGAGCTAAAAACTTATTGTACAGCTTGATAGCTCCACTCCCTCGGTTATACATCGTCTTAGCTCCACCCCTTCAGCTATCCACCTTCTTAGCTCCACCCACTCGGTTATACACCTTCTTAGCACAACCTCCAGAACGAAATCACTAGCGAGGCAGAAGCAGCTCAGATCTTTGACTAATGAGTCAAGCAAAACATTCTTTCCCCCTATATTTCATGTTGTGGTTTGTTTGAATCTACCGGCATCATATAAAAAAAAATAGCCTGGTCAATTCACCTCGTGTTTCAAAAGCCATTTAACACCTCTCATGCCCCTCCAGCAAGAACATTAACCCTTAAATAACCTGGAGCCCAAAGGGCAGCAGAGGAAACCTTCCCCGCCCCTCACCCTCCCAGAGGACATTAACCCCTACAGCGCTGTAGGGAATTTTCAAACCATATCAGTGTGGTGTTCAAAAATGTGAAGGATGCAGCGTCTCCTAGGACTTGCAGCTCTGGGGTGAGAGCGCCACCAGAATAAACTAGAAGAGGATGCTCTGACAGGCAGCTCTTTGCTCATGTTTATCCCCCATTACATTTTCAATGCTGTAGTTTTGATAGTCATTTTTTCTGCCCATTGCTTACTGGAGCAGTAACTGATTCATGAAGGAAGCAATAGAAGCAGCAGGGAACAGACACGTGGGACAGTGAATTCTTACCCAGTTGTGTATCAGTGGCCAAACATCATAAAGATCTGATTTAATGCATGGCACAATGGCCTTGCTTCAAGGAGATGGATAACATCAACTCAGATCTCCCAGAACTGGTTCAGAGAACGGCTAAGGTCAAGCTGTTCTCACAAAAGAAAATCAAGGAGAGTCTCCATTGACTTTCCATACGCAGCACCTGTTCCGGTCAAAAGCTCAAGGCAGGAATCTTGGGGGATGCGGGGATGAATAATGTCTGTTGCTGGAGTGTTTTTGGCTCATGGTGAATTAGTAGGAGCTTTGCTTTGCTACGAACTGGCAGAGCATAAAACCTTCCCTTTCAGTATTGCCAATCCCAAGCATTCAAACATCCTGTGTCAGGCATCCAAAAAATCATGAGATTGGCTTAACATAATAAGATTTTTTTAAAAATAAAAAGAACCCAAAATCTGTTATTTGGTTTTTGAGCCCGTGGGATGCCCTTGGGCCACACGCAAAGCATTTCTTAAGCAACCAGAAGAACTAGAATTGTACTTTTCTTTTTTAAATGAAAGCTGAGAGTCTTCAGTATTCCCATGACTCCAGAGGCTGAGATGCGAAGTATAACACCAAATATCACAAGAGTTGGCAACACTGTCCCATGCCTCAGATAAAGGAAGGCTCCTGTTGCTCCAACAGGGCCAAGAGGAGTTTAGGCCTGTGTCTGGTGTGTGGCATGCTGGGTATTGTGGGTAGGCCTGGCAAAACTCCTTTTATATAGGCACAGCCGTAGAAGCCTCAATCCACCCAGAAGCTCCCTAAATATGCCTGGAGTAATAGGTATAAAGCGCCAGCTCCCGGAGCGTTTTGCTTTGCTACGAACTGGCAGAGCATAAAACCTACCCTTTCAATATTGCCAATCCCAAGCATTGGAGGCAGGTAACTCTTTAGAGGTTGATAACGGCAAGGGCAGAGAGGACGGACACACAAAGGCAACCATCTCCAGGACCATGGGCATGAAAGAAGCCCCAGTGTGACGTGTTTGGGTGTAGAATGGGTTTTCCTCTCTAGAACCAACATGGGTTTGGCTGATAACTCTGGAGCACAGCAGTTGTGGTTCTTTAACCCCCAGCAGGACTACAGCTAGTGCTTCATTTGTGCCAGGGCTTGTCAGGGCTGAGCTCCGGCATCTATAGGCTTGACAGTTCATAGCCCCGGCACCTCTGGGCTTGCTGCATCAGCTATGAATGTAGAAAAGGTACTTGAGCCCTGACACCTCTTTCATTAAAAATAAAGTACTGACCACAGCCTCTCAAAGATTCTGGAAAACCTGCTGGCTTCTTTCTTCAAGGCAGGGGTGCCAGAATGGGGATGGGGGAGGAAGGGGGGTCAGTGGCCTCATCACTTTTAAAAGTGGGAGGGCTAAGAGGCAGTGCAGGAGCTGGGCCGCAGGGGAAGAGGCACTGTGAGGGTGGGGCGATGCGAAGACAGAGGCTTGGGCAGAAGGGGTGGCATGGGGGGTGGGGGCTCAGGGGGAAGGGGCGGGGCAGGGGACAGGGCCATGGTTTGTGTGCTGGTGGCCCCCTAACTTTTTGGAGGTTCCGCTGCTCCTTCTTCAAGAGTGCCATGGAGGTCTTGGAGTCAGCTTTCTGCATGGCTGACAGCTGTCCAGGTCTCATTGCTGAGCTCCAGTGACCCTTCTCGATTGCAATATATGTGATATTCCACCGCTTTACCTCTCCTCTCCTACCACCAATGCTCCCCACTGCAAGCACCGCCCTTGCACCTGCCTGGGCCTTGCACGACCTCCTCAGCACGGTTAGATATAATTTAAGCTCCTTTGTGCTCTCCATGGTCTGGGGTCTTCCTGGTTGCAGGTTAAAGTTGAAGCAGCCGTGGGAAGTTTTTCCTAATTTCCAGCCTAAACCGCCCTTGCTGCAACTTAAGCCCATTTCTTCAAAAACTTTAAAAATAGCTAAATGCTGTTCTACTTAAAATCACCTGCACTTCTTCTTATTGTGCAGAGCAGCAGTTCTCAGCCCTTGGCCGCATGCAGCCCAATTAGCAGAAGACACAGCTGTGGCCCAGCTGTGTGCTAAAAAAAATTCAAAATTTGCTGCTCTGTTCTGAAAGGGGGCTGGGCTGGCTGAGGGGGAGACAGCGTCTGGCAGCCTGCTGGAGCGCTCCTGCCGGCAGGAGCCTCGTGAGTGCCGTGGGTGGCAGGGTGCGGGAGAGTGGGTCTCTGGGCAGGTTTGTGGGGATGAGGGCCATATCTGGGCAGCTTGGGTCTGTGGAGGGGAGCGGAGGGGAGTGACCTGGGGCTCCTCTGGGCAGGTGGCGAGGGCGGGGGGGGGCGCTCCGGGCTTCAGTGAGCCTGGGGCTCCTCTGTGCAGGTTGAGGTGGGGAAACACTTGGGGCTTCGGCCAGCCGGGGCTCCTCCAGCTGAGGGGTGGGGAGGTGCTTGGGGCTTCTCCGGGTGGGGGGCTTGGGGCTCCAGCTGTGGGGGGGGTGTAGTGAGGGGTCTTGGGGCTCCGGCTGCTGGGGAGTTGGGATGGCGGAAGGGGTGGAGTCTGGGGCTAGCCTCCCCAAAGGGGGGCTCCACCCGCTGCCCATATGCCTGCCGCTCGCTTCCGGCATCCCTCCTCAGTCACCCACCCACTGCTCGTCTCCTCTCACCCCCCCACACCCGCCGCTCGCCTCCTCACTCCCCTGCCCCTGCTGATGCTTTGCCCCGCTCCCGCCCAGGAAACTGCCGTGGCTGCAGGGAAACCCCCTCGTGGCCGCATGAGGCCACGGTGGCCCGCTTGAGAAACGGTGGACTAGATGACCCTTGCGGTCCCTTCTCACCCTGGGGTTCTATGCATCTAAGCAATGATCCCTGCTCTGAGAAGCATCATTTACTCTCATAGCTCTAAACAAAAGCCTCTGTATGTACATCTGGCAACGATAAATCTTGAAGTCAGAATCTGCTTATTTTATCCACAATAGATGGTTAAGCTGAGGCCCCGAGAGGTCATGCATCTTACTCAAGGTCACAGTGAATCAAAGGAAGAGCCAGGAGTCAGACCTAGGATTCCAGCACAGTATCTTCCTTTCCAGCCAGCAGATCCTTCCTTATTACCATCTCCTATTTCAATTTGACAGACCAATAAAGATACCAGATAACAGAGATTGTTTTATAGGAATATTTTAATCTTGATGTGACATTCCCAGAGTTAACTCCCGCCCTGATCCTCAAGGATGATGCTTATTTGCTTTTACCATGTACATAAATTTCTGTGTTATATGCCAGGTGAAGATGATACACCCCTGTAAAAAAATGAACTGCAGATTTTGCTTTTGCCTCATTAGCCACCTACAGGAGTTCTAAGATGCCTTCCTTTCCTGTTTGGGTGGGTATGCACCTTAACAATCCACAGAGCAATTATAGTTGGCATAGTGGGTTTGCAGGTATTGAACCCCGCAATGTAGCTGACAGCTGTCCAGGTCCCCTCCTCCCCGATACAGAAGACATCCCACATTCTGATCCACAGGTTACTAATTAAAAAAAATATTTTCCATTTTTATTTTGCTTGGACATTAAAGCTGGAGCCTGGTTCTCCACTGTCTGCACTTTGCATGGAGTGTGTATCAAATGATACCATGGATGTAAATGCTGACACCAATCACAAGGCACTGGAGGATCAGGTCCTCGGATCTGAATGTTCAGAAGTGCTCAGCCCTGCACATTGAGGCCAGATTTTCATACAAGCTCAGCTCACATGTAGGCATCAAACTAAGTGGCCACATTTTCCAGAGGTGGTAGGTTGGGTGCTGAGCAGTTTGAAAAAGCTGGTGCTTAAGCATCTAAATGGAAGCAGTGCTTTTCTGAAAATCTGGCCCTGCTTGACCTGATTGAGTGCCCCCCCGCCTAGGAGCCGGACCTGCTGGCTGCTTCCGGGGTGCAGCACGGTGCCCCAGGACAGGTGTCTGCCTTAGTGCCACAGCACAGCCAAGTGGACCTTTAATAGTGTGATTGGTGGTGCTGACTGGAGCCGGCAGGGTCCCTTTTCGACTGGTTGTTCCAGTCGAAAACCGGACACCTGGTGACCCTACGTTGTTCCCAGGGCTGGTTGTAGACCAAATGGCACCCCAGGCAAGGAGCATCTTTGCCCCTCCCTGTTGTTAAACTTTCAAATACCTTATTTTTTATTGCATTTGTAGCCCATTTCCCGACTATGATGCACGATTTGCATGCCTGATTTATCCCTGTCATATAAGACGATAGATTTGCTCACTGGGATCTGTAAATCTGTATTTATTCATGCACAGCATCCCAAGCCTGGCATCTCCCAAGCCTGGCACCCCAGGTGGTCACCTGGATCGCCTCCCCCTAAATCCAGCCATGATTGTTTCCCTCTGGTGGGGGCTGGGCCTCTCGAGAGGCTGATGAAAGTGCTGCAGCCTTGGCTAACAGAAGTGGCTGTTTTAGCTCAGGAGGAGAAGGCTCATGCTTTAAGATCCCTCAGGTTTGATCCCGCTGCCGACACCTCACCCAGGGGACACAGCATTGTACACGCGCCCGGCTGAGACCTGGAACGCTGGGGCAACGTGAATGTCCATTTAGAAGTTCTTTCAGTGTTTATAATCGGAGGTACTTTGAGTAACTGGTGCACTGGAATTTTAAAAATATTCCTTTTATTTTGAGAGTGTCTCATTAAAAGACCTGGTGACTACAGTAGTATTTTATTCACCCTCTTAATAATACAAGCCTCACAGCTTCAGGGAAACTAGAACAGTGGGGCCCAAAATTTTCCCCTTTGCCAGTAATGGAATGTGTCCGTGCCCCTCCGGGATGGGAGCGGGGGCCAAGCTGCATCCAGAAGTGGGGCTGTGGCCATGGCTGGGGCCAGGATCTGGGAACGGAGCTGGGGGCTGGGAGTGGGGTTGGAGAGGAGCTGGGGACAGAGCACGGCTGGCTGGCGCTCCCTCCGTGCCCCCCGGTGGGGGCTGCCCTGAGTACTCCTGCGCCCCCCGGACATTCCTCTGCACCCCCCTAGGGGGACGCAGTTTGGGGCCTACTGAGCTAGAGGGAATTGTCTAGTGTGTACCGTTAATGTGCAACATTCCCTGTCAGAAAAACCTATGAGAACAACCTCGCTGCTACCACATGTACAGGGGTCTATTAAATAGGGGAAGAGACCTATCCTGGATTAGGATGTCTGGGGGAGGACGTCAATGCAGATAAATGGGAGAGTCCTCTCTCTAGTGGTCATTATATGAAACAACTCCTTTCATTGCCTGCAATCGCTTTCCATGGACCCTTTTGAATTTCCAGACTGGTAAATTATTGATGTAAATGATGAGGACTGGTAAATTGGTGGTGACTCCATCAAGATTTGCCTTTAAAGCAGAATTCAAACCCTTTTGCTGCACACTTTAATGAAGGATTTTAGTTTTCCAAATTTGGCACAATAACTCTTCAGGCCTCAACTGAATTTGGTAAATGGAACATTTCTAGGATGATTGCAAAACTACTTTGACAGAAATATCATGGAAAATTTCCCAAGGCACAGGACAGTTAGGTGACATCGCTGGAGACTGTGGTAGAGTCTGGATTAGAACGCAAATCTTCTGAGTAGACTCCTGGTCCTGACTAATTTTTAAGCCCAACCTAGACCAGAACCAGCCCCAGCCCCAAACCCAAGCCTGAGAGGTTCAGATCTTTTCCCATCCTTTTCCCCTGAACCTGACCTCCTGCCCATGGGGTCGGTGCTGTCATGTACTTCTGTACCAGATATGGCCTGGCTACAGAGCTTGCTTATACACACCAGATATATTCATCATGAATTCCTTTAATGCTGTGTCCACTATGGTTAACTTTAGCTGAAATGTTTCAGAGTAGCAGCCGTGTTAGTCTGTATTCGCAAAAAGAAAAGGAGGACTTGTGGCACTTTAGAGACTAACAAATTTATTTGAGCATAAGCTTTCGTGAGCTACAGCTCACTTCATCGGATGCATTCAGCTTTAGCTGAAATAAGGCCTTTGACACGCAGTGCCACCTAGTGGCTGAACAGTATAGTACAGTTTGCTATTGCATTAGAGGCCTGGTGGTGGTTTCATGCCCTGGTGTGGCCGCGCCGTGTGCCCTGTGCTTGCTGACCACCGCACTGCAGAGTGAGGCTCTGCAACTCCTCAGCACGCTCATGGCACAGCGAGGTGGTAGCGGCTGGCAGGAGAGGGGCACGCCAAAGCTGCCAGGCAAGAGGAGAACCAATCTGAACCCAATGGGGTCAGGTTGTTTTCCCACCTGACTCGACCTGGACTCAACACTTGTAGTGGGGTCCCATCAGGTTTGGATCAGGAGCCCCCTCATGAGCCTTAGTGCTCCCCAGTTGTCATTCCCCTTGTGTCCAGCTAGAGATCACCCCTATCTTCTCCCATTTTGCTAGTTTCTAGTTTAATCCCGTCCCCACCTAGCAGGAACCTCCTGGCCTGGCTGAGATGTGTCAGCAGGATGGTATAGGAATTAGTGGCAGTACCTGTAGCCTGACAGTACATCCCCCTTATCTTCTCCCCGGCACAAGTAACGCCACTGTTTAGTAGCTGCTTTAAGAATGATGCAGCAGATTCATAAATGCACCCATTAACATGGCAGAAATCAGGCAACAGGGGCAGCATGAGGGAGCGTTGTGGCAAGGAATCCACCTCCCCTCCCATCCCTTTAACGCTGGGAGCTGCTCTGCATCCTCACCCTGCATCTTGGCCCCCAACACATCATTCGTCTAGTGCCCATCAGTCAACTCGAGCTGCTGCTGGAGTCTGCTCCATTTGACAGGTTTCAGAGTACTCCTTTTCTTTTTGCGAGTACCATTTGAGTGTCACTGATTAAAACAGAGCCTGTTGCCTCACTCCCTGTTGCATTAGAGGAGGATGGGGTCTTGACAGCATGAGATGGGAAAAGCCTCAAAAGATGGCCCATCGGATGCCTTGACTGAACTGGGCTGGAAAGAAAGTGATCTGAAAAAAGCATGGTGTGTATCACAACCTGGGAGCAGCATCTTTGATAAGACAGTGCTTAAAGTGTGTCCCTCAGTGACCCAGCTGGATTTTTGTTCAGGGTCTTTGACCCCTTGTGTTCTCCCCACCCCCAAACTTTCCTGTCTCAGTGAATCCATCCCTCTATCCATGTCCTTCCACCAAGCTCAGCACATAGTATTTTACGGGAAATTCATCCAAGGCTTCTTTTACTTCTGACCTCCACTGTGGCCACAAATTCCCACCTGGAACAGCCTTCTTCATGGCATGTCTGCCCTGCCTTTTAGAGACGTTATGTCTGGCACAAGATTTGCTGTGTTTCTGGTGGGGTATATAGCACCAATGGCTAGATGGGTCATCTTTAACCAATAGCTTGCCAGGGACCTGTGCCCTGTCCTTTCAGGCCCAAATCCAACCACAATGATCTGTGCATTTGCCTCCTCCAGGCTAAGCTATTGCAACAGGCTGGAACTGAGGCTGGGTCTGAAGGCTACCAGCCAACTGCAGCTGATGTAGTGCTCAACACTGCAGCTACTAAGGAGAGCGGACTGATGCCAACATCTCACTGTGGCTGCCACTTCGGTTCTGGGTCCAATTCTAGATCCTGGCCCTCGATCCTGGTGTGGGTTACACTGGTGTAGATCTTCAGTAACTTCACTGAAGACAATGGAGTGATTGTGAGTTTACACTAAAAAAAAACCAGGAGGACTTGTGGCACCTTAGAGACTAACAAATTTATTAGAGCATAAGCTTTCGTGGGCTACAGCCCACTTCATCGGATGCATTGAATGGAACATATAGTAAGAAGATATATATATATATACATACAGAGAAGGTGGAATTTGCCATACAAACTGTAAGAGGCTAATTAATTAAGATGAGCTATTATCAGCAGGAGGAAAAAATAACTTTTGTAGTGAAAATCAAGATGGCCCATTTAGGCAGTTGACAAGAAGGTGTGAGGTTATTTAACATGGGGAAGTAGATTCAATATGTGTAATGACCCAGCCACTCCCAGTCTCTATTCAAACCAAAGTTAAAGGTATCTTGTTTGCATAGTAATTCAAGCTCAGCAGTTTCTCGTTGGAGTCTGTTTTTGAAGTTTTTCTGTTGCAGAATTGCCACCCTTAAGTCTTTTACTGAGTGGCTAGAGCGGCTGAAGTGTTCGCCTACCAGTTTTTGAATGTTATGATTCCTGATGTCAGATTTGTGTCCATTTATTCTTTTGCGTAGAGATTGTCCGATTTGGCCAATGTACATGGCAGAGGGGCATTGCTGGCACATGATGGCATATATCACATTGGTAGATGTGCAGGTGAACGAGCCCCTGATGGCATGGCTAATGTGATTAGGTCCTATGATAGCGTCACTTGAATAAATATGTGGACAGAGTTGGCATCGGGCTTTGTTGCAAGGATAGGTTCCTGGGTTAGTGTTTTTGTTGTGTGGTGTGTGGTTGCTGGAGAGTATTTGCTTCAGGTTGGGGGGCTGTCTGTAAGCAAGGACTGGTCTGTCTCCCCAGATCTGTGAAAGCGAGGGATCATTTTTCAGGCTAGGTTGTAGATCTTTGATGATGCGTCGGAGAGGTTTTAGTTGGGGGCTGAAGGTGACAGCTAGTGGTTTTGTTATTTTCTTTGTTGGGCCTGTCCTGGGTCACTGAGAGCAGAACCTAAGTGGTCTCAGAATTCTCCTGTGTCTCCTCCCATACCTGGAGCCCATTTTTGAACTGATGAGCATCAGGGTCAGGGAGGCCTTTGTGGAGGGTGCATGGCTGTGAGACACCCTCCCAGCGGGTCTTACCCCACTTACAGTGCAGTCATTTACTAACACAAATGTTTTCCAATCAATCCTGAGTCCCCCTGACTACACAGCAGGTCACTGCCTCATTAACAGGGAAGGGGAGAGAGTTCTTCTGTTTCACTATTGGTGATATTATGTAGGGTGGCTAGATACTGTGGTGATGGGCACTGTAGAAGTGCCTTCAGTTAGGTCTAGGAAGCGGAGAAGTGGGGATCCTGATGTATCCCAATGTGGATCACCCATCTTTGCCCAATACCATCATTTCCATCCCTGTGTGGTTTGTGCATTAATGTGACTGCAGACAAAACTGGCTCACAGCAATGAACCAGCAGCCTTCATGCAGGACACCCACAGAGCTCAAACCCAGGCCCAGCAATGCAACTGCACAAACCTGCACCACTTGAGCTAAAGCAGAATGTCTTCAGCTGTGAGGAAGTAGCTGGTTGTTATCTGCACAGCTCATAGACAGACTCATAGACATTAAGGTCAGAAGGGACCATTATGATCATCTAGTCTGACCTCCTGCAGGCCACAGAATCTCACCCACCCACTCCTGCAATAAACCTCTCACCTATGTCTGAGCTACTGAAGTCCTCAGATTTAAAGACTTCAAGGTGCAAAGAATCCTCCAGCACAGTCCCCAGAGATGAAGGTATCTGGGATAGTGAGGCCTACTATAGCCTATAAGTAAGATGGTCACGTGTATAGACAGTGGTGTTGGAAACCCTTTTCTCTTGTTATGCTTTGTTCCTACTGTTAGGATTAAATGATACTTGGATTTGGGAAAGGTGATTTGGATCTCGGTGTTCACTACTAGTCACATCCCCTGCAGAGAAGACCTGCAGGGAGCCAAACACAGTCAGGCCTGCTGGGTAATCACAGCTGTTAGCCAGGGCCTGTAACCTGGGCCTAGTCTGAGAGAGGGAGAATCACAGGATTTCACCCTCAGAAAGATGAGGGCACAGGGCCTGTCATCTGCAGGGTGCACTCTGAGAAACTAGGTAGGGTCAAAGGTGCAGCAAGCCCTGAACTGGGTGAACAGTGAGGGTTAAAAGGTTTTTCGAGGTGGAATAGGAATAGAAATGATTCTTCTTAATAAACCAATCAAACCAGGGAAAATAGCTCTCTTTGGATTTTGCCATTCCATGGTGCATTGCGAATCCAGGCACAGCATCGCCAGGCGAATGCACAAGAACCAGCGACTGAAACGTAGGGTAGCTGGCCAAAAAACTCACCATCCAGCCATCTTGTGTATCTAATCGACCTAGCCAAGGTATTTATAGGGTGCCCATTGCTGCAGCATCTGGGCCTCAAGGCCAGAGGCCCTATTCTGAAAGGTTCTGTAGACCTAACAGGGCAGGACTTTGAACACTACTGAGGAGGGATCATGGCGGGGTTGTTTCAGTGAAGGGATTTTCTGTAACAATGACACCAACAACATTATGGGGGAAGCCTGATTTAGAGTCTCACTTGGATTGGAGACCCCCTAAAGGCCTGCATTTCCCCTTCTTGCCTAATGCCTGTTAGTCAGCCACCAGATGGTGCTGTGCCACAGTGTCCCCACACAATCTCTCCTAGCATCACAACTCCCGGCTCCCAATTCCCCACAGATCCATAGTGAATTACTAGCTTTTAGCCTTCCCCTGAAGCAGCTGGTGCTGGTTGCCGGCCTAGATGGATCATGGGTCTGATCCAGCGTGGCCATTCCTAAGATCTTTCACCCTCCCCGCACCCACTAGCTAGTAACTAGGTGGGATTGGTAGTTTCCCAGCAGGGATCCTATGAGAGCTCCCATTAGCTACTGGCACTTGCTAGCTGCCGGATGGATATAGAGTAGAAATTGTGGTGGTGGAATTTGTTGGCTGGCAAAGCAGCATCCCTGGGAAGCCAGCCGGACCAGCTTTTTAGCTGCCTCCTCTTCCCCCACACATATGGTAGGTGAAGTCTTGGAGCCCCTGATTCTCAGAGAAGATCCATGTGAATAAGGGTATCGCTCAGCATGTGCCCTGGGGAAAATTCATTTCCCATTAGAGAAGGGCAGACCTCTCAGCTATATATTACTCTTAGGGTGCTTCAAGCAGCCAGCAAACCTTTCAAGCTTTTTGTTGCACTTACAAACTCGCCTGGAGCCTCCAGCTCAGGAATCGATATTTCCAGTCTAATATTTAGATTCAGTAATAGTGGCTGGAACGCCGCAAAGCATCGAGCCTGCATTAAAACCCCAGCGGCAGGTGACCCATAAGCAGTTGCCTTTAACGAGGGTGATAATGGCGGTTGGTTTGCACTTGTTTTAATGTTGCAGGTTCTGTGCTGCTGTCAACCTGCTTGATGACTAGGATGGGTGGGCGGAGCCCAAAGCCATGGAAAGCCCCGCCTCTCAGTGAGGGTGGGGCCACAGAACCTAGTCATCAACCCAATACAGAGAACAAAGAGGGAGGGGGTGCAGGGAAGAGGGCCAAAATGAGGGGTGGACTGAAGCGCCGTAGCCACAGAACAGAAATTGCACTGGCAGCGGCAGGGCAAGGTGTCATGCCGAGGTACAGAGAATTACAGTAATCAGGACTGGAGGTCACTAGGTCATCGCGGTGACTGGCTGTCTTAGAGATCTGAGTGCAGGCAGTGTCCCTGGAGAATAATCCCCCGGAGGTTCACCTTAACTCACCAGCATCCCCTCAGTCCTTCCGGGTCTCTGCTTCTACTGACTGGTCTTCAAGCAAGCGCTGATCTCCGCCAGCGCACGGGGAGCCGTTCGTCTGACAGGAAGCGATGTAGCTCTGGGTGCCGCGTGTGTCTCGCTGGGAGTTGGGCCCTGGCTGATTCCCCGTCACCCCCAAGGGCTTTGTAGAGAAATCTGACAAGATGGGGAGAGGCAGGAACCCAGGAGGCGGAGAAGTAGGTGCCTATATGATTTTTGGGGTGTGCCGGAGATGGGCAGCGGAAGCCATTGCAATGAGGTCCCACTAACTCCAGCATGTCTCTGGGGTGGGCCAGCCGGGCTCCATATAGAAGCTGTGGAGAGGTCTGGCAAGATGGGTCTAGGGGAACTTGCCTTTATCCAGGAGAAGGCCAACTGTCAGTGCCACTAGCACAGTCTCTGTTCCATGTCCCGAAGCCTGGCAGGGACATTGGCAGTGTCTAGGGAGTGTCGCTGGAGACAGCCCTTGGTGGGCTTGCTCAGGAACTGGAGGTTCCTCTATAATATCCCTACAGTCAGGGCTGGATTTAGGGGCAGGTGACCGCCTGGGGTGCTGGGCTTGGAGCACACTGGGCTTTGGGTGCTCTTTTGGTGCAGCTCGGCAAAACCAAGTACTACGCCGTGAGACCGGGCTGCACTCCCGACATTAGTCACAGTGAAAAGATGCCGTTTGCAGTAAGATTTGTTGATGATGAGGATGGCTGTATCCAAGGAAAGGAACGCTTTATCTGTGGATGACTCTACTGGGAAAGGCCTAACAGAACTGTTTAAGAATGTGTTGAATGAGAACAAAATAAAGCTTCAGGACTGCCGTGGCCAAGGCTATGACAAAGAACATGAAGTGAAGGAACAGTGGCGCTGAATCCAAGAGCTTTCTTCATGCCTTGTGACTGCCATTCCCTCAACCTGGCTGTGTCAGATGCAGTGTCATCTATAAGATTCAGTTTTCAGGGTAGCAGTCATGTTAGTCTGTATTCGCAAAAAGAAAAGGAGTACTTGTGGCACCTTAGAGACTAACAAATTTATTTGAGCATAAGCTTTCGTGAGCTACAGCTCACTTCATCTGTGTCTCTCTTTGTAGTACTGCAAAGGATACACGTCCTGTTTTCAGCATCAGCTATCAGGGGAAGATCCGCATGGACAATGTTACAAATCTGACCTCGAAGCAGCAAAGTGACACTTGCTGGGAAAGCTGCATTGACAGTGTAAGGCCAGTGAGGTACCAAGTGACTGAGGTTTACGATGCCCTGATGGAACTGATGCAGTTGAGTAAAGCCGAGGCCGGAATCCAACATGAGGTGCAAAGTCTGGCAAACCAGATCACCGACTTCAAATTTCAGGTCTTAGCTGTGGTTTGGCAGCTCCAAATAAATGTTGTAAGCAAGGCATTACAAACTCAGTCGATGGACATTGCGACCACTACTACTTTGATGAGAAGCTGCCTTGATTTCCTTGTGGCCTACCGAGACAACAGATTTAAAGATGCCATAACTGCTGCCAAAGAAGTGGCGGAAAACTTAGGAGCTGAGCCTGTCTTGAAGGAAATTTGTATTCACTGGAAGAAGAGACAATTTGGTTATGAGGGCAGAGATGAGGTGATGGGAAGCGCAGAAGAAAAATTCAAGAGAGAGATTTTTTGCTCACGCATTGTCACTGATCGAATGTCCATCGAACAAAAGTTCGGAGCACCATGAAAAGACCTAGGGATTTTTGTATGACCTTAGTAAGCTGCCAGCAGACAGGAAAACACTCTTGAACAATTGTCTGGACCTTCACTGGATGCTGACTCATGGGGAATGTTCGGACGTCAATGATAAAGACCTCTATGTCGAACTGGACAACATCTGTCACATTTTGCTGCATGGGAAGCATTCTCCACTTCAAGTTCTCCAATTCATGCATGATGCAGAGCTGAAGGACACTTTTCCTAATGTGGGGATAGCTTTGAGGATTCTCCTCATTCTGCCGGTCACAGTCGTGAGTGGTGAGAGCAGCTTTTCGAAACTCAGGCTCATTGAAACATATCTTTGATGATGGTTGACGAGAGACTGACATTGCTTGCTGTTTTATTGCTTGAAAATGCCATTGGCCAGTCTTTGGATCTCTCTGACACTGTGCTTCTGTTCGCGTGGGCAAAGGCGAGAAAAGTGACCTGTTGAATTAAAGGACTAGGGTTAACATTCTGAGGCTGTCACCTGCTGTAACACTATATAGTATTGCTCCACCTAATGTTGGGGCACAGTGCAATTTCTTGATGTTACTACAGTTCAGTTATTTTTAAAATTAAAAAGTTTCTATAAGCTTAGAGGAAATGAAGGTTTTTATTTATTTATATATGCCACGAATAAATACAGATTTACAGAGCCTAGCATGCCAATTTATTGTCTTATATGACAGAGATAAATCATGCATGCAAATCATGCATTGAAGTTGTGAAATGGGCTACAAATGCAATAAAAATAAGGTATTTAAAAGTTTAACAAGTGGAGCGGGGACACCAAAGATGTTCCTTGCCTGGGGCGCCATTTGGTCTACAGACAGCCCAGCCTTTACTCTCCACCTTTCCAGGGCAAAACCCTCTTTTACACCCTCTCTTGCCTTCTGCCCCAAGTCTACCTTCCTGGTTCTCACCTTCAGGGCTGTGGACAAGTCCACACCTATCCACAACTCTGCTGTCCTTGTACCTCCTCCCAGATGCCTTTTATGCCTGGAGCCTTTCCACACCCCTGCTCCCATCATGTGCCAGATGCCCAAACCGCACCTTCCAAGAAGCCACTCTAAGATCATCCACCATGGAGAAAGGCGTTTGCTCTGATTTGAGAATGGATCTTCCAGTTACTGGTGACCAGGTGTATTATGGGTCTGAACAGTATTATCCATCCAGTTCAGACTGTAAGCTCCTTGGGGCAGGGACATGGACTTCTTCTGCTTTTGGTGCAGGGCTGAGCCGATTGCACTGAGCCAAGAACCACAGTCAGTGCCAATTTCATGTGCAGTGGCTGGCATGCAGTTGTGAGCCTCAATCATTTCTAATCACTGTTTTACTCTCTTTCAATAATTGCGCTATTAAATCTGAATTAAAACATGTACAGTGTTTGGGAAAGTGCCATGCACAAGCTTTGACTCAAGCTGCTCACAAGCAGATGGCAATCAGCCAGGACCAGTCACTGAATGGAACCACATGGAGCTGTGCGAGGGGCCAGGACTGGAGCAGACGGTGGTGCTTCAGGTCAGGACTGGAGGAATGGGGAACTGTAACACATACACTAATTCACCCACAAGAGAGAGGGGAAACAACTCCCCCTTTTCCTTCCATCTCCACCTTTCAACTCTTCATTTGGACCATTCCAACCAAAAAACCCCTTTGCGATCTCTCATGTCATTTCCTCCCCCATCCCCTGCCACTTACTCCTTGCAACGCAAAGGCAGCTGGGGAAAAAAAACAGTGTTTCAATGCTTAGCCAGTGAAAACGTGGCACGGTCTGGAGTACGTCAATCCAAGGCCAGTGTCAGGGACATTAGGATCAAGGAGTAATTCGGCTATTGGCAATTTGAAGGGTGAGGCCATTTTCTCCTCTAGCGTTACACAGAGGAAGCTAAGGGATGTGTATTAATAAATATTCAAGGGTCTTGCGTGAGGCAGCCATGCAGCAGAGGCTGGAGAACAGCAGCAGGAGACTGCCAACCTCTGTCAACCTTAAATAATGGCTCTTTGCACTTTCATCTCAGCATCTCAAAGCATTTTCCAGAGATTGTAGGATCCTCAGTACAGGGTCTGAGTCTTGGTTGGAGTTTATGTGCACAGTGCTGAGCAAAAGCGGACTCTGGTCTTGATCAGTGCTCTGGGCATTACTGCAATAGGCTCATTTCACACACGGGGAAACTGAGGCACAGGGCAAGGATGTAAGTTGCTCAAGGTTACACAGTGAGTGGGTGGCAGAACTAGGAAAAGAACCATGGAGAGCCATGGCCCGGTGCCTCCCTCTGGCCAGCAGCCTGTACTGCCTCCAAGGTCACATTCCCACTGTAACCCACCTCACCGTCTGCTAGACTGTTCTCCCCTGCTCAGTGGCAGGATTTGAGTCGTGGACACACAGGGATGGTTCCTGTGAGGGATCAGTGGCTGAACGGACCCACAGGTGGAGCTGTGCGAGGGGCCAAGACTGGAGCAGACGGGGGTGCTGCAGGTCAGGACTTGAGACCGGATCTCAGCACCTTCCAGGACAGACTTCACAGAATCAGGCCCAAGTGGAAAGAGCCCAGGGTCGGGGAGTTTGAAAACTGATACATCCTACATTGCTTAACCAGCAGTTTAACCAGCAGAGGGCAGTAGAAAGCCACAAATAGTGCAGCTGGGTGCGTAAAGGAGACAGAGGGAGTGGGTGCTGTGCTGGTGGAACTCACCCCCTGCAGCAAAGCACCCTGTAGGACAGTGCTGCAGGAAAGAATGGGCCCTAATCAGGGGCCCTTAGCAGGACTGCTGCGGTTGGGAGAGCTGTGGCCCTGGATCCCTGGCAACTGGCCAGCGGGTCGTGGGCGCTGTTGGGAACAGAACGTTTCAGGGGAGACTGGGTGCCTGCTCTTCTCTTCGCACCGAGGAGACCCCTTGCAAAGCCCAACAGAACCAGGCTGCCCTGTGCTTCGGTTCATGGGCCCAGCAACTGATATCGGTTAGCATGATGCCACCCTACATGTAGTCTGTAAGGCATTTATTTCATAACAGGGTCTGAGCCTTTTTTGGTGTCTTTATGAGGGAACGAGATGGGTTTTATTTAAGAAGAACATAAGAATGGCCATATCAGTCTGACCATGGTCTGACCAATGGTCCATCTAGCCCAGTAGCTTGTCTTTTAGCAGTGACCAGTGTCAGATGCTTCAGAGTGAATGACCAGAACAGTGCAATTATGGAGTGATCCATCCTCTGTCATCCACTCCCAGCTTCTGGTAATCAGAGATTTAGGGATATCCAGCGCATGGGGTTGTGTCCCTGACCATCTTGTCTAATAGCCATTGATGGACCCATCCTCCAAGAACTTCTCTCATTCTTCTTTGAACCCAGTTATACATTTGGCCTTCACAGCACACCCTGGCAACGAATTCCACAGATTGACTGTGCGTTGTGTGAAGAAGTGCTTCCCTCTGTTTGTTTTAAACCTGCTGCCTATTAATTTCATTGGCTGACCCCTGTTTCTTGTGGTAGGGGTAAATAGCACTATCCTATTTACCTTCTCCACACCAGTCATGATTTTATAGACCTCTAGCATATTCCCGCTTAATTGTCTTTTTTTTAATTCCCGGTCTTTTTACTCTCTCCTCAGATGGAAGCTATTCCATACTCCTAATTATTTTTGTTGCCCTTCCCTTACTTTTTCCAGTTCTAATATATCTTTGTTGAGATGGGGTGACCAGAACTGCACATATGCTACTACTTATGCTAAACTATTTATTCAATCTTGTATTTAGCTGTGACACTCTGAGGACCTTTCCCAGATCAGAAGAAGAGCTCTGTGCAACTCGAAAGCTTGTCTCACCTGCCAACAGAAGTTGGGCCAATAAAAGACATTACCTCACTCATCTTGTCTCTCTAATATATGGGGACCAACACAGCAAAGACAACACTGCATACAACAAACACAACAGACTTTTAAACCGTCTGGCTAAAAATCCCTTCTCAATTCTTCAGCTGTCACGGGGTGGACTCCAATTGCAATCATGTGTTCACTTGCAGTCACTATTTAGCCACTAGCTGTCTCTGTGTGGTGAACAGAGTTCTAGGCAGGGTGTGACCCATGGTAAACAAGAGTCACAAAGGGGGAACTACAGCTGTGTGGAAGCCTGCTTGGTCTGTCCTATTTCCTCTCTTAATCACCTATTAGAAAATGACTGTGATTCTTTGTACGTGACATTTGCGATGTCGTAATGCCACTGGTTCCCCAGTCACCGGAGTTTTCCAGGGTAAACCAGACTTGAATTTTTAATGTACAAAAACAACAACCCCAAACCCCTCCCCCATCTTTTGACAAATCTTTGAGGTCTTCTTTATCCATCAGTAACAAGTCGGGGGGAGGAGAGGACGCGCTTAACTTTTGTTTTCCCTTGCAGTTGACCTTTAACTTTTCTGCACACCGCCCTCTAGTGTTGGCAAGCGTGTAGTTCATTTACTCTGTTCAATCAGCGTTGGATAAGACAGTGCGTGTTTTATCCGTCCCGCAGCCAAGCTGGATGTGAATCATGGAGTTCTTTTAAATCCTTCAGTCTAACTTAGTGTCTCGAGCCCCCTCATCATTTTTCGTTGCTCTTCTTTAAATTCCCTCTAACTTGTCAACACCCCTTGGTACTCAGGTGCCTAGAACTGTACTCCATACACTAGAAGGCTGCCGGTAATGCCAGGCAGCCAAATCTTTGGGACAGATGGCTTCTGCCATAGGTTCTGCATGATATCCCTCCCTTCTGGGTTAGTCACTGAAAATTCATCTATGTCCAGTACGGCCTCTGTTTCCTCCCATCCCTGCTGTGTTGGACTGGGGCCACCGCAAGCCCGACTCTATTACACATCCCAACAAGGGAAAGCTGCTTTCCTGACTGCTGACTCAGCAGATCAGCAGAAGCCGCAGGTCGCAGGTAAAGCAACTGCCACGAGGAAAGGTTAGAATTGTGTAAAGGGGAGGAAAGCTAACAGGAGTGGAATGAGCCCAAAACTTCTGAGAATCGGGCCCCTATTATCTAGATGCTGGCATCTCTCAGCCTTCAAACTTATCCCCATGTGGCACCAGCCATCCAAGCCTGTGACAAGTGGCCACAACATGGGACACCGGGGTTTTGTTGCACGTTGAGGTGTAACTGACCAATCATGGTGGTTTTTAGCAGTGGCCCCTCCTCCTAAGGATTCTTTTTGTGAATCAAATCCATCAGCTCTCGGAGGGAACGGGGCCCTTCCTCAGGCTGCTGTCCTCTGCCACACCCTAACAGTGACTGCTACTGGCCTGACCCGCAAGGCTCCAGTGCTGTCCCCACTGCCCAGCTGGATCGAGAAATCCCCCAGCTGCTCTTTGTGCCCCTTTCTCGCTCTTTCCTCTGTCCCTTCCAGCCAGCAACTGCTGCTCCCAGCCCAACAGAAGTGCGGGTAGTATGCAGTGCACCAGCACCAGCATCCCAGCAGTGCAAAACTTAGCTCTGGCTGCAAGCAAAGCGCAGAGGCAGAAGCTTGGAGAACTCGGTTCGCTGCCACTGACCTAACCAGGGACCTAGGGCACATCACTCTCACATCTGTCTGTAAAATGGGGCTCACGCTTCCTTCTCCCCCATCACAGGGCTGGTGGGAAGCATCATAAGTAATATTTGTAAGTGATACAAGAATGATCCGAGTCCCGGGACACAGTGAGAAATCCAACCAGCTCAATTGATTTAGCTTTTAGGAATGTTTCAGAGGCAACTTGATCATTGTCTACAAGTACCTATGTGGGGAAGAGATTTATGGTAGGAGACTGCTCTGTAATCTAGCAGACAAAGGCACGAAAAGTTCCAGTGGCTAGAATCTGAAGCAAGACAAATCCAGACTAGAAATAAGGTGTCAGTCTTTAACAGCGAGGGTGATTAGCCATTGGTACAACTTACCAAGGGACGGGGTAGATTCTCCATCACTTAAGAGCTTTACCTCAAGACTGGATGTCTGTCAGAGATGTGCTCTAGTTCCAGCACGTCACAGGGCCAGATGCAGGACTCCCTTGTTCAGATTCTGCAGCCTGTGACATATAGGCGGTGAGATGAGATGATTTTACGGCCAGAAGAGAGTGTAACAATGCATGAGTGGCTCTGAGGGGCTTGGACAGAGGCTGCCATAGAAGGGCCATGTGCTGTCATTAGCAACGAGAGGGTTTCACTTTGTCAAGCCGGTCCCTTTTAACCAGTGTGACAAAGCTCTGTCCTTGCCTCTGTGGATCCCGCGTTTCCTGGCGGATTTCACTAGCCTCAGAGGCTCACTGTGACCCTCCACGTAACCCTTCTTTCTCTAGAGACAATGGTCACAGTCTACTGAGCCATTTTCATCATAAGCCAGTGAGGGAGGTGAGGAGAAGTTATCCTTCCTTGCACAGTCTCTGTTGTCTCCCAGTCTCAGTGATTAATCAGGGGGCAAAGGTGGGGGGGAGCCCGGGCCCACCCTCTACTCCGGGCTCCAGCCCAGGGACCCTAATAGTATCAGCTATGGTAGCTGACCTTTTAGAAACATGACATGTACAATTCCCTGGGCTACTTCCCCCACAGCAGCCCTCACTTCCTCAAGCTCCACTTCACCCTTACCTCAGGGCCTCCTTCCTTGAGCCTGATATGGTGTGTACTACTCAACCTCTCCAACCGCGCAACTTCTTCCCACAGCTCCTGACATGCACATCCACCTGACTAACTGGGAGGCTTTTAACTAGTTTCAGCCAGCCCCTGCTTGGCTTCAGGTGTCCCAATCAAGCTAGCCTTCTCCCTCCCTTCTGGAAAGTTCTTAATTGGCCCCAGGTGTCTTAATTGACCTGGAGCAGCTGCCATTTCACTTATCCTGGTACCAGGGATTTGTTTAGCTTGGAGCTAATATATCTATCTCCCACTACTTTTCTATAGCCATCTGGCCTTGCCCCGTCACATATCCCCCTGCCTCTGCTCAACACCATAGAGTTGGGCAACTTGGGACACCAGGCAGTATGCTCATGACAGACCATCAGCGTTGCCATAGTGGCATCCAGCCCTGTGCCGTATGTGGAACTGGAATGGTTGGAGGGATAAGAACCACCTGGTGACCCTTGCATTCTTTTCCTTATTCCTCTGCATCCACTGGAGGGGTGCATGGTCCGTCACAAGAGTAAATCGCCGGCCCATTTGACAGCAAGGCATTCTCTCTCGACTACTGCATATTTCTGTTCTCTTGGGAGAAGCTTTCTGCTTAGGTAGAGGATCGGGTGTTCCTCTTCTCCCATCATTTGCGACAGAACTGCTCCCAACCTCACCTCGGAAGCATCTGTTTGTAAAAGAAATTCCCTGTTAAAGTCCGGGGCTATGAGTACGGGATCATTACAGAGGGCCGTCCGAAGGTCTGTAAATGCCCCCTCTGCTGCATCGGTCCACTTTACCATGTCTGGACCTTGGGCCTTCCCCAGGTCTGTTAGGGGACTTGCCCTAGTGGCGAAGTAGGGCAATCCATTGGTAGTAGCCTACCACGCCTAGGAACGCACGGACCTGCTTCTTTTGGGTCGGCCGGGGCCAGTTTTGAATTGCCTCTAGCTTATTCGTTTGGGGCTTCACTACGCCCCTTACCACAGTATATCCCAGGTACCTAGCCTCGGCTAGCCCTATGGCATATTTAGCGGGATTAGCAGTGAGGCCAGCCGGCCTTAAGGTGCACAGTACTGCCTCAACTTTCTCCAAGTGGATTCCCCAGTCTGGCGTATGGATGATGACATCATCTAGGTATGCAGCTGCATAACTAGTATGGGGGCACAGCAGCTTATCCATGAGGCGCTGGAATGTGGCTGGGGCCCCATGTAGCCCAAAAGGGAGGACGGTGTACTGGAATAGCCCATCTGGGGTGGAGAATGCTGTCTTTTCTTTAGCTTCTTTGGTCAGAGGAATCTGCCAGTACCCTTTTGTCAGATCCAGTGTAGTCAAGAATCGGGCACTACACAGTCGGTCAACCAGTTCATCGATGCGTGGTATGGGGTATGCATCAAACTGGGATATTCCATTCAGTCGGCGAAAGTCATTACAGAATCTCATGGTACCGTCAGGTTTAGGCACTAGAACAATTGGACTGGATCACTGACTGTAAGATTCTTCAATAACCCCTAATTCTAAGATTTTCTTTACTTCGGCCATTGATTTTCTCTCTTTTGGCTGCTGTCATTTGGTAGGGTCTCAATGTTACCGTGGCTCCAGGGATCGTGCGGATATGGTGATAGGTCTCAATCGTCCGCCCTGGTTTTGTGGAGAACACAACTCTGTTGCGATTAATCATGTTGGCTGCCTCAATCTTTTGAATCGGCGTCAAGTCGGATGATATCCTCACTTGCTCGTGTAAGTTATCCTCCTGGGAAAGGGTCTCCTGCATGACTAAGCATGTCTCTCGATCGTGCCAAGGTTTTAGAAGATTGATGTGGTAAATTTGCTCCGATTTCCCGGTGGCCTGGCTGCCGCACCTTTAAGTTCATCTCTCCCACGGCTTTGATTATTTCGTAGGGTCCCTGCCACTGGGCCAACAGTTTACTTTACCAGTACCATCACCCGATCCCCTGGCTGGAACCATCAAAGCTTCGCTTGGTGGTTATAATGGGTTCGTTGGGTCTCCTGTGCTCTCTCCAAGTGTTCTTGTACAATGGGCGTAACTCGGGCTCACCGATCTCTCATCTGCAGTACATGCTCAACTATGTTCCTTCCAGGATTTGGCTCCTCTTCCCAGGCTTCTCTGGCTATATCCAATATGCCTCGAGGGTGGCGCCCATATAGTAGTTCGAATGGAGAGAAACCCGTGGAGGCTTGCGGAACCTCCCGGATGGCGAACATGAGGCAAAGCAAAAGGGTATCCCAATCTTTCCCATCCCGACTCACCACTTTCCTGATCATGGCCTTGAGGGTCCTATTGAACCTTTCCACAAGGCCATCTGTTTGCGGGTGATATACAGAGGTCCGTAGGGCTTGTACATGGAGCAATGAACAGAGATCTTTCTTCAACTTGGACATAAAAGGTGTCCCCTGATCAGTCAATATCTCCTTGTTAGCCCAACCCGGGCAAAGATCTGTACTAGCTCCTTAGCTATTGTCTTGGAAGCTGTGTTGCGCAGGGGAACAGCTTCCGGGTACCAGGTTGCATAGTCCAGTACAACAAGCACATGTTAGTGGCCCCGAGCTGTCTTCTCTAGGGGCCCTTCCAGATCCATGGCTATCCGTTCAAAAGGAACCTCTATTATTGGAAGAGGTATCAAAGGAGCCAGCAAGTATGGGCGAGGGCTATGTAACTGACACTCTGCACAAGAGGTGCAGTATCGCTGGACATCTTCATATACTCCTGGCCAGAAGAACCTCCGCAGGATCTGTGCCTGGGTTATCTCTACCCCTAGGTGTCCTCCAAACAGGTGACTGTGGGCAAGACTCAATATGGCTTTTTGATGTTTATGTGGCACCAGAAGTTGTTGTATCTCTTGCTCCTGCATTTGCACCACGCGGTACAGGAGATCTTTCTTCACTAAAAAGTAAGGTTCAGGGCCCCGGACCTTCCCATCCATGGGTATCCCATCAATCTCGGCTGCCTCTTTCCTGGCGTTATCATATCTGGGGTCCTCCTCCTGGTCCCGCCCAAAAGTCTCTCTCCCGGGACTAACCTGCCCAAGCTCCCAGGGGCCGGCTTCTGCTTCTTCCAATGGCTCGCCACTGTCATGGCTGGGGGCAGCTTCTGGCTCACCTTCTGTGGTGGAAGTTTCTCTGTTAACTACTCGCATCCATCTGCCTACTAGGGAGGTCTTCTGGCCCTGGGTCAGGATCCGGATTCCCAAGGCCTTCATGGCCTTCCTCTCTTTTTTTGTCTTCCGGGTCTTTTGGGGGGCTGAGAACAGATCCTGAGAAATCTCAGCGAACATTGGGGGTTGATATTCCCCCGGTGACGAGTTGCTGTCCTCAGGGTCCCCATCTCCCTCCAGCCTCTCCAGGGAGAGTAAATTATCAAACCCTGGATAGTCCCTCCCAATGACTACAGGATATGGGAGTTTAGGAACTACATCCACGGTCACCTCAGTGGGGTTTCCCTGAACCTCTATCTCTACTGGGATGGTGGGGTAATGGCTCACGGCCCCATGCATGCACGTCACTGCTATGTGTTTGGCTTGTAGCAGCTGACTATTTTTTACCAGTTTACCCGATATGAGGGTGATAGCACCCCCAGAGTCCACAAGGGCTGTAGTCTCTGCTCCATTTATCCTCACTGGCTTGGTGTAATTATGCAGGGCTAATGCGACCCCCACGAGGTGGATAAGGGAGCATGGGACCTCCCAATCCCCCAAGTTACATTGCATAGGCTCCTCAGTGCTGGGACACTGTGCTGCTATGTGTCCCCACTCCCCACATGCATAACATCTATAATTGCTTTTAATCACTCCCCTATCCCGGTGGTTAGGGGATTTAGTCCCAGGGCTCCCCCCACTCAGACCAATCCTTTCCTTCTGGGATCCCCGCTGGTTTTCGGCCCCCCCTTCTTCCACCTAGGACTCCCCAGGGGTTTGGCTGCCCAAACTTCCAGGGTTGGGGTCGGGTGCTTGCTTCGAAAGGGGCCTTCCTTGGGTAGTCAGGTCAGTCCCCTGGCTGTCATCCGTCTTTCTACCAGTGTTATCATCTAATCGTATGTGGACGGATCGTTCTTGCCTACCCATTTGCAGAGATCTGGCGGCAGTCCCCGCATATAATGGTCTATGACCAGGGTTTCCAAAATCTCCTCCGGCCTGCACACCTCAGGCTGTAACCACTTCCATGCGAGGTGTATGATGTCGAATAGCTGGGACCTCGGGGGTTTGTTCTCCTGGTATTTCCACTCATGGAACTTCTGGGCCCTTACTGCTGCCGAGACCCCTGCTCGTGCTAGGATCTCTGCCTTCAGACGGGTATAGTCAGTGGCATCTGTGGCAGGCAAGTCAAAGTAGGCCTTCTCGGCCTCTCCACACAAAAAAGGGGTGAGGATGCTGGCCCACTGCTCCTGGGGCCATGCCTCATGCTGAGCAGTCCTTTCAAATAAGAGGAGATATGCCTCTACGTCATCTCCTGACGTCATCTTTGGCAGACAACCAGTGGCCCTCAGAGTTTGCGTCCTGTCGGACCCCTGGGCCTGGGTGGTGAGGATCTTCAGCTGGTCCACCACCTCTCTCAAGAGAGCACGATCTTGGGTCGCCTGGCTCATCAATAATTGATTGGTTTCCTGCTGTAGCTGCATAGACTCCTGTTGTGCCATTGCCTGAACCCAGGTGGCCTCCTGCTGGGCTGCCGTGGCTTGTACCAGAGCTCTTACCACCTCCTCCATTGTGGTACAAAGCAAACAAACAAAAACCAAAACAAAAAAAAATCCAAAACCCCAGTGCACTTTTTAAAAAAAACCCCCAAAACAAAACCTCATTCTTCCGCCATGCTGTGAACGAAATCCCACTCCTGACACCAGTTGTGACAAAACTCTGTCCTTGCCTCTGTGGGTCCCACATTTCCTGGTGGATTTCGCTAGCCTCAGAGGCTCAGTGTGACCCTCCACATAACCCTTCTTTCTCTAGAGACAAGGGTCACAGTCTACTGAGCCATTTTCATCATAAGCCAGTGAGGGAGGTGAGGAGAAGTTATCCTTCCTTGCACAGTCTCTGTTGTCTCCCAGTCTCAGTGTTTAATCAGGGGGCAAAAGTGGGGCGGGGAGTCCGGCCCACCCTCTACTCCGGGCTCCAGCCCAGGGACCCTAATAGTATCAGTTATGGTAGCTGACCTTTTAGAAACATGTCATGTACAATTCCCTGGGCTACTTCCCCCACAGCAGCCCTCACTTCCTCAAGCTCCACTTCACCCTTACCTCAGGGCCTCCTTCCTTGTGCCTGATATGGTGTGTACTACTCAGCCTCTCCAACCGCGCAACTTCTTCCCACAGCTCCTGACATGCACCCCCACCTGACTGACTGGGAGGCTTTTTAACTAGTTTCAGCCAGCCCCTGCTTGGCTTCAGGTGTCCCAATCAAGCTAGCCTTCTCCCTGCCTTCTGGAAGTTCTTAATTGGCCCCAGGTGTCTTAATTGGAGCAGCTGCCATTTCACTTATCCTGGTACCAGGGATTTGTTTAGCCTGGAGCTTATATATCTATCTCCCACTACTTTTCTATAGCCATCTGGCCTTGCCCCATCACATAAGCAAGAAATTCACTTTTTGAAAAGTCAAATTAAAGAATAACAAAGGAGTGCAAAAGCCAGAGCGAGGAAGCCTGCAGTGCGCCAGGGACGTCTGTCTTGTTGGCACAGCGCTGGAGATGAAACTTAAGTGGCTCGGAATTAGAATAAAAACAACAAACCGGAGGAGATTTGAGTTCGATGGGTTTCATTTTATCCTGTGATAATTTTTCATTTGCATCCCACAAGGACATTTCATTTAAGCCTTTACCTGGAGTTTTATTCTGGAGCTTTATTTGAGGCTACTGCTGCATACTTCGCTGGCTCTCCAGTTTCTTAACTTGACCCTTCTTCTCAGCAAATGGAAAGGTTTCTGGCATGCTGGCTCTAGATGCTTTCATAAGCCGTTTCCCCATGCAGCTCATAAGTATTCCTCCGGGACTGCCCTTCCTTCAAGAGCAAAAACAACAACAACAAGACCAGGAGCAGGTAGCAGCTCCCCAATTTGTTGGTGGCATCCCTGTGCAGTTAAAAAGCCCTGCATCTTTCTTGCCTTGTCAGTCCTCAAGTAGAATGGAGAAAGCTAATGATGAGAGAAATGTATCAGCTGCTCTTCTAACTTAATTAAACTCATTTAGTGAGGACAAGAAGAGTAGCATAATTGGAGTCAGGGGCACCCGAAGGACCAGCAGCACTGGCTAGTGGTTAGAGTAGGGAGCTAGTTGTCAGGATTCCTGGGTTTTATGCACAACACTGTCACCAATGAAGTATGTGACATGGCCTGCCAGTGCCTCAGTTTCCCCATCTGCAAAATGGGGATAATAACAAGATTCTAGACAGCAAATGGGGGTTTAGTGCTGCCCCTCTATGGGCATATTTGTGCCCTCCCGATCTTGGCCTGCTCCTGAATTGGAGAAGCTCCTGATGTAGTTTTGACTGCCCTGGGAGCTGTGTAAGTTACAAGTTGTTACTCCTCTGGCTGCCCTATGGCCCACAGCACTGCAGGGAATTTCTGCACTGCAGCATGCTTTGGCCCCACCCCCCACTCCACCCCTTTGCCAGGGCTTGCAAGGGGTTCCTTAGGAGGCAGCCTTAGGGTGTTTTCTGCTTTACCACCACTGTGGGGGGATATTCTCCAGCCAGGTCCTGGGCTTTTGGGGCCTCTTTATGCTGCGTAAAAGGGCTGGAGCAAGTGTGAAGATCTTAGCCATGGGTGTGTGGAGTAACTAACAGTTGTAAGAGTGGGTGCCTGTCTAGCTAGGTTGGAGTACTTCACTCACCGCCATGGCATCTGAGTGGTGCTGTGTAACTGCAGAGTATCAGAGACTCATAGAAACGCAGGGCTGGAAGGGACCTTGAGAAGTCATCATGTCCTGCCCCCTACCCTGAGGCAGGACCAAGTAAACCTAGACCATCCCTGGCAGATTTTTGTCTAACCTGTCCTTAAAAACCTCCAGCGATGGGGATTCCACAGCCTCCCTTGGAAGCCTATTCCAGAGCTTAATTACTTTTATAGTTAGAAAGTTTTTCCTAATATCTAACCTAAATCTCCCTTGCTGCCAATAAAGCCCATTACCTCTTGTCCTGCCTTCAGTGGACATGGAGAACAATTGATCACCAACATCTTTATAACAGCCTTTACCCTATTTGAAGACTAACAGGTGGTCCCCCGCCGTCTTCTTTTCTCAAGACTAAAGATGTCCAGTTTTTTTAACTTGTCCTCATAGGTCAGGTTTTATGAACCTTTTCTCATTTTTATTGCTCTTCTCTGGACTCTCTCCAATCTTTCCTAAGGTACGGCCTCCAGAATGGGACACAGTACTCCAGCTGAGGCCTCACCAGTGGGACTGTTACCTTCTGTGTCTTACATTCAACACTCCTGTTAACACACCCCAGCATAGTAGCCATTTTTTTGCAACTGCATCACACGGCTGATTCATATTCAATTTGTTACCCACTATAACCCCCAGATCCTTTTCAGCGGTACAACCACCTAGCAAGGTATTCCCCGTTTCAGAATTGTGCACTTGGTTTTTCCTTCTTAAGTGCAGTACTTTTACTGAATTTCATCTTGTTGATTTCAGACCATGTCTCCAATTTGTCAAGGTCTTTTTGAATTCTAACCCTGTCCTCCAAAGTGCCGGCACCCCCTCCCAACTTGGTGTCATCTGCAAATTTAACAAGCATACTCTCCACTCTATTTGGCAAGTCATATTGAATAGTACCAGACCCAGGACTTACCCCTGCAGGATCCCACTGGATAAGCCCTCCTAGTTTGACAGAGAGCCATTGGTAACTACCCTTTGAGTACAATCTTTCAACCAGTTGTGCACCCTATTATTAGCCCCTGCTCTAACAACTGGAAACACTACTAAGGATGATTGTGGCACCTTAGAGACTAACAAATTTATTAGAGCATAAGCTTTCGTGAGCTATGCATCCGATGAAGTGAGCTGTAGCTCATGAAAGCTTATGCTCTAATAAATTTGTTAGTCTCTAAGGTGCCACAAGTCCTCCTTTTCTTTTTGCGAATACAGACTAACACGGCTGCTACTCTGAAACTAAGGATGCTGTATAACTTTGACTAACACACGTCTCTGCAAATCATTCTTTTCAGGGTGAGGTGTTTTCTGTATCTGGACCTTGGTGCGGTTGGGCTACCCCCTACAGGGAGAGAAAGGGGAGAACGTGAATGGAAAGAGAAGTAAATCATAGAAATGAGACACGGAAGAGACCTAATAGATGACTTGTCCTTTCCCTGCTAATTCAAGAATGTTCCCTCAAATGTGCTTTTTAGAGCTTGCTCCAATCCTGCTTTAAATATCCCAAGTGAAAAAGGCTTCCACAACTTCCCTTAAACAATTGCACAGTCCAAGTGATCTCAGCGTTGGGATGTTTTCCCCTTATATTCAGCCTAAAGTTTCCCTTCCCTATCCTGCATCCCATTAGCCCTGGTTAAATCCCTTTGCACCATGCTAAATATTATCAGTTCCTCCGAGAAATTCACCCCATTCCGATTCTTATAAATGGCCACCACCCTTGAGCCAAAGTGTGTGTGTATTTAACTTTTTAAATCTTTCCTCAGTGTTGTAGAGAGCTAAAGCGGTACAAAAGCGAGTACAGCGTGGAATGGACTGGGTGTCATGTGTGGGCGTAAGACAACCTCCTGCTTGGGATTGAACCACGGCATAAACTGTAGTGCTTTAGTTAAATTAATAACTTTACTAGCAGGCAGCAGCAGTAGACTGTTTTCCTAGAGCCAATAAAGGGGGTCATAGACCACAGCCAGCGTGGAAGATGTGCGCATCACTGACATCTGCTGGATGAAATCAGAACTGCACAACTGCATGACATAGTTCTTACAGTGCGAACACCTGAGAGATTCTCCTTTAAGTTTAAGTAGCAAGGGACAGGGCTTCTAGAGCAGGAGGATGTGAATCCTATCATGAACATTACCCCCACTATTCAGAATTTTTGTTATTTGTACTGCAGCAGCCCTTAGAGGTCACCACGAAGATCAGGGCATCATGGGGATAGGTGCTGTACAGACACATAATAAGTGCCTCCAAGATCTTATGCTCTAAATTGGAGAGGCAGACAGAGTGTGGGAGGAGAACTATTCTCCCCATTTTACAGATGGGGAACAGAAGAAGCTAAGTGACTCGCTCAAGGTCACAACATAGGGAGTTTGCGGCAGAGGGAGGGATTGAACCCACGGGTCCTGCAAAGTGCCTTAATCACAAGGCCATCCTTCTGCTACACAAAGTGCAGCCGATAGTGTAGCTCCAACCAGAGTCCTAATTTGCCATCTATTTTGGGTGATGTGGACTTTAAGTTGACAAACTTTTCAGTGCCTTCTTCCCACCGCCTCTAGGGGCCCAGAGCTTTTTCTTCTCCGCTTTAATTTGCTGATAGGTTTCTTGCTGGATGGGAGAGAATACAGACAATACAGAAATAATTATATTTGCAATAAAACCTCTCCTCCTAGACTCAGACGGAACACTTTCTATTAAAGAGTGGGCGAGGGTGAAAACTGGCTGGCTGAGGAAAACAATATTTGCTCAGGTTCGGTACAGGTTTATCTGTTAGTTGCTTTCATATAGTGTTTTGGTCTTTTCTGCTTTGCTCTAGCCTAATACAGTCTCCTGCTGGCACCCCCCCCCCCCGACACATACCATAAAAAGAGACTACCCCTTCCCCCAGTTTATATCCATCCTTCTTTACGGCCAAAGAACAGGAAGGGCTGAATGAGCATCCCTTTAAAATCATAAGATGTTAAAAAATAATGAATGTGGGCAGAGGCAGTGGATCATTTCCTTCTGGTCTTGGAGCCTATAGGGGATCCATTTTCAAGCTTTTCTCCACAAGCATCAGGGCTAGAAACGTACATTACATTTGACTTGGAATGGAAGCAGAAGTTCTCCGGCAATCATAGCATATAGAATATCAGGGTTCACAAGACTGCCATGGCTGGGGCTTTAAGTCAATTTCCAATTGTCACAAGACTTGTGATAGTCGTGAGAGGCGGCAGGTTGCAGCCCTGGGTGTGCACTAATCTGGGCCCGGCTTCCAAGAAAGTTAGGCCTGGTTTATAGCTTCCCTTCAAATGATGAATTCCTGCTTCCCGAATGAGGGTGTATTTGGAGCTTTCAGGTTGGAAAACAAAGAAATTCATGTGACTACCAGACTCAGCTCTGCGGTGGGCATATGCTACCGTGTGCAGTCACTAGATGGTGCCAGAACATGCATATGTGCTGGAGTCCAAACTCCAATCTGCCTTCCCTGGAACCAAGAGGCTATTTATGGTTAACGGTTGTTTTCTCCTGAATGCCATACACATATTTTCGGATAATTATATTCGATATTTCCCGTTTATCCACATTGAACCTTCCAAGGTTTCCCCACCATAAGACCATAGTCTAATAAAGGAATTAGATGAATAGTTAAACAGCAATTCAATGTGTTTATTTATTTATTATTAAGTTACAAGGTAAATAGCAAAGTTACTAGGCAAATAGAAAGCCATATACTTGGTTGATTTAAAGGTGAGCTCCAAAGGAAAAAGACAAAATTGTGGTTGTGCCCTTTTACAGTTTTATAATATAGGCATATTGAAAGGTTTAGAAAAAAAATTCCTGTTTGAATTTTACATTAGAAGGCATTTAGGCCCATCCTGTTTTTTTCTGGACAAGAGAACAACAGGATTATGACATGAAACATGGAGGAAGTGAAATGTGATTAACTGTGAAGGACAGGAAGGGATTTTTAGTGAGACTTCATTTTTTTGTTTTTGTTTAATACCTGTTTAATTCAAACCATTGACAAACCGGGATAGCTCAGTGGTTTGAGCATTGGCCTGCGAAACCCAGGGTTGTGAGTTCAATCCTTGAGGGGGCCATTTAGGGATCTGGGGCAAAATTGGGGATTGTGCCTGCTTTGAGCAGGGGGTTGGACTAGATGATCTCCTGAGGTCCCTTCCAACCCTGATATTCTATGATTTCTATGAAACCATTGAGAGGAAAAGCTCCTTTCTTTAAAATTCAATACCCTGGCCCCTTCAATTAAGGGATAAGCAAAGTTCAAAGTCCATAGCTCATAGCCACGGGCTTTCCAAGGGAATCTCTCCAAATCCTGGGAAAAACAGTCTGGAAAATCCTGATATTTCTAAGGATAAAATTAAAAAGTGAGAAAAAACCCTTGTATCTGAGAACCAAACAACTCCCCCCTCCCATTCCCCCCGTCAGCCCTTTATATTTTAAAGAAGCAACAAGAGGACACCAACTCATTCGTATTCCCTCATCAGGTCATCATTAGGGGCATAATATCCCTTTTCTCTGGGTCTGATCCAAAGCTCATTGAAATCAGGGATTTTTTCCCGTTGATCTTGCTAGTGAGTCAGGCCATTTCTATCCCTGCACCTGAAACACTGTCTTCTGTTCCGAGCACCTCCTTCCAAGCAAGATATTGACAAACCGGAGGGAGTCCAGAGAAGAGAAGCTAAGATAAGGAATGGGCTGGAGGAAGGGCTACACGAGGAAAGGTTAAAAGAGCTAAGCGCGGCAGAGCGGTGACTAACGGGATGGGAATGGGAGACCACTCTGCCAGGGTTTGAGCCCAGAGATGGAGCGTGATTGTTTAATGTGGATGTGAAGAGGTATAAAGTAGTCTGAACTGCGGGCATGACTGGGAGATCTAGCCATAGGTGCTGGAACTGGGGGTGTTGCTGCTCCCCCAGGCTTGAAGTGGATTCCATCGTATGCAGGGTTTACAGTTTGGTTTAGTGCCTCTCAGCACTCCCACTATACACATTGTTCCAGCCCTCCGGGATCTAGTAGGATGTGAAACAGTCTCCCAAGGAAGGTAAGTGAAGCCTCATTGCTTGCGCTATTTAAAGCTAGTCATGATGGCAGTGTGTGAAATGCACACTAGGGACTAATCTTGCAATAGCAGAGCGATGGGCCTGGCAGACTAACAGGATGTCCCCATCTCTCCTCATTCCTTTGGCGCTAAAAGAAAGCAGTTCTTATTTTATTCCCCTCCCTGTCCACATTCTTATTGTTACTACTTGAAAGGGAAGGTCCCCTGAGTGAGACAGATCCTGGAGCTGGGATTGCCAAAGGTGCTACTCCGAGCGGCGTATTTTCAAAGAGAATCCTCTGGCCTGGGATTTTCTTGTTCGGCTCCAGTTGCTCCTACTGAACTCAAGATGGCAGCGACGTGCTGAAACACAAAACCGCCGCAGCTCAACCGGGGTGACTAGCCAAGAAACGCCACCTTCCCCCTAAGGGCCCACCCCCTCCCTAAGAGACTCTGCTGATGCCCGCCACTTGCCCAACCTCCCCTGGTCGCAGGCCTGCCATCCTGGCCTCTCGGACTCTCTGCCGCTATTTGGATGTTAGAGAGGAGGAAGCTGGGTCTTCTGCTTGTCCTTTATGATATTAATATTGGGTGATGATTGTTTTACACAGTAGGGGACAACAGTACCCCATTCCAAGCAATGGATCTGCTTCAAGCAGTGAACAAGGACCACCAGGGCCTGGTAGGGAGCTGTGCTAATGCACTGATCGGCCCTGGATAGGCACAGCCATGAGCAGAACCCCACCACCCTGCCGTGGGAGGCGCACTGAGGATCTAAGTCCCAACACAGTTACACAGACATTTTCCTTTAGCTCAACGGATAAGGGGCCTCTATTTTGGGAGCAGAAAGTCCTGCCTGCTATCTTCTTTGAGGGCCTTGTCGTCCAGGAGGCCATGGTCCCAGGGTAGAGCTGATGAGTGTACATCTGCAACTTATGCAGGGGCGGCAATGTGGTCTAGTCCCTAGACTCCAGCAGACAGGGTACTAGCTGGGACTCAGGAGGGTGGGGTCCATTGCCAGCTCTGCCACTAACTTTCTGCATGGTCTTGAGCAAGTTACTTCCTCTGCTTCCCTCCCATTGTTCGTCTGTGTGGACTATATGTTCTTTGGGGCAGGGACCGCCTCTCACTGTATGTACAGCATCTTGCACAATGGAGCCCTAATTTTGTCTGGGGCTGCTCAATGCCACTGTAATACAATTAAAAAATAATAATAATCTGATTGATCTGATTCCCCATGATCATGTCTCAATAAGGTGTACCTTTTGCCTGCAAGGTGGGCACAAGCCATGGGGATCCACGTGTTTGAATCCATTTAACTATTGCCAGTGGGTCTACAGGGGTGGGAGACAGAGGTTTGCAATAAGTGCAAGAATGCGGAAGGGCCCGCTGGATCATGCTACCCAATCAGAACCTTCAAATGTGTCTTTTTTGGAGTTACTCAACAGTATAAAATCGGAGTGAGTTTGGGGACTAATAGACCTGGTTAGACCCTGGCACAGAGCAAATACAGCTCTGCCAATGTACCTCAATCCTAACCTGCTGCACCAGCTGGTATTTCAGTCCTCCGTTGCCCACCCAGCTGTCCCAGTGGAACTCAATCCTGACCCACAACCCTCCTTGCTTTTCCATTACCAGGTTTCCGTGCATCTCTTCTAATACAGCAGAAGCCTGACTTGCCACCCTTTGCTACTCTAGTGAAGAGGCAGCAAGTTACACTGAATTGAGCCGTGCTGATTTTCTTCGGATGTAGACACAGTGGGGCAAGGATGAGACCACTAAACTCATTTCACAGGTGTACACGGCTAGTTCAGAACCCAGCTCCACAAAGGTGAAAAGTCAGCCCCCTCGCCCAGTGCACCACCAGAACAGATAGTCCGTGATGCACCCCACTAAGTCCTTTCTCACTACTAATTTGCACTGGTGTAATTAATCCCAGGGCTGTTTAACCACGACAAGCTTTTGTGACAAGCAGGTCACTGATTTCTCACTGCTTGTGAACACAGCCAATCGTGCTGATACGTAAAGCTTTCCATTGATAGACCCCCAAGCACTTTCAAACAGAGGTGTGGCGCAAAAGCCCCACTTGACATGGGGGCTGGATGGTGAAAGGGGTTGAACATTGGATATTACATGGAAAGGGAACAAGTAGTTTAGCCTCTACTGACTGGAGCAAAGAGCGAGCAAGCACACCCAAGAGATCTTTCTGAGCATCCTTCATGGTTTTGGAAGCCGTTCAGATACCACTATGATGGGCATGTGACCAGACAGACCAGAACAGGGTGGGGGGAAGAGGTAGTATGGGGGCAGGGCCTCAAGGGAAGAGGTGGGGGCTTGAGGAGAATGGGCGGCATGAGGGAGGGGCCTCGGGGAGAAGGGGCGGGGCAAGGGGCTGGGGCCACAGTTCAGGTGCTGATGGTCCCCCCACTTCTACGAAGCTTCCTCCACTCCTGCATGTGCCCCTTGGTAGATGGCTTGTCTCCAGCCCACACTGATAGCTAAAGGCATTACCATCTGTCGGCCGTTCATTGCTGGTGGCTCCTAAGGGACAGGTGACCATATCACGAATGTCACCCTTGTTGTCAGTGTGTGCAGAGGCCAACGTTAGGAAGGGTGCATGGGGACTGAACTTCCCCAGTAGGGGTTGCACCAGCTCAGGGCAAGGCAGGGCAGTTCCTATCTGCACAACAGGAAGAGCCTGGACAATGACACTGGTCTCCGGGCCTGTTGACCGGGAACCTGGCTAGGGCACAAAAAGTACACATAAGAATCAACAAAACCCCGTCACTGGTGATGTGAAGTACTGAGGTCCTGACACGAAAGGAGGGGAGGGCTGTCAAAGGGAGCAGGCATCAGGCCTGAGACGTTTCCACTGGGTTAGGTCTGGAGAAGCACTTTGGCAAAGAGCTTGTGCCATTAGTTATTTACATGGCACGGTGGGAGAGACGGCCCAGACCAATCAGAGCTTTCCTGCCACTACGTTTTCCAGTCCAAGGGCCATTACACTTGGCTGCTGGGAGCATGTATTCTGGGACTTCCATCAGCTGTGGTACATTTTTGTTACAGTGCAAGGTACTGTCCTGATTTCAGTCCGTTATGTATCTTCAAGGCCACCAGGCTTTGTCCCACGCCGTGGGCCGTGGCTTGGCGCAGGAAGGTGGAACGCCGTGGCAGACTCAGTGAGTTACGCAGTGGAGGGTGCATGGGGCAGGAGCTGTGCCTTTGAGGAGCTCTCCGCAATAGTAGACAATCTTGTTCCTAGAAGGGGCTGCGGTAATACGAGCACACCAGTACCCTCTGCTGCATGACAACAGAGCTACTCCAGTCATTTGCGTTTATATCTAGGGCCTGGATATGCAGACCCTTTTCTTTCCCCGTTACTTTTCAATTCACCACGCTGTGAATGCAGAACAAAGTCTTCAGCAGTATGATGGAGCAGCAGCTTGCAAGTTGCCAGCTCCAGTTCCTCCACAAGCAGGGCGGTGTCTGAGAGTGGGATTGGATCGCTGGGATGGATCATGAACCAGCAGCTGCACTGGAAAAGGAAACAAATGCCTGGATGTGAGGCACATCCACACCCGACCCTCACCAGTGTGCCTTCACTCTGCTAGGGAGGGATCACAGCGAGGGCCCAGAGGGGAGTTGGCTCTCACTGGGTTTGGGGAGCTCAGACTGTGTAGCTTACCCAAGAGAAGGTGACTAGGTCATGGTCTGCACGTATCTATGTGGGGAGAAGGTTTTTGAGATGGGAGGGCCCTTGCATCTAACAGGCAAAGGTAGGCCTAGAGCCAATGGCTGGAAACTGGAGCTAGACACATTCGGACTAGAAATAAGGTCCCCATTGCTGAGAGTGTGGTTAATGAACCACTGGCCCAACCTAACCAAGAGCATGGTGGAGTCTCTTTAAACCAGGTCTGGGCGTCTTTCCAAAGAAGGTGCTCGAGCTCAATCAGAAGTGATGGGCTTGATGCAGGAAATGCGGGGTGAGATCCTCTGGCCTGGATTATGCAGGAGCTCAGACTAGGTGATCAGAGAGATCCCCTCTGGGCTTAAAACCTATGAATTCCTCTCCAGGCTTGGCCTCTCTCTGCTGAGACTACCCATGAAGTGCAAACTCAGGTCAGCGATAGTGGTTGGTTTCAAGGAGCTCCATCAAACACAGACCTGGACTGCTCCCTTAGCCCTTCTGATTTAGCTGTCATTGGTGACTGGTCCTGTCTCACTGGAGGCTGCTAATCCAGCCAGAGCCCCATCCACCCCTCGAGGCCCAGGCCTTTGACTGAAAGCCCCAATGGGCCTATGTTCTGGTGTCACCAACCTTCACGTTACATTTTATCAGACGCTGAAGGTTGATTGCACCTTTCTCCTAGGGGGCTTCTGCATGAACATCTGCTAAGAAGTCTAAGACCCCCAGGATCTTAAATCAAGCAAACCAAGATTGCTAGAAACCAGGAGAGATTGGGTTGGATGAAAACCAAAATGGGGCGAAGTCACATTTGGCCTTTGCTGGTAATAGATGAGAGTGAACAGAACCCACTCCCTTCTGTAGGCTTGTGTATACCAGAATGCAGCCTGCCAATCCCGGATCAGAGTCTCCGTCAAGGATCGCTCCATAAACCTCTCACAGACTCCGACCCCTGCATTTCCTTGCCCTGGAGGGTGTGAGGTCCAAGGGGCGATTTTGCTCATGACCAGCCCACGCCGGGCACTAGCATCGCCATAGTAAAGCTCCCAGAGAGGGCCACAAAACGAGTGCTGAACCCTTGTTCTGACCCAGCACGCTGTCAATGAAGTGAGAAGGGGCTTTGGTTCTTCTCCTCTAAGCTGGTACCTTAGTTCAGGTTTGCATAGCGGCCGGGCCCGCCCAGGGAGAGGGAGAAACACAGGAGTGCTAATCCACATCAAACCAGGATTCTCTATAGAGGGAGACTAGACTGGCACAGGGCACAGTTCCTTTGCCTTAGGGCACCCAATAACCAAACAACTCAGAAAGACGGGTTGGTTATGGAGAGAGGAAACGGAGACGTGGGTTGAGGAAGTTGGCCTCGGTCACACGGGAAGTCAGTGGCAGAGCCAGGACAAGACCTTTGGGGATCTCCCGAGTCCCAGTTCTCTGCATTAACCACAAGACCATACTTCCCAACATCCCTCCACCCACCCCCCGGCTTAGACCTCATTACCAGCCTGGGCTGGTGAGCTGGAGGGCACGGCTCCTGTACCCCATCACCACTCCTCAGAGCCATGTTGTGTCCCTAATCCGTCTCTTTGGAACAGTTCCCTGCCGGACTCAGCGAAAGCAGGAGTTGCCTGTGCTGTAGAATAATCAGAGGCCACAGGATGCTTAGGATTCAGTTGATGGCTCTGCTTTTGCTCAGGGCTCCGGGAAAAGGCTCCAGCAAGAAAGAAACTGTTTACTTGTCTTCTATTTCATTCTCCCTGGGCTCACCTGGGCCTCCTCCGAATGAGATCAGAGCCTCCCCAGGGAGGCTGGCCGGCCTCCCGGCTTGTGTTACACCACAGAGGCATTGTCTTCCCCTCTCCCTGGGGCTGTGCCACTCCCTGAAGCAGGAGCGAGAAGGGCTCTGCCGGAGGCTGCAGAACCAGGGCAGAGGGAAAGGGCAAACACTTAGCCCTGGTCTACACTAGATGTTGAGGTCGAATTTAGCAGCGTTAAATCAATTTAACCCTGCACCCATCCACATGACGAAGCCCTTTTTTCGACTTACAGGGCTCTTAAAATTGATTTCCTTACTCCACCCCCGACAAGGGGATTAGCGCTGAAATCGGTTTTGCTGGGTTGAATTTGGGGTACTGTAGACGCAATTAGATGGTATTGGCCTTGGGGAGCTATCCCAAGTGCTCCATTGTGACCGCTCTGGACAGCACTCTCAACTCAGATGCACTGACCAGGTAGACAGGAAAAGGCCCGCGAACTTTTGAATTTCAATTTCCTGTATGGCCAGTGTGGCAAGCTGCAGCTGACCATACAGAGCTCATCAGCAGAGGTGACCATGCAGAGCTTGTCAGCAGAGGTGACCGTAATGGAGTCCCAGAATCGCAAAAGAGCTCCAGCATGGACCGAACGGGAGGTATGGGATCTGATCGCTGTATGGGGAGAGGAATCCGTGCTATCAGAACTACGTTCCAGTTTTCGAAATGCCAAAACATTTGTGAAAATCTCCCAGGGTATGAAGGACAGAGGCCATAACAGGGACCCGAAGCAGTGCCCCGTGAAACTTAAGGAGCTGAGGCAAGCCTACCAGAAAACCAGAGAGGCGAACGGCCGCTCCGGGTCAGAGCCCCAAACATGCTGCTTCTATGATGAGCTGCATGCCATTTTAGGGGGTTCAGCCACCACTACCCCAGCCGTGTTATTTAACTCCTTCAATGAAGATGGAGGCAACACAGACGGAGGTTTTGGGGACGAGAAAGACGATGATGATAAGGTTGTAGATAGCTCACAGCAAACAAGTGGAGAAACCGGTTTTCCTGACAGCCAGGAACTGTTTCTCACCCTGGACCTGGAGCCAGTACCCCCGAAACCCACCCAAGGCTGCCTCCTGGACCCACCAGCTGGAGAAGGGATCTCTGGTGAGTGTACCTTTTAAAATACTATACAGGTTTAAAAGCCAGCATGTTTAATGATTAATTTGCCCTGGCATTCGTGGCTCTCCTGGATATACTCCCAAAGCCTTTGCAAAAGGTTTCTGGGGAGGGCAGCCTTATTCCATCCACCATGGTAGGACACTTTACCACTCCAGGCCAGTAGCACATACTCGGGAATCATTGTCGAACAAAGCATTGCAGTGTATGTTTGCTGGCATTCAAACATCCGTTCTTTATCTCTCTGTGTTATCCTCAGGAGAGTGATTTCATTCATGGTCACCTAGTTGAAATAGGGTGCTTTTCTTAAGGGGACATTCAGAGGTGCCCGTTCCTGCTGGGCTGTTTGCCTATGGCTGAACAGAAATGTTCCCTGCTTTTAGCCACACGGTGGGGGAGGCAAAATGCGACCTTGTAACGAAAGCACATAAGCTATGTATTGTGAAAAAGCTCTTTTCTTGCCTCTGTGGGTCCCGCGTTTCCTGGCAGATTTCACTAGCCTCAGAGGCTCACTGTGACCCTCCACATAACCCTTCTTTCTCTAGAGACAAGGGTCACAGTCTACTGAGCCATTTTCATCATAAGCCAGTGAGGGAGGTGAGGAGAAGTTATCCTTCCTTGCACTGTCTCTGTTGTCTCTCAGTTTCAGTGATTAAACAGGGGGCAAAGATGGGGGGGAGCCCGGGCCCACCCCCTACTCTGGGCTCCAGCCCAGGGACCCTAACAGTACCAGCTATGGTAGCTGACTTTTTAGAAACATGACATGTACAATTCCCTGGGCTACTTCCCCCACAGCAGCCCTCACTTCCTCAAGCTCCACTTCACCCTTACCTCAGGGCCTCCTTCCTTGTGCCTGATATGGTGTGTACTACTCAGCCTCTCCAACCGCGCAACTTCTTCCCACAGCTCCTGACATGCACACCCACCTGACTGATTGGGAGGCTTTTAACTAGTTTCAGCCAGTCCCTGATTGGCTTCAGGTGTCCCAATCAAGCTAGTCTTCTCTCTGCCTTCTGGAAACTTCTTAATTGGCCCCAGGTGTCTTAATTGACCTGGAGTAGCTGCCATTTCACTTATCCTGGTACCAGGGATTTGTTTAGCCTGGAGCTAATATATCTATCTCCCACTACTTTCCTATAGCCATCTGGCCTTGCCCCGTCACAGTATGTAATGTTAACAGCAAGGTTTACCGTGAAAGAGTGCACCCATTGTTCTATAAAATGTGTCTTTTTAAATACCACTGTCCCTTTTTTTTCCTCCACCAACTGCATGTGTTTCAAGGATCACAGGATCTTCTCCTTCCGAGAGGCTAGCGAAGATTAGAAGGCGAAAAAAACACACTCGCCATGAAATGTTCTCTGAGCTCATGCTGTCCTCCTACAGTGACAGAGTACAGACGAATGCGTGGAGGCAGACAATGTCAGAGTGCAGGAAAGCACAAAATGACCGGGAGGAGAGGTGGCGGGTTTAAGAGAGTAAGTGGCAGGCTGTAGAAAGGGCTGAAGCTGAACGGTGGTGGCAGCGTGATGAGAGGAGGCAGGATTCAATGATGAGGCTGCTGGAGGATCAAACTAATATGCTCCAGCGTATGGTTGAGCTGCAGGAAAGGCAGCAGGAGCACAGACTGCTGCTACAGCCCCTGTGTAACCAACTGCCCTCCTCCCCAAGTTCCATAGCCTCCTCACCCAGACGCCCAAGAATGCGGTGGGGGGGCCTCTGGCCACCCAGATACTCCACTCAACAGGATTGCCCAAGTAACAGAAGGCTGGCATTCAGTAAGTTTTAAAGTTTTAAACTTTTAAAGTGCTGTGTGGCCTTGTCCTTCCCTCCTCCACCACCCCTCCTGGGCTACCTTGGTAATTATTCCCCTATTTGTGTGATGAATTAATAAAGAATGCATGAATGTGAAGCAACAATGACTTTATTGCCTCTGCAAGTGGTGATCGAAGGGAGGTAGGGAGGGTGGTTAGCTTACAGGAAAGTAGAGTGAACCAAGGGGTGGTGGGTTTCATCAAGGAGAAACAAACAGAACTTTCACACTGTAGCCTGGCCAGTCATGAAACTGGTTTACAAAGCTTTTCTGATGTGCACCACACCCTCCTGTGCTCTTCTAACTGCCCTGGTGTCTGCTGTGTGTAACCAACAGCCAGGCGATTTGCCTCAACCTCTCACCCCGCCATAAACATCTCCCCCTTACTCTCACAGATATTGTGGAGCACACAGCAAGCAGTAATAACAGTGGGAATATTGGTTTTGCTGAGGTCTAACCGAGTCAGTAAACTGCGCCAGCGCGCTTTTAAACATTCAAATGCACATTCTACCACCATTCTGCACTTGCTCAGCCTGTAGTTGAACAGCTCCTGACTACTGTCCAGGCTGCCTATGTATGGCTTCATGAGCCATGGCATTAAGGGGTAGGCTGGGTCCCCAAGGATAACTATAGGTATTTCAACATCCCCAATGGTTATTTTCTGGTCTGGGAAATAAGTCCCTTCCTGCAGCTTTTGAAACAGACCAGAGTTCCTGAATATGTGAGCATCATGTACCTTTCCCGGCCATCCCACATTGATGTTGGTGAAACGTCCCTTGTGATCCACTAGTGCTTGCAGCACTATTGAAAAGTACCCCTTGTGGTTTATGTACTCGCTGGCTTGGTGCTCTGGTGCCAAGATAGGGATATGGGTTCCGTCTATGGCCCCACCACAGTTAGGGAATCCCATTGCAGCAAAGCCATCCACTATGACCTGCACATTTCCCAGGGTCACTACCCTTGATATAGCAGATCTTTGATTGCGTTGGCTACTTGCGTCACAGCAGCCCCCACAGTAGATTTGCCCCTCCAAATTGGTTTCCGACTGACCGGTAGCTGTCTGGCGTTGCAAGCTTCCACAGGGCTATTGCCACTCGCTTCTCAACTGTGAGGGCTGCTCTCATCTTGGTATTCTTGCACCTCAGGGCAGGGGAAAGCAAGTCACAAAGTGCCATGAAAGTGCCCTTATGCATGCAAAAGTTTTGCAGCCACTGGGAATCATCCCAGACCTGCAACACTATGTGGTCCCACCAGCCTGTGCTTGTTTCCCGGGCCCAGATTCGGCGTTCCACCACATGAGCCTGCCCCATTAGCACCATGATACCCACATTGCCAGGGCACGTGCTTTGAGAGAAGTCTGTGTCCATGTCCTCATCACTCTCGTAACCGCGCTGACGTCGCCTACTCGCCCGGTTTCACTTTGCCAGGTTCTGGTGCTGCATATACTGCTGGATAATGCGTGTGGCGTTTAATTTGCTCCTAATTGCCAAAGTGATCTGAGCGGGCTCCATGCTTGCCATGATATGGCGTCTGCACAGAAAAAAGGCACGGAAAGATTGTCTGCTGTTGCCCTGATGGAGGGAGGGGCAACTGACGACATGGCTTACAGGGTTGGCTGACAGGGAATTAAAATCAACAAAGGGGGTGGCTTTGCGAGAAACTGAGTGGCCGCCTCAAGGATAGAACTCAAAACCTCAAGGAGAGGACTCAAAACTGGGTTTAGCAGGCCATTGATTTCACAGAGGGAGGGAGGAGAAAATGAATACAAAACAAATCTGGTCTATTTCTTGTTTTGAGCCACTTCATCTATCTTTATACATCTTGCTGGCAGCAGACTGTGCAGTACGACCGCTAGCCATCGTCACCTCCTGAGTGCCCAGGAAAGGATGGTGCAGTATGACTGCTGGCCATCATCTTCTGCTGGCTGCAGATTAAAAGACAGTGCACTGCGGAAGGATTCAATCGCCTTGAGACGAAACAAGGGAAATGACCTGGCTGAGTCCCTCCCATGTTTGCCCAGGCTCCCGGTTAAAAGAGCACCCAGGACTACGTCGACGAGAGCTACCAGTCAACTGCACTGTCTGCTGCCAAAAGGCAATAAACTGCTGCTGTGTAGCAATGCAGTACCACGTCCGCCAGCACCCAGGAGACATACGGTGACAGTTAGCTGAACAGGCTCCATGCTTGCCATGGTATGCCGTCTGCACAGGTAACTCAAGAAAAAAGGCGCAAAACGATTGTCTGCCCTTGCTTTTACAGAGGGAGGGAGGGAACGGGGGCCTGACGATATGTACCCAGAACCACCCGCGACAATGTTTTAGCCCCATCAGGCACTGGGATTTCTACCTAGAATTCAAATGGGCGGTGGAGACTGCGGGAACTGTGGGATAGGTACCCACAGTGCAAAGCTCCGGAAGTCGATGGTTGCCTCGGTACTGTGGACACAGTCCGCCGACTACATGCACTTAGAGCATTTGTGTGGGGACACACACACTCAACTGTATAAAAACGCTTTCTACAAAACCGATGTCTATAAATTTGACCTAATTTCGTTGTGTAGACATACACTATGCCCCGCAAAGGGAACAGCAGCAGCAGGGCCTAGCAGGGAACAGAGAGAGCCTGAGATTCAGAGCCCCCTGCGTGTGGTACAGGAGCTTGGGCGAGTCGCTCAGCACCACATGGGGTGGGGGGTATTTGAAAGGCCCTGTCATGCCCTCTGCTGCTAGGAGGGGTGGGGAACCAGCTACGAATGGAGGGAGGATCCCACAGAGAAGCCCTTGGTGCAGGGCCTCCAGGGTGTGTGTGACTGGACGGGGTGTGATTGGCCAGGTGACAGCTGCTCCTGGCATCATTCCTCAGCAAGCCTGCAGTGAGACACCAGTGGGGATCAACGCTGATCCTGTCTGCACACCATCGAGGGCAATGGCCCCAAACTTTTTCATTTGTGACCCCCTTTATCTGGTCTGCACCCCCCTGGGAGCCACGTTAGGGAGCTGGGGCCGGGAGCAGAGCCAGAACCGCAGTCGGGGCCAGGAGCTGAGGGTCATAGGTGGGGCCAGGAGCAGGGCCAGAGCTGTGGCTGGGGCAGACACCTTACTGGTAGGCAGAGTTTAGGGATCCGTCCTGGCCAAATTCCAGTTTGAGTAATTGCATTCACTACCTCCCTGAATTCCTGCCTGCTGTTTCCAACGGCTATAGTATTCTCTACTTCCTGTCATGAACCATTGGGTTGGATTGTTTTTACAATGTTAAACAGCTGCCATGTTCCACTCCAGAGGTGACTGCTTTTCATTGGTGGGTGAGCTATTCCCTTACACATACTCTGTACATTTCAATGTGTTTATTAATAATAATTTGTATTACAGTATTAACTAAGGGTCCCAACCACAACAGAGCCCTGTTCTGCTAGCTGTGGTACATAAAGAGAGTAACAGACAGTCCCTACCTAAAGGGTTACAGTCTAAATAAATAAGACAGGCAAAGACTGGGAGAAAGGGGGTGTTTCGATCTACAACTGGGGAACTGACACACAGAGATTCAGGGACTTGCCCAAGATCACATGGTGAGTCTGAGGCAGGGCTGGGAATTTAATTTAACCCAGATCTGGTGACTTTCAGTCCAGTGCCTCAACCACTGAATCATCCGTCCTCTAAAGTAATCCATGATGAAAGCTGCCAGAGACATGTAGGAATGGTATTGTCGTTATTGCTCCATGGCACTGCAGCTACTTGGGGTGTAGTTTCCAATGAGATCCCAGGGTCCTATTAGTCCCAGTTTGGTGTACTATGTTTCAGTTCGTCATTGATCCTAAAGAGTGAATTACGTTGCAGGTGGCACCAGGCTGGGGGAAGCTGCCAACTCCCAGGAGGACAGAGGGGGAAATAAACCAGATCTAGAGGGATTAGAGGAATTAATATAATGAAATTCAGTTGAGGAATATGCATCCAATGTGGAGTAAGCCCTGGTGCAGTTCTATGAAGGGATTGAGATGCCTGGAGAGCAGAAATGCTTTGGAAAGCCCAAGGGCAATACAGCAGGGTGCTAACGTTGTATGGAGTTTACGGTGTGACGTGGTGATAAAAAGTCACTGTGGCACTGGGCTATGAATGCCGAGGCAAGAGAGCAGGCAGCCCGGGGGTTGGAAGAATGTGTGCGAGATGGCAGGGTCCCAGACAGGGACAAGAGGTTGGTGGGACCTGGTTTGTGATGCAAGGCTAGAAGAAGCTAAGAGGACATTTGCTCCACACCTGGGCTGGCCTTCTCCATGCCAGGCCTAGGGAGACCCTGGGTGTTGAAAAAGGCTCCCTCTAGGAGCAAGGAAGAACCTCAGGGGCCAGTTTTGCTTCAGCAACCTCAAGAGAGAATCCCCTGTACAGTGACTAGGCGTGAGCTCCGCCCGTCTCTCCTGTGAGGGTGCTGCCTGACTGAGCCTAGCCACTGACAAGCCTTTGGCGGGGGAAGCGGGATGGTCCGGGGAGGAATGGCCTGAAGCAGGGACGCGACACTGAGCAAAGTGAAGTTGAGGCCAGAGCCCAGGAAAAGTTTCTGGATGCTGAAGGTGACTAGCTTGTGCAACACCCGTTGCTGGACGGAGCCATTCAAATGTGGGCCAGGCAGAGCACTGGGTGCATACTGGAGGGAACACCCACTAGATGCTGAGCGGGTGGACTGGGTAACCTAACTCTGCAAGGGGACTCTCCCTTTCTTTAATGCCTCAGTAATGGGTGTGAGCCTGGCTGACATGTACAGAAAGAAGTCACTATTGCAGAGGGGAATGGGTCAATACACTATCCTACTCGTACTGGAGGCAACTGTCTAGGTTAGGAGAGTGCTGTACCTTTAATTACCTGAAGCTGCTAAAATGCCAGTGGAGATGGCTCCTGTCTTACACCGGGTTAGGGAGATGTGATTGTGTTTCCCTAGTCTAGGGGCTGGTCCGTTCTCCAGTAGGTCAAGTAGGAGGAGCTGCTGCCAAAGGTCCACGTTTGATCCCTGCTGTCCATGCAGACATGGCCAGTTCAATACACTGAACTCCCATTCTTCCCTTCAGTTTCAGAGCAGGGAGAGGCGCTAGGACAGCCCAGTGCAGCTCTCTCAACTTTGCAATATTGATTGCTGCGGTTTCGCTAAGACTTGGGAAGATCCCATTGCCGCTAAGGAACATTTTATGCAACGAGAAATCCCACCTATTAGACATCTGGCCTTTGTAACTGCATCCACGGGGGAACAGTCTGAACCAAACATCCCCGGACTTCAGGGAACGTCAGCTCTGAATCCAGCCAGTCATCTACCGCGATACATGCAGATCTAGGTATCCAGCCTCTGTGGGGCTGTGGATGGACAGGTGACTGCCAAGGTCGCTTCCAGCCTTATGTCTGTCATTCTCTAATCTCTTGAAGCAAACATCCCACTGAAAATAAAAAGGCCGTTGAGGAGCAAGCATCTGATCCCATGTAAACCACCCGGCTGAGCCTGGCTATGATAGGGCTACCATGCTGTGCAGGGCTTAGTGAGCTGGAACACTCGATCTTCCTAGAATTCAAAGTCTTGGGTCCCAGCAATGTCAGTTCACCCCTTCGTCCTTCTTCGGTGGACACCAAGTTCCATGCCATTTACTCCCAGAGCTAAGGTACTGCTGGGGCGTTAAGGACCCCACTACACTTGCTGGAAGAACTGGGCTTTGTCCTGTGTCCTCGGCTAGATCTGCTCCCTTCCCCACACTGTTTCTAGCATAGTTCGCGCTGCCCGGCTAGCCCCGTTCTACCCCACAACTGGTTGCACTTCAGGGGTGGCACAGACAAGCCTTTGAGACGGCAGACACCATGTGAGCATAAGACAGCTGCTACCTGAGCCACATCCAGGCAGTGGTGGTCAGGTTCAGGATCAATACCCCTGGGCCTCAAGGTCTGACCCATTGACTTGTCATAGCCTAGCCAAATTCACCCCCTCAGATTTTAAAGCACTGCTCTAATCTGCTTCCTGCAGGCGGGGCTCAGCATCCCACCCAAAACAAACAGAGCCCACCCTCAGTACAGCTTGAACAGCAGCTCTGTACAGCTAACATTTGAGTTTGGTGAAACTGGGGTATTTCCAGCTAATATCAGCTCCCTACCCACAAACCATCAAGCAGCCTGCCACAAGCTTCTCTTATACTTTGCTGAGGAAACTTAATTCAGGTCAGCTGCTGCTCCCTGGACTAAGAGCCTGTAGCTGTGGTTGTCCTGCTATCAGAGAGTGTTAACCCTTTCCTTGCCAATCCTCGGAGACGGCACAGCCATCCTGTGGAATTGTTATTGTTATGGCAAGGTTAGTAAAGAAAAGGCCTGTCTTTAACCAGCGGACACTCCGTGTGCTGCTGTTAATCAAGGAGCTGTGAAGATGTGTCTCAGCACAGGAGAAGAGATGGAGATCACTGTCATCACAATTAATACTTTGCCCTTTTTACAAGGATCTCAAAGCACATTAGAGAGGCCAATTCACAACATGCCTTTGAGCAGTGGAGCCTTCTTAGACATGACATTTGATTTAACCTGTGGGAGTTTCACTGCAGCATGAGAGGCCCTGGCCTTTTTTTTTGGGGGGGGGTGGGGAGATGGGACTCTGTCTCCTACATGGAAGCTCAGACCAGTCTAAGGAAGATCAGGATTATGCACATTACAGATGGGGAAACTGAGGCACAAAATAATTGTACTCGCTAAGCCAGCAGCTACTCCATGGGCTCAGAGGAGTGGAGCTTCTTCAGAAAGAATTTGCAAAGCAGTCACTTGGATTCAGTCTTGTGAATTCACTGGACATCCCAAGACCGATGGCCTACACTCCCCAATTCCTATCTGCTGCAGCCTGGCAGATCAGATCCCTGCTTTGGGAGGAAGGTCCTACGCGCAGGGGTAACATTTAAGAAGAGAATTAAAACTCCCATGACCTTGTGGAGTCTTGAGAAAATATGTTGCTTTATTTCCCCTGTGAGGACCCGATGCTGCATTACTAGTTACTTCCCATGGGCAAGGGCTGTCTGCCATGCAGCCATCAGAGCACGAGGAAAGCTGTTCTTGCCTGTTAATTTTTTTTTGCTCTGATGAAAGCAGCACTGGCAGGATGATCCCAGCCATGTGATTGGATAGGATGGATGGCTGCAAAGTCATTGAAAGCAATGTTTTCCCCATGAGCTCTTTAAATATTAATGGGTCGTGGTAGCTCGTCTGTGATTTTGTATGTCTGTTTATACCGGCTCGGAACAGGAGTTGTGGTCTTGGCGGGTTAGCAGTGATGGGGTGATATTTAAGATGCTCAGTTTTCCATTAACAAGCTTTATAAGGGCTCTTCTGGCCTGGAGAGCCAAGTGCATCATGGGAAGGAGCCAGGATGGCTATGTGGCTAGGGCACTGGACTGGGATTCAAGACACCTGGGTTCCCAGCAAGCTACATCCCCTTTCTCTTCTTCAGTTTCCCTTCTGTGCACTGGGGGTAACAATACTCACCCTTCTTTGTAAAGTGCTCTGAGATCCACAGATGAAGAGATGACACTTATTACTGGTCTCTGTCAAGCTGACTGCAGTGGCTTAGGAGAATGACTGGGCAGTCTGTTAAGAAGGAGGGCACAAACCCCAAACTGGTTGTGAGTTCTATGCTTCGATTTCACCACCCAAGTATCAAGTGTGAAATCCTCAAGCACTGTAACAGCCTTACCCTGGAGTCACAGCTATTCCCCTTGGGAGCTCCACCCAGGCAAGCTTACCTTTGTCATAGATGGTCCCTTAAACCGAAAATCACAACAATATTCAGACTACTTCCAGTCCAAAAGGACTAGTCACTTACCTCAGGCCGGTTGCACTTTATATCCTGTACCAGTGGTTTTCAAGCTTTTTTCATTTGTGGACCCCTAAAAAATTTCAAATGGAGGTGCGGACTCCTTTGGAAATCTTAGACATAGTCTGCCGAAACCCAGGGGTCCACAGACCACAGGTTGAAAACCACCATCCTATACCAAAGACAATGCTTGTAGCCAATCCTATAATAAATTAACGAAAGATTTATAAACTAAGAAAAAGAAGTGAGAGTTATTTACTAGGTTAAAGCAGGTAAACACATGCACACAAATAAGTTACAGTCAGGTTCCAAAAGGTGATAGAGGCTGTTGTAATATGCAAGCTCAATATGTCCTTTAGGGCTAACCACCTGGGGATCCCTTGCTTATGCTTAGAAGTCTCACCCTCCTGAAGTCCAAGCAGCATAGAGATACAGTTTCTTCTTGACAAGTCCACGTGCAGGTCTCCTCTTCGTGGGTGTGGGGGGAGCAATCCACAATGTCTTTGTCCTTTGATGTTTCTCAATGGGTCACTTTGGTTTCAATGGGCCCTCTGGTGTGCAGGACCTTCTTTAGGAAGCCAGCTTTTACATTAATCAACGCTTCTTTCCTGTTTGCTAACCCCGTTACAGAGGTTTACAATGCAAACACTTACTGTAACCTTATAACACGGGGGGCCAGTCATTAACTGAGATTGACACATGCAGCATCCTACAAGCATTTCATAAAGTCTAACCACTAAACACGTTTTATAAATGTTATACCCATTTTAACACCACTAATGTGACAGGGGAGCCAGACTGGTTCCCAGCTCTGAATTTGTCAGTGAGGCCTAGGGGCCTTGGCATGAGCTGGCACCGGGTCTGCCAGTGTCACGGTATCACTAACAGGATGTCACGGTTACAGGGTGAACTGAGCTTTAGGCCCTTTTGAGTCCCTTTTGAGTGCTCCCCTGCCCCTCACCTGGGTGGAACCCCGCAGTCAGACCTCTCTCAGACCGGGCTCTGCGCGGCAGCTCTCCTGGGTCCCTACTGGGTCACAGGACAGGCCCAGCTGCACAGGACACCTGTCAGTCCATCATTCCAAGGGCCTGTGATCAGTGAGCTGAGTACAAACAGCATCTTCCAAACAAAGCCTTATTTATTCCTTCCCCCAAGGAAGAAAGCATGCCAAGAAAACCAAGCAAAAGCCTGCACGCCTGGGTCATACTTCACCTTCATCTTTTCTTGCCAATGTTGGTGAGTTCCCCTCATCCCAGCTAGCCCCTGTCTCTGGCTGGGAGAAAACAAACTGTCCTGCCTGCAGCATGCTCTCTCTGTCTTGTCCCCTTACTAGCCTGTCAGGTTTTGCTGATGCTCCCCGGTCAGCCTCACCCTTTTCTAGGCCCTGGGTTCTGTGGGGGCTCAGCCTTGGATCTCTCTCTTCTCAGCTTTGGCAAAGCACTTCTGTCCCCAGGGTTCGGGCTATGGAGTCGCCTTTTCATGACTATGAACCTGTCTAGTGTGTTTGCTGGGGTACTTCTCCGCTAGGCCACTGTTCTACCTTTCCTGCTCGGTTCCTTTAGCAGCCCCTTTTGGATCTAATTCTACAGCAAGTGACCCATAAGAAACACTTCTCCCCCCACCCCGAGGCATGCACTGTGTTCATAAAAGATAATACAGCCAACCCCAGTTTGTCACTCAGCGCATGAGGATCAGCCTCATTTTCAGTTCCCTTGAGACTTTGGTGGCCGCAATGACTATCTGCCGGGGAGCACAGGTGCCAACTTTCAGCTTTTCCTGGGATGCTCCCAGCTTCGCCCTGAGGACACACCCCCACTCTGCCCCTTCCCCATAGGCCTCATGCTGGCTCCGCCTCTTCCCACCCCTGCTCCTCCCCCAGTGCCTCCTGCCTGCCACCGAACAGCTGATTGGTGGCAGGCAGGAGGTGCTGTGGGGGAGGGGGAGAAGCTGATCGGGGGGGGCTGCTGGTGGGTGTTGAGCACCCACTTTTTTTTCCCCATGGGTGCTTCAGCCTCGGAGCACCCATGGAGTCGGCGCCTATGCTGGGGAGGGCTGGGAGTGTGGTTGAGGGAGAGGGCATTGGGGAGCTGGACCACCAGGGGGTCTACTGTGGCTCTGTCATTGCATGAGCTTGGGCTAGTCACTCCATTTGTGTGTCTTCACCCTCCCTTCGGGGTAGAGGACTGTCTCACTTAGGGGTACCACCTGCCCAGGGTTTCCCACGTTCATTTCTTTTTTGAGATATCTGCCCTGGGAAATCTGCCAGGGTGCTCTGTACACACTGCCAGCTGGCCACTTTTATGGGCTCAGGATCATCCTGGAGAGCCTGGTTTTTTTTGTACCTCAGAAGTGGCAACCCTATTCTTACTATGTGTATGCACAGTGCCGGAGACAATGATCTCCTATGGCATTTCACCGTGCTACCAGAATACAAATAACTAATAACGGCTCCATCAGCGAGAGGAAATTCACAAAGAAGGGGTGGAGATGAAAATCCTAAAATAGTTAGTGAGGTCTCTTGGTGCTACTGTAACGTAAGTAGTAATGCAACAAATTAACTCTATCTTGGCCTATCACTTAAACTCTGCTAATCCTACAGTGTGGCCTTTTAGTCTGTTTTATTTATTTAAAAGAAGAAAGTCCATATGCTGGAGTAAGGGTTACATATAGGTGATGCTGTTTTCTGGCATGGATTTGTGTCTTGGGTGGGTTTTGCCTTCCGGGTCATCATGTTGCAATATCTATTGCTGAATTTCTGGGCATGTGGTTACAAGCTGAGATTCTGATGTAATCAAGAGATGCAGAATCCAGAATGTAATCCAGAATGCCGGGCCCTACACACAGGCTTATGGTACCTCTGCCTTAATCCAACCGGGAGGAGAGTTACACCCGTTGAAGAGATGGGGTGTTGGCTTGGAACATACCCGCCAATCGTTAAAAACGCTCTCTCATGGTCAGGTTAGCGGAAAGCATCCATCAACTCTGGGACTGTGGGTGGTGCTTGAGTTTATGGGCGGGGTCACCTCTCCTCCCTTGCCAGTCTGACCCCTGCACATAACCTCAGCAAGCCCCAAACTAGCCGATAGCCATAATTGAATATGGTCTTGAGGGCTTTTTACTCAGGTTCTTTTGCGCTATCTAGTAATCCTTCTTGCTACACAGGGTTGTTTGATAGCTGTGCCGAGAATTACCTCGTGTTTTCCTCACTCACAGCCCCCTAACTAGCAACAGCAGCGGCCATGCAAAAAAGGCAGCATGTTAGAATAATGATTTCTGTTGTTGTTATTCTGATGCCAAACAAAAGGCCCGACACCCCCTTTGCCTCACCTTCAGTACTGTGTGTCAGCAGTCAATGCTGCAGATGTTGACTTAGTCCCGATGCTAGCAGGAGCCTTTAATACCTTTCAGATATGACAACAAAGAACAGGTGCCAATTCATTGAGAATGGGAAGAGATGTTTTGATCTGGGTTTTCGCAATAAAGGCGGCTTGAAAATGCATTTCCAATTTGATAGGTTTTTGTTCCCCCTGGAATGCATATTAAATGCTGTTAGCTTGTTATCCTTGACCTTTCGAGCCTGTGAATTTGAAAATCCAATTCTCTGTGAAAAGCAATGAATACAACCTGGACTTTGAAGAAAATGCCAATGTGTGCATTATTTTCTTTGCAGACCCTGCAAGAGGCTACAACAAGCAGAAATGAGGCTCCAGCATAACTTGGGTGGAATATAGTCAACCTGGAAAGAGGTGTCTCTGCCTCCTTTCAAGACGGAGGTTTTGGAAACTCTGCTATTGAAGATTTTGTAGAGCAGGTTAGACAAACACCTGTTAAGGATGGTCTAGATAATACTTAGTTCTGCCATGAGTGCAGGGGACTGGATTAGATGACCTCTCATGGCCCCTTCCAGTCCTACAATTCTATGATTCTATGGGGGACTTTACTGTAAACCCATTGTGGAGGGAGGGACCTTTGAACCATAGGGAGAGCTTAGAGGTTAGAGGAATGGTCCCCCAGATGTGCCAGTGGTGTCCTGGTGGGCTATTCCTTAAGTGCCACCAGATGTGCTGAGTGCATCCTGGAAGGATGTCCCTCCCTTGCGCCAGATGCCCCCTGGTGGTACACTTCTTCAGAGGTGTTGGTAAATCCTAGTGGAATATCCCTCAGATGCTGCCAGATGTGCCCACTGCTTCCTGGAAAAGTGCCTCTTCCTTATTGCTGGCGAGTCCTGGCAGAGTGCCCCAGTGCAGCTAGGTATTCTGATCAACCCACCCACACCATTTCCCTGAAAAACCTTGAATTATTTTCTCTGAGTGACACAAAATGGTTCCCAGGGAAGATCGCTATGCTGCTAACTCCATTGTTCTTGCATTACCAGGGCTAGACAACTTGAAATCTGCAACAGGTGTCATAAAGAACGATGCTGAACAGAAATTTTTTTTGAATGATGACGCCACCTTCATAAAAGCTGGAATGTCTGCTGGAGCGTTGTCATTTTTATAACCCAGTGCTACAGGGTAAGGCAGTCATGGAATTAGTGACTCAGCACAAAATACTATCCACTCATCCCAGCTGCATAGTCCATCGGTGCCAATCGGATGAGTGAGGAGTGAACAGGAGAGAGCGGACAGGAGTCCTATGTCTTACGCCAAGCCAGAAATGAGGGCTCCCTTGCTTTTCCAAGTGCACTATAAATCTCTCAGCACCCACGGCCATATCTGGTGGTTTAAGAGCAGCATGAAACCAGAAAGCATGCCTGGGTCGTACTTCACCTTCATCTTGACAGGGCCTAATGGCAGATGAAGCCCAGCTTGGGGAGGAGCTGGGGTAGGATTATAAAGCCAGGAAGTTAGAGTAGGAAGGGGGCTGCAGTTTGCAGTCAGGCCCTAGCGGGAAAGGGAGTTGGCCAGGGACAAGGAGGAGATCCAGGGGAGAGTAAGCCCTGGGGTCCTGCCCGGGATGAGGGAGTCCAGCAAGAAGCTGAGAAAGGCGAAGCAGCCACAGGGAGCGGAGAACATAGGCAAGGAGAGGTGGGGTAGGAAGGAGCCCAGGGAAACAGCAACAGGGTCTGAGACTGAGCACACCTATGTTAGTCTGTATTCGCAAAAAGAAAAGGAGGACTTGTGGCACCTTAGAGACTAACAAATTTATTTGAGCATGAGCTTTCGTGAGCTACAGCTCACTTCATTGGATGCATTCGGTGGTGCATTCCACCAAGTGCATCTGATGAAGTGAGCTGTGCTCACAAAAGCTTATGCTCAAATAAATTTGTTAGTCTCTAAGGTGCCACAAGTCCTCCTTTTCTTTGAGCACACCTAGGTTGCTAGTCATGGGGTCTCTGGGCAGGAACCCAGAGGAGTTGGCAGGCCCAGATTTCCCAGCAGCCACTGGGAAAGTGGCACAGGACCAGATCACTTGGAACAGAAGACTGCCTGGACAGCTTGTCTGGAGTGGGCGGGGAGATTGTATAGCGACCTGGCCAGAGAGCCACGTCAAGAAGATGGAGCACCCTGAGTCACGGAGCGAGAGTGGGGCCACAGCATCCACAACCAATGGAAGGGGGTGCCACACAGGCAGGAGCTAATTCCCAGACCCAGCCACTAGAAGCCACACCTGGGGTAAGTGGAACCCCCTTCACAGGGTGGAAACAATGAAACCCAGCTTCTTAATAACATGGTCTTGACCTGAAACCAGATCTCGGACACTGGCTTTTGCAGGTGACAATGTTTCCCTCTAGTGACTGTCCCCAAAGACTATAACAACCTGCTATTTTCGCCCAGACACAGGAGTTTTGCTGTAGATCAGGAGTAGACACTAGTGTTTTCAATGCTGAAGACACTGAGTTCAATCCCAAAACGCTGAGTTCAATCCCAGGGTGTGAGCTCTTTGGGGCAGGGACCGTAACTTACTATCTGCTTGTTCAGTGGCTGGAGTAATGGTGGGGCCTGATCTTGACTGGGGCCTCCAGATGCTACCGCAATATAAATGAGACAGAATATATGGGTTTTTTTGCAGCTGTATGCAAGTAGTCGTGATTTGTTACAGAAGTAAAACACGTCCATTTTGAATTAGGTTTGCTCTGATTTTGGCAGGCTGTGTGAACCCCAAACTTGGCGTGAAATTCAGGGACTGTGAATGCACTTGGATTTAATCCCCGGGAAGATTTGCACAACCCCTATGATCAAATACACCATGTTTTGGACAGCCCTAGGGCAGGATCTGGCCCTTTGTGGTGGACTTTGGAGTATCAAGCGTGTTTGGTGCTGACGATCCCTCGCTCTCACAGACCTTGGGAGACAGGCCAGTCCTCGCTTACAGACAGCCCCCTAACCTGAAGCAAATACTCACCAGCAACTACAGACCACACGACAAAAACACCAACCCAGGAACCAAACCCTGCTACAAACCCTGGTGCAAACTCTGTCCACACATCTATTCAAGGGACACCATCATAGGACCTAACCATTTCAACCACACCATCAAGGGCTCGTTCACCTGCACATCTACCAATGTGATATATGCCATCATGTGCCAGCAATGCCCCTCTGCCATGTACATTGACCAAACCGGACAATCTCTACGCAAAAGAATAAATGGACACAAATCTAACATCAGGAATCATAACATTCAAAACAGGAATCATAACATTCAGGAATAATAACATTCAGTAGAACACTTCAGTCTCTCTGGTCACTCAATAACAGACCTAAAAGTGGTTTCAGAGTAGCAGCCGTGTTAGTCTGTATTCGCAAAAAGAAAAGGAGTACTTGTGGCACCTTAGAGACTAACAAATTTATTAGAGCATAAGCTTTCGTGAGCTACAGCTCACTTCATCGGATGCATTTGGTGGAAAAAACAGAGGAGAGATTTATATACACACACACAGAGAACATGAAACAATGGGTTTATCATACACACTGTAAGGAGAGTGATCACTTAAGATAAGCCATCACCAACAGCAGGGGGGGGAAGGAGGAAAACCTTTCATGGTGACAAGCAGGTAGGCTAATTCCAGCAGTTAAGAAGAATATCAGAGGAACAGTGGGGGGTGGGGTGGGAGGGAGAAATACCATGGGGAAATAGTTTTACTTTGTGTAATGACTCATCCATTCCCAGTCTCTATTCAAGCCTAAGTTAATTGTATCCAGTTTGCAAATTAATTCCAATTCAGCAGTCTCTCGTTGGAGTCTGTTTTTGAAGCTTTTTTGTTGAAGGATAGCCACTCTTAGGTCTGTGATCGAGTGACCAGAGAGATTGAAGTGTTCTCCAACTGGTTTTTGAATGTTATAATTCTTGACGTCTGATTTGTGTCCATTCATTCTTTTACGTAGAGACTGTCCAGTTTGGCCAATGTACATGGCAGAGGGGCATTGCTGGCACATGATGGCATATATCACATTGGTAGATGCGCAGGTGAACGAGCCTCTGATAGTGTGGCTGATGTGATTAGGCCCTATGATGGTATCCCCTGAATAGATATGTGGACAGAGTTGGCAACGGGCTTTGTTGCAAGGATAGGTTCCTGGGTTAGTGGTTCTGTTGTGTGGTGTGTGGTTGCTGGTGAGTATTTGCTTCAGATTGGGGGGCTGTCTGTAAGCAAGGACTGGTCTGTCTCCCAAGATCTGAGAGAGCGATGGCTCGTCCTTCAGGATAGGTTGTAGATCCTTGATGATGCGTTGGAGGGGTTTTAGTTGGGGGCTGAAGGTGATGGCTAGTGGCGTTCTGTTGTTTTCTTTGTTGGGCCTGTCCTGTAGTAGGTGACTTCTGGGTACTCTTCTGGCTCTGTCAATCTGTTTCTTCACTTCAGCAGGTGGGTACTGTAGTTGTAGGAATGCATGATAGAGATCTTGTAGGTGTTTGTCTCTGTCTGAGGGGTTGGAGCAAATGCGGTTATATCGTAGCGCTTGGCTGTAGACAATGGATCGAGTGGTATGATCTGGATGAAAGCTAGAGGCATGTAGGTAGGAATAGCGGTCAGTAGGTTTCCGATATAGGGTGGTGGTTATGTGACCATCGCTTATTAGCATCGTAGTGTCCAGGAAGTGGATCTCTTGTGTGGACTGGTCCAGGCTGAGGTTGATGGTGGGATGGAAATTGTTGAAATCATGGTGGAATTCCTCAAGAGCTTCTTTTCCATGGGTCCAGATGATGAAGATGTCATCAATGTAGCGCAAGTAGAGTAGGGGCATTAGGGAACGAGAGCTGAGGAAGCGTTGTTCTAAGTCAGCCATAAAAATGTTGGCATACTGTGGGGCCATGCGGGTACCCATCGCAGTGCCGCTGATTTGAAGGTATACATTGTCACCAAATGTGAAATAGTTATGGGTCAGGACAAAGTCACAAAGTTTTGCCACCAGGTTAGCCGTGACAGTATCGGGGATACTGTTCCTGACGGCTTGTAGTCCATCTTTGTGTGGAATGTTGGTGTAGAGGGCTTCTACATCCATAGTGGCTAGGATGGTGTTTTTAGGAAGATCACCAATGGACTGTAGTTTCCTCAGGAAATCGGTGGTGTCTCGAAGATAGCTGGGAGTGCTGGTAACGAAGGGCCTGAGGAGGGAGTCTACATAGCCAGACAATCCTGCTGTCAGGGTGCCAATGCCTGAGATGATGGGGCATCCAGGATTTCCAGGTTTATGGATCTTGGGTAGCAGATAGAATACCCCAGGTCCTGGCTCCAGGGGTGTGTCTGTGCGGATTTGTTCTTGTGCTTTTTCAGGGAGTTTCTTGAGCAAATGCTGTAGTTTCTTTTGGTAACTCTCAGTGGGATCAGAGGGTAATGGCTTGTAGAAAGTGGTGTTGGAGAGCTGCCTAGTAGCCTCTTGTTCATACTCTGACCTATTCATGATGACGACAGCACCTCCTTTGTCAGCCTTTTTGATTATGATGTCAGAGTTGTTTCTGAGGCTGTGGATGGCACTGTGTTCTGCATGGCTGAGGTTATGGGGTAAGCGATGCTGCTTTTCCACAATTTCAGCTCGTGCACGTCGGCGGAAGCAGTCTATGTAGAAATCCAGGCTGCTGTTTCGACCTTCAGGAGGAGTCCACCCAGAATCCTTCTTTTTGTAGTGTTGGCAGGAAGGTCTCTGTGGGTTAATATGTTGGTCAGAGGTGTGTTGGAAATATTCCTTGAGTCTGAGACGTCGAAAATAGGATTCTAGGTCACCACAGAACTGTATCATGTTCGTGGGGGTGGAGGGGCAAAAGGAGAGGCCCCGAGATAGGACAGATTCTTCCGCTGGGCTAAGAGTATAGTTGGATAGATTAACAATATTGCTGGGTGGGTTACGGGAACCATTGTTGTGGCCCCTTGTGGCATATAGTAGTTTAGATAGCTTAGTGTCCTTTTTCTTTTGTAGAGAATCAAAGTGTGTTTTGTAAATGGCTTGTCTAGTTTTTGTAAAGTCCAGCCACGAGGAAGTTTGTGTGGAAGGTTGGTTCTTTATGAGAGTATCCAGTTTTGAGAGCTCATTCTTAATCTTTCCCTGTTTGCTGTAGAGGATGTTGATCAGGTGGTTCCGCAGTTTCCTTGAGAGTGTGTGGCACAAGCTGTCAGCATAGTCTGTGTGGTATGTAGATTGTAATGGATTTTTTACCTTCAGTCCTTTCGGTATGATGTCCATCTGTTTGCATTTGGAGAGGAAGATGATGTCTGTCTGTATCTGTGCGAGTTTTTTCATGAAGTTGACAGATTTCCACTCTATACGGCTAAATTCAGTGCCTTGCATAATCACAGGTTTCAGAGTAGCAGCCGTGTTAGTCTGTATTCGCAAAAAGAAAAGGAGTACTTGTGGCACCTTAGAGACTAACAAATTTATTAGAGCATAAGCTTTCGTGAGCTACAGCTCACTTCATCGGAACACTACAAAAAGAAGGATTCTGGGTGGACTCCTCCTGAAGGTCGAAACAGCAGCCTGGATTTCTACATAGACTGCTTCCGCCGACGTGCACGAGCTGAAATTGTGGAAAATCAGCATCGCTTACCCCATAACCTCAGCCATGCAGAACACAGTGCCATCCACAGCCTCAGAAACAACTCTGACATCATAATCAAAAAGGCTGACAAAGGAGGTGCTGTCGTCATCATGAATAGGTCGGAGTATGAACAAGAGGCTACTAGGCAGCTCTCCAACACCACTTTCTACAAGCCATTACCCTCTGATCCCACTGAGAGTTACCAAAAGAAACTACAGCATTTGCTCAAGAAACTCCCTGAAAAAGCACAAGAACAAATCCGCACAGACACACCCCTGGAGCCAGGACCTGGGGTATTCTATCTGCTACCCAAGATCCATAAACCTGGAAATCCTGGACGCCCCATCATCTCAGGCATTGGCACCCTGACAGCAGGATTGTCTGGCTATGTAGACTCCCTCCTCAGGCCCTTCGTTACCAGCACTCCCAGCTATCTTCGAGACACCACCGATTTCCTGAGGAAACTACAGTCCATTGGTGATCTTCCTAAAAACACCATCCTAGCCACTATGGATGTAGAAGCCCTCTACACCAACATTCCACACAAAGATGGACTACAAGCCGTCAGGAACAGTATCCCCGATACTGTCACGGCTAACCTGGTGGCAGAACTTTGTGACTTTGTCCTGACCCATAACTATTTCACATTTGGTGACAATGTATACCTTCAAATCAGCGGCACTGCGATGGGTACCCGCATGGCCCCACAGTATGCCAACATTTTTATGGCTGACTTAGAACAACGCTTCCTCAGCTCTCGTTCCCTAATGCCCCTACTCTACTTGCGCTACATTGATGACATCTTCATCATCTGGACCCATGGAAAAGAAGCTCTTGAGGAATTCCACCATGATTTCAACAATTTCCATCCCACCATCAACCTCAGCCTGGACCAGTCCACACAAGAGATCCACTTCCTGGACACTACGGTGCTAATAAGCGATGGTCACATAACCACCACCCTATATCGGAAACCTACTGACCGCTATTCCTACCTACATGCCTCTAGCTTTCATCCAGATCATACCACTCGATCCATTGTCTACAGCCAAGCGCTACGATATAACCGCATTTGCTCCAACCCCTCAGACAGAGACAAACACCTACAAGATCTCTATCATGCATTCCTACAACTACAGTACCCACCTGCTGAAGTGAAGAAACAGATTGACAGAGCCAGAAGAGTACCCAGAAGTCACCTACTACAGGACAGGCCCAACAAAGAAAACAACAGAATGCCACTAGCCATCACCTTCAGCCCCCAACTAAAACCCCTCCAACGCATCATCAAGGATCTACAACCTATCCTGAAGGACGAGCCATCGCTCTCTCAGATCTTGGGAGACAGACCAGTCCTTGCTTACAGACAGCCCCCCAATCTGAAGCAAATACTCACCAGCAACCACACACCACACAACAGAACCACTAACCCAGGAACCTATCCTTGCAACAAAGCCCGTTGCCAACTCTGTCCACATATCTATTCAGGGGATACCATCATAGGGCCTAATCACATCAGCCACACTATCAGAGGCTCGTTCACCTGCGCATCTACCAATGTGATATATGCCATCATGTGCCAGCAATGCCCCTCTGCCATGTACATTGGCCAAACTGGACAGTCTCTACGTAAAAGAATGAATGGACACAAATCAGACGTCAAGAATTATAACATTCAAAAACCAGTTGGAGAACACTTCAATCTCTCTGGTCACTCGATCACAGACCTAAGAGTGGCTATCCTTCAACAAAAAAGCTTCAAAAACAGACTCCAACGAGAGACTGCTGAATTGGAATTAATTTGCAAACTGGATACAATTAACTTAGGCTTGAATAGAGACTGGGAATGGATGAGTCATTACACAAAGTAAAACTATTTCCCCATGGTATTTCTCCCTCCCACCCCACCCCCCACTGTTCCTCTGATATTCTTCTCAACTGCTGGAATTAGCCTACCTGCTTGTCACCATGAAAGGTTTTCCTCCTTCCCCCCCCTGCTGTTGGTGATGGCTTATCTTAAGTGATCACTCGTTCTCTGTGTGTGTGTATATAAATCTCTCCTCTGTTTTTTCCACCAAATGCATCCGATGAAGTGAGCTGTAGCTCACGAAAGCTTATGCTCTAATAAATTTGTTAGTCTCTAAGGTGCCACAAGTACTCCTTTTCTTTTTGAGAATACAGACTAACACGGCTGCTACTCTGAAACCTCTCCTTACAGTGTGTATGATAAACCCATTGTTTCATGTTCTCTGTGTGTGTGTATATAAATCTCTCCTCTGTTTTTTCCACCAAATGCATCCGATGAAGTGAGCTGTAGCTCACGAAAGTTTATGCTCTAATAAATTTGTTAGTCTCTAAGGTGCCACAAGTACTCCTTTTCTTTTTGCGAATACAGACTAACACGGCTGCTACTCTGAAACTTGTTAACTGCTGGAATTAGCCTACCTTGCTTGTCACCATGAAAGGTTTTCCTCCTTTCCCCCCCCTGCTGCTGGTGATGGCTTATCTTAAGTGATCACTCTCCTTACAGTGTGTATGATAAACCCATTGTTTCATGTTCTCTGTGTGTGTGTATATAAATCTCTCCTCTGTTTTTTCCACCAAATGCATCCGATGAAGTGAGCTGTAGCTCACGAAAGCTTATGCTCTAATAAATTTGTTAGTCTCTAAGGTGCCACAAGTACTCCTTTTCTTTAGACCTAAAAGTGGCAATTCTTCAACAAAAAAACTTTAAAAACAGACTCCAACATGAAGCTGAAGAACTGGAATTAATTTGCCAACTGGATACCATCAGATTAAGCCTGAATGGAGACTAGGAGTGGTTGGGTCATTACAAAACCTAAACTTAACTTCCCCAACACTAATTTCTCCCTACTGTTACTCACACCTTCTTGTCAACAGTCTGTGATGGGCCACTCGCTTATCACTTCAAAAATTATTTTTCCTCCCTTGGTATCCTGCTGTTAATTGATTTATCTCGTTAGACTGACCTCACATTTGGTAAAGCAACCCTCCATCCTTTCATGTATTTATACCTGCTCCTGTATTTTCACTCCATGCATCTGATGAAGTGGGTTCTAGCCCACGAAAGCTTATGCCCAAATAAATGTGTTAGTCTCTAAGGTGCCACAAGGACTCCTCGTTGTTGGGTTTTTTTTGGTGCTGACATGTTTCTCTAATTTAGTCTATCTTGAGACTCAGCAACTGTAGGGGACCAGCCTCCTGCCCTAACATCCCCTTCTCTGGGTAGGTGCATGAAGAGGAACAGATCTATCCAAGGTTTCAGAGTAGCAGCCGTGTTAGTCTGTATCTGCAAAAGGAACAGGAGGACTTGTGGCACCTTAGAGACTAACAAATTTATTTGAGCATAAGCTTTCGTGAGCTACAGCTCACTTCATCGGATGCATTTGGTAGAAAATACAGTGGGGAGATTTATATACACACACAGAGAACATGAAACACAATGGGTTTTATCATACAAACTGTAAGTTTGTTAAGTGGAAATGCATCCAGAGCTTAGGGACAGGGAGGATTACCAGCTCTGGCTGGGCCCAGGCATAGTGCAATCCAAGCCTCTCCCTTATCCCCCACTGGAAAGCTCAACCAGCTGACATCCAATAGCTGTGCCATTCCAGCTTTCCACCTAATATCATAGAATCATAGAATATCAGGGTAGGAAGGGACCTCAGGAGGTCATCTAGTCCAACCCCCTGCTCAAAGCAGGATCAGTCCCCAATTTTTGCCCCAGATCCCTGAACGGCCCCCTCAAGGATTGAACTCACAACCCTGGGTTTAGCAGGCCAATGCTCAAACCATTGAGCTATCCGTCCCCTCTCCCCCGCCCGATGGAGCCATCTTTATGCTCCATCTGGTCTTGCCTCTTGAAGCTGCCCTTTGGTGTGAAGGCACCAGCATGGTCAGATTCAGTACCAAGGTAACTTGTGCCCTTGCTGCCCATGCTGAGATAGTTGGTGTTGAGGTTGCAATGTTATTGACATCTTCTTTGATGACTTCTTCTCTCCGGAGGCCCAGAGTATGGTGTCTGCTCAAGGGAGGACTAGCCAAAGATTTTTAAGCTCCAGTCTGGCTGTTGGCATCTCCTCAGGGTTAACAGTATCCCACAGCCTGGTCTAGAAGATATAATTTGAGCCAACTGTCCCTGGACTTTTGAATCCTTGAGGAGAAAGACTGGTGCAGAGCACCTATTGGGGTTATGGTGCTCTCCCAAGCAGAAAAGGCATCAGATGTACATTGGGCTAAAAATATAACTGAATTGTAAGACTTTGGGATCTGATCCTACAACTGAAAACCAGGAGCAAAATGAAAGTACAATGCATTAAAGATACTAACATGTAAATTAGACTAAGGTTTCTAACCATCAGAGGAGTGAAGTTCTGGAACAGCCTTCCAAGGGAAGCAGTGGGGGCAAAAGTATCTGGCTTCAAGATTAAACTCGATAAGTTTATGGAGGAAAAGGTATGATGGGATAACATGATTTTGGCAATTAATTGATCTTGAACTATTCATGCTAAATAGGCCCAATGGCCTGTGATGGGATGTTAGATGGGGTGGGATCTGAGTTACTACAGAGAATTCTTTCCTTGGTGTCTGGCTGGTGAATCTTGCCCACATGCTCAGGGTTCAGCTGATCACCATATTTGGGGTCAGGAAGGAATTTTCCTCCAGGGCAGATTGGAAGAGGCCCTGGGGGCTTTTCGCCTTCCTCTGCAACATGGGGCATGGGTCACTTGTTGGAGGATTCTCTGCACCTTGAAGTCTTTAAACCATGATTTGAGGACTTCAATAGCTCAGACATAGGTGAGAGGTTATTGCACTGGCAACTCACTGCCCTGCGGCATGCCCCTGTTCTGCCCATGCCCAACTCAACCATATTAATTATTTGTACTATCATAGCATATAGATCCCCCACTGAGATCAGGACCCCACTGCACTGGGCACTGCATAGACACATAGTGGAAAAGAGTCCCTGCTCTGAAGAGCTTCCACTCAAAATAGACGAGCAGGACAAAGTGAGGGAGGGGAAACTAAGGAACAGAGAGAAGTAGTGATTTGCCCAAGGTCATGTGGCAGGTTGATGGCAGAGCTAGGAATAGAATGCAGGTCCTACATGGGTGCCTTGTCCACCAGACCACACAGCCTCCTTCAGAAACAAGAGCAGAAGCCAACACCCCTTTAATTCGGCTGTGGAACTCAGGAGCTGAACACATCAGATCATGGTGTGCTGTGTAGTGTACAGATGGCTGCTGGGCTGAGGGCACTGCATGCATTTGCACTTGTGACCTCAGGCTGGATTTGCACACCAGAGGGGAGAGGTTTATGCCCTCAGCCTCCGAGTCAGCGATGTGCCAGGATTTTATTTGCCTAGAGAGTCCCGAGCTGCGGTAACAACCTAACTGTTTCTCCTGTCTCGGTGCGTGCATTCCCTGGCTCAGCGAAGTGTCCCTGCTGTAACTCCATGCCCCGAGCTGCTCATCACTGTGACCGTTCTGGATCTCGCCCTCCCCTTGCAGATTTCCTACAGCTTAACCCCCCTGGGAGAGACTCCTGGTGTGAGCTACCCTTGCCCTGGTTGATGGCGGGCATGTTGTCTCGGGAATGATGCCAGGAGATGTGGGTTCTAGCCCCAGCTGGGCCATGTGGATTCTGACAGATCACGCAAGGCCTTGTTTTCAGAAGTACTGACTACCCCGGCAGCTGCTTATGCTTAGGAGCTCTGCAAATCTGCTTCTTAATCTGTGTGTGTCTCATGTCCCTCCTGGGGATAATAATATTCACTCATCCACAAAGGTGCGCGCAGGCTAGATTCACTGATGTGTGTGAGGTACTTCTCCGGCACCGTGAGGACCTCAGAAATCTCTATAAATCCCTAAACCCCAGTGACCTGGTGTGACATTATGAGTGTAATGTAATATCTCATTGAAAGGTGACAGGGCCAGAAAGAGTTCATTAACTCACAGACTGACCTGACCCATGGCCAAACTTTAAAGACTTGTTAGGAAGATATGTAATTGAATAGAGCTTTGAAATGCAAGCCTGCATTGACAGGTTTCAGTGTAGCAGCCATGTTAGTCTGTATCTGCAAAAGGAACAGGAGGACTTGTGGCACCTTAGAGACTAACAAATTTATTTGAACATAAGCTTTCGTGAGCTACAGCTCACTTCATCAGATGCCTGCATTGTTAGAGATGGAAGGGTAGATATTTGCACAGGTCTTGTGATGTAAGCAAACAAGTCTTGTCTATTGCTATAGCTTTGATTCAAAGATCAAAAAAGGAGTATTAACATTTAGGAAGACACTTGAGTGAAATAGTATTATTGTCTATATGTCTCTTTGAAGGTTGTGGTAACCTGTATCTGAACTGTTTAATGGATAAATTACCCTATGCTGATTGCCATGATGTTTGGGAGAAGGAAAGTGAAGCCTATTGTTTCCATAGGCCAAAAGGCTGCTGGAAATGTATAAAAACCCGGGACATGATCCTTCTTCGTCTCAGATCTGCTTTGGGTTTCAAGAAAGGGAAACCCTGAGCCATAAGGATTGAGATCCCCAGTCACTGACTGGAGTCACCCTGGATATGAACATTAGACTATAGCCTATGGACCATTTCTAAAAGAACTTTTGGCAACTATAAACTCACCATCTTTGTTATGTTTCAGAGTGGTAGCTGTGTTAGTCGGTATCAGCAAAAAGAATGAGGAGTACTTGTGGTATCTTAGAGACTAACAAATTTATTTGAGCATAAGCTTTTGTGGGCTAAAACCCATCAGGGGTTCCTTCCCCACTCTGAACTCTAGGGTACAGATGTGGGGACCTGCATGAAAGACCCCATATGCTTATTTCTACCAGTTTAGGTTAAAAACTTCCCCAAGACACAAATTCTTCCTTGTCCGTGGATGGTATTGCTGCCACCACCAAGTGAATTAGACAAAGATTTAGGAAAAGGACCACTTGGAGTTCCTGTTTCCCCAAAATATCCCCCCAAGCCCCTTCACCCCCTTTCCTGGGGAGGCTTGAGATTAATGCATTCATGCATCCGATGAAGTGGGTTTTAGCCCACGAAAGCTTATGCTCAAATAAATTTGTTAGTCTCTAAGGTGCCACAAGTACTCCTCATCTTGCTATGTAACTGAACCTCAAGAAATTGAACTCAAGTCTGTATGTATATTGATCTTTTAACCAACTCTCTCTCTCTCTTTTCTTTTTTAAATACATTTCAGTTTAGTTAATAAGAATTGGCTATAAGCACGTATTATGGGTAAGATCTAAGTTATAATTGGACCTGGGTGTGTGGCTGATCCTTTGGGATTGGAAGAACCTTTTCTTTTATATGATGAGATAAGATTTTCAGTAATCATCATCATATCTGCCGTGTGTGTCTGGCGGGAGGCCTGAGGCTGGGCACTTTAAGGGAACTGCATTATTTGGACTTCTGAGTACCCAGTGAGGTAATACAGAGGCTGTTTTGGGCTGGCTGGGTAAATCTAAGTATTGGAATATCCACCAGCTTTTGGGGTTTGTCTGCCCTGTTCTGTTTGAAGCTCACCCTAATTGAGTGACCTCAGCTGGCTCCCAGGTGACACCGGGTTGCATTGGAAACTGTTTCTGGGGAAATAACGGTGCAGACCCGCTCCTGTTCCGACGAATGCCCATGTAAATCAGGAGTAACTAGATCCAATTGAATGGGTTACAGCTGGTGCCTGGGAGATCAGCATTAGCATTGTCGGTATCACAGCACTACTGTCAGGGCCCCATTGTGCTGAACGCTGCATCAAGCCCTCTGCTTCAGTGTGTGTCTCTTTGCAGGCATGCAGCAGCACCAGGAGGATCCATTTTGTCGTGGCTCCCTCTGGAGTTTGAACTCTGTGGGACATGCTGAAGTAGGGCACCCAAGCGTGATGCATGTGCAGGGCCATAGAAGGTGGAGGGTTTTGTCTGCTGACAAAACGAAACTGGGGTTGCAAATCCCAGACAAGAAACGGTGATCTTTGACAGGGTACAACTTGGCCAGACTGGAAGGGATTTTTATGAGGCCAGCAGAAGGCACCATCCTGACCTCAGGTGCACCCTGTGGGCAAATTTCAAAGTCCTGCTGCAAACAATAGAGGTGTCAGAGCTTTTCAAAGAAACAGTTGCAAGAAGTTTTTAGAATGGAAAGTGTTTGGCAATCAAACTTCAGAGATTGCTGCTCCCCGCCCCCCCGTGTGCTACATAAGATAGGTATAGGCGCAGGAACTAAGGGTGCGGGAGGGGGGGTGCTGCAGCACCCCCAGGTTTTACACGAGCCACTGGCCCGGTGCTCAGGCCTCCACTCCCCAGCCAGGGCTTGGGTGCTGGCTGCCAGACCTGCTCCCTGGCTGCTGGCCCCATGCCTGGGGCTCCATGTCAGGGCCCCGCTCCCAGGCTCTGCGCCACTGGCACTGTGCCCTGGCCGCTGGCCCCACGCCCGGGGCTCGGGTCCCAGCTGCCAGCCTTGCTTCCTGGCTGCTGGCCCTGTGCCCGGGGCTCTGCGCCTGGCCCCCCTCTCCCAGGGCTTTGCTACTGGCCCCACACATGGGGTCCCAGCTGTGGGCTCTGGGCCTGCCCCCAGCCTTTGCCCCCTTACCCCTGTCCGGGTCCCCGCTTTCTGGAGAATTACCACTGCTCCCCGCCCAGCCCTCTTATAAATGGGAAGGTGAAACACAGACTAAGCCATTTGCCCAGGGTTACACAAGGTGGTTATAGGGTCACAGGAACTCTGCAGGGTAGCAGGCTAACCATTAGCACATCCTCCCTCTCCTCTTTGGAGCTGGCACATCGCTAACATTGTAACAGTGGCATGAAATGAGCCAGCAAAGGAAACCTGGCATTGCTGGTCCCCTGAGCTCTGAGGGGTGCTGTAGTCACCCTGCCCTTAGCAGGCCATGAAGCTGACAGGTGTTACAAACCATATGGCATCAGGGCTGGATTAAGGCAGGGGCTTTAGGGGCTGCAGCCCAGAGCCCTGGCTCAAGAGGGACCAGCAAAAATAAATCACAGGCAGGATCTCTGGGACGTGCCAGCAGCCAGCCGCTTGCGGGAGCGGCCTGGGGCTATGATAGGCAGGCAGGCAGCCTGTCCCGCCGGCTGGGAGCTGCCTGTGGTAAGTACCCCCCAGCCGGAGCCTGCACTTCGCACCCCCTCCTGCACCCCAACCCCCTGCCCCAGGTCAGAATCCCCTCCTGCACCCAAACTCCCTCCCAGACCCCGCATCTCCTCCTGCATCCCAACCCCCTTCCCCAGGTCAGAATCCACCTCCTGTCCCCAAACTCCCTCCCAGACTTCACACCTCCTCCTGCTCCCCAACCCCCTACCCCATGTCAGAATCCCCTCCTGCACCAAACCCCCTCCCAGACCCCACACCCCCTCCTGCTCCCCAATCCCCTGCCCCAGGTCAGAATCCCCCTCCTGCACCAAACCCCCTCCCAGACCCTGCACCCCCTCCTGCACCCCAACCCCCTGCCCCAGGTCAGAATCCCCTCCTGCACCCAAACTCCCTCCCAGACCCCGCATCTCCTCCTGCTCCCCAACCCCCTACCCCATGTCAGAATCCTCCTGCACCAAACTCCCTCCCAGACCCCACACCCCCTCCTGTACCCCAACCCCCTGCCCCAGGTCAGAATCCCCATCCTGCACCCAAACTCCCTCCCAGAGCCCACACCCCCTCCTGCACCCCAACCCCCTACCCCAGCCCCCTCTTGCACCAAACTGCCTCCCAGGAAAAAGACTTGTATACAGGGACCCCTCAAAATCTAATCGCCCCAGGCCCACAGGAGAGTTAATCCAGCCCTGTTTGGCATAGGTGGTGTTTTTCTCTCTCTCCCCCACCACACTTCCTCCTAATTTAGACCTCAAGATTAAATTCAACTTAATTAGAAGGATTATACATCGCATACATTTAATATTTAATATGCAAGCGTAGGCATTCTCTCACCGCATCTTTATGACAGGGGTCCTAGGAGGGACGTTACTGAGTGATTGCGTAATAAAGAGTAGGAAGGAAGGGGCGTGAGGAAGGGTGGCTGGAGACTTATGGAGCAGGGAAGGAAGAAGGGGATACTGGCTGCGCAGAAAAGATTGTTCAGAGCGCTGCTGCTGTCTCCCTGCTGCTCGGGGAGGGATAGATCCTGCTTCCACTGAAATCAGTGGGAATTTTGCCATGGAATTCAGAGGGAGCAGGATCTGGACTACAATGTGCGTGTGTCCTGTCTGATCTTTGATTTCACAGGCTTTAATCCCTGCCCTGGTTTACCCAGGTCTGTGCTGATCATGGATCTAGTCCTCTTACCCCAGGGAAGGAGATCGCTTCCGAAAACACCTGTCAAGCTGTTCTGCAGTAACCTGAGGGCAGACTTAAGGACCAGGGCACAAACTTCAAATTGGCTGAGAGTCCTATGCTTAGATTTCACCAACCAGTTATTAAGTGTAAACTTCTCAGGCACTGTAACAGCCTTAACATGGGCTCACAGACAGTACCCTGGGGTACTCTGATCCACCCAGGAGAGTCTGCCTTTGTGATAGATGGTTCCTTACACCAGCGATCACAGCAATATTCAGGTTAATCCCAGTCCCAAAGGACCAGTCACTTACCCCAGGTCAATTGCACCTTAGATCCCTCACCAAAAACTATGCTTGTAGTCAGTCCTATAATAAACTATATATAGGTTTATTATATAGGAAAAGGAAACAAGAGTTGTTTACAAGGTTAAACCAGATAAACATAGATACACAAATGAGTTACGCTCTTAAGTTTCAAAGGTAATAGGAGCTGCTATCATAAGCAAGTTCTATATGTCCTTTAGGGCTAACCCAGGCTAAGCAGCTGGGGATCCCTTGCTTCTGCCTAGAAATCTTGCCCCCCCCCCGGAGTCCAAGCAGCACAGAGATATAGTTCATTTTGTTAGGGGATTTTATTCCTTCCCCCTCACCCCTCCAGCCCTGTGTGCCCTGAGCTGCAAATTCACCTGATGGGAGGAATTCACCTGCATGACTCATCTTCGTGGGCGGTAGGTAGCAGAACAACCAAGGTTTTTGTCCTCTTCAACGTTCCACACTTTAGTTGGTCTGGTGCCAGTGGGCCTTCCTTGTTGGACAGGACATAACGGTCTGCAGCAAGGCGAGATGTAAATCTACCTTGCACTAGCCTGACGTGTGCTCCCGGTCCATGGGGATCCTACTGCCATGCACTGGAAGGTCTGTCGTGGGCAGAGCACACTAGGGAACATTAATGCACAGCAGAAGGGGCCATGTGAACAGCTAGTGCAAGGTGGATTTACATCCCAGCCTGCCACACTCTAACTCTTTGTACAGACTAGTCCAAGGTAGCTTGCCCTGGGTCACATAGTACATAATTGAACTCAAGCCTCTCAAGTCCTGGGATTCGGCCCCCTAATCACTGGACCATCCTTCTCCACCATATCAGGTTGAAACTTCTTGTCCTCCCCTTTAGGTTCGGCAGCTAAATCAGCCATTGGATCCAGGTTGCTGCCTTGGGCAGGGTTCAGACCCAAATCCCAGTCCCATCTCTGGTGTGGGATAGCAGGTGCCGGGAGGCAGAGGAGGAGCCGTGAGAATGGAATAGGGGATAGCTTTGTATGGCCGATGGCTCTTCGTATCAGTGGTCTCCCTGAACTCAGTTCCCCTGCCTCTGGTCAGGATTCCCCTCCCCACGTGCAATGAAAAGTCAAGGCCACAGTTTCCCCGTTGAGCTGCTCCGTGGCCCAGACAGGCCGAGCACAAGGCCAGTCTCATTTGCTGACGCCAGAGGACTGAGTGGCCGCTGGGCAAGGCGCTGTGATTTCACACTGCGGCTCGTCCAGAGCGGCCTTCCCCCTCACACCCCTCGCCGCTTTCGGTGGGGTCACTCAGCGCCGTGCGCATGCTGTAGAGACTCACTCCTCTTGCGCTTGCTCGCCAGCAATGTGCCTAGCGCAAACAGCACATCAGGGCATTGGGCTGGCAAGGAGAGAACCTGGTGCATATGGGGAGGAAGCCATGGAGGAATCGAAATGCATCACTCCTAGGCCAGAAGGGCAGGTGAAAGGGAGCTGGCAGCAAAGGTCAGCCAGTGGAGCGATGGCAGGTCAGCATGCTGCGTGGATAGCTCCCCGCTCGCCTCCCAGCGCCCCTGCACACGATATCTGTAATTACAAGCCGGGATTATGCTGGAGGTAGATGGAATCAGCAATGAAAACCCCACGGACAGCAGGGAAGCTTAGAAACCGGCTGCGCCTGTGCGATGGAGGCAGAGATAGGATTAATATATATGTGCGTGCCCCGCGTGTGTGTGTGCGAAACCTATGGGGATCCTGATAGCAGGATTTAAACTGGAGGAAAACATCTGATTAACACACTAATGCTTAACAACACGCAGAAAGCAAACAGAGCTCTGTAATGACTCTCGCTGAGCATGGGGATTCTGCCCAGCGCCCTCATTACAGGGCAGCGTCAAGGGCTTCCGACGGGAATGAGAGGCACACGGGACTGCTAAAAACCCCGTTGCAGACACAACGTGGCCATGCTGCAGTGGTGCAGAGGGAGACAGTGCAGCAGGGGAATCAGGGTTGGGGAGATGGGGAGAGGACCCGGGGCAGATCCAGGGAGGATGCTGGGAAGGTGGCGCAGGACCTCATGGTGCTAGGTGCTGTACAAACACAGAACAAAAATATGGTTCCTGCCCCAAAGAGCTTATGACACGCCAGAGAAAGAAACCACAAGCCATCCCAATGTTCCTCAGAAGACATTTGTTCAGAGAGTCCCTCCTTCCTGCTGGTGATGGCTCATCTTAAGTGATCACTCTCCTTACAATGTGTATGATACCACTCATTGTTTCATGTTCTCTGTGTGTGTATATAAAACTCCTCACTGTATTTTCCACCAAGTGCATCCGATGAAGTGAGCTGTAGCTCACGAAAGCTTATGCTCAAATAAATTTGTTAGTCTCTAAGGTGCCACAAGTCCTCCTTTTCTGTTTAAAAGATACTTCTACCTGCCTATCAGTGTAGGTAGTGATTGGCTACAAACAGCACCCTCTGCTGGTACACAAGAACCTGTAGCATTGTTCTTAGGACTGTAGGTCCGCCGGGGCCAGCTCCTGACAGAATTCCTCGCTGACACGAGAGACGGCGGGTGGTTTCACGGTTTGCAGGTGAGAAAGACTCAGCGTCGTTCAGCCTCTCTTCCCAGTCTCTGAGCACTGGCAAACTCTCCACTCCACGGAGAACGTTCCCTTTACACAGAGAGACAGTCGCTCGTTGAGGTGTCAGTGCATCGAAATCCAGGTGAGCTGCGACTGCCTTTGCACGAGCCAAGAGCCCCCACTGTTTGGATTCTGAAGGCCACTTAGGAGGGGAGAGAGCCTAGCTGTCTACGGTACTTATACATCCCCTTATAGTACCGAGAGCCTCTCAATCTTTAATGTCTTTATCCTCACAGCACTAGACTAGGGCAGTTCTATTGTCCCCACTTACAGATGGGAGCTGAGGCACAGAGTGGTTAAGCGACAGGTCCAAGGTCACCCAAGAAGTCGGTGATGCAGTGGAGAATTGAACCCAGGGCTTCTGGAAAGCGCCCTAACCCCTGAACTATCCTTCCTCTCAGAGTTTCCTCTGAATCCTTCCCTATCCCTCAGCTCCTCCAATCTCTGGAGCTCAGGTGAATGCTCCACTTTCAAGCCCCGAAGCTTCAATTTAAGGAGGTGGACGAGGGGGTTGGCAATGGACTTCAGAGCCTTTTAACACTACGTTCCTGTTTGAAACTCAGTCCTGAGGGTCGTAGCTGAAGTAAGGAGCTGGCATCAGCTCAATGACCCGACTGAATGGAGTTGGTGGCTCGGTTCGTAATGCGCCAGGCATCGACATCACAAAGTCACCCATGCCGCCAGCGCTCATCGGCACCTTTGGCCCAAGTCTCCGCAGAGAGCACAGAGGTGGAACAGGTCATGGAGAAAAGGTAGTTTTAACCTTCAGAGGTCATCCTTGCAAGAACCAGTGTAGGAGGCTGACTCAGCGGTCAGCTCTCTGTCCCGGTCCTAGCGATGCGGAGAAGGCTTTTAGAGGCAGTGCAACCTAGTGGATAGGGTACAAGACTGGGACGTGGCAGTTGTGGGTTTTATACCCAGCTTTGTGCCTCCTGGGTGACCTTGGGCAAGTCACTTCAACACTCTCTGCCTCAGTTTCCACATCTGTAAACTGACGATAATGAGACTGACCTCCTTAGTTTCGTGCTTTAAGATCTACTGGTGAAAAGTACTATCTAAAAGTGAGGCATTATTATTAAATAGACCAGCACCTTCCATCAGAATTAAATTCACCAATGTTCAAAGAAAAGGCTGGATTTAAGCCAGGCTGGGAGCCCCCTATTTGCTGCACATTAGTAAAGGATATTCCCTTTGTAGCTCACTCTCAAGAGTCACTGGAAGAAAAACAGGACATTTCGAGGGCTCCCAGCTGTTTCACTCAAAAGCCCTTCTGTGTCTAGCCGGCAGGAGGGGGCCTGTCCAGTTTTAAAGCTGGTGAGAAGCCCTCTCTTCTCCTTCTTTCATAGGTTCATCTGTCATTTTCATAGATTATCAGGGGTGGAAACGACCTTAGGAGATCATCTAGTCCAACCCCCTACTCAAAGCAGGACCAATCCCCAGTTATAGATTATCAGGGGTGGAAACGACCTTAGGATAGATTATCAGGGGTGGAAACGACCTTAGGACCTCTCTTCTCCAACGCCCTTTCAGTGGGGTCCTGATCTCAGTGGGGGATCTATATGCTATGATAGTACAAATAATTAATATGGTTGAGTTGGGCATGGGCAGAACAGGGGCATGCCGCAGGGCAGTGAGTTGCCAGTGCAATAACCTCTCACCTATGTCTGAGCTATTGAAGTCCTCAAATCATGGTTTAAAGACTTCAAGGTGCAGAGAATCCTCCAACAAGTGACCCGTGCTCCACACTGCAGAGGAAGGCGAAAACCCCCAGGACATCTTCCAATCTGCCCTGGAGGAAAATTCCTTCCCGACCCCAAATATGGCAATCAGCTGAACCCTGAGCATGTGGGCAAGATTCACCAGCCAGATACCCAGGAAAGGATTCTCTGTAGTAACTCAGATCCCACCCCATCTGACATCCCATCACAGGCCATTGGGCCCATTTAGCATGAATAGCTCAAGATCAATTAATTGCCAAAATCATGTTATCCCATCATACCTTCTCCTCCATAAACTTATCGAGTTTAATCTTGAAGCCAGATAGGTCTTTTGCCCCCCCTGCTTCCATTGGAAGGCTGTTCCAGAACTTCACTCCTCTGATGGTTAGAAACCTTCGTCTAATTTCAAGTCTAAACTTCCTGATGACCAGTTTATATCCATTTGTTCTTGTGTCCACATTGGTACTGATCTTAAATAATTCCTCAGTGATACTTCAGACAGGTACTATTGTGATAGATTCCACAAGAGGGCAGCTTTACTCTGAAATCCTGGATCTGGTGGCTGTAAAATCACAGCCTTAATGTTGCGTTAACCTAGCTATTGTGCCTTTGAATCCGAAGAATCCCCACGGCAGCAGGAGTTATTGCAACTCACCACCATGGACTTCAGTGGAGTTGCAGTGCTGATCCAAGGGCTGAATAGGCTCCATGTATTGCAAGATTAGTCTAGCACAAACCTGTACTTTTAAGATACCTTCATCCCCCTGGGAAAACATTTATTTAGGTCTGCAAAGGTGAACCCCCTTGCTCCACTCCTGTGTGCTCCATGGATGTCCAGGGCTGATATTGCCATTCAGATTGCAATGCACAGGGAGACCCCCCTAGCTTTCCGATGTGTAACCCCCCAGCTCTGTGGGTATGTCTACACTGTGTTCTTAACTCAGGTCTTGGGCTTGTGGACTTGCTGTTTCCAAGTCCAGGCCCGAGCATTCACACTGCTTTGTAAACCTGGGCTTACAGTTGCTGGACCTGAGTCTCACAGGTGTGCTAACATGTCCATACTGCACTATGGAGAGCTTCTGGCTTGAGGCTGTGGCTTGAGCAGTGTCCACATTGCAAAATGACAGGACTTGGACCCAGGTCACAGCAGGACTTGGGCTCTGACCCACTCACTGAGCAGGGTCCTAGGACCTGGGTCTGGAGTGCTTGCTGACTGATTTCTGTGTGTGTGGAAGGGGGCTTGGGCTCAAACCTGAGTCAGAGCCCAGGCTTGGTGTGAAGTGTAGACAGGCTGGTCATCCAGGGTATTGCTGGTTGCATTCCCTACCCAGGACACTAGATGGCTGCAAAGTGCCCCCCCTCCACTTTTCAGAGTAGCAGCTGTGTTAGTCTATATTCACAAAAAGAACAGGAGGACTTGTGGCACCTTAGAGACTAACAATTTTATTTGAGCATAAGCTTTCGTGCACTGTCCTGTGCAGAAAGCAGGGATCTCACCAGACCCACCCTTGCTGTTGGAGAGAAATCGAAATGGGCGAGAAGAGCTGAGGAATAAACTGCTGATGTTGCCATTCATCGGAGGAAGAAAAAAAGAAAAAGGGACAAGATATTGTTTGCGTACAATCTGTGTTTGTAATTTTCCTCATTGGTTCTTTTTATGAACACTAAAAAACAAGACAAGAAAACGTGTGGCTTCAATCTGCACGGGGCTGGGAAACAATGGGAGAGATCAGATTTTAATAAACACTCAGCGAGGCTATAATTATACCCCGGGTTTTGTTTGGAAAACAAGAATCTCATTTAGTGCACTTGACCTGCGTGCTGTCACATCTGCACCCGTGTTTTCTTGTGGGCAATTACCGAGCTCTCTGCAAACTGATTAGCAACTACAGGTGCGGCAGTAGCTCGCTCAATGAGAGCTGGATGGGAGGGGGAGGAGGAGGGGAGGGGGTCGTGGGGAGCTCCCAGGCAAACTTGGCAGCAGCCCTGCACAGGCGTTACAGAGCCTCTGCAAACTGGCATTGAGATTCCGGAGGCTAAGCCGGCCATAGCCTGAGCGCAGGGAATGGACAGGGAGCCCCGTGATGTTGTTCATGCTCTAATATTGTTGCATTGGTGAGCTAGCAAATGCAAGAAGACTCGGAGCTGAGGAAGAATCTTGTTAGACATGCAGGCTCCACTGTAGTTCTTTGCCATTAATCTATGCTCATCAGAGCCATGGCCCCGCTGGGCAGGATGCTGAGCCGATGGACGGGGGGCCAATGGGAGGAAATTCCCCCCCCCCCAGTTTGCTGCAGCCCAGTGGCTAGAATAACCTCTATTGGTCCTTACAGGGCATTCTGTGTTTGAGGAGCACGATGGGAGCACTGATCCTCTGGCCCCACACCTGCTTCTCACCTACCCCCCACCCGCCATGTCCTGCCACGCAGGAAACCCTCTTGCAGCAGAGCTCTGGGCTGATCAGAGAGCACGCACAGCTCCCACGTGGCCAGCCTCCCTCTCAACAGCTCTCCCCTGTCTTGTGTGCTGGACCCAGCCCAGGTCTGCTGTCAGGGGTCTCTCTTCAGCTGTGGAGGCAAAGGCTGGACTTGCCCCTTACCAGTCCCTGTCTCTTATTCCCCCTCCAGGCCTTAGCATCGCTGTCCTATCAGACATCACAGGCTGGGCGCATCTTGAGTCACGCATGGCCATGACACTGCCGTTCACCTTCTTGCCTGCTTGGTGGCACTGTGTCTCACTCCATGGCATCCATGGCACACAACAGCAAGGTAGAGATGGCACCCACTCGGGCAAGTGCCCCTGAATCCTAGCTTAGATGCTGAGATCAGGTCACACAGAGAGGACAGGATGGTCTCAAAGCCAAGGCACAAGACTGAGTATCGGGGGAGCTCGCCCCACCCTTCTTGTGTGACCTCATGTGATGACCTCTCTGTGCTTCAATTCCCTCTGGGGACAATGACAGTCCCCATAGGAGGCAGTGAAGCCTACCAAGTGCTTTGAGATTCGTGGGTGGGAGGACAAAACATTATGATGTCATTTGCTTTTCAGACAGCATGGACACCCCTGGATGGGGATGCAACATGCACCAAAGCACAATCCTCTACTCACCTAACTATCGGAGAACTCCATTCTCCTGGGGTAAGTAGCAGGCTGTTGCAGTGGCTCAGGCCAGTCTCTAGGGAGAAAGGGTCACGAACTATCTTCGTGTTTCAATATCCCTATTCCATTGGGAAGAGGCTGCTGTGGAAAGAGCGTGCAGAATTTCTCTCTGAGATGCTTGGTATGTTTCAGCTCCAGCTCTGCTAATTATGTATAAGGGGTGGCTGAAAAAACCCTGCTCTACCATCTACTAGATGGGCCACATCCTCAGCTGGTGTCAATCGACATTGCTCCAGCTAAGAATCTGGCCCTATGTCTTTACCACTTCTCCCTTGATTGCAGTGAGAACACTAAGGCTGCTGCAGCAGTGGCTCTGGGAACCCCACATGCTCCTGCTCTAGCTTTTCCTGCTGATTACTGAGGAGGTACTGCTCCCTGGCTTTGTCTGCATGAGCCAGAGAAGTTCTGCATTCAAAGTTCATTTACATTCCAGAAACACAACTCCCTTTGCAGTATCTCCTGCCATCAATAAACTGATGCAAACAGAGATAAGCCAGATAAAACAAAAGAAGGTCACTTCTCCGGCACAATGACATCCAGCGCCGATATAAGTGAACTATCTCCCCTCTTGCTGCGTTTAGAAAAGACACTGGAGACCTGGCAGCTACACACCTTCCCTCACTGCTCAGCACAATTCCAGAGTCTGGACCCGGGCGGCTTGCACAATCCCGAAAGTGAGACACCTGGCGGGGAGGGTCTCTTTTGGCATCGACGAACTTGGGAAACTTGCCTTCTATATTTATTTAACACTTGTGAAAGATGCCTAAAGCTGAGTCAGAGCCTTAGCTGCTGCAAATTTGCACCCCTACTTCAGCTACCATGGAGCTACCCCGATTTATGCTGATTTACACCACTTGAGGCTCGAGCCCTGAATTCTCTGCCTAGCCTCAGCACGAACAGCACCACTCCAAGTTGTTTGTGCCTCCACCTTGACCTGGCGTGACTGATGCTGTCTAGCACAGAGGGGATTTCACTCTCCATAGCCCATTGAGGCTTTGGCTGCTCTACTGGGACTGCCGGGAGTTGGTGAGTATTAGTTGTGATGGTGTTTTTAGTGATGTAGTCAGTGATGGATTAGCTAATGGGGTCCATGTCCAGGGGCCCCGGCCATCTGGGGACCCCTGGAAAAATGGGCACCCCCATGCCCCAACACGCTCCGCCTGCCTGATGCTCCAGCTGGGGAATGAAGTTGGGGCACCGGGGCTTGCCCCGGTGGGCAGAGTGGGGTAAGCCCTGTGTCCTGTTCCCGCTCCCCAGTAGGAGTGCTGGAGAGGGTGGGTGGAGTGGGAACTGCAGGTGGAAGGGGTGGGGAGGGGCTTGCACTTGCACTGGTCCAAAAACCCCTAATCCACCTCAGGTTGTAGCATTTTAGAGACCAACCCGCGAGGCACTCATCTGAGAACTACCAGCTCCGTTCTCACTGGTCACTGAAAGATGGCACTGGCTTCCGGTTCCTACCAGCTGAGGCCAGGCTGTGATGGGGGGTCTACAGGAGACTGGCTCAGCATTGCACTGACAGTCATGCACTCAGGAACATCCAGTACAATGATGAAGACAGAGGAACATCTGGAGATGCTTCTAAGCCCACTGGAGATAATGATCCAGGACCACATAGAGACATCACTGGTGCCAGCTGATCCTGGAAGACCTCTTCCACAAAGAGGGGTCCACATTAAGCCACCAATACCCATCAGCCTTTTCCATTCGCTGTCTGTGAACGCTGGGGCCTCGTTTGCATGGACGCTTGAGGAAAGTGAGTTTTAAATGCCTTGACTTGAGCGTTCACCGCCGAGAAACCCGGTCCTCAGAGTGACACTCATCCAAGCAGGGACCAGAAGCAATATCATGTGACTGGCATGACCAATCACAATGAACCTGCCGGCAATGTCAAATAACTGCCCTTTGCGTTCAATCCACAAAAATTCCCACACTAAGGAAAAAATCGGTGAAAACTGCAGGAAATAAACTGCATCTGATCGATTCCCAGCGAACAATCCACCCTGCTCCAAACACCACCTGTGCGCTGATGAGATGACTGAGCCGAAAAAAATCCAGGCAGAGTCAGCACGGGCTGTAGCATCTGTAAGGTGAGAGCCAAGTCAGTTAACAGGAGCCTGAGGGAAGCAAAACACACTCCCTCCTTCTTCAGCCCTGGGTGATGTGCTTGGCCTCCCCAAAGGCATTCTCCCCTCTGCCTTCCAAGCACTTGCGCCTTTGCACCTGTAGAAAGGCAGACGGATGAGGAGCAGAAGTGTCACGCATCTGTGCTGGCCAGGCACCCAGTCAGCAGGGAGCAAGCACCTCCTCCGCAGATAAACACCTGAGCAGGCCTGAGAAATCCCATCCAGCCGGGACAGTGCTGCAAATCCACTAGGTTACCCTGGGGAATAGTTATTAGCACCCTGCCCTCCCAGATAACACCCTTCTCTTCCCCTGCCTCCTCCCTCAGCCGCCGCCCCTGAGAGACCAGCCACCTCTCCTGAGTGGTAACAGAAATCACTTTTCCTAAGAGCCCGACATCTGCCCTAAATCTGCCGCTTCCATTTCATCCCTTCCTAAGCTTCCTTCTTGCTCCCTGGGTCGTGTTGTTCTGCAAACGGCAGCTCTGGCTGACGTTACCTGCGCTGGGTTAGGCGCTGTGCCAATCCCCCCTTAACGAGGGAGCTGCATATGCCCGGCTGAGGAAGATTTCCCAGCTGGCCTCAGACACAGACTCAGACCTCTCAGTCAGTCGGGGGATCAATCCTTTCCCTGTGCGCAGGGCACAAGAGTCTAAGCAGAATCTCTGATCGGAGATTCAAATAATCCCTTGCTTGATACCTCACTTTTATATTCTAGGGGCTGAGACCAGGCCCCTAGAATCTGTTGCTAGGGAAAGGAGCTGTTCTAAGAGCCATGGAGACTGGTGTCCTCTCCTAGAACTTCAGAACAAGCATGGCATGCCTCCAACATGCCTCCCCTTCTGAGCTTGGAGGGTGCATGTGGCAATGACCCATCTCTGTTGATCCTCAACAGGTGGGGGTTCAACCCCGAGCTCCCTGCTGATTCTTTGGGTGGCCTTTGGTAGCTCACTTCATCCCTCTTCTCCTCATCTGTCAAATGGGGTAACGTCTCTGCTGCCTATTTAGATTGTAAGCTCTTTGGGGCAGGGACTATGTTTGTACGTTGCCTATCGCCCTGAGCTCAGCCGAGCCCTTTAGGGACAACAGTAATACCCATTCATCGTTATTAGGGATTTGCCCTCCTGCCTTCCACTGGTGTAGCTGTACTAGTATAGACAAGCAAAGCCACTATTTGTGCAGGTGGAGCTTAACCCTGGCAGCACTGGGGAAAACAGCAGCTTTTCCTATGTAAACTAGGCATGCCATTGGGGCAAATCCCCAGTCTAGACAAGGCCTTAGCGTGCTGTCTTTGGTCATCTCAATAGATCTCTCTGCTGTTCCCCCCGTGAGCGGAACAATGTGCGCCCTTGACCTGTGACCTGTGTCTACAGTAAACCTTTTGGACAGCTCCTATCTTATCAAATCTCTATCTAGCTGTTGTGTGTCTGCTTGAAGGACTTACCAAGGTGAAGCAAAAATCAGAGAAATGAATTGCACTTAGTTGTGAAAGCAGTCTGCAGTGTCTTGCTTATTTCTCATGGCAGCGAGTTCCACAGTCTACATCCAGCCTGTGTGAAAGTTCTGTCTCCTGCGCTCACAAGCCTCCCTGTACTGATTTTTTATTATTCCATTGGAGCATAGCTGTCATGAGAAAGGTGCTGGTGCAGAGAACAAGGCCCTGGGTTGCGATGTTTGTGGTGGCTTGTGTTGCCGAGCAGTGGTACCACTGGAAGCATTTTCAGTGGCTTCAATGCGAGACACAATGAGTTGCACTAATCAGACTTGGAGGCCAGGAATGTGGTGTCGCTGTGGCCAGGTCTGTGTCTGATAGGAAGGGTGTGATCTTCTGGCCAGCGGCAGGCCAGAGGTGGGTGGTTTTTGCCCTTACGGCTATTTGTTCATGCTTTTGCATTGAGGACCCCAAGGGGGAGGGCTGACTTAGTTTGGGGACAGATGCACTTGACAGTGGGGAATGTGGTGGCATCTGCAATGACTTAGCTCCTGGCCTCTCTTCTGCATATCTTCCACCCACATCCTGCCTTTCTTCAGCCTGCTTTCCTTCTCCAGGACTCCCCCAGCACCACCCTGCTCCACCCACCCCACGACACCCTTTCCTGTTCCAAACTCCCTAGCCTACCGTCCCTACTCCAGGCTCCCCACAACACTCTCCTTTCCTGTGCTCAGCCTCCCGTGGCTTTCTCCCAGGCACACAGAGACTGAGAGCTGCAGAAGGGTAGGATGAGAACATAGAGGAAAAGGGCCTTTACTTTGCCGCAGGTTAGGGTTAGGGTTTAGGGTTAGGGTTGGGTTAGGGTTTAGGGTTAGGTTAGGGTTTAGGGTTAGGGTTAGGGTTAGGGTTAGGGGCCTTTACTTTGCCGCAGCAGCTCTGCAACTTTTCCTCATTTTCGTTGGACAACAAGGGCCCAGGCAAATGACTCAGGACCATGCGGCTGGATATCGATCCTTTTCCTCTCCCTGCTACAGCCTTTCTTTGGTGCCTTGCCAGCCCCAGCCTTCTCGACCTACTCCAGGGTCTTGCTGATGCTATCTGAGATCCCAGATTCTCTCCCTCTTGGGCCTGTCGAAGACATTGGCTCCCCATCCTGCAAGGGGCGGTTATTAAAGCGTTAGTGCCTGTCACACCTAGCCAGAAACTTGTCTGTTTTATGCACCACACCTGAATCCTTGCATCCTGCATGTGTGATTCATGCCTATATGGGAGGTGACGTCACAGCATGCTGCAGGGAGGGAGTGGAGGTTGAGAGTGGAACTCACTCCAAGAGCTGATGGCACTGAGGAAGGTGAGAGTATAAGGCAAGGCGGCTCCTTCTTTGATCCAGTGTCACCCCGCTAGTCACCCAGGGAGCAGCATTGAGTTGCACCCCATCCATCCTCCCTTGCCTGGAGGAAACACCCCAGCACCCAGTTCAATGAGGGCAGAGAAAAGGGAGGAAACAAGCAGTAAAGGCGAGTAGGTGCCCAGGCTGTGAGAAGTGGGGAACACTGTCTGCGGCTAGAGGTCATACCTACGGATGGCTCCCGCACTGGTTTGGGGGCATGGGTGGCTGCACTGGCAACTTTTGGCAGGAGTCAAACCCCGGGTGCTGTTTTGCTCAGGTTGCGACACCGAACATGAAGGGAGATTTGTTCCTCTCTCCTCCAGCTGCTGCAGCAAACAGTTCCTGCGGGGGATGAGCTGAATGCAAAGCACTCTACCCAGGGTGCAGAAGCCACAGAAGTTTGTACACAGCAGAGGAGGAGCGGGGAGGCAAAATAAAGATAAATGGGTGAAGGGAAGAGATCAGGTTGCAAAGAGACACGTGAGCACCAGGGCCGCTCCTGAAAAAAATCAGCCTAACGACACTCAGATGATACCAACCAGGGTTTAGATTCAGCTGGAGCAGAGCTCCGGTAAATCTTTTCAACCCCCCTGGAGTTTTTCTAGCATGTTGGGGGAGGGGCCTGGAGGGGGCTCCGGGAAATACTCGATGACAATTCATGCCTTGATGCTATCACTTAAGGAGCTGGCACAGGAGCCTTCATAGGAAGTCCAGCTAGTCCTCTGGCTTCAGATCCTTCCTCTCCCTGGATGGAGCCCATATCTGAGCAGATCTGGTGACTGAAATGTCCCTAGATATCAGTCCGAGGCACAGTGGCAGAGAGAAGCTAGGCCTCTCTATCTATGCCCAGACGGTGATAATGGCCATTACCCCAATAGCTTAGCACCTCACCATCACTTTAGCCTCACAATACCCTGGTGAAGTCAGGAAGTACAAAATCGCCATTTTGTAGGCCCACACAGTGGGTTGAGCGGTCACGGGTCACAGAAGATGGTGGCTGGGTTGGAATTGATCCCCAGTCTTCTGAAGCCTAATCCCGAGCATAATCCACTAGACCATCCTTGCAACGCTGTGAGGCGCCGTGTGGCGGGATACGTGATTCCGTCTCTGGGGCAGTAGATCCAGCCATATTCACTAGTACTAAACACAGTGGAAAGCGATGTTAAAAAAAAACCCCAAATAACTAGGGAGAAGGAAGCCTTGTTCTTTCGCTTCATAAATTAGGTGCCATTTCATCTCATTAGGGTTCATTTGCCTCATTTCTCTCGGAGATTGTTTGGAAATCAGCCCCTATCAGCAGCACGCCGCACAACACCTGCCCAGCCAGCTAGTGAGCTGTTTTCAGGAGCTATCCCATTTTGATTGCATGTTAATGTGACCCTAATGGCCTCATTAGTTTTAATTTGTTTGGCCACCAGATTTAGATGAGCCTCATTCTGGTGATACCATGAGACCTGGAGAGAGAGAGAACAGAGACGAATGGATGCAGTGAAAGTTATTGCCTGGAGGTGTCTAGGACCAGGCTGGAGTTTGGAGGCTCACATTCAAGCACCTGGCTGCTGCTGGTGGAGCTATTCATTCACAAGCTTTGCCCTGCTGAGGCTCAGAGGTGGAAGACAGAGAGGGCAAGATCCGAAGTGGAGGACAAAAGAAATCCAACCGGAATTCCTGTCCCAGGGATAATTTACTGCCTCGCCCATTTAAAGCTTGATCCAACGCCCATGGGTATCAGTAAAGACGGACGTTGAGTCCAATGGGCTTCGGAGCGGCTGCAAAGTGCTTGTGTGAAGGCAGCGAACTGCCAGCTCTGGGGAGCAGGTTCACAAAGGAGGTCCCGCACAGGTCGTAGCAAGGGGCCTTTCCCAGCCGTTTGCCTTTTCTGCGTTACAAACGTCCCTCACTCCTGACAGCGGCTGTCAGTAACGGGGGCCAGGCACAGACAAGGGCAAATGGGGTCCAGGGCCAGGAGGGCTGCTTTACATGTTATCACTGGCCTAAAGCCATGTCCCCACACTGTGCCCCACATCCCCCTCCCAGGGCCCTTTTGCAGAGGGCATGTTAGGAGTCTCCTGGAGGGAGTCAGAACAGGGAAGGAAAATTTCCACCCAATGCTCCGCGGGCTTTGGGTGGGTTTTCTAGTGAGCACAGCTGTACTCCACTGAGCAGTGTGTGTTACATGGCTCTCTGTGTGCCTGGCTCATAAAGGCTGGTTAGAAAGTCTGGCTTTTTAGCACTGGACATCCTCAGTTCAATGTCAGCATCAGCTAAAATGGTGGCTGTCACATCGTGCCAAACCAGTATTTGGCCCAGAGCCTGTGTAAATACGGTAAGGAGCAATCCTGCCCTGGCAGAGGGAGGGGATGGCAATGGGCTGGGTGAATGGGCTAAACAGATTTCTACGGCCAGTCCCTCGGGGGGGGGGGCATAACTGGGCATGGCTCTATTGACTTCAATGGCGCTATGGTGATTTACACCATTCCTTAATGTTTATGAGCCCAGGAAACTGAGCTGGAAATGCAATGAGAAAAGGTATCAGTATTATCTAGATTTCAGAGTAGCAGCCGTGTTAGTCTGTATTCGCAAAAAGAAAAGGCGTACTTGTGACACCTTAGAGACTAACAAATTTATTAGAGCATAAGCTTTCGTGAGCTACAGCTCACTTCATCGGATGCAAATGCTTATGCTCTAATAAATTTGTTAGTCTCTAAGGTGCCACAAGTATTATCTAGTACTCCCTGGCACTGCTCCCGTGGGAACGACCACACACAGGGCCCCGTTCATGGCACGTTTGTGCCTCTGCTTCTGTGCCAGACTAGGGAGTGGGGAGAAGCAGCCCCAGTCGAGTGCCCCCTGCTGGACACTCACCGAGCTGCTGTGTTTGGGTCCCACTGGACCTATGTGCTCTTAAGCTTCTCTTGGTCTGGGTAGTCTCCAGCATTCTTGCTTTCTTTGGCCTCTCTGGCACACTTCCTGGGAACAGGCTCTCCGTCTGGTACCCCTCTTCTGGAAGGGGGCCCTCCTGACCCAGCTGCCTTGGGCGCCAGGGCCAGTGCTGACCCCCTTCCCCAAGACACTCCAGCATGATCAAAAGAGAAAAGGAGAGTTAATTTAACTTTCCCAAACCTCAGAAGCAAGTTAGTTTGGATGCCTGTGTTTGGTGTGAGTTGCATTTTATTCTAGATGAGCGAAAGATACGGCAGGGCCAAAGCCCCAGATGTGAGCAGCCCCAAACTTCCAAAACATTATCAACCTGCCCCTGGGTATGGATTTTGTAAAATAGCCCCCCTCTTTCTGAAGGGCCGACCCAGAACCCCAGCCAAGCGCTGCAGTTGGAACTCCTCAGAGCCCGAGCACCATGCTGAGGCAGTGGGTCAGTATTGGCTAAAAGGAAGAGCTTCAGACGGAGTCACCATCACTGCTGCTGAAAAACCCTATGTTGGCAGCAAAGCTATAGAGGACACATCTGAGACAGCAACCTGTTCGCCTTCTTTATTGCACTACCTGTTCCCCAAGTGGGGAATGACACTGTGAAGGTTACTGGGATCCTTAAGCCAAACCAGAAAATAAAACATCTCCTTCAACCCCATCTCCTGTCCCGTCTCCATCCTCCGGTGCTAAACGGCCTCATGGTGATGTATTGCTGCAGGCTGTGAACAGGGTGTCTGTATTTGAATACACTGCTGCATGCTCTGAATCATGGCTCCTTGCGAGACCTATAAAAGATGTATATGGAGCATGGAACTCGCTGTTCTGACACAGGCACCTCTGAGCAGAGAAAGGAAGGGGCTGAATTTTAGAGAGCAGAGATCTCCTGCCAGACAAGGGACAAGACAGACTTTCTGCATCAAAAATATCCAATCTAGTTTTCCACCGCCAGGATGCAGGTCTTCTGAGGGCTCTCTGCTTTGTGACAGCAGTTCAAAAGCCCCTGGAAAGTGGAGGGTTTGCAGCGTGAGTGAAAGGAATGAGAATGACTCTAGCTCTTTACAAACAATCCCAATCCACTGGAGCACAGACTCAGCTGGCCTCAAATTGAGACCATGGCTTTAAAGAGGGGAAGCCTTGGGCAACCTATGTATCCAACTTATGCCCCCGTATATAAAGAGGAGAAGAGGGGCTGTTAGCCTGTTTCTTGCACAGATCTGTGCACAAAGCCAGTTATTTCCAAAGAGGCCTGACACGTCTCCTGCTCTGATTTACTCAGCGATTACTCAGGGCAGTTCCCACTAACTTCAGTGTGAGAGGGCCAGCTGAGTAAACAATGATCAAGGAGGTCAAGATTCACCCAAACTTGCCTGGCTTTTCCCCCAATGACTGCAGGTAGCGTCTCCTCTGCACCTTTGGGGATGGGACCCCAGAGCCCACGCCTTTGGCCAAATGCTTCTGCTCTGCTTCCACTTCCCCTTGCAGGGAAGAAGTGAGGACCCCCCACCCCCCTGCCCATCCTGCCTGGGGACCTCCAGCAGTCCTCGTCCCCACTAAGGTTACAGTAACGGCTTCCAGATGAGGGTACCAAATGTAACAGAGAGCTAACTGAAGCTCAGTGACAGCAGAATGCGAGATGCCTAGTCTAGATGCTGAGCAGCAGCCTAGCAAGACAGGGGGTGTTGTCTAGTTACAGTCTAGTGAGCAAACAGGATAAAGCCTCTTGCATCTCAGCAATGTCTGCATTGCGCTTGCCAGCTGTGCACTGAGTGAGCCCATGCCAGCCTCCCTCTCCCTGGTTAGTATGCGTCTCTCTGGGCTTTGTGTCCTCTCTGCTTCCTGTTAAGCTTTGGGATTAAGATGTCGAACCACCTAACTAACATACGTGGTGACAGAACGAACCCGTGTCCACATCTTATGCACGATTGTAACCGTCTTTGTACAAGGGATGCCTTGTGGGGTATCGTTTGAAAACTCATAACTTGCTGATCAATAATATCATGGCAAAATGCAGGTTGCAGCACTATATGTGAAGTTATAAACACAAGCTGAGCTCATGATGAAAAGTATGTTTTCCAGAGAAGTCTGGGGAGTGGCCAGACCAGTTCCTCAGAGACAAAGGGCAAGCTGGTGCCTCAGCCAGGCTGATGGGCCATTACTTGCTAAGTGGCCATTCTTTGGCAGGAAAGAGGGCAGGGGCAAAAAATCTACATCCTAGCAAACAAACAGCATAGAGTTCCCTTCCACACAGACTGTAGGGTTGCCACCTTTCTAGCTGCTGGTAACTGGACCTCTGAGGGCCCACCCCCTGCCCCATCTCTTCCCCCCAAGGCCCTGCCCTGATCTGTCTCTTGTCCCCAAGGTCCCGTCTCTGTTCTGCCTCTTCCTCCAAGGCCCCACCCTCATTGCATGCTCCTCTCCCCCCCATCGCCATCGCTTGCTGGATTGTTTCCACCTCCTTCCATCCCCAGCTGGGCTTCCTCCACTCTGGGGCTGGGATAGGATCTGCTGCAGCCTGACAAGGCGTCTGCCTGCAGGTAGGAGGTGGCCCCGGCTGATCAGGGGCTGGTGCAGGCTAATGACCCAGGGCCTCTCCCCACCCCACAGTAACCAGTCTTTTGGTGTCCGGTCAGGACATCTGACTGGACAGTCCCAGGTCCCCTTTTCGACTGGACTTTCTGATCAGAAACTGGACACCTGACAACCCTAAATGGCACCTAGACACAAGTCAAAAACTGGATTGTCCGAGGGTGGCAACCCTAACAGACTGCCTGTCACCTTGTTTCCAGGCTGGAAACGCATTCCAGAGGGGAAAAAGGACTATAAAAAGAAAGGGCAGACATCCCAAGGCCCCCCTCCTCCTCCCTCGCTCTCTATACATCGATTCACTGCATGAGAAGGGACAAAGGAAGCGGCCATTAAACAGAAGAAGGGGTCCTGGACTAAGGAGTTCGGCCAGTAGGACTGTTGAGAGCATGTGGTGAGAAAAACTTTGCTTTGAATTTAACATAGTTTGTTACATTAGGCACCAGTTGCGGTTTATCTATATTTTTCCTGTAACCATTTCTGACTTTTATGCCTCATTACTTGTGCTTACTTAAAATCCATCTCTTGGTAGTTAATTAACTTGTTTGATTGTTTTATCGAATCCAGTGTATGTAAATTGAAAGTGTCTGGGGAAATTCCATTTGGGGTAACAAAGTGTGCATGTAATTTCTATTAAAGAAATACAGACGATATATGAATTTCATATTGCCCAGGAGAGAGCTGGGCAGTACAGAACATGCATTTCTGGGTGAAAATCTCGGACTGGGAGTGTGGTGGGGTTCACCCTGCAGGATAAACAAGGCTGGTAAGAGCCAAGATATGGCTGGCTGGCTGGCTGCAGCACACAGTCCTAGCTGGTAATGACTTGCATGCAAGAAGCTGCTTGGGAGCAGTCCAAACTGGAAGCTACAGCAGGAAAGTAATGTAGAGGGCACAACAAGTTAGAGGGCAGCTACTCATTGATCTGGATGGTACCCTGGATATGTCACACCTGTCTCTAAATCCCCACATGTTATTAGGGTGGGACTTTGTCTGGGCAGGTGTGAATGTTCCAGGAGGCAGGCAGGAGGGGACGAGCCCCTACCAGTCTTGGCCTTGCTCAGGCCCAGACACAGCCCCGGTCCTTGGGGTCTGGGAGAGCAAAGCATGTTCACAGTGGTGCTTGCCCCTTTAAAGGGCATGGGGATGGGCAGCGCAGACCCAACATCAGCCTTGCAGGAGGGGGAGCACATACTGCGCTCCGTAAACAGGCCTGGTGGTGGCCATGCTCTCACTGTGTTCCTGGAGACAATCTGTGCACCATGACCATAGTGCCCCCACAGCCTTGTAGGCATCTGGGGCAGAGTGCTGGCAGCAGCACCCTGATCACTGTTGTTGCTGCAGCACAGAAAAGGCTTTTCTGTTGGGGGATTACGAGTACCTGGGTGGTAATGACTAGGCTAGTGATACAATTGGGAGGAGCTGGAAGCAGGGAGAGGAGCTCAATGGGTGAGCTGTGCAGTGGTCTCCTCCTGCAGGATACCCGTGGCATGTTCTGTTTGCTGGAGACCTGAGGATGCGGCGAAAGGGAAACAGCCTGGGTAGGTTTGTGACTGAGGGACCCCAGAAACAGGCTAGGCAGTGAGGTGCACTGGGTAGCGGAGGAAACACCCTGTGACAACAGCCTGGAACCATTTGTAACAGAACTGATTTGGGCCTACACTAGCCATCCTGAATTGGTTTATGTTTTGCCTTGCATCCCCTCTAGTGCTGTCGTTTGCAATGCCCTCTGAGTACCTATCCCAGCTCAGATCCCAGAAGCAGTGCATTCTGGGAGATTCTGCAAGGCCACCCTTGCACTGTGGGATAGTAGCAGGAGGACTAGTTGGGTTGTTTCAGCCTCTCTGCCTCTCCAGGCATTAACGCATTTCAAACTGAACCAGTTGTTAGACCTGCCAAGAAGAGAGTTCTAACAGGTTATGGGACCATTTGTAAACCCATGTGGCTGTGTTTGTGCAACGAACACTGGGTGTTAGCTGCTTATGTTTCTGCAGAGCAAACTAGAGCTGGGTGGGAAACAGTTTTCTCTTTCCATGAAAATGTCCCCGATTTCAAAACGTTCTGTTTCTGCATCAGGATGAAAGTGAGTGCTGTCAAGGCTTTTTGTGATAAATCAGGGGATCCGGAAAAGAGACTTAGTCCAGTGGCTTGGGCACATATGTGGATAGTGGAAGACACAGGTTCAAATCCCTATGCTGGGTAATTCAGAATAGGGACTCCGCACATCCCAGCTACATGTATTAATCTCTGGGCTGTTCTGAGGTAGGTTTTGACCAGACATTGCACTCCTACTCCTGAGAAACCTGCCCAGGATGTTCCTGCAAACATTTTTTTTTTGCTTTCGAGAAATCAACATTTTCCCACCAGCTCTCCTCTAAACCAAGCCCAGGAGCTCCTGAAGCCAAAGCACTTCTATGCAGTTGGAGGCAGTCAAAAAACAGCACAAACTGTCAGCAAAAATCTTTGCCAGATTTGTCCTGTTTTTCTCCATCAAAATTTCAACCAGTTAATTAAGTTTCTCATCCCTCAAATGTTGCTGAGGGACACTGGGGGATTCCTTCCCCGCTTGCCTTCGGGGCATAGTGAACATATCCGAGTTCAGTTGCTCACATCCAAGAGTTCTTTTGATCCTCTGTCAGCACTTGGCAAATGCACAAATAAGAATTCCCCCCTAGTTTAACCCCTGAGCATCATTCCAAACAATAGCGTGCCCTGCCGTTGTCTGGGCACACATTACTTTTGGAAGAAGGTCTATTAGCATTTCAATAGCCTCTCTCTCCCAGGAGGTGCCTTGACTTCCTTGGCTGAGTGGTTAGTTAGTTTAGCTGACTATTCGAAACATAAGTTTAAATGTACTGTACTTCTATGATAATTGCAATGCATACTGAGCAATCATGTTTTCAGCTGCCACAATAACAAACCGCTTAATATGTATACATTGTTAGGCAATCGTCCCAGCTCCTGAGAGGCAAAGAAGAGTTTGGCTCAAAGAGTGAATTATTTCCTTGCTTGGAGAGAAATGAATTGACACAGATATAGGATAATCTAGGCTAGTCTTTGTTGACAAGTACGGCCAGGACTTGTCTGTAGGTAATTATCCAATGAGATAAAATATTTCTCCTGGATATCACGCAGACTTTAATCTACTCTGTCTAGTTTAGAGATCATGAATGCTAAGCCCTAAATTCCCCTCTCCTCAACTTCCTCCATTATTTGTGTGGTGTTTTCTATTATTTATTTGTATTATGGTAGCAGCTGGAGACCCCATTGTGTTGGGTGCTGTTCATGGACATAAGAGACAGTCACTTATCTCTAAATATACAAGACTGAGAAGAGTGGGAGGAAGCGGGTATTATCTCCATTATACAGCTGGGGAAGGAAGGCACAGAGATTAAGCAATTTGACCACCAAGGTCACCTAGGAAGTGTATAGCGGAGCTTGGCATGGTTGTTGCATATTATTTGTATTATGATACCGCATAGGGTGTTCAGTTTTAGATCAGGACAGGGCTGAAATTTAGCTGGAGTTGTCCAGAGCAGAAGCCATCTCACTGAGCAGTACATATCGAACAGCTGCTTTATTTCCTATTGCATGGTCCAGCCTGTAGACTGAACAAGGCTGGGGTCTGCAGGAAAAAGGCTAAGGAATCGGGACAGGTTAGCAGAGCCTGTGCGGGAATGCAGGGCTTTTCAGTGGAGTCACCCTGGGCTCACATGCTAAACCGCCACCTGTCAGGCTAATTGCTGCTGGACAATTAGCCCCAACCAGGATATAAAGGGGCTGCGTGTTTCTCACTGCGAGAGTTTCAGAGAGACTCTCTAGGGAACACCTAAGTTTGGTGAGGAAGTTTTGGCTGAGATTGTATTATGGTCTGATAGTTACCAATAAAGCCAAGCTCCAGGCAGGATATGTGCACTAACTCAGCTTCTTTTGAGGATGCCAATTCTTGGCAATCGGCCTGAGCAATCATGCAGGTAAAAGATGCATTGTAATGCAGGTGCCTAAGGGGGCAGAGTACACTGGCGTTTCTTAGGCCATGCCAACTCTATGAGCTAAGGGTGTGATTCCCCTGCCTGAGTACGCAAACTTGCTGAGCGAGTGCCCGTATAACTAGGAGCGTAGCCGCACTAGTGGAGGCACAGCTGGGCCGTGCTGAGTGAATGCCCACTGGTTTCCGGCGGGTTTGTACTCGGCCCAGCTCAGCCATACCTTTGCTGCCGTGACCCGTACTACTGCGGCTACACTGCTATGCGCATTCCGTACAGGAGTAGGAGCATCACACCCCTAGCTCGGAGTGTAGACCGAGCTGTGCTGTCCGAGGGGGGCTTCACTTTGCAACCCTAACATAAAGTCGTTTTTGCCTGGAATTTATAACAAAAGCTCTGGGAACAGTGCTGCAGGGAACAATCCTGTGAGGGCCCCTGTTGGATGGACCAGATAAACCTAATAAGTGTCTCTATAATTTCGGTGTTGAGTCCTTGCACTCCCCCATCTATTGGTATCCACCTGTTGCCTTATACTAAGATTTGAAGCTCCTTGGGGCAGGGACTGTCTTTTTGTCCTGTGTTTGTACAGTGCCGAGCACCATGGGGGTCCTGTTCTCTGACTTGGGCTCCTACGTGCTGCGGTATTGTAAAGAACAATAATTTAGTTTATTTGGCGTTATTAGCTGGAGCCTAGGCACATAACAAGATGTATATTCTAGGTATCAAGGAGAGTAATATTGGAGACCCGGGCTGCTGTGGGACATGCACGGGCTCTTACACATCTCATCCTTCCTGCTGTTTTATTTTAGCATTTCTTTATTGCTGTTAAATTAGAAGAGATCTGGTTTTCCCCTCTGACACAGGCTGGGTATGAAATGAGTCGTCAGTGACATGAGCGTAAAACCAGATTTATTTGGTGTGTGGCTAAGCTTCCCTGTCCATTCTCATTTGCACAGTGGCTGGGGGGAAATGGCTCTACCCCAGTGGGGAGAGGGTTTCATAGTGGCTATAAAAGAGAATCAAGCACAGGATTTGGGAATGTGCAAGTAATCACCGGAATTAACATACAAACGGCCTGCCTGAGACAGCCAGTGCTGCAGGCAAGGCATCCATCTGGGGATGCCAGTGCTTATCAGCAAAATAAATACAAATAAAAGCAAATGGAAATGGCAGGCATTTACAAATCGGAAAGGGGGGGCGGCTGAAACAAAGAGTGCCTGCAAAGGGTTGCAGAGCAGCTGGAATAAGGGGTGTTTCGGCATGAGGATGGGGGAAGGGTTTATAGTGAGGCAAGATGGACCCCCTGAACAGCTGACGGAGTGTTCCCTTGACTGCATTCCATTCACAAAGTGGGGTTACCAGAAACCCTTCTCCTCGAAGGGTGGCAGGAGATCTGACAGGCTGCTGGAAGAAATATAATCTATATGGCCATAATCCATGCCATGTGGATGTTTTAGCTGGGCATTTGTGGAAAGGATGGGTTAATGGATATTTGTGAAGGCATTCATGGCAATAACAAATAATGGTCCCGTTCCATTCTGAAGCCACAACGACAATACATATTCAATACTATTTACAGCGCAAAAGACCATAATCTATAATGTGTAAAGACAATCATTAGCATTTTTGGCCTGGCTTTCAGCATTGCTGTGTACCCACAACTCCCACTGACGTTGACTCAGTACCTCTGAAAAAATCCGACCATATGGTCTTTATGGTTTAAAGCAGATGTGGTAGTTGATGGCTGTATCGTAAAAGAACTAGAATCACCATACTGCACGCTATATAAGGACCACATTGACCAGAGGCGCCGACTTTCCAAGTTCCTGGGGGGTGCTTGACCCCCACTCTGCCCCAGGCTCCACCCCTTCCCCCAAGCCTGCGCCTCCCCTTGCGCCTCCTGCATGCCGCTGAACAGCTGATTGCAGCAGGCAGGATGACCTGGGGGGGAGAGGGAGGAGCTGACCCGTGGGGCGGCCGGTGGCTGCTGACCATCCACTATTTTTTTCCTGCGGGTGCTCCAGCCCCGGCGCACCCATTGCGTCGGCGCCTGTGACATTGATCGTATATGTTATTGCATGATAGTCTAGATCTCTGCCAAAAAAAGGCCATAATCTATAAAAGTCATTTGTACTCTACAAATCGTACAATCCATATTCTACAACTTCCCAGGCATTGGTGGGACAGGGATGTCCAGGCAGAGGGGCAGAGAATAGGAACAGGTGGCTTGATAGTATGCTCAAGGGAGAAGGGAGCCAAGTAGTGAGGGAATGTGTGCAGGGGGAGAGGGGATCAAGGGGAGCAAAGGATGAGAGAGGAGCAGAACTGATGAGAGATGAAATGAAGAACAAGAGGAGAGAGAAAGGGGGGTTCCAAAGCGGATGAATCTAGACTGTTCTCAGTGGTGGCAGAGGACAGAACAAGGCGCAATGGTCTCAAGTTGCAGTGGGGGAGGTTTAGGTTGGATATTAGGAAACATAGTTTCACTAGGAGGGTGGTGAAGCACTGGAATGGGTTCCCCAGGGAGGTGGTGGAATCTCCTTCCTTAGAGGTTTTTAAGGTCAGGCTTGACAAAGCCCTGGCTGGGATGATTTAGTTGGGGATTAGTCCTGCTTTGAGCAGGGGACTGGACTAGGTGACCTCCTGGTGTCTCTTCCAACCCTAATATTCTATGATTCTAGAGCAGGACTGATCTTCTTGTAAAGGGACCAATGACTTATTGCCTTAAAGTGAGCCAAATGCTGTGCTTTCCGCCAAAGCCGCAGCTGCCATGGAGATGATGTAGCGGGAGGGGAGGTGGCAGTGCACCCAATGGCCTCTCTATTAAGATGTGATCTACAGCATGAACATTTCGGACGAGCCCTCTGCTCCAACAGCAAAGAGCTGCTGCCAGGTCTGTATCACTGCACGCTGCGGAAGGACCGGGGGATGGAAGTGGCTCTCTCTCTGACTGTCACACCTGTTTCTTGAAGGGTGCGCTGGGAGTGGGCAAAAGGCGCTGTCTCTTTCTGACAGGCTCAAGGGCTTATTTCTTCCTCCTGCCCACTTTCAGGACAGAAAGCAGCAAGAGGCAGAGGATATTGCACTGTTGCTGGCATCAGAGAGGTAGTCATGTCAACAGAACACAGCGGAGAGCAGCCTGAGCCTGTAAAGCAGATTTCAGAGTAGCAGCCGTGTTAGTCTGTATTCGCAAAAAGAAAAGGAGTACTTGTGGCACCTTAGAGACTAACAAATTTATTAGAGCATAAGCTTTCGTGAGCTACAGCTCACTTCATCGGATGCATTTTGCATTATGTAGCTACTCACAAGTCTCCTGTTGGAGCTATGTGTCATTGAAGGGGAAGCGATTGCTGTGTGCGAGCATAGGGGTGCTGGGAGATATGGGCCAACTTGAATTCTGGGACAATGAGCCTAAGCCCACTTAGGATAGAAAGCCTTGATTGAGGGAGGGGCCATAGAGCTCAGACAATAGATTCCTGGGACAAATAATGAAAAAACAAACAAACCAGCACTGGGAACGGGGGGTTAATGGTTCAAAATGAAGTTACCAGATGGGGACTCCAAGCAGAGAACCCTGGACAGCACCCACCACTCTGGGAAGGAGTCCAGCTGGAAGGTGTGGGCCTATTTGGATCCTGAAGTGGGCCTAAGAACATCCTAAACTAAAGGCCTACTCCTAGCTTGAGCATATTCCCAGCAAAGTCAGCTTACGGCCTATATGACTCTCTGACTAGGAGTAATTTTGATATAGATCCCATCGATATGTTGCCCCCACGCAAGGAAACAAACATGACGTGATACCGAAATATTACAAGCCACCAAATTGCTATTCTGATGCCAAGCTCAGAAGTGTTTGATTCAGTGCTTTGGTTTGGGGCCATCTATAGTTTCAGATGCTAAATATTATCTTCCTTGTAACTCAGCTGGAGAAACTGAAGCACCCAAGCCAGGTGACCTGTCCCAGGTCACCCAGGAGATCAGCAGCAGAAGGGGAACAGAACCCAGGTGTCCGGGATGCCAGAGTCATCCTTTATGAATAAATCCTTGAGAATTTACTTCCATTGACTGCTGGATCTTTGATAAAATTTTACCTTGATCTAAAATTGTGTGTGTGATACACCAAATCTTTTAATCTTTTTCAGCCCTCACTCAGGCAAAATAGCCATTAAAGGGCATGAGGGTACTTTGGGATTAAAGTGCTATTGTGAGATAGTAGTTAAATATTTGAAGACTGAGGAAACAATTGGCTCTGGTGGAGAAGAAGGCACAGGAGAAGGTGGTCCAGTGCTGGGATAGACTCAGGATAAACATTTACTAAAAATCCAGCAGTGAAGGGAAGTAAATTTCCAAGGATTCATGCACAGACCACCAGGAGATCAGGAGTCAGGATTCCTGACTCTGCCACTGAATGGCTCTGTGGCCTTGGAGAGGTCACTTAGCTTGCATACCTCACTTACTTCCGCTGTAAAAGTGGGGACAGCAAGATTTAACTGCCATGCAGTGAGGCTTTGTTGATGCTTAGAATGGGCTTTGAGGCCATTGGGTGAGAGATGTTAAACAAAGGTGCAACATTATCATCATGGCAAATCCCAAAAGGAGATAACCTCCTTGCAAATCCAGCGCTACCCGGATTGATCTCTAGCAAGGTGCTTTAGACCAGTGCTTCTCAAGCTATCTGATGTGGGGGACCGGCAATTTTTTCCCCCAATATGCGCGCAGACCGGCAGCCGATGGCTTGTGGACCGGCACCGGTCCCCAGACCACCACCTTGAGTAGCACTGCTTTAGATGGTCTGGTTGTATATTAAGTTTATATCTATCACTGGCAACTTTGTCATCCTACTGAAGCTTCTGATGCCCACATGATCACTGGCCGCTTTGCGGCATTCCTTTATACGTGCACTTTGGAATTCGTTGTTCTTCCATTTTAATAATTAGAAAATACTGTTAAAATTATTACTAATTTTGACCTGATAATGTCCCAGCTATATGTGGATTTCCGAGAGGGGCCTCTGTTTTTCAGAGCACAATTTTGCACCTAGAAATTATTGTGCCAATTTCTTTGCACACCCAGGGTGAAACTTCCCCGCGTGCAGCGGGCAAGGTCAAAGCCCAAGTATCACTGAAATCTCAGGGCTTACATTTCCCAAAGGCTTAAGTGGTGCACAGGTTTTGTTCCAATCTCCTGTACAGAGATGAAATTCACCCACAATGGACTGCTGAAACAAACAGCTCTTTACCTCCCTGTGACATCTATGTGTTTGCGCCCAGAAACCAGGCACTTAGGGGCTGATTCAAAGTCTGTTGAAGTCAATGGATGATTTTCCATACGTTCCAAAGAACTTTGGATCAGGATCTTGATGTCCAATTAATATTTGTATAGTTGCTGTTATTTGTATTACAGTAGCAGACTGCTGCCGAGATCAGGGCTCCATTTTGGTAGGCACAGTACAAACGTATTGTAAGAGACACTGTGACTACATACTCCCTGTTTAAAATCTAAATAGACAAAGGAGGACAGTATTATCATCCTTGGCTTGCCCATGGGGAACCCAGGAAGAGATAAAATGACTTACTTGAAGTCACACAGGGAGTCTGTGACAGAGATGGGATTTGAACTTAGAATATCTGAGTCCTTAACCACTTAGACCATCTTCCTTCCTATGGACGCACCTTGCGAGTGCATGAACACAGATTCAATTATTTGGTACTGTCGAGATTCTGTTGAAACCTATCTGAAAATGAGAACCCTAAGGAAATATAAGGTTTATCTTTAGGAGTTTTCCATAAGGGATGAGATGCAATCTGAATCAGGTTGTTATTTATTATTATTAATTATTATTATTATTTAAATCAATCCCAGTACAGAGCCATGGACACAAATAAGGTTACACTTTTTGACAGATGCAAACTGATTTCTTAATGCACCCGGACCAGACAGTTCTGATAATCCCTTTCAGAAAGGTGCAAATTGTTAATCTGATTTGAATGCTTGCCTGGCTGCTTTTGTCTTGCCAATTGGTGTTGAATTCACTAGTTGGTGACTAATAAATGAAAAGTTCTAACCAGGCTCCTGCGTGAAATGAATTTCTGATTGGCTTTTGCAGGAATTATCCCTGGGGCTGCTTTCTGCCTTTAAAAAAAATTAAAAGGGGGGAAAACAAATAAATAAATAAAATAAAGGGTGACTGTTAATTAAGGTTTAAGAGTTCATATCACTCCGATGACAGGCAGGCGGTAGATGGTATTAGCACATCTCAAGCCAACTCATTATAAAACAGACTACATCTATGTGTTTTAGTAGTTGGGAAAGGGATATTTAAATATGTAAGTTTCTTCTTCAAAGGAGGCAGTTCTTTTTGATGTTGTTTTTTATTACAGTTACACAGCTATGGCAGACCCGGGAACAGAACCCACCTTTTCTAACACCCCCGCAGGAGTGTCCCATTCACTACCCCTTGTTGCTTCCTAGACCCTTCAGGGTCTGTAGATATCTTTGGTAACCAACGGGGACTCTCATCATCCTGTGTTTTATCATTTCATCCCAGTCAAGACATTGTGTAAAATGAATTGTTGGTTCCCACAAGCAGGCAGATGTCCACATTCCTAAGACCCAGTTTAATGGTCACTAGAAAGACCATGTATTGAATGAGTCCTGAAGGCAGTGCTAGGAATGGGAAAAGCACTGCAGCTTAGATATGAACTGATCTGAGCCTTAGTTCAGGACTTGTACCTCTTGCTTCAAAAATATTCTGTCCAGTTTATTTTAATGCTCTGGAATACAGATTTACTGATCCCTGCCTGTCCAGACGTCCCTGTTTACTGACCAACTAGAGTGTTGCTCGGCAAATAGGGAAATGCTGATAGGGGTTTGATATCTCAGGAAGCTGCAGGCTTCAGTGCTTAAGCTCCCCAGGAGTAGAACTCTTTTTTATCTGCTGTCAAGCCTAGGAGATTTACAAGAATAGAGCCACAAGCTTCGTTCTTCTAGAGCTCCTGAGCTTAGGGGCTCTAGAGAGCGTTTCCAGCTCTGCAGGGCTTAGGTTCTGGATGAGACTGAAGCGTACAGGTAAGTAGGGAGTCTGGTGAGTGGGGCTTTCAGGCTTCTGTTTCTCCAAAGTGAGTAGGTGCTGTGCACGTGGCTTGGATCACTAGGATGCTCCTGTCTTTCAGGTTTGCTCTGCGCCTTCGCTTCCCAGTTCCATCTGGCACCAGAAATGGCAAGGGTACCAAGCGCTGGAGGCACCAGGAATCTAGAGAGAGTGTTGCAGACTCCGTAAGTACAGGTAGACTGGGAAAGCACCTGGGATGGTTGATGTGAGCATATATGAATTGCTGAAGGCTTTGAATCCTATGTCCTGATGGCTGGAGTCCCTGAGCCAACACCCGCCCTTTCCTGTACATCCAGGGCTTACATTTTCATCGAATATTTCCTGGAGCTTTCATTCCGCAGGAGGCACCAGGTTTGTGTCTTCTGACCCACAGGAGGAGCCCGAGCTTGGGGTTTCTGCCTCATAGAAGTGCCGGGGCTTCTGCCCAATGGGAGGGGCCGGGATTCAGGGCTTCTACCCTGCAGGAGGCGCCAGGGCTCGAAGCTTCTGCCTCATGGTAGATGCCAGGGCTTGGGATTTCTGCCCCATGGGAGGCGCAGGGCTTGGGGCTTCTGCCCCGTGATTTTGAAAATATTTACTGGAACTCCACTCTGGACAGCTCTGGCTGAATTTAAGCCCTGTGTACACCATAGAGCTTTGGAAGAAAGGACATGGATGGCGCAAGGGATCTATGAATGAGCTGCTGGGGCATTTTGTTCTAGGCCAGACATTTGATTCTGGCCCAGGTAGGAGGTGCCCTGGAGTTTGTAAAAGATCAATAAGTGGATGGCTCTCAGTCCATTTCCTATTGGACATGTGTCCATATTAAACTCTCTTCAGTATTACATTTGGCATCCAAAGTGGCAATCTCAGCAGAGGGGCAAAGGACCAAACTGCCCTCTCAGACCTCCAAAAGTGGTCCTTCCAGGCCAAGACTGAGGTGACAGTTTAGGGCAATTGGCATTGCTGCTGTGCATAAACATTTTTGTGCATAAACTTTAGGCCTCAGGGCTGGAGATAAGCTTCCTTTACCAGCATTAAATTCACTTACAAAATAATGCCACAACTTTTTCTCTCCATGAAAGAGAACCCTCTAAATGAGGTCCTAAGTTCAAAAAGACGACAGCCACCCACTCCTACAGCTTTCAGGGTACACTGTCTGAGGTTTTTATATTGCCCTCATTACCTCCCGGCCCCACACACAGACTCCTGGCCGCCGGCCCCACGCTCGGGGTCCTGGCCTGGTGCCCGGGGTTACGCTCCTAGCACTGGTCCTGCCCCCTGATGTGGCCCCAGCCTCAGCCCCCTTACCCTTGTCCAAGTCCTCTGCTCCCTGAGACATGGCCCTGCTCCCAGCCCCAGCTCTGGGGGGGGGGGTGCGGACCAGGGTAAGGGGGCTGTCTTTCAGTACCCCAATGATTAAAAGTGTTCCAGAGCCACTGCATATACTGGTGCAGACTGGATTCTCCAGAAATCAACAGGCAAAGAAAGAACTTTCAGAAAACTTGCCTGAGTTGAAGTTGACTCATGGCCTCCTTTCTGATCCAGCAAATGGACAGGACAGTCTGCCCAAGGGGACCCCAATCCTTTCTGGGTGATCTCTGGAAAGCTTAGAGCATGCTTATAGGAACTCTGATTGTTTTTAATATGTTTTCTTTGTAATTCTCTCACCTTAAGAATAAATACTTGCTTATCACGGCCCGTGTGGTAACTTATAACCGCTGGCAATGACAGCTGTTCATAGCCTTCAAAGAGACAGCAACATGGAGTTGCTGGCCTGTTTAGGCAGTCTGGCTTGCTGGGGAATGACACAGGGAGGCAGGAACCTGTGCAGCTTGGAAAACACCTGATCAGAAGGGAGAGAGACGTGGGTCTCTTCCCAAGAGAGGGCATGACTGGGAGCCAGAAGCCTAAAAGTGGGTGCCCTCGCTGGACCACAGAGATGGACTACGTGTGCAATTGCCCTGAATGTTTACTTTGAGCACCTCACAATATTTCACATGCTGTATTTATTCTCACAACACCTCTGAGAGCTATGGACATACTATTCACACCATTGTACAGATGGAGAACAGAAGCAGAGAGAGGCTAAATTCACACAGGACATGTGGGACAGAGCAGGGAACAAAACCGAAGTCTCAGACTAGCACCTTCATCATTGGACAATCCTTCATCTCCTATCCAGATCCAAAGGCTATTGAATTTTTGCACAGTACAACAATTAATCCCATGCCATGCCCAGCTACAGCAGTAGGTTTGATGATTCCATTCTGTGACACTTTGTTACCCAGGAGTGTTATCAGATCCATAACACAATATACTATAAGTCATCATTAATTAACACTAAGTTACCAGGCACTTCTAGAGGAAACAACATATGAAATTGACATCAATGCAAGAAGAGTTCATTATGGTTAATGTTGCAACAATAAAAGCCTGAAGAATTAATGATGAATTGCAAGGCAAAGTGTTGCTATTCATATGCCACAATGCATAAGCGCTGACTCCATGGGTGCTCTGGGGATGGAGCACCCACGGAAAAACATAGTGGGTGCTCATCACCCACTAGCCACCCGCCAATCAGCTGTTCAGTGCCCCCCCCATCAGCTGTTTAGTGGCCCCTGCTGATCAGCTGTTCAACGGTGGGCGTGAGGCACTGAGGGGAGGGGGCAGAAATGGGGTGGGAGAAGGCAGAGTGAGGGTGAAGCCTTGGGGGAAGGGGTGGAGTGGGGGCATGGACTCAGGGCAGGGGGGGTGGAGCACCTACCCTGAAAAATGAAAGTCGGTGCCTGTGCCTGTATGTGGGGTATATGTGTTTCTTTTCAGTGGGGTACAGAGAGTATCTACAGCTTCATGAAACAACTACACTTATATCCTACTGTCGTCAGATGTTCAGCTGCGTGTGTGTTCTCCCTGTGTGCTGTTCCAACTCTGTGCAGACCTCGAGTGAACCACCCAATGACCACAACATCCGTTAAGGTGTGAAGGTGCCCGGCCAGGTTTATTGTCGACAAAGCACGGTAATAGCACCTGGCAGACTCTATGAGGATACTAAGACATGGATGCTTATGACAGTGGACGCAGCTCTGTCAGTGGTGGGACTTTCCACTGCCCCCTAGGCTGGCCAAAGACACTCCCTCTGAGATACATCTTTATACACCAATACAAACAAGTTACGTACTGCCCCTCTGATGTATTAGGGTGCCACCCATTGCCTTGTACCTGTAGGTTTGATCAAAACATCTCTATCCACCCCACTGTCATCCTGATCTTATCTGTAGGATGGGTTAGTGTGTTCCTGTTATCTTTAGGGAATGTGCGAGGTGTTCCGGTACCACCTTTCTGGAAAGTGTTTGCGTATATATTCTTGTGCCTAGGACTTCTTAGGAATGTGTGTTTCTGCAATATCAGCCCTGTTCTTGCCAGATTCTGTGAGCAGGGCCTGCCTCTTGCTCACAACTTAACTCTGCTTTATATTAGCGAGTTTTGACCATTACTTTAGCCCAGCCCTCAGGCCTCAAACCAGGCCTTTAATACAAGGCCTTATGTTTCAGGCCCTCTTCCTACTACACCTACCCATCCCTTCCACTGTCCCCACATATACACACTCTTCTATGTCCCTCACACCAGAGGTGCAGACTTTGTGATTTCTCTGAGGGTGCTGGACCCCCGCTCCGCTCCAAGCCCTGCCCATATTCCAGCCCTTCCCCCAAGCTCCCACCCCTGCCCGGCCTCTTCCCACCCCATTCCACCTTTGCTCCTCCCCCGCACTCCCCAGTGCCTCCTGCCTGCTGCTGAACAGCTGATTGTGGTGGACAGGAGGTGCTGGAAAAGAGGGGGTGGAACTGATCTGTGGGGCTGTCAGTGGGTGCTGAGCACCAGCTATTATTTTCCCATGGGTGCTCCACAAAGTTGGCACCTATGCCTCACACACAAACACTCCTGTCATCCTGCTAATCTCGTATACACACAGCAACACAACATACACATATGTACACAAACAGCCCTGGGCTTAAGCCCCGTCCGGCCACCAGGTCAACCCGGAGCTCCCCTGAGCGGCAGGGGCTGGACACATATGGACATGTACATATACGGATGCTCCAACACCCTCTATACACTCTATCACACACGAAAACACGTGTGCCCCTTAGAGCCACCTATATATGTTCCGCTATGCTTCCTGCTTAGAGACCGACCTAGAGCAGCTGAGCTAATCCTAAACACACAGCCAGTGAAATGATGCAACTCAAAAAGGGCAAGAAAGAGAGGTAAAGAAAATAGTGAGAATACATTGGTGGGGCTAATGCATGCTATCCCAGTCGCGATACACTGCAGAACTACACTCCAATCCTTCCGCTGAACAAATCCAAAGACACAAATGAAAGACATGCATTCCGTCTGCCAAACCCGGAAAGAAACAAACTCCAGCATTCCACCACACCGGTGTGAGATCTGTATACGGGAATTCATCCTGAAAAACTCACTGGGGAACAAGGCATCATCATTTAAAAAAATACACTGGAGAACCCTATGAAAGAACTAGCAAAATCCCCCCCAAATCATCACCATTGTCATGGCAAATCCTAGAGGGATGTAGCCTCCTGGCATATTGAGTACCACCCAGATCAGTCTCTAGTGAGGTCCTTGAGGTGGTCTGGCTGGATATTCAGTTTATGTCCATCACTGGTGATCTTATCATGCCACCAAAGCTCTTGGTGCCCATGTGATTGGTGATGCCCTGCTGTGTAGTGGTGTTCCTTAGTAGACATGCTTCACAATGCTTTGGTCTTCCATCCTAATAATAGGTCTGAACCAAGAAAGCTGCTGAAACCGAAGCAGTGCTGATGGAGGCAGTTGCTGGGATGGGCTATGACTATCTTCATGCCAGATCATCTCCCGCCACTGAATATGGAGCAGTTGACAAAGATGATGAGCATCAAGAACCCCGACTCGCTGCTCTTCAGCCTTCCTCAGCACCCACCTTTCTCTGCCCTACAACAGGAATTGAAAGATAGCTTTTGGAAAGTCAAATTTCAGAAATGAAGTGGTCCAGACACTGTATTGAGTGTGCCAGTGAGAACACCCAAGAAGTCCTGTGAACACTGCTTACTCTACCCCTCCAGTCTGGGTCCTCTAACTCTGCCGGAACATTCCCTGAGCTCTGCTGCGTCTACCCTTGGAGCGTGGAGTGTGATTCCCATCTTGATTAGATACACTCATCGAGCCAGCATGCTAAAAACAGCCGTGCAGCCGTGATTGCATGGGCTAGCTGCCCCGAGTACAAGCCCACCTGGACTGTGTGAGTACATACCCGGGTGCCTAGCCATCGCTGCCACTCACGGCTGCCCAGGCTATCATGGCTCAGCTACTATTGTTAGCGTGCTAGCTCTGTGAGAGCTAGTGGGAGTATGAGCTGGGAATCACACTCTTAGATCCCAGTGTGGACGTAGCCTTAGAGATTCCAATATGTTGTCTTCACCAGCATAAAGAGTACGTCTACACTTTCGGCAGCATATAGAGTCCAGGCACTACATACCCAGCTAGCATGGGTGTACATAGCAGTGTAGAGGAGGAGGTGTGGCTCAGGGGAGTGGAGTAGAGTGCCCCCTACATGCCTGAACGCCCAGGCTATACACCCTACACAGCTCCCTGCATGCCCAACCATGCCTCCCACGTCTACACTGCTATTGTCCCACAGCCTCCCTGCTGCCGGAGCTTTTCCTCACCACGGTGAAAGCTGCTGACAACAAAGGAGGTGCCAGAGCCTTTCACTGCAGCATGCAGCTACAAACCACAGTGCTGAGGGTGGACACAGCCTGCCTTTCACTGCAGCGTGCAGCTACAAACCACAGTGCTGAGGGTGGACGCAGCCTGCCTTTCACTGCAGCGTGCAGCTACAAACCACAGTGCTAAGGGTGGACTCAGCCTGCCTTTCACTGCAGCGTGCAGCTACAAACCACGGCGCTAAGGGTGGACGCAGCCTGCCTTTCACTGCAGTGCTGTACTCTACACGCCGCTGCAAGTGTAGACGTGGCCTAAGCTGTGTTTCTTAGTGACCCTGTTAGCGATCTCTCTCTAAAATCCCGACTGGCGGCAAGACCCTTGTAGTGATTAGCACAAGGTAGCTAGGCGAGGTGACCACTCTTCCCTTTCCGCCTGTCGATGTCCTCGCCTAGTTTACCTTGCTAAACGAACATTCCTTGTTGCAGCTACATTTACACAGCAGGATAGCGAACGCTAACCTACTGTCTAACTCAGGGGCTTATGTAGCCCTCATTACCATAGTATCCGAGCACCGCACCGGCTTTATGTATTTATCCTCACAACCCCCCCGTGAAGTAGGGACCCTGATTTTACAGATCGAGAATGGAGGCACAGAGAGACTCAGAGCACATCTTCACTGTAGTGTTCAGTTTTTTGCCCCTAACCCAACCCCCATCGACACCCCAAAATCTCTAGCTCAAGTTAAAGTGATCCTGTAGCTTGAGCCAGCTGGCCAATCAGCGGGGGTGGGTTGAAGCTTGAGGGCTGCTGATGCGCAAGCTGGTATGGGGATGCAGCGTTACAACAACGCAGCTGCTAACCCAGTAGCTCTGTGCTGCTAATCCAGAGCCTGAGCTGTTTAACGGTGTGGTTGCTCTCACTCAGGCTAGGCTAGCTCTAGAGGGAGGGTGTGTCTACACTAAAAACGCTGCAGTTATGGAGGCCTAATGCTCTAGTGTACTCACGTACTACAGCGACGGCAGGGCTTCTTCCATCGCTGTAGTAAATCCAGTTCTCCGAGAGGCGGTACCTAGGTCAACTGAAGAATTCTTCCGTTGACCTAGCACTGTCTACACTAGGGCTTAGGTTGGCTTAACCACACCTCTCAGAGGTGTGAATTTTTCACACCCTCTGAGCAACATGGCTAGGTCGACCTAACTTTCTAGTGTGGACCAGCCCAAAGTCGAGTGTAGTAACTGGAACTAACCTTTGCAGTGCAGCTCTTAGAGCTTGTCCAAGGTCACCCTGTGGCAGAGCAGAGAATTCAGCTCTCCTGCGTCTCCTGAGTCGCAAGCTAGTGTGCCCTGGGCACTGGATCATTACTCCTGTCACTCACATGTCCTGCCTCAAAAACTAGCCAATTGCTAAAGACTTTACTGTGACACATTTGCCTGGCAGGTCTGGCTGGGGAGTTAGAGGTCATGCTCATTCAGAAAAAGCTCCCACTCCAACATTTTATCAGAGAGACAGCACCGTTGAATGCCTGCTACAGGCTCGGGCTAAGGGGTTGTTGAATTGCGGTGCACACATTCGGGCTCGCCCTGGACCTTGCAAGAGGGGAGGGCCCCTGAGTTCAGGTGCATCCAGTTTCAAAAGTGGGAGGGCCATGGCCCCCTGGCCCCCCCGTTCTGGTGTCCCAGCCCTGGCCAGTTTCGGATGTCTAATTGCAGTGTGGACGTACCCCAAGAGACCCTTACCAGATGCATGCACGCACACACTCCTCCACCTAAAAACCTCTTCAGGCTTCCTGTGCAATAAGAAAAACTCCTCAGAAATCCAGCTCGCTGGTGAATATACTCAAAAGGATCATTTCTGCATTAGGAAAGTGAGGTGTAGTAGGGTCCCCAGCTAGGATGCCAAACTACCCTGCAAACAGAACCCCTGCAATTCTGCACACAACTCCTATGCCTACACAGAAACTCACCCAACAATGGCTGCTGAGCAGAACTAGGACAATTCCCTAGGCTAATCAATATACAAAATGTTCCTGCGATTCTGATCTCAATCAAAGCAACACAAGCTCCCCACCCCATCATAAAGCACCAGAAGATCAAAACCAGAAATTCAATAAAAACACACTCCACTCCTACATAGCTGCACTTCCAGACTGAGATAACACTGATAAGATTCTTGATGCAAACAGTCTTACTGAGCAACAAATATGCTTAAAACCCCAGAGCAAACCCTAAAAAAACAATACATGAGGTGCTAGCAAGATCAGAGCAAAAACAAGTGGATAGATTGCAATAGATTGCTACACGGGAGCTTCATGCCAGCAGGCTACCTGGAAAACACAGACAGACCCCCACCACGTACAGCATCAGTGATCACAGTCCTGAAATGAAAACTGGAAATCCAAGGATGAATGACTTTAATGACTCCTCTCCCAGGAGAAGAGACAGAAAGCGAAAGACATTTTCCTCTCCACTTTTCCAGGTACAAAGAAATACACTTCCTCAAATTATCTGAAGGTATAAGAAAATCACCCAGTAAAAAGCAAGGAGGAAAAGAGCATAATTTGCCAAGATTTTGGTCCACCAAATGCATCTGATGAAGTGAGCTGTAGCTCACGAAAGCTTATGCTCTAATAAATTTGTTAGTCTCTAAGGTGCCACAAGTACTCCTTTTCTTTTTGCCAAGAAGTGAGATAGCAGAAATAGCTTGAATTCAGGATGTGACAACCTGTCGCTGGGTTAGAATTGAACAATAGTATCAAATGGACACAAGGTACAGAGGATCACAGTGACTGTAAAGCCCCATCATCCCTTGCAGATACTTGATTATATAACTTTGGCAGCACTTTGCATCCATTTTCACACTGCTCAAGTTGATTGAATTGAGTTGCCTCCCCTGCAACACTCTCTGATAACTTTTACACATCCCCACAGATATCTTCAAAGCAGTGTTCAGCACCGACAGAAATTCCAGGGCCAGGGCCAGGACCGTCCCTAGCGGGGTGCGGGGCCTGGGGTAGAAGTGACAAATCTGTCACTTCTGGGACTGCCCATCACTCCTAGGTGCGTACGACCACTACGGGCCCCACACTTTGGGGGGCTCCATGGGCTGGCACAATTGATCAGCACGGTTGTGTGCGCCTGGTAGCCCTGCGGCCTGCCCGAGCAATTTAAAAGGGCCCTGGGCTCCCATCAGCCGTCATGGAGGCAGCGGCTGGGGGCCCCCAGGCCCTTTTAAATTTCCCAGGCCCCTGGGCAATTGCCCCCTTTGCCCCTCCCATCGGGTGCTCCCACATATCCATGGCCCACTGATTACTAACTGTGCGGATAATGGGTTTTAGAGTTCATTGGCAGCTCTTCCCCCTAAATGTTCAAGATTGTTTCAGGTTGGACTGAAACTGAAAATCTTCAAAAGCTTTGGTGAATTAAAAAGTTAAAAACAAAACAAGCAAAAACCATGTTGCAGGTGAACTACATGTTTCATATGGATTTGGAGCTTTTTAAAATTTTTTTTTTGAAATTTTAAAAAATAGAATTGAAGGAAATTTGTAAATGAAAAGTCATTTTGAACCCAAACATCAAAATGTTTCATTTACAAAATGTCAAAATGAAATTATTCGGCTTTTGCAGATTTTTTTCCCCAGCACAAACAATTCACCAAAATCAACATTAATCCATGAAACAGTTTGGTTTAGCTGGATCTGCATTCTTCATCAAAATCATGTTTTGACTGCAAAATTTCACCCAGTTTTACTGCTCACATACACATCTCCACCTTTACTGTCTACCTCTTACAATCCTGCCCAGACACATAGGATGATGGGATGTACTTGCCCCATGACAAGGACACATAGTTAATCCCTTTTTGAATCCTGCTGAACTCATGGCCGCAATGTTATCTTGTGGTGGTGAGTCCCACAAGCTAAACATACATTATGTAAAGAAGCATTCCTTCTGTCAGTTTTGAACTTCCCACCTTTCCTTGTCACTGAATGTCCATGTTCTTGTGTTATGAGACAGGGACACTAGATGATCCCAAGCTGCCTTCTTTAGACCATTCATTATTGTATACACTTTTATCAGGTCCCCTCTCTAAGGTGAACAATCCCAATCTTTTGTATCTCTTCTTAAGAGAGTTTGTCCATCACCTGCTCTGACTCCCCTGTAATTCTGCAGTCTCTTTCCTGAGATGGGATCACCAATGCTGAACATGGTATTCCAGAGGCTGGTGGATCATTGATTTACACAATGATTTCACATACATAACTCCCTACACCACACATACACTCCAAGCCACTTCCTCCTTTTACACAACCACAATCACCATAGTGAATACACAACCCCAACCTCTAAACACTTTTGTACATGCATACTGTACAGTCTCTCTCTCTCTCTCTCTCTCTCACACACACACATAGAGTTGCATAGCATCTGATGAAGTGAGCTGTAGCTCACGAAAGCTTATGCTCAAATACATTTGTAAATCTCGAACGTGCCACAAGCAATCCTTTTCTTATAGCACTTAACTGGAGATCAAAGCCACTAATTGTGCACAGCTAAATGATTATGGAGACAATTACAATGCATACCCCAGCCCCTCACTAATTCTCCAGTCCCTGCATGGAGTAATGCCCTTTTGTTTCCCTGGATAAGTTCCTAATGATGTTAGTGGGGCACCAGAAGAGCACAGTGGCACCAGCGTGAGCTTGTTAATGAAATTAGCAGAGTTCTAATTTAGATGAAAAGCAAGCAAGCCGTGGACCACGACCTTGCTGTTAGTTAGCATTACAAAAGCTGGGCTCAGAAGTCAGAGAGAGATGGATGCTCCAGTCAGAGCCTTGGGCCAATTGCTGCTGCTAGGAGAACCCAGACACGGTTGCACTCTGTGACATCTCTCCCGCATGCCACTCCACTCCTCGGACCCGCTACATGCGTCATGCTCTTGTGCACCAGCAGACTAACACTGCATGAATTAAGAATTTACTCCAGCCCATTCAGGGACTTTTCTTTATTTAGTCAGGGTGTTTAACTGGGGTGTCGTCTACAGAGCGTCTCGCCTGCCCTGTGCGACACCTTTTCTTTAGGGTCCTTTCAGGGTCCCCTCCAGATTGCTCGGAGGTTGGCCAGAAGAACTGTTGCATGCACAGTGACCTGAAGCATGCATGACCTCTCCAGCCTGGGGGTAGCCAGTAACTCCCAGGAATTCAGGCCAGGCAGCTGAGCATGGCACTGCCCGCAGAGGCACCAGGCTGAGGCCCTACTCAGCTGTGAACAGCGCTCTGGTGAGTTACAGCAGGGCAGGTTTTAGGTTCATTTTTACAGTGGTTTTGAGGGGCTCTTAACATCACCCCCGGAGCCCAATCAATAAACCACCTCACCGACATAACCAGAGTCTGATTGCCTCTTCGCTGCAACTAATCTCTTTCCTAGTCCCTGGCATGGCTCCAGAATGTGATTGCTTCATGCAGAGACAGCCTTCCCCAGCTACCACTTGGACTGGGCGTTATCTCCGGGTAACTGCAGTCTTGTACCATTGAGTAAGATGTAGCAGTCATGTGGCCATGATTCCTCTCTACCCCACACACCATCTACTGGAGCTCATGCTGCCATCTCCCAGGGTCAGGCCCAGCAGCTGTGAGCCTTAGGAGCTCAGGGACACACGGTGCTTCAGGAGATCTCACAGGCATGGTGCATCTCTGCCTCACCTGGGCTGATGCGTAACAGGTATAATCTGACCCTATGTGTATGCATCCCACATTATTACAGTGGACACTTGAATCAAGAGCCCAGGGAAATGTCAACAGCAGCTCTTCCTTTTGACTAACAAAGGTTGGAGCTGCGTCAATTGGCCTCCCTTCCATGACCTTCTTCGGATCCCAAGAGCACGCCAGGGAGGACAGAAGTCCGGCCATGCCAGGCATCTACCTAAGGTCAGCTACTGAGTCCGACGGTGGGTGACTGGGCCTTGCAGGCCCGTAGATCAGCCTTGGGTTAGTGGAGACCGATGAGCCTGTAGCGTTTAGCAAACAGCCTGGGTAGGATGCCCTTAGATACTGCACAGCAGGTGTTAGAGATTAAATTTGGGCTCCTCCTATTCGTCACTGGCAGTTAATGGCCTTTAAAAGGTCCCATCAGAACCCAAATGTTGTTTTCGTGTCTTTATGATTGGCTCAGGCTGAGTCTGGAGGTGACATGGTGGCCGTTGAGCACAGGTAGGAATGTTATAAGTTAGCATAGAAAGCAGAGATGGTTAAAACATGTCAGGCCTCTTGAGGACCATTCCCAAGGTCACGGGACATTACAGGAACATGGCCTACCACGGGCTGGATTGTTCCTCCGAGATCCAAGTGGGGAGAGGATTTGAATCCATCCCTGGCAGGATCCTCTTCAGTGTGACAACCCCCTTGGGGTGCACTCTCAATAGGGTAAGCCTCTTTGGCTTCATCATCTCCTGGGATTAACCACAGAGCCTTCAGCACCCCTGCTTCATGCTGCGAGCTCCCTTCAGTGAATCCACCTCAATAGGACACCTGGGGAAGCCTTGCATGGACCACCCCACAAGGGGAGCCATGCACCCCCGCCGCCCCCGTCCTCCGTGAGCAGTGACTCTCAGTCAGCATTGTGAAGACAAAAGGGTTTATCAGTTGTCTGGAACAGGGGTTCTCAACCTTTTTTTTTCTGAGCTCCCCTCCAACCATCATGCTGTAAAAACTCCACGTTCCATCAGTGCCCCCCAAACTGTTTTTCTGCATATAAAAGCCAGGGCCGGCATTAGAAAACAGCAAGCAGGTCAGTTGCCCAGGGCCCCACTCCACAGGAGGCCCCCGCAAAGCTAAGTTGCTCAGGCTTCTGCTTCAGCCCCAGGTGGCGGGGCTCAGGGCCCTGGGCTTCAGCCCCATGCAGTGGGATTTCAGCGTTCTGCCCTGGGCCCCAGCAAGTCTAACATTGGTCCTGCTCATGGTCCCCCAGGGGACAGCTGATTTGTGGGAAGCCGAGAAGCAGAGCCGGGCGGCGCGTTCAGGGGAGGAGATGGAGGCGGAGGTGAGGTGAGCTGGGGCTGGGCGTGGGGCGGGGAGCTGCCGGTGGGGGCTCTGCAAATTTTCCCCATGGGTGCTCCAGCCCTGGAGCACCCACGGAGGTGGCGCCTAAGGCACCACTTTTGGCCGGTTGTTAAATTTAGAAGCCCTTTTAGAACCAGTTGCTCCTTTGGGCTTCTAAAAGGGCTTCTAAATTTAACAACCGGTTCCAGCGAACCAGTGCGAACCGGCTCCAGCTCACCACTGTTTAGGAGGATGCATGTTCCTTCACCACTACTCCAGGGAATCTGCAGGGAAACTAGCCCAGCCTGAGATCCAGCCAACCAGGCCATGGAGTCCCCATTCAAGGAATATTTCCATGCAGGTTGCAAGGAACGACCAATCTTTCAATAATACAAAGAACCCCCCGACACCAATATCAACATTACATAATGCTGAGATCTACCCACCTCCCTCCCACCGCACCGACCCACTTCATCTCAACCCCCCTGTCAGAAATAAATCTGCTCTCCAACATGCTCTCAAAGTCAAAAACTCCGTCTCTCTCTGCCCTAGGCTGGGGATTTCCACAATACAGGGACCTCCACTGTGAATGCCCTGCCGCAGCCCCAAAGTGAGGGACTGTAGGCTGCAAGAGTTCTAGTTAGGACGATAGGAATGAGCAGATCTGATCAGTGGTCCATCTGCTCCAGCCTCCTCTCTCCAGCTATAGCCAGTACCAGATGATTTAGAGCAGGGGTGGGCAAACTTTTTGGCCTGAGGGCTGGATTAAAAGGTCTGATGGGCCGAACGTGGCCCACGGGCCGTAGTTTGTCCACCCCTGCTTTACAGGCAAATGTAATACCTTCACTCCCACCACTAGACAGTTATGCACCAAGATACCCATGGGGGAAGTATTTTTCTGACATCAGGTAATTAGTGACTGGCTCGTGCCTGAAGGTTTATATCTCTTATAAACTTTTATCCCTTCTAATCAGAACGTGGATGTTTTCATTATCCATAGAAATGTCTAATCCTTTTTGGAAGCCTGCTAAGCTCTTGGTCAAAATCATATCATGTGGCAGTAAGTTCCACAGGTTAAAGTAATGTGTAAAAAGGGATTTGATCTTAGCTACTGGGTTCACACACAAGGAGAGTGGATGTGTCTAAGAGATGTAAGCTCCAAATCAGTTAGAGCTTTATACCTAAAAACAATATCTTGAATAGCACCTAGCAATAAACTGGAAGCCACTGCAGCCTCTGGAGAATGTATGCTGACACATGCTCAGAGAGAGAAGCACCGCTAAAGAAGCAAGCGGCCAAATTCGGCACCAAGAGGTCTTAAAGTGTAGCCTCTAATAGAGCTTATTAGAGTAATCCAAGATGGAGGTGTCAAAGTCATGGATAGATGTTTCCCAGTGCATAGATAAAAGGAAGGGTAACAATTTTTTGATGGTCAGAAGGGTACAGGGGATTCAGAAACTGGTCCAACAAGACCTCTGGTGCTTCACTGATGCTTCAGTAACATGGCTACAGGTTGCCTCAGAAACACCTGAGGTGGATGAATGGATAGATGAATGGACAGATGAACAGGTTCAACGCAGCTTTGCTTACGAGGCCTGATGAGACCACATCAATATGACTATCAGGCTTTTGCTGGTTTGTAGTTATTGGGCCAAATTTTCAGTTGGTGCAAATCAGTGTCACTCCACTGACGTCAATGAAGTGATGTCCATTTACAGCAGCTGAAAATCTGGTCCCACTGCATTTGCAATATCTTCAGCCCATATTAATTTTCCCCCACAATTTTATATCTTAGGAAGTAGCCAGCCCAGAGACTCGTGTGTGTGTTTGTGTGTGTGTGTACCCGCACATGAAAAAGAGTAAACTGTCACTCAGGTGGAAGATGCCACAAAACTTTTCCATGCAGAACAGAAGAATAAACCACTATTGTAGCCAGTCCTGCTGATGACTTCTAAACCCTCCGACTCAGCTGGAAAAGCATGTGCCAGTCTGCAGTGACAGAGGCCCCAGAAGCAGCGATCAGCTGGCAGTTCTGCTGCTCTCTGCCAGATTATTGTCAGTAGAATCCCTCATTACAGCCCCTGAATTCAGATGTGGGAAGCCAACATGCCTCTGCTAGCCGTTTGTTCCCCTCTGACTCTGGGAGGCAGCAGGAGCTGTGGCATCTCTGCACTAAATAGGAAGGGCATAGGCAGCGCTCACTCCCTTGGGGCTGAAATTAATTTTGAATGAGCATCTCTCTCTTTCTGTCTCTCATAGATCTTGGTGCTTTGCATGCAGAGCTTTTCTCTTTGAAATCAGATGATGTCTGGGTTAAAAAAAAAAAGCCTAAAGAGCTGAATCTGGATGCTGAAGCGTTCCTCTACGTGGGAATGGAATGGGAGGCAGAGGGAGTATCATCAGGCTCGTGTGGAGATTAAAAGGCATAGAGTACTGTGCAGATTTCAGAGTAGCAGCCCTGTTAGTCTGTATCTCCAAAAAAAAGAAAAGGAGGACTTGTGGCACCTTGGAGACTAACAAATTTATATGAGCATAAGCTTTTGTGAGCTACAGCTCACTTCATCGGATGCATTCAGTGGTTAGTCTCTAAGGTGCCACCAGTCCTCCTTTTCTTTTTATGGATACAGACTAACACGGCTGCTACTCTGAAATCTGTATCTCCAGCACATCATCAAAGATTTACAACCTATCCTGAAAAATGATCCCTCACTCTCACAGATCATGGGAGACAGCCCAGTCCTCGCTTACAGACAGCCCCCCAACCTGAAGCAAATACTCACCAGCAACCACACACCACACAACAAAAACACTAACCCAGGAACCTATCCTTACAACAAAGCCCAATGCCAACTCTGTCCACATATTTATTCAAGTGACACCATCATAGGACCTAATCACATTAACCATGCCATCAGGGGCTCGTTCACCGGCACATCTACCAATGTGATATATGCCATCATGTGCCAGCAATGCCCCTCTGCCATGTACATTGGCCATACCGGGCAGTCTCTACACAAAAGAATAAATGATTACACATATTGAATCTATTTCCCTAAGTTAAGTATCCTCACACCTTCTTGTCAACTGTCTAAATGGGCCATCTTGATTATCACTACAAAAGTTTTTTTCTCCTGCTGATAATAGCTCATCTTAACTAATGAGCCTCTCACAGTTTTTATGGTAATTTCTAACTTATCTGTATGTATATCTATATCTATCTATCTTACTATATGTTCGATTCAATGCGTCCGATGAAGTGGGCTGTCGCCCACAAAAGCTTATGCTCTAATAAATTTGTTAGTCTCTAAGGTTTCAGAGCAGCAGCCGTGTTAGTCTGTATTTGCAAATAGAAAAGGAGGACTTGTGGCACCTTAGAGACTAACAAATTTATAAAAAGAAAAGGAGTACTTGTGGCACCTTAGAGACTAACAAATTTATTAGAGCATAAGCTTTCGTGAGCTACAGCTCACTTCATCGGATGCATTTGCATCCGATGAAGTGAGCTGTAGCTCACGAAAGCTTATGCTCTAATAAATTTGTTAGTCTCTAAGGTGCCACAAGTACTCCTTTTCTTTTTGCGAATACAGACTAACACGGCTGCTACTCTGAAACCTGTAACAAATTTATTTGAGCATAAGCTTTCGTGAGCTACAGCTCACTTCATCGGATGCATTCAGTGGAAAATACAATGGGGAGATTTATATACATAGAGAACATGAAACAATGGGTGTCACCATACACACTGTAAGGAAAGTGATCACTTAAGGTGAGCTATTACCAGCGGGAGGGCTGGAGGGCATGGGGGGGAACCTTTTCTAGTGATAATCAAGGTGAGCCATTTCCAGCAGTTGACAAGAACATCTGAGGAACAGTTGGTGGGGGAGGGAGAACATGGGGAAATAATTTTACTTTGTGTAATGACCCATCCACTCCCAGTCTCTATTCAAGCCTAAGTTAATTGTATCCAGTTTGCAAATTAATTCCAATTCAGCAGTCTCTCGTCGGAGTCTGTTTTTGAAGTTTTTTTGTTGTAATATTGCGACTATTAGGTCTGTAATCGAGTGACCAGAGAGACTGAAGTGTTCTCCAACTGGTTTTTGAATGTTATAATTCTTGACGTCTCATTTGTGTCCATTTATTCTTTGACGTAGAGACTGTCCAGTTTGACCAATGTACATGGCAGAGGGGCATTGTTGGGACATCATGGTGCCACAAGTACTGTGCAGCGATCCTCATGGCTTCCCCAAACAGGCCGGTCCAACCAGTAGGCAGTTGCCTAGGGTGCCAAGTGGTTGGGGGCGCCCAAAAGTGGTGCCCTGGCTCGGCAGGGAGGAGCCGCCTTCCAGATGCACCAGAGAGCCAGAGCGTTGGCGGCAAGCCCCAGCCATGGAGGAGCCGGCACGGCGCTGGGGGGCCAGCAGCCCTGCAAAGGTGGCAGCGCCGCTAGCAGGAAACAGCTGCACCCCTCGCCCCTCCTGGCCTGGCTGGGGCCCGGCCCTCCCCTCCCCCGGGGGCTCCTGCTGGCTGCAGCAGATGCATGAGGGTGGTGGCTCCCGTGTGCCCCCTGGCTTCCCCCTCCCCACGCTTGGGCTCTGGGGCTCCCAGGTGGCTCACACTCCCGGGAGTCGCAGAGCCTGAGCTCAGCGAGGGGGCCACTGCCCGCATGCTTCCGCTCCAGGAGCCTGGGGGCACTGGGCTGTAGCCCGGGCAGGCGCACCCACTGGCTCCCCCCTGAGGTTCTGTGGCTCCCGGGCGTGTGAGCTGCCACCGCCACCGCCCCTCCCGGAGGGCTCCGGTGATCTGGGGGGGGCGGGGGGGACAGAAAAGGCAGGTGGCATCCAAGCGCGCAGCCACCTCCTCCCTGGGCTCCAATTTTCCCAGCTCCCGCCGCTCTCCAGCCCATGCGCCCCCAGCCGGGCGCTTCCCCCGTGTGTGAGACCAAGGCAGGGGCAGAATACAATAGCCATTTGGCCACACAGCTTAAATCCAGAGTTAATAAAAGCCAGCGGAAGGGAAAAACTCCCTGTCACATCTGGATTTAAGCTGTGCGGCCAAACGGCTATTGCATTCTGCCCCTGCCTTGGTCTCGCACAACCCCTCCTCCCCTGCTCCCAGCAACAACCCTGAATAAAATTAACAAGGATGCCAGAAATAGCCCCGAATCCCATGGTTCAGACCACCCAGTGAACAGCTAAGTTTAAACTGTTCTTATGCAGGCAGCTGGCTACCTGGGGAGGCTTCTCCCTCAGCCAATCCCCCTGCTCCCTACTATAAGCTAGAAGGGAGCCCCTGCAGCATGTGGGGGAATGAGGAGCCTAGCCGTGTCGGCAGCCTGGCTGGAAGAGGAGAAAAATGTGACAGTGAGTTTTCAGGCCTTTCCAATAGTAAAGTTTTATTACAGACTGTACTGGTAGTAGTAATAGTAGCTTTATTTTCTATAGCTAAGTCATGCAATGGGAGGGATCCATGAAGTATGTAGGAGAGGTGGGTTATCATAGAATCATAGAATATCAGGGTTGGAAGGGACCCCAGAAGGTCATCTAGTCCAACCCCCTGCTCAAAGCAGGACCAAGTCCCAGTTAAATCATCCTAGCCAGGGCTTTGTCAAGCCTGACCTTAAAAACCTCTAAGGAAGGAGATTCTACCACCTCCCTAGGTAACGCATTCCAGTGTTTCACCACCCTCTTAGTGAAAAAGTTTTTCCTAATATCCAATCTAAACCTCCCCCATTGCAACTTGAGACCATTACTCCTCGTTCTGTCATCTGCTACCATTGAGAACAGTCTAGAGCCATCCTCTTTGAAACCCCCTTTCAGGTAGTTGAAAGCAGCTATCAAATCCCCCCTCATTCTTCTCTTCTGCAGACTAAACAATCCCAGCTCCCTCAGCCTCTCCTCATAAGTCATGTGCTCTAGACCCCTAATCATTTTTGTTGCCCTTCGCTGTACTCTTTCCAATTTATCCACATCCTTCTTGTAGTGTGGGGCCCAAAACTGGACACAGTACTCCAGATGAGGCCTCACCAGTGTCGAATAGAGGGGAACGATCACGTCCCTCGATCTGCTCGCTATGCCCCTACTTATACATCCCAAAATGCCATTGGCCTTCTTGGCAACAAGGGCACACTGCTGACTCATATCCAGGTTGCATATCCGGGTTGCTTATGTTTGGACTGTAGGGGTAAGAAATTTAACTTACTTCCAACCCTGGCCCCCTCCCTTCTGCCCGAGGCCCCGGCCCTTCAGGGGGGTAAAGAAGAAGAGTGGGACCCATACTGCTAAAAGCTGTATTTTACTTTCACACCTGGAGACAAGGCTAGAATTTAAGCTGTCTGGAAATCTGTTTGCCCGCAATTGTGGTTGTTTTCACTAATAAATGCCTTTTCTTCGAGACAGACAGTCAGTCTGTGGATTGTGACAATAGAGACATTCTCCACACTCTCTAGTGAGAGAAATCAAGCCAATTTCCTGAAACAAAATTAAAAATAGCCATGAACAATGCTTCTTTTGTCCCCATTGTCAGAGGCAAATGGTTATGCCTTTTGACAGTGCCATGATTCACCCTTTCCTCTGAGTGCCCCCTTGTGGCTCAGGAAAGTCATACCAGGCTTACTGCCTCAGTTTCCCTTCCCAGGCTCCTAAAAGACTCCACCTCAAGTTCTCTTAGGTCCAGTATTACCCTTACTATTACCCCTTTATTATCCCACATAGTGCAAACCATCCATACAAGTCCCCCAACCCAGTCCAATGACACACCCCACATTCAAGTTCTGACATATTCTACCACAACCAGGTTTCCTTCAATCCCCACCTGCTCTTATATCATAACCATCACCTCAGCTGGAGTATTTCCAGGCTTCTTCCTGGCTTCCAAGTCCCTGCCTGGGAAAGATCAGTAGACCAGCCCTGCTGCTGGTCTCCTTGCCCTCAGCCCTTTTCAGCCTCCCAGCACTGGCTTACTAGAGTTAGCAGGTTTACTAACCTCCTGCCCTCAGCTTTCCCCCAGGGAACTCTCCTCCAATCATGGAGGTCTTCCTCTCATTTATTAGCTCCAGATGCTGCTCCACCCTCTTAATCAGATCAACCTGGGATGAATCCTGGCTGGCACAGGGGGAACTAGACCCACTTCACTTAAAGGGGCCAGCCACCCTGTAACAGACAGTTGCATGCACACCTCCCAGGATAGAATTTGGCTGCTAGGTTTTCATGTGGACTTGCTGCCCTCTGTGAAGTGATAGAGAGCCTGGCTGCCTGGAAATATCTTCAGCACAATTAGTTTCCCTGAACAATGGGCCTTTTATTCTTCATTATAAAAAGGACTGAGAGAGAGAATTTGTTTTCAGAGATGTGAAATGAAGCCCGATCTGAGCAAGTAACCTGGCAAGCCAGACACAATAGCTGGTATCTAATCATCGCTCCCCCTGACTCTCCCTCCCTCTGCACGGATGTCTTTGAAAGCGAGTGTTTTTGTTGGCTCCCCCTGCCCGTGAATTCTCCTCATTAATAATATTTTCATTTCACAAAAGTAATGAAAGCAACACAATAATAAAGGTGCCTCAGAAGTGGCTGCTATGAACCTGGGCTGATTGCTCTGCTTCCCCGAGTGCAGGAGTGTCACTGCTGCAAACTGGACAAGTGCCCATTCTTCAGAGAAACTCTATTCAGATTATGTAACCTCTGTCTGTACTCTCTCTCCTCCGGCACCAAGTCTGGCCCATAACAACCTTGTATTTTTAAAGGGTTACTCTCCAATAGCATAGTCCCAAATCCTAGGCATAAAAGTGGTGTGACATCCTGATCTGTACCTTGACAGCATTCAATCACAACCCCCTTGCACTTTAGTGATGTTTGAATCTGAGCATCTGAGTGCTATCTTCATAGTTTGGGCTCTTTCTATGAAACGGATCTGAACAAAGACCCCTGAACCAAACATCCCCTGCTTTGATCCAGACATGGATGCCTATGATCAAGGGATGTGATCATTCCCCTCTATTTGGCATTGGTGAGGCCTCATCTGGAGTACTGTGTCCAGTTTTGGGCCCCATACTACAAGAAGGATGTGGAAAAATTGGAAAGAGTCCAGTGGAGGGCAACAAAAATGATTAGGGGGCTGGAACAAATGGAGAGGCTGAGGGAACTGGGATTGTTTAGTTGTGGAAGAGAAGAATGAGGGGGGATTTGATAGCTGCTTTCAATTACCTGAAAGAGGGCTCCAAAGAGGATGGAGCTCGGCTGTTCTCAGTGGTACCAGACGACAGAACAAGGAGTAATGGTCTCAAGTTGCAGTGGGGGAGGTTTAGGCTGGATATTAGGAAAAACTTTTTCACTAGGAGGATGGTGAAGAACTGGAATGGGTTACCTAGGGAGGTGGTGGAATCTCCTTCCTTAGAGGTTTTTAAGGTCGGGCTTGACAATGCCCTGGCTGGGATGATTTAGTTGGGGTTGGTCCTGCTTTGAGCAGGGGGTTAGATCACCTCCTGAGGTCCCTTCCAACCCTGATATTCTATGATTCTATGCCCGTATTCACTAATATGAATACCAATGCTATGATAAGTTTTTGTTTTAAGTTCAGTGAAAACAACTTTCTTATTTAAACTTTCCCCTGAAAGCCTGGAAAACCACAACAACATTGTTATAGCATACCAGAACCAGGCACTGTCATACTACCATTAGAATGGCTAAGTACCTAGAATCCTGGAATGATAGAACCAGGAAATGAAACTGACCTGTAACTGAACAGCAAAGTGAAACTGACCAGTCTAGGTTCTTAACTGAGGGAACAAACATCATCCAGGAAAAGCCTATCTGATTTTTCAAGTTTTGTTTTGACAAGAAAAGGTGTAAAGATGAATTTCAGGCACAAATCTCGAGTGGCTGTGTGTCTAAGTACCCAGATTGGGGTACCACTGGGTTTGGTGCTGTATACAGGCAAAGCAAAAGACTGTAAGCTCCTGAGGGAAAGGATTGGACACGACAAAGGGTGTGAGTGAAAACAGGCAGAAAGAGGGAAAAGTCTGCCTGAGATCACACAGCAGGTCAGTAGCAGAACCAGGAATAGCACCAGACACTCCTGACTCTCAGGCCAGTGCCCTAACCACTAGATCATGCTGAAAATGAAATAGAATGGGGACAGGAGACAAGGGGAACATGGTGGGGAGAAAATTAATCAAACTATTTGGAACATAAAAAAAAATCTAGGTGACAGTTAAGGGGAAGGGCTTGGCTCATTCATACTTTTAAAGCTGCTTCATTATTGGAGCCCAATTCTGCCCTTAGAATAACTTCATTCTTCATTAGTAAACTTCTGTGTCAAAAGGCATGATGGAATCTTTGCCTCCGTGCTCTGAGTCCTGAGTGGATCATGAGGCTGGTGGCTCAACAAAGGGTTTTTTGTTATTCAGATAAGAACACAATGTCACCTGTTGAAACATTGAGTCTAACTCAAAATGGGCTCAAGCCACCGAATGCAGACGTGGATTTGGATTTCAATCACCCCAAGGCTGTTCAGATACATGGCCAGCCCTTTGGCCCTGCTAGCTCCCTGTTGTGTTACTTCTACAGTGCAAACAGGACTCAAAGCTGTGAGCAACTGAGATCCGCCTTGTGCTGGGGAATCCCCAAGTGACATAAACCTGAGTAGCCAATCTTATGCCAATCCTCTGGCATAGGGAGGTATACTGGGGAAGAAGATGGAAGGAGGGTGGGCATGGGTGCAACACTCTGTAGTACCCACTGGTGTCATAAACCTTGGGAGCCCTGGGGATGGAGGAGCAGAAAACCTGTTTTGCCCCTCCCTCCCACACCATGCCTGAGTGTGGCTCAAGTGGAAGCCGAGGAACTGGCACCATAGAGCTGTAAATATCTCAGAGAGGATTTCAAATGCATTTGAAGTTTCAGGGTGCCCAGAGCCACCTCTTACTTCAATAACAGAAAGAAGTCCCTATTTCTAGCATGCTGGTAATTACCTAGTGTTAATATACTTCCCAGTGTATAATAGAAGGCACCAATTGTCTTTCCACGTCTATATAGAAAAGGACCAGCCCTACAGTCCTTACTTAGGCAAGACTCCCATGGACTCCTGTGGGAGTTTTGCCTGAGTAAATACACCAGGATTTGGAACCATGGTCAGCAGGATCTTGAAATTTGGTCATTCCACCTTTCAGGCCCAGTCCAGGCTAGATCTTTAGCTGGAGTAAACTGAAATCCAATAGAGCTGCACTGATTTATACCAGCAGAGGATAGCTATGATCAAAGAGTTTGTGATATAAAAAATTGTACTTTCTTACTCCAGCTGTCTGACCACTATGGGTCATCAAATCACATCTGCTGACTTTACTGCAAAACATAGGAAGTTTCATTGTACATAGCCCGGCAGGCCCCAGGTACCTCCAACAAGGCAAGCTGGATTCTTTCTTGGCTCACATATCATAGCCAAACAGAATATGTCTGCTCAGCTCCAGTTGCAGATCCTTTTTTACCGGTGAGGTTAGAGGCAGAAAGGACCCAGCTGGGTTTCCAGATCCCAAGCGTCTGCATAGCTGGAGGTTACAAGAAGAGACTTTTGATCTGTGAACTGATTTTACAAATAAACTGGGGCAGTGATGATATGAAAAATGTCACAAGGAAATCTCCCCGCCCACCTCCGAGTGCATGGACATTACCTGTATAGACGTCTATCCCCAGGGTCGCAACTCCAACCCTCCCCTTTACCTTATGGCAGCACAATACATCAGCCATAGGGATGCACTAGCCTCATTTGGCTGCCTGCCCCTAGACCTGTCCTCCTTAATAATTTACTCTGCCTGGCTCCAAGTGGGAGTGGGCTTCTCTCCCTGCCTTGGGGATTCCAGAATGTCTCCAGTTCAGCTCAGAGTTTTCAAAGAGACACACAATCTACAGCTGCAAGTGTAATCCCATGGAGATAGGAGTGTAAGTTTTTTGAGAGGGAGAGACACAGACAGAGACACTCTGACCTTGATACCAAGGATACCAGTGTCCAAGTTCAGGGCAACTGCACCTATATTTCCACCTCATGGCCCAGCAAGGGTGAACACTCTAGGCTCCTGGCTCCTCAGCTCTCACCTCTCTTGGGCAGAGACCCATGTCTCTCTCCCTCCTGACTGGGGTTTTCCAGGCTGCATAGTTCCCTGACTATGCTGTATGTTGTCCAGCAAGTCAGATTGCCTAAGCAGGTCTCCTTTGCTTTCTCCTCAGAGGCTATAAACAGCATAATTGCCCACAGTTATAAGTTCCCACACAGCCCTGTCTAAGCAAGCACATTTATTCTTAGGGCAAAAGCATTAAAGAGACATTATATAAAAAACCATTAAAGAACCTACACACAAGCTAATACACTTACCAGAGATCACCCTAACCCCAGTAAGGGCTCTGGCAGGTGATCAGCCCTTCAAACCCCACCAAAGGTTTTTTCTGTAGTTACAAGTTCATAACAACTGTTAGCTCAGAACAAATACTCCCATGAATCTGTGCATCTCTCCTTTATACAACTTGGTGCTTTGATCCTGTGATTGCAGGAATAGATAATCAGCAGACAATGGGTTCCTCCTCAGGGCATAGCTTCAAAAGGTTGGGCCTGGAGGTGGGAATTTGCATTTCCCCCCTCCCAAGTATTTCCTAGGAAACCCACTTAACTTTCAGAGGGGTAGTCTGACAGTGGTAGTCTGTATCAGAAAAAATGACGAGAAGTCCTTGTAGCACCTTAGAGACTAACAAATTTATTTGGGCATAAGCTTTTGTGGGCTATAACCCACTTCATCAGATGCATGGAGTGAAAAATACAGTAGGCAGGTATAAATATACAGCACATGAAAAGCTGGGAGTTGCCTTACCAAGTGAGGGGGGGTCAGTGCTAACGAGGCCAATTCAATCAGGGTGGATGTGGCCCATTCCCAACAGTTGAAAAGAAGGTGTGAGTATCAATAGAGGGAAACAACGAGCAGTCCAGTGGCACCTTAAAGACTAACAGATTTATTTGGACATAAGCTTTCATGGGTAAAAAACCCACATCTTCAGATGCAATAGAGGGAAATTTACTTAACTTTGTTTGTCCTGAAAGTTCCCTTTTGTCTGGTACACTGTTTAAAATAGTTCTTTGAAGCTCGTTACACTTCCCAAGGTTACACTGGTCACATCTCCCCCTAGAGAAGTAACACACAATTCTACCATAAGACATGAACTTTGAATGTACATGGTTGTTCCCCTGCCATCCCCTTGCCTGAAAAATTCTAGCACTTTGGTAGCTAAGCAAGGAGCTTTTCCTGTGGTCAGCTAATTAACGTGCATCAGAGAGGATCTGCGTGAAATAAATCAGTGCAGGAAAGAAAAGGGGTGTGTGTGTGGAAGCTGAAGTTTGTCAGCAAATGTGTTAGAGACAATGCAAGTTCTTCCCAGCTGTCTCTGTCCCCCACACATCTCCCTGCCGAGCACAATGTGGATGTCGTTGCTAAGGTCACCCAGTCTGCAGTTTAACAAGCAAAATGAACAGATGAGCAGGGCTTCCTCCTGCTGTAACACCATATGGTGGAAGGAGAGTGATTGACTGGTGCTCTGTGATTTTCAATAAAATGTCTTAAAGCAAGAAAAGTTCCAGGTGACTAGAAGTAAGCAATCATCATGCCAGTCTTACAGCAAAAAGGTCGTGGTCTGAGTGCAACAACCAGAGGGGAAAAGGCAGCTTTCTATAGCCAGTAATATCTCTTCTGACAGTGGTAGTGAACTGCTTCCAACCACACTTGGCTGAGAAAGTGCTAAGATGAATAGCTTTGTCTTTCAGTACGGATTACTGTGAGCGCTGGGAAGAAGAAGAAATGGGATGCACACTAAGCAATATATAAAGATCCTGTTTCTCCTCACAGGGATCTAATTAAAAAGAAACAATGTCCACTATGAATTTGGGCAATGCACAAAAACTCAACCCCGCCCCCCAGCTTGTTAAGCCACGTTAACGATGTGAAATAATGAGTCAGGGCTTCAAAGTCAAACCTGTGCTTTGCTCAGAACTCACCCCCTACATTCCAGTTCACCTAGCCAGTTGCTTGTATTATGATAGTGCCTAGAGGCCACAACTGAAATCAGGGCCCTATTGTGCTAGGCTCTGTATATACATACAGCGAGGGACAGTATCTGCCTTGCTAGACAAAAGGTGGCAGGAAGGAAGTATTGTTATCCCCATTTTTCAGATAGGACACGGAAGCACCTGAGGGATTAAGTGACTTTCCCAAGGTCACATCCACTGTTTGTGGCCAAGCCAGAATTTAACCCAGTTCTCCTGTCTCCCTGTTCTATGCTCTAAGGATAAGACTGCCCCTCAGTCTTATTGCATGTAGGATATTGTCTCATCTTCCAAGCAGTCAAAAAGGGTTTTGTCTCCTGTTAAGGGCTAATTCCTTGTGGGAGAGAATGGGTCTGGACCATCAGAAGCAAAAGCACGGATGCCTTCCACTTGAGCTAAAGGAGTAATTCTGTTAGCTGTTCAGTGAGCATCATGCCTGTCTCCTTCCTTGTACAATTGGCTCTTGTCTCGTAGACGAGGCTGCACAGGACTTGATGCCCCAGAGGGGGTAAGGACTCACAGCAGGGGGCATTAGAAGCCAGGCTCTTTAGAATGAGTGTCTATCCTATGATCTAAAGAAGTTGCTCCACCAGCTGGGAGCATGCAGCAGGCTTTTTCCCTCATTGCAAGCCTACCACTAGAGACACACTTACCTGCTGAAGTGAAGAAACAGATTGACAGAGCCAGAAGAGTACCCAGAAGTCACCTACTACAGGACAGGCCCAACAAAGAAAACAACAGAACGCCACTAGCCATCACCTTCAGCCCCCAACTAAAACCCCTCCAACGCATCATCAAGGATCTACAACCTATCCTGAAGGACGAGCCATCGCTCTCTCAGATCTTGGGAGACAGACCAGTCCTTGCTTACAGACAGCCCCCCAATCTGAAGCAAATACTCACCAGCAACCACACACCACACAACAGAACCACTAACCCAGGAACCTATCCTTGCAACAAAGCCCGTTGCCAACTCTGTCCACATATCTATTCAGGGGATACCATCATAGGGCCTAATCACATCAGCCACACCATCAGAGGCTCGTTCACCTGTGCATCTACCAATGTGATATATGCCATCATGTGCCAGCAATGCCCCTCTGCCATGTACATTGGCCAAACTGGACAGTCTCTACGTAAAAGAATGAATGGACACAAATCAGACGTCAAGAATTATAACATTCAAAAACCAGTTGGAGAACACTTCAATCTCTCTGGTCACTCGATCACAGACCTAAGAGTGGCTATACTTCAACAAAAAAGCTTCAAAAACAGACTCCAACGAGAGACTGCTGAATTGGAATTAATTTGCAAACTGGATACAATTAACTTAGGCTTGAATAGAGACTGGGAATGGATGAGTCATTACACAAAGTAAAACTATTTCCCCATGGTATTTCTCCCTCCCACCCCACCCCCCACTGTTCCTCTGATATTCTTGTTAACTGCTGGAATTAGCCTACCTGCTTGTCACCATGAAAGGTTTTCCTCCTTCCCCCCCCTGCTGCTGGTGATGGCTCATCTTAAGTGATCACTCTCCTTACAGTGTGTATGATAAACCCATTGTTTCATGTTCTCTGTGTGTGTGTATATAAATCTCTCCTCTGCTTTTTCCACCAAATGCATCCGATGAAGTGAGCTGTAGCTCACGAAAGCTTATGCTCTAATAAATTTGTTAGTCTCTAAGGTGCCACAAGTACTCCTTTTCTTTTTGCGAATACAGACTAACACGGCTGCTACTCTGAAACTTAATCTGATGTGTGCCAAGCCAGTCTATCAACCTTGCCTCAACATGAGCTAGCGTGTACAATACAACCAACAGCAGCTTCATCTGGGGGGGTCACCATGTGAAGCCTGTAATCACAAAGCTTAACATCTGTATGCAAATAAATCTCCCTAAATCTAAGAAGGCTTCCTGATTGAACAGAGGGCCCCTCCGCAGCCCTCCTTTTTGCTTGTCGAATGTTTATCTCTGCAGTGCCAGCCAAGAGATAAGGCAAGATCTTGAGATGAGAGCTCCTCTAGCTTGCATGAGCGTTCATGACTAATTTACAGTCTGTAAAAGTTAATTTCCTAGTGTAATCCGGCTGGCTCATCACGCTACGCCTTAGATGATTATCAAGAAGAAATATTTGGTGATTTTATTTTAAGGCTAAAATGTAATGTCAGCTGAGAAGTTTAACTGCCTGGAAAGAGCAGGGGAAAATAGAAAAGAGGGGAGCAGAGAGACACATAGATAACAACCATTCCCTTCCTAGGGTATCCATGGAAATGCTTCAGTGTCTTTGCTTTATGATCACATGGCCCATTACGGAGCGCCCTGGTGCATGGCACTGTCAGCTCTGAATCTGACAACGGTAACTCTGCCTAGACTGGACAGTGAAGCCGTTGGCCTATGACCCTGTCACAGAAACATATGGGAGGAATTATGGGGTTGCTATCATCCTGTTAAACTCGATCATTTTTTTTCCTAAACAGGCTGGCAGGGGTGGAGCAGGGAGATATCCAGATTACAAACCAGGGGACCTTCTATCCCAGCTCATGTTTTAATCAGACAAAGCTCCTTTACCTTAGAAATCGGCGTGATCTACCCACTGAAATTGCCATCAATGATTCCACACCATTTTGTTATCTTCGGTGTTATCAGTGCACTTTTTTTGTGGGAGCTTCCATGACCTAGCTCACCCTCCAACCCCCTCCTCAGTATAATATTCCTGCATGCCTCCCCCTTATCTGAGGAGTGTCTGAATGCAACTCTAGCGGGAAGCCCATCAGTGCCACTCTGAGCACCAGTTAAAGGGAGGGGCGGGAATCACCTGAAAGTGACTCGGTCCTTTCCCCAGACCTGCAGGGAATGAATGTGTTGCCAACTACCATATCGGGAGAGAATTTAACATTGAATAACTTGCCATGCTTCATCTCAGAGGCACATAAAGGCTCAAGGGAGCTGGGACTCACCAATATTTCAAGGCTCACAACATTCCGCCCTCCTGGACAGACTCTTCCAACCCAGCTCCCACCACCAAGGCGGACTTTTCCCAAGCACCTTAGGATAGACTCTTGCCTACTTTTTCCTACAGACAAGGCAAACAACCTCTTAAGGCCAGTTGTGTGGTTTGCTGTGGTCCATTGGGTTGAAATCCAATCACTTGGACCCCATGCCCAGTTCCTTCTTGCAGATATTTGAAGCTTGGCCTGTTAGCCTGTTTATTGCCGGGACTCTGGTGATGGGTAGAGGAATTTTTTTTGCTCCCATCTATGGTCTATCTATGGTATCTAGCAGAGCACACTACGCCCATCCCCATGGTATCTGTGTTAGCAGGGAAGCATGCCGAGGCATTGTTTTTAGTCTCAACCCCGTGCCACAGAAACGATTACTCTATCTCAGCCATCTGCGAGCAGGATATGAAGTCTCATATATAAAGCCACCATCATGAAAAAATGAACCAAACTTCTTCAAACTGCAACGTAAGTTCAGTTCAGGTTTGTCTAAAGTCCTGGGGAAGTTTCAAGTCACCTCTTATTTCATCTGATCTAGCTCACCCTTTCCCCTAAAAATACCTTCCCCCCCCTTGCTGCAGTACCACTAGTGATCTCTTCTCCATGCCTACAAAGAACAGGTGGGTTAAACATATGAAGGGTTAAATAGCATATCTTTGTCTCTGTCGTAAATGACGATTACTCCTATTTTAGTCTGGGGTCGGAGAATGCCTATAAGGCACACGGGACTCTAAGATCTCCTTTAAACCCTTAATTCCAAAAGATCATTACAATCAAGGAGACATTAAATCTCCAGATAAGTCTCTGTAAAGGGATGATGAATAGATAAGAAGCAGCAGCACCACAACTGCAATAATGTTCACCCACAGAATGACTAAACTACTTTTTCTGAGGGCAGGGGTCTGTGAGAACAAAGAGAATTTAGAACCAAGGTGGGAAAATCTGCACTATGCAATCTGACTGGTGTGCAAGGGAGAGATGACACATGGGGAAGAAAAACTGGTCTCCCCCAAAATACGCAACTTTCTCATTTTCAACCTCCTCTTTCACATCTTACAACACCAACTTGCTGGGTTCAAAATATACGGTACTCCCAGGCTGTTTTTGCATGCCAACCTGGAAATGCAGTGGGTCCACCACCTCCATGAGACATTCCCACATGGGTTCATCTCCCTGCCCCCGACTGAAATCTACTAGTGTATGTGTGATGTTGCTGTCTTGTGGCTAATCCACAGAGAGGACAAAGGACCTTCTGCTACAGCCAGTTAAAGGGGAACATTGTTTAGCTCAAGTGTCTGAGGCTACATGTGTTGGAGCACGAGACATGACACTGGCTCTTGTTTCCCTTGGCATCATTCTGCGTAGCAGACTAGGGTTCAAATCCTGGCTATCTAAACATACATATGTGTGCTTTATACAGGGCCTGCTTTTTAGAGGTACATCTGAACACCCCAACTCTGTTTGAAGTCAGTGGCACTTTTAGGTGTTCAACACCACTGAAAATCAGGCCCAGAATAATTGTGTCTGCAGTACAGGTATTTGTACACAGTCGTACACTGCAGATCACGAGGAAGAGTTCCTGGGACCTACAGTCTGAGGATCATTCAGCCTGGCTAGAGCTAGACATCAGCATTTGTATCTAATGAAAGGTGGGTTTGTAGGAGACAGTGCTGAGCTGTTCTGCTATCTGATAAAATACCAGAGTCAAGGAGCAGCCAATTACCGAATGAGTCAGCAGAGAAACCCAGCAGGTGAGTCTGGTTAATTGTGATCGTCTGTTTTTCCCTTGTTATAGCGTGAAATTGGGTTCTCACTGTGGTATGGAATTTGTTTTCCTCTTGCAGGGCAGGGGGTTTGGATACAGAATTGGCAAAGTTAGAGGAGGAGGAAAGCAACAATCACTGAGTATCATAGAATCATAGAATATCAGGGTTGGAAGGGACTTCAGGAGGTCATCTCATCCAACCCCCTCTTCAAAGCAGGACCAATCCCCAACTAAATCATCCCAGCCAGGGCTTTGTCAAGCCTGACCTTAAAAACTTCTAAGGAAGGAGATTCCACCACCTCCCTAGGTAACGCATTCCAGTGTTTCACCACCCTCCTAGTGAAAAAGTTTTTCTAATATCCAACTTAAACCTCCCCCACTGCAACTTGAGACCATTACTCCTGGTTCTGTCATCTGCTACCACTGAGAACAGTCTACATCCATCCTCTTTGGAACCCCCCTTCAGATAGTTGAAAGCAGCTATCAAATCCCCCCTCATTCTTCTCTTCCGCAGACTAAACAATCCCAGTTCCCTCAGACTCTCCTCATAAGTCATGTGTTCCAGTCCCCTAATCATTTTTGTTGCCCTCCGCTGGATGTTTTCCAATTTTTCCACATCCTTCTTGTAGTATGGGGCCCAAAACTGGACACAGTACTCCAGATGAGGCCTCACCAATGTCGAATAGAGGGGAATGATTACATCCCTCGATCTGCTGGCAATGCCCCTACTTATACATCCCAAAATGCCATTGGCCTTCTTGGCAACAAGGGCACACCTTTGACTAATATCCAGCTTCTTGTCCACTGTAACCCCTAGGTCCTTTTCTGCAGAACTGCTGCCTAGCCATTCGGTCCCTAGTCTGTAGCGGTGCATGGGATTCTTCCATCCTAAGTGCAGGACTCTGTACTTGTCCTTGTTGAACCTCATCAGATTTCTTTTGGCCCAATCCTCTAATTTGCCTAGGTCCCTCTGTATCCTATCCCTACCCTCCAGCGTATCTACCTCTCCTCCCAGTTTAGTGTCATCTGCAAACTTGCTGAGGGTGCAATCCACACCATCCTCCAGATCATTTATGAAGATATTAAACAAAACCAACCCGAGGACCGACCCTTGGGGTACTCCACTTGATACCGGCTGCCAACTAGACATGGAGCCATTGATCACTACCCGTTGAGCCCGACAATCTAGCCAACTTTCTATCCACCTTATAGTCCATTCATCCAGCCCATACTTCTTTAACTTGCTGGCAAGAATACTGTGGGAGACCATGTCAAAAGCTTTGCTAAAGTCAAGGAACAACACGTCCACTGCTTTCCCCTCATCCACAGAACCAGTTATCTTGTCATAGAAGGCAATTAGATTAGTCAGGCATGACTTGCCCTTGGTGAATCCATGCTGACTGTTCCTGATCACTTTCCTCTCCTCTCAGTGCTTCAGAATTGATTCCTTGAGGACCTGCTCCATGATTTTTCCAGGGACTGAGGTGAGACTGACTGGCCTGTAGTTCCCAGGATCCTCCTTCTTCCCTTTTTTAAAGATGGGCACTACATTAGCCTTTTTCCAGTTGTCCAGGACTTCCCCCGATCGCCATGGGTTTTCAAAGATAATGGCAAGTGGCTCTGCAATTACATCTGCCAACTCCTTTAGCACTCTCGGATGCAGCGCATCCAGCCCCATGGACTCGTGCTCGGTCTAGCTTTTCTAAATAGTCCTGAACCACTTCTTTCTCCACAGAGGGCTGGTCACCTCCTCCCCATGCTGTGCTGCCCAGTGCAGTAGTCTGGGAGCTGACCTTGTTCGTGAAGACAGAGGCAAAAAAAGCATTGAGTATATTAGCTTTTTCCACATCCTCTGTCAGGTTGCCTCCCTCATTCAGTAAGGGGCCCACACTTCCCTTGACTTTCTTCTTGTTGCTAACATACCTGAAGAAACCCTTCCTGTTACTCTTAACATCTCTTGCTAGCTGCAACTCCAGGTGTGATTTGGCCTTCCTGATTTCACTCCTGAATGCCCGAGCAATATTTTTATACTCTTCCCTGGTCATTTGTCCAATCTTCCACTTCTTGTTAGCTGCTTTTTTTGTGTTTAAGATCAGCAAGGAGTAAGTTGGAAAGAAAGAATAATTCTTACTTCGACTGAGCTGTGATTAGAATGACAGTTCCCCCTGATTATTACACAGCTGCCACAACAGCCCTTAGGCTGCCCCCCTGAAGCCAATGTCAAAACTCCCATTGACTTCATCATGAACAGGAGCTGGCCCAGGATCTTGTGGTATTTTAATTATCTCCCTCCCTGCTTGATAGTTTGGGACTTTCAGGAAGATTTTTGCAAGCTTCCCTCTGGCAGCCTTTTTTTCCTGACAACTTGATTTCTTTTTATACACCCATGTCCTGGCAAATGACCAATGGAATTTAGGTGTTCTCACTCTGCTCCCCTGAGCTATGCAAGGTACTGCCCAGGGTCCTTGCTTTCCCTGAAATCCTTCCGTCCCAGTATCAAGAGGGATGCCACCTCAATGTATTAGGAGCCCCAAAGGAGCTATAGTGCCTATCACGGCATCACAAAGCACTTTACAGGCCTCACAGTGGCCCCTGGGAGGTAGGTGAATATTGTTATCCCCATTTTAGAGATAGGGAAGTTAGTTTAGTGATTTACTGAGGGTCACACAGGAAATTTGAGCTAGAGCTGCAAATAGAATGCAGATCTACCCATCCATCATCTTTGTTTGCAGTGTTACTGTAGCTGTGTTGGTCCCAGGATATTAGATAGAAAAGGTGAGGGAGGTAATATCTTTTATTGGACTAACTTCTATATCTGTCTAATTATCAGACCTGGATGAAATTTTCATTTAATTTTTTAAAAAGAAAAATAACCCTTTAAGCCAAACATTTTGGGAAAAGCTTTAAATTTTTTTACATTTTCCAGTTTCATAACCAAATATAAAATTTTATTTTTTCTCTTTCTCCTTTTTGCCACTGAATGCAATAGAATGAATGATGTCTAGATTTTTTTCACCATTTTTTCCTTTTTTCCATTTTGTAATTTTTCAAAACTTCCTGCACTTTGGAAATGAAACTGTAAATTTGCCATGCTGTCACTTTTGCAGAGTTGGAGAAGTTTTGAAAAGGTATGGAGTGGAAAGATGAAAAGTGTGTGTGTGTGTGTGTGTAAAATCAGGACATAATTCATTTTATTGATCTCTGGCAAAGAGGAAAAAGAGGGAGAAAGTGGGCAAGTATACAAATTCAAAATGTTGAAAATCTGAAATATTTTGAAAAAATGAAAAATTATTCCACGTGGAAACCTGCAGAATAGAAACAACTCTGAAATTTTTCACATCATTGCTTTCCTATTTTTCAGCCAGTTCTGTTATCCAGACATTTCTCACTATGACATTTGGGTACCGGTCCAGTGTTTTAACCACAAGACCATCCTTCCATCTATGTTTTTAAGGGCTTTAAGGAGGAGAGGGAGAAAGGAATTATTAAATTGCCCAGGGGAAGAGCCTTCATTATTTTATTGTTTACTGCAGAGATGTGCAGTTGTCTCCGTTTATATAGATCCTTCGGAAATGGACATTTTTTGTTCAACTGGTTTTGCTCAAAGCAGATTTGCATTCACATAATGCTAACATCTATGTTCAATCAATCACATTTCCAGGTACTTGAATTGTTTTAATGCTAACTTTGGAATGTGTAAAATTTAACCATCTAAATTTATATGACCACTGACTATCTTACAATGAGATAAGTGATGCTGTACTGATAAGTAATGAACTGAAAGCCAAACACATGCTGATGAGTTCTGCAACTTGTGTTTAAGAAGGTCATCCTTAGCACTTTCAGTAGGAGGTATAAAAGATTTTTACAGTGATAGCCCTTTAAAAACTGATGCCTTCTTGATCACCATAATACATTACTGTAGGGTGCCTTGGTCTAATAAGTGGCAATGCTGTAAATACCATGGTTATCAAAGGCAATGAAGGACAGTTTGTAAGGATGACACATGAATCTTGCACATGAGGATGTTTAGGAATATTGACTACTTGGATATTGATGTATACGTCCTCTTTATCATCTGGGGCTATATCTAGTTTGTGAAGTTGCCTTAGAGTACTAAGAAAAGTGGGCATTAATTATTACAAACTCAAGAACATACTTGTCATTTCATTCAGTTAATAACATCGAGTAATTCTTTTTGGTTATTAATTTACTGATTGTAAAAGGCACCAGCTTGACAGCATTAGAAACAAGTGGTGAAATCCTGCGCTCTGTATAAGTCAATGGGAGTGTGACATTATCTGATTAAAATATGACCACGCAAATCATTGCTGCTACCACTGTTATATAATTGCAATAAATCTTTGTAAAAAGAAAAGGAGTACTTGTGGCACCTTAGAGACTAACAAATTTATTAGAGCATAAGCTTTCGTGAGCTACAGCTCACTTCATCGGATGCATTTGGTGGAAAAAACAGAGGAGAGATTTATATACACACACACAGAGAACATGAAACAATGGGTTTATCAAGTGAGCTGTAGCTCACGAAAGCTTATGCTCTAATAAATTTGTTAGTCTCTAAGGTGCCATGGGTACTCCTTTTCTTTTTGCGAATACAGACTAATACGGCTGCTACTCTGAAACCTGTAAGGAGAGTGATCACTTAAGATAAGCCATCACCAGCAGCAGGGGGGGGAAAGGAGGAAAACCTTTCATGGTGACAAGCAAGGTAGGCTAATTCCAGCAGTTAACAAGAATATCAGAGGAACAGTGGGGGGTGGGGTGGGAGGGAGAAATACCATGGGGAAATAGTTTTACTTTGTGTAATGACTCATCCATTCCCAGTCTCTATTCAAGCCTAATTGTATCCAGTTTGCAAATTAATTCCAATTCAGCAGTCTCTCCTTGGAGTCTGTTTTTGAAGCTTTTTTGTTGAAGTATAGCCACTCTTAGGTCTGTGATCGAGTGACCAGAGAGATTGAAGTGTTCTCCAACTGGTTTTTGAATGTTATAATTCTTGATGTCTGATTTGTGTCCATTCATTCTTTTACGTAGAGACTGTCCAGTTTGGCCAATGTACATGGCAGAGGGGCATTGCTGGCACATGATGGCATATATCACATTGGTAGATGCGCAGGTGAACGAGCCTCTGATTGTGTGTCTATCCTATCCTTGCAACAAAGCCTGTTGCCAACTGTGTCCACATATCTATTCAGGAGACACAATCATAGGCCTAATCACATCAGCCACACTATCAGAGGCTCGTTTTCACCTGCACATCTACCAATGTGATATATGCCATCATGTGCCAGCAATGACCCTCTGCCATGTACACTGGCCAAACTGGACAGTCTCTATATAAAAGAATAAATGGACACAAATCAGACGTCAAGAATTATAACATTCAAAAACCAGTTGGAGAACACTTCAATTTCTTTGGTCACTCGATTACAGACCTAAAAGTGGCAATTCTTCAACAAAAAAACTTCAAAAACAGACTCCAATGAGAGACTGTTGAATTGGAATTAATTTGCAAACTGGATATAATTAACTTAGGCTTGAATAAAAACTGGGAGTGGATGTGTCATTACACAAAGTAAAACTATTTCCCCATGTTTATTTCCTCCCCTACTATTCTTGTCAACTGCTGGAAATGGCCCACCTTGATTATCACTACAAAAGGTTCCCCCTGCCCCACTCTCCTGCTGGTAATAGCTCATCTTACCTGATCACTCTTGTTACAGTGTGTATGGTAACACCCATTGTTTCATGTTCTCTGTGTATATAAAATCTTCCCACCGTATTTTCCACTACATGCATCCGATGAAGTGAGTTCTAGCTCACGAAAGCTTATGCTCAAATAAATTTGTTAGTCTCTAAGGTGCCACAAGTCCTCCATCTCTACTATGAATCTGATCTCAAAACTGTATTCATGTCTGTATGTATATTTTAACCAATACTCTCTCTTTTCTTTTTAAATACATTTTAGTTTAGTTAATAAGAATTGGCTGTAAGTGTGTATTTGGGTAAGATCTGAAATATTCATTAGCCTGGGAGGTAATGTGTCCAATCCTTTGGGATAGGTAGAACTTTCTTATATAATGAATAAGATATTCAGCAATCCTCTTCATATTTGACTTGGGTGTCTGGATGGAGGCCTGAGGCTGGGTTGCTTTACGGGAACTATGTTGTTGGCTTCTGGGCAACCAGTAAGGTATTACAGAAGCTGTTTTGTGCTGGCCTGGTGAATCTAAGTATTGGAATATCCACCAGCTTTGGGGATTGTCTACCCTATTCTTTGCAGTTCACCTTAATTGAGTAACTCAGCATGACTCCCCGGGACTTCAGGGAGTTTTGCCATTGAATTCAGTGGAGCCAGGATTTCATCCAAGAACCCTCTGTCCAACCACTGAACAGAAATGGCATGGATAGCAACAATGCGAGCTTCGCATATGCTGCCCCTGAGCGTCAGCAATGACCTGAAGGGATCGCTGATAGGAATTCGAGGAGATTCCTGTCTCCATGGCCCATGCAGTCCTTGACCTCTCTGCATAGTCTTCCACCTATGGTGCCAGTTGTGACGGTGCTTTTGCTCACCAATGCTGCCAATTCATTTCCTAGAGCCCAGTGGACAGTGGGCACCTTTCAGGCATTATCATGGTGGGATGCTTTCAAACCATAACCTGGAGGCAAGAAGCTCAATATCCCATAGCCAAACCCCCTGAGTCATTGATTTTTATAAATGTTATCACAAAAGAAACAGATCAAGAGCTACTGGAAAAAAAAACAATTGTACTGGAAGTCAAAACAAGTTACTCTTATTATCCAAAGAATTTAAAATAAGATTGGTTTCAGAGTAGCAGCCGTGTTAGTCTGTATTCGCAAAAAGAAGAGGAATACTTGTGGCACCTTAGAGACTAACAAATTTATTTGAGCATAAGTTTTCGTGAGCTACAGCTCACTTCATTGGATGAAATGCATCCGATGAAGTGAGCTGTAGCTCATGAAAGCTTATGCTCAAATAAATTTGTTAGTCTCTAAGGTGCCACAAGTACTCCTTTTCTTTTTGTAAAATAAGATTAATACTCTGGCAAAACCTGCTTTGAGTATAAAGAAAGCTTTTAACCCAAATGCCCATGGACAACTTCCCCTTGGCTGGAAGGTAGAGGTCATCACATTGGGGAGTCCATGAATATGTCAAATTACAGCTAAATCAAACTAAATCCCTTGATAGCTTTGGACAGTAAACTGCTGGTCTTAATCTTAAACATCAGTAATGTTATCAAAATGGATTCTGTTTGCTTAGCTCTATCAGGGGATCTGTGGCCCTGCACAACTTCTTAATCATTGAATGGAGGGATAGAGAGCCACTATGATGCTGGCATTTCACTGGAATGTTTGCCTCCTGAAGTGGCATTGCCAGCCTCAGAGTTTTTACGTTTTAATGCAACAGCAGGGTATCTATCCACAAATACTTTGTGGCTCTCTGCAGCTCCATATAATAATGCTAAGTAATTGCATGTGGTTGCACTTTTCATTGAAGTGTGTCAAGGCACTTGCCACAAGTGATTAAGTACTGTCTCCTCAGTTTTATATAAGGGAAAAATGAGGCTCAGAGGGGCTGAATGATTCCTCTTATTATTAGTATTAGAAAATGGAGGTTAGAGACCCATTTGTGCTAGGCACTGTACAGAAACATAGAGCAAATCCTTGCCCTCAAGAGTTTATGATCTAACTAGACTAGGCAGACAAAGGGTGGAAGAAAGGAAGGATTGTTATTCCTATTTTACAGATGGGGAGCTGAGACAGTGAGAGATTATGGACCAGATTTTCAAGTGCAGTTGAACCCAGACCTTCTGAATTCTAGTCCAGAACCTTAACCACAACACAATCCTTCCTTCTGCCATACAGCAAATCAATGTCAGAGTAGGACCAAGGTCTCCCAGTCCTCTGAATCTATCTACTGGATTGCTATTTTCTCATTCAATTTTTCCATCTCTGTTGTCTACGATTATCACTACCCCCTAATCAGAGTATTTTCAGGAGCAAAGAAGAGCTCAGACTAGAAGGAAAGCTAATTTCTAAGTGATTCACAAGAATTATTTCTGGAATTCGATGTGATACTTTGAAGAATGTCTCTCAGCTTTCCAAGAGGCCACCCGGTAGTTGCTGCTGTTAGGTATAGATGAAATCTCCCAGGCTCTAAGACCCACCACTAAACTATCTAAACTACTACATGCCACAAGGGGCCACAACAGTGGTTCCCTTAACCCACCCAGCAATATTGTTAATCTATCCAACTATACTCTTAGCCCAGCAGAAGAATCTGTCCTATCTCAGGGCCACTCCTTCTGCCCCTCCACCCCCACGAACATGATACAATTCTGTGGTGACCTAGAATCCTATTTTTGACATCTCCGACTCAAGGAATATTTCCAACACACCTCTGAACAACATACTAACCCACAGAGACCTTCCTATCATGACTACAAAAAGAAGGATTCTGGGTGGACTCCTCCTGAAGGTTGAAACAACAGACTGGACTTCTACATACAGTGCTTCTGCCGATGTGCACGGGCTGAAATTGTGGAAAAGCAGCATCACTTGCCCCATAATCTCAGCCGTGCAGAACACAATGCCATCCACAGCCTCAGAAACAACTCTGACATGATAATCAAAAAGGCTGACAAAGGAGGTGCTGTTGTCATCATGAATAGGTCGGAATATGAACAAGAGGCTGCTAGGCAGCTCTCCAACACCACTTTCTACAAGCCATTACCCTCTGATCCCACTGAGGGTTACCAAAAGAAACTACAGCATTTGCTCAAGAAACTCCCTGAAAAAGCACAAGAACAAATCCACACAGACACACCCCTAGAACCCCAACCAGGAGTATTCTATCTGCTACCCAAGATCCATAAACCTGGAAATCCTGGACGCCCTATCATCTCAGGCATTGGCCCCCTGACAGCAGGATTGTCTGGCTATGTTGACTCCCTCCTCAGGCCCTATGCTACCAGCACTCCCAGCTATCTTCGAGACACCACTGACTTCCTGAGGAAACTACAATCCATCGGTGATCTTCCTGAAAACACCATCCTGGCCACTATGGCTGTAGAAGCCCTCTACACCGACATTCCACACAAAGATGATCTACAAGCCGTCAGGAACAGTATCCCTGATAATGTCATGGCAAACCAGGTGGCTGAACTTTGTGACTTTGTCCTCACCCATAACTATTTCACATTTGGGGACAATGTATACCTTCAAATCAGCGGCACTGCGATGGGTACCCCGCATGGCCCCACAGTATGCCAACATTTTCATGGCTGACTTAGAACAACGCTTCCTCAGCTCTCGTCCCCTAATGCCCCTACTCTACTTGTGCTACATTGATGACATCTTCATCATCTGGACCCATGGAAAAGAAGCCCTTGAGGAATTCCATCATGATTTCAACAATTTCTATCCCACCATCAACCTCAGCCAGGACCAGTCCACACAAGAGATCCACTTCCTGGACACTATGGTGCTAATAAACAATGGTCACATAAACACCACCCTATACCGGAAACCTACTGACCACTATGCTTACCTACATGCCTCCAGCTTTCATCCAGACCACATCACATGATCCACTATCTACAGCCAAGCTCTACGATATAACCACATTTGCTCCAACCCCTCAGACAGAGACAAACACCTACAAGATCTCTATCAAGCATTCTTACAACAACAATACTCACCTGCTGAAGTGAAGAAACAGATGGACAGAGCCAGAAGAGTACCCAAAGTTACCTACTACAGGACAGGCCCAACAAAGAAAATAACAGAACGCTACTAGCCCTCACCTTCAGCCCCTAACTAAAACCTCTCCAACGCATCATCAAGGATCTACAACCTATCCTGAAGGACGAGCCATCGCTCTCTCAGATCTTGGGAGACAGGCCAGTCCTTGCTTACAGACAGCCCCCCAACCTGAAGCAAATACTCACCAGCAACTACACACCACACAACAAAACCACTAACCCAGGAACCTATCCTTGCAACAAAGCCCGTTGCCAACTGTGTCCACATATCTATTCAGGGGACACCCTTATAGGGCCTAATCACATAAGCCATACTATCAGAGGCTCGTTCACCTACACATCTACCAATGTGATATATGCCATCATGTGCCAGCAATGCCCCTCTGCCATGTACATTGGTCAAACTGGACAGTCTCTACATAAAAGAATAAATGGACACAAATCAGACGTCAAGAATTATAACATTCAAAAACCAGTTGGAGAACACTTCAATCTCTTTGGTCACTCGATTACAGACCTAAAAGTGGCAATTCTTCAACAAAAAACTTCAAAAACAGACTCCAAAACAAGAGACTGCTTAATTGGAATTAATTTGCAAACTGGATACAATTAACTTAGGCTTGAATAAAGACTCGGAGTGGATGTGTCATTACATAAAGTAAAACTATTTCCCCATGTTTATTTCCTCTCCCGCTGTTCCTCACATGTTTTTGTCAACTGCTGGAAATGGCCCATCTTGATTATCACTATAAAAGGTCCCCCCGGCCCCACTCTTCTGCTGGTAATAGCTCACCTTACCTGATCACTCTTGTTACAGTCTGTGTGGTAACACCTATTGTTTCATATTCTCTGTGTATATAAAATCTCCCCACTGTTTTTTCCACTGCAGGCATCCGATGAAGTGAGCTGTAGCTCACGAAAGCTTATGCTCAAATAAATGTGTTAGTCTCTAAGGTGCCACAAGTCCTCCTTTTCTTTTTGGACTATTCATGTAATTACTGATTTCTCTTGGCTAATGCCTTAAAATTATTAACAAAACATTTGGGAATGGGAGCTCTGTGCATGAAAAAGGAGAGAGTAAAATATCTGTATTAATTTGACTAACTGAAAGTAAGTAAGAGCATAAGGTTTCCTTCATATTCAAGTGCCTCCAAAGGGAGCTGAGTATTGACAATTGGGAAAAACCTAAATTCTTTACTCATTGGTTATCCATCTTTCACTCTTGGTCTAAACCTGAGTGGTCCTGAGCACCTGCAGCTTCTGTTACAGAAGGCTTGGCTCTGAGAGTTTTGCCTAAGGTAGGACTCCATAGAAACTGAGGAAGAACCCCTAAATGGTGGCTCCTTGTCATCATTAAGAGTTTTGCCTGAGTAGGTGTGACATGCCCCAGGGTACAATCTGGACAAGTTGGGTCCCCTCAACTGGAGTGCCTTTTACACTGCTTTGCTGTGAGAGCAACCACTCCTGGTCTGCTCACACACAGCCCTCAGCATATAAATCACTCCCAGTTATATTGTATGAGTGAGTTAGCCAGCCACCCATGAATTACATTGCAGGGCAAGAACAGCAAACTCCCCATCCCAGACTCCCCCAAATGTGTGCCTTCTACTGCCCAACACCCACTTGGACATACAGGCTCATATAAAGTCAGTCATTTCATTAACAGAAAATGATTATGCACAAATCTTGTTATCCCAAATGAAGTTTCCCAAACACTTCAATCCAAACACACACTGTTTTAGATAATATAATAAAACAAGTTGATTAACTACAGAAAGATGGATTTTAAGTCAGGGAGTCAGTAGCATAGCTGGGAGTCATCCTGAGATCTCTCGAGTCCCCATCCAGGGCCCTAATCATACGTAAAACCACTCTTCTTGGGGGGATTTTCAGTGTAATTCATTTTTTCCTCTCTGTCTGCAGTTTCTTGTTTGTTTGCTCCCCTTGTCCAGGTCCTACAACTCATTAAAGAATGACAGATCGACATGCTGCTTAGGTATGAAGGAAGGGCAGGAAAGAGTCCAGAGTTGTCCCTATGGGGTTAGACCACACATTTCAAGCTGGTTGCAGGGGGAGCCATCAAGAAACAGAGGGAAAAATGACTGCGTTTTAAGGAGCTGCTTGCCTGTTTATCTGCAGGGGCAGGAGCTTGTCTATCATGGGAGGTGAGGTACATCCAAAAGCATGCAGCTTTCCTTGTCCTCATTGCTCTTCTCAGTGTTCCTCCTGGATTTGTCTAGCAGGACTCCCCTCCAGAGGATTTTGACCCTCAGGTTGGAGATACTGTACAACAGACTATAAATCTAAGACTGGAAGAAAATATTTAGCTGATCAATGCATATGCCATTGAACAGCTTGAAACCCAGGCTAGAGGACTCAGATGTTGAAAGACTCTCTTACTCCCAGTGAGTAAATGCATGACCTGGCTCTGTGAATTGAAACAAAGGACTCTTATATTCTGCATCCAGTGATGAACCTTGAAAAACCTGACTCTGCCATTCCAGATGTCCCTATTTCAGTTCTATAACTCTATACACCTGGGATGGAGCAAGAGGAAATGGCAACCTCTGGAATGATTTAGATTAGACATTTACGCAAGAGGAAAGGTTAATGGAGTTGAGTTTATTTTTAACAGAAAAGGAGATAATTGGAGGTGACTTTACAGATGTCGTCAGACTTAGGAAAGAAATTGCTGATAGTGTTGGCTGAGATGCATATTCATCCTGGTGTCATGGTTCAATGACTAGGGGGTATAATTTAAAACTTGGGCCAACTGGGTGTGGATCGGGAGCCCTGGGAGAACTCCAATGTCTCACGTAAAGGCTAATAGACACATGGAATAAGTTACCAGGGCAGCAAAGAGTTTATACATCATAATAAAACTTTAGATTTCTACAGTGCCTTTCATCTAAAGATCTTAAAAGGCTTTACAGACATAGGGCCTGATTCTTTACCTGTTGACACAAGTATAAATCAAGAACAACGATTTTGGAGTCAGTGGAGCTATACCAGTGTAACTGAGTGAAGAATCAGGCCCATAAATGATAACCCTTACAACATGCTGGGGAAATAGGTCACTGTTATTCGTCTTTTATAGCTAGGGTAACTGAGGCACAGAAAGACCGAGTGACTTATCTCAGGGTACCCAGGAAATCTGTAGCAAAGCCAGCAACTGAACACAAAATGGCTGACCCCTGGTCTTGTTCTTAAACTAGCAATATATGGGCCTGATTCCTTCTCACTGTTATACTGATTCACCTCTCATTGAAATCAGTGGAAAGGGCACCTATTGATTCAATGGGAATGGGAATTGGCTCCAGCCCTCGCACTGGCTTTACCCCAGCATAATGCCACTGAAATTTTTTAGTCTCTAAGGTGCCACAAGTCCTCCTTTTCTTTTAGAGATAGTGCAGTCACTATTGCTGGAGAAAGGTAAATAAGATTGTCCTCCAGGGGTCTCTACAGGGAGCAGTCCTATTCAACATATTCATAAATGATCTGGAAAAAGGGATAAACAGTGAGGTGGCAAAATATGCGGACGATACAAAACTACTCAAGATAGTTAAGTCCAAAGCAGACTGTGACAAGCTACAAAGAGATCTCACAAAACTGAGTGACTGGGCAACAAAATGGCAGATGAAATTCAGTGTTGATAAATGCAAAGTAATGCACATTGGAAAACATAATCCCAGCTATACAAATAAAATTAGAGGCAAATTAGCTGTTACCACTCAAGAAAGAGATCTTGGAGTCATTGTGGATAGTTCTCTGAAAACATCCAGTCAATGTGCATCGGCAGTCAAAAAAGTGAACAGAAAGTTGGGAATCATTAAGAAAGGGATAGATAATAAGACAGAGGATATCATATTGCCTCTATATAAATCCATGGAACACCCACATCTTGAACACTATGGGCAGATGTGGTCACCTCATTTCAGAAAAGATATATTGGAATTGGAAAAGGTTCAGAAAAGAGCAACAGAAATGATTAGGGGTATGGAACAGCTTCCATATGAGGAAAGATTAAAGAGGCTGGGACTTTAAGATTGGAAAAGAGACAACTAAGGGGGGATATGAGAGAGGTCTATAAAATCATGACTGGTATGGAGAAAGTAAACCAGGTAGTGTTGTTTTCTCCTGTTCCCGGCCAATGGGAGTGCGGAGCTGGTGCTCAGGGCGGGGGCAGCACATGGAGTCCCGGGGCCTCTCTGCCTAGGAGCCACACCTGCGAGGTGCCAGGACAGGTAGGGACTAGCCTGCCTTAGACGTGCAGTCCACCGACCAGACTTTTAACAGCCCGGTTGGCGGTGTTGACCGGAGCCATCAGAGTCCCTTTGCAACTGGGCGTTCCGATTGAAAACCAGACACCTGGCAACCCAAGATGCCAAGTCGGGCTGTGGTACAGGGGGGAGCAGGGGCACTGAGGGGCCCGTATGATACCATGATGGGTCATGGCACAGGCCGGAGCCGGGACTTCTGAGGGGCCTGTGTGACACCGCGTCAGGCCATGGCGTGAGCTCGAGCAGGGAGCACGGAGGGGCCCGTTTGACATCGTGTCAGGCCATGACGTGAACTCGAGCAGGGAGCATGGAGGGGCCCATGTGACACTGCGTCAGGCCATGGCGTGAGCTCGAGCAGGGAGCACGGAGGGGCCCGTGTGACATCGTGTCAGGCCATGGCGTGAGCTCGAGCAGGGAGCACGGAGGGGCCCGTGTGACACTGCGTCAGGCCATGGCGTGAGCTCGAGCAGGGAGCACGGAGGGGCCCGTGTGACATCGTGTCAGGCCATGACGTGAACTCGAGCAGGGAGCACGGAGGGGCCCGTGTGACACCGCGTCAGGCCATGGCGTGAGCTCGAGCAGGGAGCACGGAGGGGCCCGTGTGACATCGTGTCAGGCCATGGCGTGAACTCGAGCAGGGAGCATGGAGGGGCCCATGTGACACTGCGTCAGGCCATGGCGTGAGCTCGAGCAGGGAGCACGGAGGGGCCCGTGTGACATCGTGTCAGGCCATGGCGTGAGCTCGAGCACGGAGCACGGAGGGGCCCGTGTGACACCGCGTCAGGCCACGGCGTGAGCTCGAGCAGGGAGCATGGAGGGGCCCGTGTGACACCGCGTAAGGCCATGGCGTGAGCTCGAGCAGGGAGCACGGAGGGGCCCGTGTGACATCGTGTCAGGCCATGGCGTGAGCTCAAGCAGGGAGCACGGAGGGGCCCGTGTGACACCGCGTCAGGCCACGGCGTGAGCTCGAGCAGGGAGCACGGAGGGGCCCATGTGACAGTGCGTCAGGCCATGGCGTGAGCTCGAGCAGGGAGCACGGAGGGGCCCGTGTGACACCGTGTCAGGCCATGGCGCGAGCTCGAGCAGGGAGCACAGAGGGGTCCGTGTGACACCGTGTCAGGCCATGGCGTGAGCTCGAGCAGGGAGCACAGAGGGGTCCGTGTGACAGTGCGTCAGGCCATGGCGTGAGCTCGAGCAGGGAGCACGGAGGGGCCCGTGTGACATCGTGTCAGGCCATGACGTGAACTCGAGCAGGGAGCACGGAGGGGCCCGTGTGACACTGCGTCAGGCCATGGCGTGAGCTCGAGCAGGGAGCACGGAGGGGCCCGTGTGACATCGTGTCAGGCCATGGCGTGAGCTCGAGCAGGGAGCACGGAGGGGCCCGTGTGACACCACGTCAGGCCACGGCGTGAGCTCGAGCAGGGAGCACGGAGGGGCCCGTGTGACACCACGTCAGGCCACGGCGTGAGCTCGAGCAGGGAGCACGGAGGGGCCCGTGTGACACCACGTCAGGCCATGGTGTGAGCTCGAGCAGGGAGCACTGAGAGGCTCGTGTGACACCATGACGGGCCGTGTCGCAGGTCAAAGCGGGGAGTGCTGAGTGGCTCTTGTGACACCATGACGGGCCATGGCGTGAGCTCGAGCAGGGAGCACTGAGAGGCTCGTGTGACACCATGACGGGCCGTGTCACAGGTCAAAGCGGGGAGTGCTGAGTGGCTCTTGTGACACCATGATGGGCCGTGTTGCAGGTTGGAGCAGGAGGCACTGAGGGGCCCACGTGATGCCGAGACGGGCTGTGGCACAGGGCAGAGCAGCGGGAGGCTTGTGTGGCTACACCAGAGGTGCTTTATCAGTGATAACCTGCAAGTCACACAGATGTCAGCTCTTCTTCTGTGAGACCTACAGGATTAACTCTTAAATTTCCTGCTAGCACTAGCTGGTCCCTTGGATAACTTGGGACAGTCCCGGGGCAACTCTATTGCTCAGGATTAAACCCCTGGGCCCCGAAGAAAAGAACAGTGCATGAGAACTATGCTGAGCCGATGTAATATGGTAACCTGAATCACCTGTGACATTTTGAAGGCTGGCCTATTAATACTTAGGTACAGAGATTCTTGGCAGCCTCAGGAGGGAAACCAGGGACCAGCAGGCCATGGAGTGATTTCTTTCACGGGCAAGGTGGTTAGAGTGGCATGTTGATGCTTTACCTCTCTGTCTGCTCCTTCTCAGCAGGGCTAAATGTGAAAACCGAGGGTTTTGCAACACATTAACCCCAATGCGAGCAAACAGCATTCACCTGCTGTTCCCAGCATGCTGTGCCTTCAGCATTCCTGAATGAGAGTGCGGGATGGTGGGCCACAGTTCAGCTTCCTGTGGATGTTGTTACATAGCCAGAGCAATTGCTATGAAATTACCAAATAAAACATGTACATTTTCTTTCCACATGATAATAAAATGATCAGCGTGCCTCTCCTGTGACAATTATAACAAGCTAATACACAACTCCAAACTGATTCCAATAGCTATAAAAAAATTCAAAGCACATTCAACAAGCCATTAGTACTTGCCTTTGCTGCAAGCATTTCCCTTTCTGAGGGGATAATAAGGTAATCGAATTATGTTTAAAAAGGTGAAAGATCTATTTTCAACCCCCATGACAAGTTCTCTCTGGAATAACGCCATTATGATGAGTTGCCTGGGATGGCATGATTGTTTATTGCTTTTTGGTCTAGATGCCAAAGGACATTAAGAAATTTTTCCCTTTCCTCTGCCTAGTGTAATGCTCATATTTCAAGCACTCAGGCCACTTTAATGATAAAGAGTGGTAATTTTTTCTGTACATCTAAAACTAACTAACTAAATCTCTATATCAATACAGAGTCCCAGAATAGTGGCAAAGAACTTACTGATAGACAATGGATTATTTGGTTATCTAGTCTTTCCTGTTTCCCAGTGCAGAATTACTCCCGATAGTAGATCAAATTCCTTTAAAAGAATAATGCTTGTATGGTTACAGACATTTGTAACAGTCGCTGGGTGCCTCTTTCAACTACCCAGGGAGCAGCATTTGTTAGCCTGTTTTCATGGTCTCTTGGTCACAAACACACCCAGGCAGTTGCCCTTTCACCATGTGAACATATATTCTTCCATTTCCCAAGCAAAACAGAACATGACACATATAAAGCAGGCAGAGACTTACACACAGCCTTCTCCCTCCCCCCAGCTCACCCACTTCCTACTCCTCCCATTATATATACTCCCATTAGCTTAGCAACTACCACTCGGGTGTCAGTAACCCCCCCGCCCAACAGAAACTGGTTAATTTCTTCCAATTAAGCCACCAGCCTTCTCTGTGCTATAGACATCTCAGTGGCAGCTAGTACTCCATCACTGGGTCCTCCAGAGTGAAGAATTTGATCTGCTATAGATCTGCTAAATGGCTAAGTCCTTTAGCTGGCAGCTGAGGTAGACTCATATCATCTGTGGATCAGGCGCTGAGTGGGTTGTGTAACATACAAGGAACAGTGACAAGTATTCAAGTCATATAGCAGTTTAAATCTGTGGGGAACTCTTACTTTGGCAATGATTGTCATCTTGGTCCTCACCAGGAATTGTACCAAGGACTTTCATGGCTAAGACCATCAACCTTTAATCGCTCGAGCTAAAGAATGAACTCCTGCAACTAGCGGCTGTAGCAAACTCACCTCCACTGTGGATCAGGCACAGAGGGGAATATTTAACATACACTGAGCAGTGGGTTAAAAACCTAAGGCATTGATGTGTATGGTAGTGAAAGTGTGTGTGCACATATTGTCTTTGGGACAGAGAATGATTCTTTCTGGGTGTCCAGAGCTGATAACAGTATTCCAGATAACATCTTGCTGGTTTTGTAAAAGGAAAAGAAAAAAACAAACATTCTGTATAATCTCCCAAGCTGCCTGTTAGTATTTCAACTCTGAATACTCTCCTGCTGCTACCGTACCTTCAGCCATAGATCTGTCTCATCTCCTTTGTAAATGAGCCCCAGTGTGGCAGGTAACATTTTGTCTTAGTACATAAACATAGGTACCACTATATATAGTTTAACACTATCTCAGCCACGAGCCCTTCCAGTAGTGTAACAGTTGTGTATTTTATCGCCTCATGGGTATCTTGGTTGCTGCTTCTTCCAGTTCTCCCACTGCTCATCAGAACAGATAGATTGTTTTTCCATGTCGGCTGTCCTTCTCTGAAAGTCATTACCCAGAATGCCAAGATTCCTTGAAGTAGCACTGAACAAGCTGTGCTGTTTTTTCTCTGTAGGCTTTTTTTAAAGCACTTCTTGCAGGAAGAAGTAATTTATCCAGAATTAAAGCATCTGGTTATCCTGCTACCTCAGTGAGTTAGCATCAAAATAAAAGAGAAACATATTGTCACCATCACAGGAGCTTTGGAACCTGTCTTGTGGTTCCTCCTGGTAGTAAGAAGCCAGGCTCTCCCTGATGGAAGGACAGGGTGGGCTTAGCAAAGTGGCCAAGTTGGCTGAATGGAGATAAGATATGTGTGCAGTTTTCTGAGGCTAAAGGTGTCAGAGTAAGCTGCTATTTTATCATGCAGTAGCTCCTAGAGACCCCAGTCAGGTTCAGGGCCTCACTGTGCTAGGCACTGTACAAACACATAAGAAGATTGTCCCTGATCTGAGGCTCTTGCAATCTACCTATCACTCTGCCTGTTCAAGTGTTAAGTTTCTGTAGAGCAGCTGCTGGCAAAAAGGTGCCACATGTCTAGAATATCTGGGGATAATGTCCTAACTTCAGTGTAAGCCAGTGATCAGACTCACCAGCTGGGGAAGGAAAAATAGAGTCAGAACTACAGGTCTCTTCAATCCCTTCTCTAAGCAGTTGCTTTATTTCCAAAACACAAACTCAAGACCAGAAAAAACTAGCACAAACTACTGGGTAGTAAACACCTGCCCCATTTCCAGCTTTAGCTAGCTAGGTAGGGAGGGAATATGCCCATGTCCCCTTCCATGTGATGAGCAAGCTTTGGGTAACTCATTATGTGCTAGAGAGCCTTCACACCTTGTCACAATTGGAATCTCTTACTACTGCTGAATAGTCTCCTAAGGGAAGTGGCAGAAGCCCCTTTGCTTGGCATATTGAAGACTGGAGGGAACAAAGCCCTGGAGAATCCTGGACTGGTCATTGATGCATGGATTTAATAACTTGCCAGGTGTTTCCCACTTCTCATTGCTATGCCTTTGTGTTATACAGAACTTTCCTACAGCAGGCTGGGTACTGGTGAGTCTTGCCACAAGCCTTTTGTATCCTTAGAGCAGACTGCTCTGCCGTAGCTATAAATACGTTTGGGTTCCATAAGAATGGCTTTACTTACAGGCAGAATAGGCATTTATCTAGGGCAGCAAAATATTCGGAGCGGCAGAAGTTCAGTAACTGTTTGTATGGGTGACTGCAGAATGGCAGGTTAGGACATTTGCCAAGGGCAGCCGGGCTCCTGGAGCCAACCCAGGGTATGAAGAGCTCTGCATTGTACGTAGGTATCCTGGAGAATTGCAGTGGGGTTGGGGCACCAGAGATCCCTCTCAGCCTCCTCTAGGACTCTCTTTAAGTTCCCTCCACCCTGTCCAGTGCTCCATTTCATCCTTTGCTACTCTGCTCCCTCCAATGCTCTCTCATTCTCCTTTGCACTATAAGGACTCAGCAATCCTGAGGGCTTAAATGGGACTGAGCAGATCACAAACCTTGGACTGGTCCTCGCCAGAGGGATGAATTTCATCCTTCTTGCTTGAAATATATTTACATGCAGTTGTATATTATTCAGCCATTAGATGTCTGTGCTTTATATCATTCCAAATAATATGGTGCTCCCTAGTAAACAAGGCAGCCGAAACTAGAACTCAAGATGTGGGTGTGACAGTTCTCAGGGTACCGAGGACTGTGAGTCATCCTGTTATCCCCGCCTCCAGCATAAGGGAGATTTGCTTGTGCTGCAGTGGGTGTCAGCTCCCTGACACCACCAGCTTGTGAACTACCCAAGCACTCTCATTTGGGCTCAGCCAGCCCTTACTTTGCTCTGCAGTTTAATTATAAGTGCACCCCAACTCTTGAGTCCCTTTGAAGTGTCCCCCTGTAGTGTCCATCCCCTTATCAACTGAACATTTACAGATATACCAGGTCTGTTGTTCCCAAGGGAACAGTGCACACACCAGCTTGTATGATTCAACTCAAGTTCAGCACCTTGCTTATTACCACAGCACTGAGATATAGTTATAGTGAAAAAAACAATAAGTTTATTATCAAAGATTCAAGAGATAGCTAGTAAGAATAATGAAAACAAGTTTACATATAAAACAAAACTATAACACAATTTCTAAAGACTAAACTTAACTAACAGGCTAACCTCCTGTCTAAAGAATTTTATCTCACTCCAAAGTCCCCAAGGCTCAATGTGATCTTGTTTTCATGAATGTAAATGCACTGCCTGCTTACTTCCTAGTTGCAATTTAAGGGGGTGTCTTCATTGCCTTCTCTGGGTATCTGGCTGGTGAATCTTACCCATATGCTCAGGGTTCAGCTGATCACCATATTTAGGGTCGGGAAGGAATTTTGGAAGAGGCCCTGGAGGTTTTTCGTCTTCCTCTGTAGAATGGGGCACGGGTCACTTGCTGGAGGATTCTCTGCTCCTTGAAGTCTTTAAACCATGATTTGAGGACTTCAATAGCTCAAACATAGGTGAGAGGTTTATCGCAGGAGTGGGTGGGTGAGATTCTGTGGCCTGCGTTGTGCAGGTCAGACTAGATGATCATAATGATCCCTTCTGACCTTAATATCTATGAATCTATGAACCTTTTTATCCCAAGCATTCATTGTCTGTACTCAAAGACAGTATACCCCGTCACTTGTTTTTCCTGAGTGCTATTCCCAGTTGACATCATATATCTCTGTTGACTTCATATGTAAATGTGCATCCATTGTGTTATCTTATAATGCTTAATTTACATGCTGACAGACAGACAAGTGAATAAACATTCTTTTCTTTGTCAGGAAGCCTGTTTCTCCACCTCTGCTATGATACAGAATCTAAGAACAGATTTGTGTCACTGTGTCTCAGTGGGTCACAGCTGAGGATGCCAAATTTAGGACAAACTACTGAGAAATAGGGAAGACACCTCCCCAAACTGGTGGTTATTCTATCATAAGATATATGAAGCTAATAACAACTAAAGTGTTACTCAGTCTTAGTTTGTGAAAAATTACAGGTACATGAGCAAGAGTCACATGCCCTTCCATGCTTTGATGACTCATGGGAGTAGCCATTACCCGTATTCTGGCTAAATCATGCACAGGAAGGCTTACTGGGCAGGGACAAGCTTCTTCTATGGCCTATTGTGTTCATTAATGGGCTATTAACTTGAATGGTCCATTCACAATGTGCTGGCTAGACTGGATGTATACTACCTTGTGGGTGTTACCCTAGAAGCAAACACATTTGAAATACTGGTACATAGTCAATATTCATAACTTTAAATACAAAGATGATACATGCATACAAACAGGATAATCATATTTTATCTATTGTAACTTTTCCATTGATACCTTATGTCATAAATATAAAGGAAAGGGTAACAATCTTTATGCATGCTGTAACATAAAATCCCTCCTGGCCAGAGGTACAAAATCACCTTACCTGTAAGGGGTTAATCAGTTCAATTAACCTAGTTGGCACCGGACCAGAAGAACCAATGGGGAAAGAAGATACTTTCAAATCTGGGGGTAGGAGAAAGGTTTTGTTTGTGCTTTCTTTGTTTTGTTCCCTCTTGGGACAGAGAGAGAGAGACCAAGTAGGTAAACCAGCTCTTAAAAGATACCTGAAATGATACATCTAAAATTGCAGAAATTGTAAGTAAAGGCAAGGATATGTGTTAGATTATCTTTTGTTTTAGCTTGTGAATTTTCCCTGTGAGAAGAGGTAGGTTTATTCCTGGTTTTTGTAATTGTGCAGTTGAGTCCAGAGGGAAGTCCACTATGTTTTAAATTTTTTATTACCCTGTAAAGTTACCTTCCATCCTGATTTTGCAGGTGTGATTCTTTTACTTTTTTCTTTATAATAAAGTTCTTCTTTTAAGAACCTGATTGATTTTTAGTGTCCTAAAAACCCAAGGATTTGATCTGTGCTCATTTTGTTAACCTATTGGTTAGTATATTATTCTCAAGCCTCCCCAGGAAAGTGGGTGAAGGGGCTTGGGGGGGGATATTTTGGGAAAACAGGGACTCCAAGTGGTCTTTTTCCTGAATCTTTGTCTAAATCACTTGGTGGTGGCAGCAATACCGTCCAAGGACAAGGAAAGGATTTGTACCTTGGGGAAGTTTTTAACCTAAGCTGGTACTTATAAGCTTAGGGGGTCTTTCATGCGGGTCCCCACATTTTTATCCCAGAGTTCAGAGTGGGGAGGAAACCCTAACACCTTACTTGACATACTTCCTACAAGATTTGTTGCAATTGTCTGACAGTGGCAATATTAATGATACAAATGGTCATATTTCAATCATAGAGCATCACAACATGCACAACTCCTGACATAGTATATGTACTCACATTTCAAAACAATAACAATGATAGTGTGACCATGGTGTTCATTTAAGACCTCACATGACATTCCTTGGTGAGCCAGAATTATATACCAGAACCAGGATATTCTTGTAACATCTTTGCCAGTTGGGATTGACGGGTTCTCAGGTCACAGTTGAGAAGCCGGTTTGTTTGTGTCTGTAGATGTAGCTGTTTTCTTTAACAATGGCCTCCTGCTTAAGATGGTCTGTGATTCCATATATGAGGACAAAATTCTGTCTGCTCTTTTAGCCTGTCCTAATTGGCCTCCAATAGTTCCTGTTGACTGGGGTGGAACAGAATCATCAAAGAGGAATGTAATGGTAATTTTATGTACCTAAAATAATATACCAAGTCACTCCACCTTTCTGCTTCTGTTCACTCTCCCACCCTTTGTTTAGATGTCCACAGCTCTCCAGGGAAAGCATCTTCTATTATCATGTGTATGTGTGTATGGAGTGCTTTTGTTGGTGCCTTTAGAGGATACAAATAATACATAATAATAATAAATGATCACCAATCACTTGGAGATCAAGTCCTCTGTTTCTAAATCAGTCTGAAATTGGCTTTCTCTTGGTTTGAGTAATATGGTGGCAATTTTTAAATGCAGTCTTGATTGTTTTATTTCCTTTCCTCCTCCTTGTAATGAAAATATACTTTATCAGCATTCCAAAATATGATTAAAAGTTCCATGCTATACAGCTGATGGCACTTCTGTGTTCTGAGGAATCAAACTGAAAGGTATTCCTAGCCACATGAAGCATTCTTCATTAATGCTTGGACCAGGAACTCCAAGAATTCCTTCTCATTCTTTTTTTTTTAATAAATCAGGGGCTGTTTAATCAATTGGAGTGGATAGAAAACATCAATGTATTTATGAATTTCCTTGCTTTCTTTTCTAAAATTGGAATACAAACTCTATTAGTTCATTACAGTGGGTCAGAGATCATTTTAGCTCCGTTTAGCCAACACCTGTGCTATCAAGAACATTAATAACTGAGATCAATCAAAATTAAATTTGATGTCTGACTTCAGCTGTATCTGAAAAGGCACTCAGAAACATGAAAGGAATATGTGCTGCAAAAGCATGAAAAGAATACATGCTGCACAGAGCAGAAAAGATAATACAAAGGGTCCTGTTTCTAACTTGGGTGCCAAGTCACAAATCTGGGTGCTTTATTCTGGCCTGTGGGCCTGACCTTGTACCCATTCAAATCAATGGAAAAGCTTCAATTGACTTTAGTGGAGTAGCATCCTGTTCTTAGGCACCTAGACTAGCTATATGAATGTCTGTATGCCAACCCAAGCCCTCAAATACAAAATCGCTCACCTTAACATTGATGCATGTGTTTGAAAACAGGGCGCATTTGGTGAAATTCACCAGGGCAGATGCCTATCACAAGGCCTATGCTCCACCAGGTACCCAGGCCTTATACTGGCTCCTTTGCACATGGTTGAATATCACCACTTTGATTAATGTAAATGATTGACACTAACATGTGATTAACAATGAGACATTAAATTGAGGCCTTGGCCACTTGGGCTCATCAGAGATCCCAGGCACTTCCCATGCAAACAGGGCTTTAATCCCAATTGCCTAAAAAAGTTACAGTTGGGTTAACTCACCCACTGATGGAAAGACTCATATTGACTCCACTGGCTCTGGACTTAGCCCTCGGCCCTTGCATTCCCTTTGCACTCCCATTCTGGAGCCACTTGCAGTTTGGCCCTAACATTAGAATCAGGTGTTTGATTGTAAAGTCAATTAGAGAGAGCTCCTCATCGCTTAGTGAAAGGGATGGGAAAGCATAGTTGTAGATAGTGAGAGGATAATCCATTCAGCTCACCTTTCTCCCCCCTCCATGCTCTGCTCTTCCTCATCCCCCTCTCCCTACTTTCTCCCTCCTACCTGTGCTGGTGCAATAAGAAAAAAGGAAAAGTCGTTCTCCAGGAATGTTTTTATTCCCATGAGAATGCATTGTGGGCTTTAAAACTCAAATACAGGTGAGGAAGGTATTTGGCTATAAGAGCTCAGTGTAAAATCCTAACCCATAAAGAGTTGTTTAAATAAAGTGAACATCTCCTTTTATGACAACAAGGCTGTTTTTCTATTATGCCAAAAATATGGTGATTGCGTGTAAGGGAAGAGTTATGTCTTCATAGATAGGGCCCTACCAAATTCACGGCCATTATAAACTCATCACGGACTGTGAAATCTCGTCTCCCCCATGAAATTGGTCTTTTGTGTGCTTTTACCCTATACTATACAGATTTTATAGGAGGGACCAGCATTTCTGAAATTGGGGGTCCTGACCCAAAAGGGAGTTGCAGGGGGGTGACAAGGTTATTTAAATGGGTAATGGTATTGCCACCTTACTTCTGCGCTGCCTTCAGAGCTGGATGGCTGGAGAGTGGCGACTGTTGGCAGGATGCCCAGCTCTGAAGGCAGCCCCCGCCAGCAGCAGTGCAGAAGTAAGGGTGGCAATACCATAGCATGCCACCTTTACTTCAGCACTGCTGCCTTCAGAGCTGGGCAGCTGGAGAGTGACAGCTGCTGACTGAGGGCCCAGCTCTGAAGGCAGCAGTGCAGAAGGGTGGCAATATGATACCAGGCTATCCTTACTTCTGTGCTGCTGCTGGAGGTGGTGACCCTCCCACAACGCCTTTTTGGGTCAGGACCCCCTACAATTACAACACGGTGAAATTTCAGGTTTAAATATTGTATCTGAAATCATGAAATTTATGATTTTTAAAAACCTATGACCATGAAATTGATCAAAATGTACCATGAATTTGGGGCCCTATTTATAGAACAAAAAAGAAAAGGAGTACTTGTGGCACCTTCGAGACTAACAAATTTATTTGGAGAGGAAGATGATGTCTGTCTGTATCTGTGCGAATTTTTTCATGAAGTTGATAGATTTCCACTCCATACGGCTAAATTCAGTGCCTTGCATAATAACAGGTTTCAGAGTAGCAGCCGTGTTAGTCTGTATTCGCAAAAAGTACTCCTTTTCTTTTTTGTGAATACAGACTAACACGGCTGCTACTCTGAAACCTGTTATTTATAGAACAATAACACTTTCCCTTTCTATAGACTCTTGCACCCAAGAACCTTAAAACCTAAACAGTAAGGGCCAATCCAGCTCCTGCTGAAGGCAGAGTGAATTTTGCCATTGATTTAAATAAAAATAGGATTGGCCCTTACCTCATCAGGCTTCACAGCCTTTAAGGGATATACTGCAGAAAGGAACTTACGGGGAGCATTATACAGCCCACACTTCTGGGGTGGTGCACATCTGCTGTTTGACAGTACCCAGCTGGGTAAAGGGAGTGTGGAGGGTTACTCTATCCATCTGAGACTGCAGGTGGAATTGAGGGTGGTGGAATGTAATTACTTAAGTTGGAAATTGGTCAGGACACCAGAGTTAATACCTCTGCTCCTGCAAAGTATGCTACAGGATCTATTGCCACGAGAGAGAGGAATCCTGGGTATTTAGATCTCATCTGTGAGATGGCATCTCTTGTACCATAACACCCAGAATACCATGCAGGTGAGGGCCACCGCCTGAAGCATCGACACCACCTTCTGCAGCTTACTGGATAGTTTTTGGCAGGCTGCAATCTAGGTACTGACTCCGCCTGTCGCTATGCAGTTAGCAAGAGCTGAAAGGATCACAGGACGAGGTGAGATGACTGCAGGCTCACAACGCATTTTTAAAAGTGAGTCCTATTCTGTTTATCTAATTCTTCAATGCAAGGAGCCATAGGCAAAATTCTTCTCTGGATACCCATGCAGCTGAGTGCAGAATAAAAATGCTGTATTATATCTCAACCCCAACAATCCCCTCTATTTTGGAGAAAGAAAGACATTGCTGCTGAGACAGCTCCTTGGCAGCCCATGTGAAAATGAGTTGGTGGCCCTTATTCCAGCTCCTAGTGCCCCCCGCCCCCTTTTGACAATCTCAGCAGAAAAGCCAAGGACTGAATGAACTGGCAGCAGTTCTTAAACCACGGTCCCTGAGGCATGTGGACAGGCAGTTGGTTGCATGGAGTATAGTCCCAGCCACTGACGGGATTTAAAAGAAGGTACAAATACACTGAATACTTTTATCACTCTTCTGTGTAGGTATTTGCTTTTGTCACCTAAAGCATGTTAAAGGATTGCAAAGGGCACTGCACAATTAGGAATGGGCGGAGAGGTGATCAAAGCAATTACAAAGGGGTGGAGAAGTGGTCTGCTTGACTGGGAGTGGATGGGGAAGTGATCATGAATGGAATGGATAAGGAGGTCATCTGTGTGGTCAGGAATGCAAGCAATCTGTTAAATTATGATCCACACTATGAAAATGTTTGGGAATCTCTGAACTGCTGAGTCTGAACATCCCTCTGACTCTTTAAAGGTGGTCTCTCCAAGTCTGGGATACAACTCAGACACTGAGGGGCTGTGTCATTGTGGGTGCTTTAAATGCTCTGCTGCTGTGGCTCACAGCTTGAACACTGACAGCCAGCAGACAAGCATGCACCGAGTGTTTGTGTGTTAAACAGCTCTGAACCAGAAACTCCGACTCCAAGAGCCTGCTTGTTACAACCCAGCCACACTCAGGTGTACACCAGTTATAGTTACACCTGGCAAGATGACCCCAACATCTCCTAGTGCCGAATTTTCCTGTGTGTTCTGCAACATCCAGCTCTTTCGGAGGAATAACAAGGTTTTGCTCCTCTAAAGAGACAAAATACACAGCTTATCATTTGAACTGGAACTAGCAATCGCTTCAGTTCAAACACAGCTCTGGTTTGGTTTACATTGAAAGTAAAATAAGTTTATTAATAAAAGAAGATAGGATTTTAAGTGAATTACAGTATAAAATATTGTGATAGAAATGGTTACAAACAACTAAAAGTGAAAAAAATAAATGCCTTCTAGCGGCTAAGACTTAACACAACAAGCTGCACCTTTGTTCAAGGTAGTTTCTTTACCAATCTACCTCCCAGCAAGATGGCTGACCATTGCTCTGGTCAGGATCTCCCATAAAGCCCAAAGTGCTCAGTTCCTTTGTCTTCTTAGGTGAAAGATAATTTGGGGTTCATTACCCATCTCTTTTGTAGTCCAGTAAATCTTTGAAATTGATTCTTCAGAAGGTTACCCCCAAAGTCAAGTTCATTCAAGCTGAAGGGAAAGGAGACATGGAGTCTCAGGGTGAAGGAAGTTTCATGCTGGTTTCTTTCCCCCACTGGTATTTGAAAAAATGCAAATGGGAGCTGTTTTCTACAGTCTCCTCCCACTGCTGTGATGCTGAGTGGTTATCTCCTCCCCTTTTGCCTAGATGGTTCTAATGACCTTTTATGTAAATTGCATTCCCATTGTCCCTTAATGTACCTTAGAAATACCTTCAAGGTGGCAGAACCACATTCCTTTGTCCGGGGTGGAGTAACTTCAACCTTACCTGGCAGACACACTTTTAGAACATAATTCCCAAAATGTTTGTGATTTTGAATTTGTCAGTAATATTAATGATCAGTATGTTATTAGCTTTCTATTGACATCTTACATAAACACCTTTTTCATACAGGTTACAACATGAATGAGTTGGGGTACACTCACCTGGTCAGGCCAGCCGACATTCACTACCAGATGCCTGTGAGTTTCTTGCCATCTTGCATAGGGATCCTATTAGCTCCACAATCTGAGACTCTCAAAGCAACGGACAAAGGTAGGGAAATATTATTAATCCCATTTACAGACCATTAGTGTATGTACACCCCCACCCCCCACCTCTCAGGTCTGGGTGAAAGACTCTAGACACACACCCTGTGAAAGGTGAGAATTAAACCCCGAAGCTCTGACTCCTTGACCCACTCCTCTAATCACCAGACCTTGCTGCCATCCTGACTGATTCACTCCTTGATGTGGTAGTCTAGCACTAAGTTACCTGCATCACATAGGCATTCTGAGGATTCATCAGTTAATGTTTATAAAGCTCTTTAAGATCCATGGATCAGAGGCACTATAGAACTGCAAGTATTATTAGATTTTATTTATATTATTATTATTTATAACTTGCAAACAATTCAGGTCACTTACCTCCACTCATATCCTTGGACCCACTTACCTTATTTGCAGTAGGGGTGTCTCAGGCCATTAGTGAGTAATGCTCTGAATAATTAGGCTGTGAAAATCTAACTGCAGGGATTTTTTTTATTAGCAATTTTCCATTCTGTTGTATTAATTCCATTTGGTATCAGTCTGTTGTCTTAGTGAACAATGATCACTAATACAAAATAATTTCCATGCAAAATGCTTTTCATCATCTGATTTAACAGACCATAAAATGTCTTAAGTTGATTTTATTTTACATTTTCAACCTAGTGTTGATGTTCCAATGACTTTAATCTCTTGCTTTCACTCCTCATGGAGTATTTATTTTAAACCTCCCTCTCACCCTTCTGTTTTCTCTTTGTTTTCTTTCATTTTTCTATTTTTCCTCTCTCTCTCTCTCCTCTGCATAACAAATGATTTCTTTTTTGCCCAGTGTTGGAAACTTGACCCTTGTGCTCATTATCTCAGACAGCTGCATACCTGCATGCTCCTGGAGTGTGCACGGGACACTTCTGCTATTATGGAATGGGGATGGGGATGGCCACATGGGACGTTGCTTTTTCTGCACAGGTAACACTATTCCCTCCAACAACTCTGCTTTGCTGCTCTATATGCCGCTTAGTACTGGGCAGCAGAGGTGCTCTCCCTCTCTGTCTCAATCTTTCTTTCCTGCTCTGGCCATGGTGCTGAATGCTAATTAGCCAGGACCCATTGCAGCCTCTGCAGTTATTTTCATCCCAACAGAGTGCACTTTTGAACAACAGCATTCATCCTACAAAGCCAACTAGAATTCCTGTAAACAAAGAGGGTGGGCATGCACAATATTCCTACTGGCTCTGGTCCAGCAAAGCACTTAAGCACACACTTAATTTTAAGCACGTGAGCAGTCCAGTTGATTTCAATGATCAGGTCTACAGACTGTATCTGAAGTGACCAGCGAGAGGAAAGGTCAGTCTCCATGAGCTTATTCAGCCCTTGGTCCTTCTGCTGAGACTGTAAAAAAGGCTAATTAGCTGGAATCAAGAGGCCTTTCATGCTGTGTCTCAGTTTGTGATGGAGAACCTCCAACTCATTTCACTCGGGAACAGGTATTCTTAATGAAAGAGTAAGTTTCTGTTTTGCCAGGGGGCCCTGGCATGTTTAACCCATTGCATGACACTGAAGAGGAATACAATTGAAGGAATACAATTGTTATACAAATACCTTCATTGGTAAGCTTACAAGTGGAACAATGGCAGAAAGGAAGAATGGTCTTGCAGTTGTGACAGTAGACTGGGACTCTTGCTATGTTAGTTCAGTTCCAGGCTTTGCCACTGACTCAGGAAAGTCACTGAATTTCTTAGTTCACTATCTGTAAAATGGGGACAGTGCTTCCTTTGTCTGTTTCCATTGTGAGCTCTTATTATGTCTCTGTACAGTACCCAGTACAATGAGGCCCCAATATCAGTTGGAGGCTCTGGATGGGTACTGTAATATAAATCACAAGAATTATACACCATGAATGGGAAAGACAACATGTACATGACCATTTCCGTAGTTGGATGGAATTTCTAAGAGTAGCTTTCAGGAGCCTACTCTATATGAATCAAAAACATGAATCTTTTCCGGTGTTGGCTTTACTAAAATGCTGTGAAGGAAGAGCACCATCTATTGAATTACCATCACCACTTCCTGCGGGGTCCTGCCTTTTTGTCAGCATCTCCCATACAATAACTGACTAGGCCCAACCCTGTTTAAGTTGGGAGACTTCCTGAGAGGCCAGCCCTGGCCTCCTCAAATCACTCTGGGATTAAAACATAGGCATTTTTCAACCTTTAGCAGTGATGACATATAACTCTTCTCTTCTGCTGCCCTTCACCCATCCTCTCACCTCCATTTTATTGTTATTAATTATTTGTATTACAACAGCATTGCACTAGGCACTGTACATACACAACATGACAGTCCCTGATCCAAGGAGTGTACAGTCTAAATATTCATTATTATCATGTTATTATTGCAATTTGTATTGTGGTAGCACCTTTCATGGACTCGGAATCCATTGTGTGAGGCATTGAATAAACACAGAACAAAGAGTCCCCCAAAGTATCTGCCCTAAAGAGTTTATAACCTAGGTATAAGTCAAGAGGTGAATACAGAAGAACAGAGGGAGGAGTACAAGGAAACAATATTGGTCAGCATGATGGGCAGCGGTCTTGGCACACGCGCTGGGTAAGCATTGCTACCATGAGGGGTAGCATGGAAGAAAGCGCAAAGGTAAATAGTCAAGATGAAAGTAGAAACAGAGACATGCCTAACTGGCAGAGCTGGGATTAAAACCCAGGTCTCTGGGCTACCTCTTTTATGTTTCATTCACTAGACCAGGCTGCTACCTGCTCTTGGGCTGTTCCTTATTTCTCTCTCTCTCTCTCTCTCTCTCTTTTTTCCTCCCCTCTGTGTGTGTGTCTCTCTCTCCATTTCCCAAATCCAAACCAAAGCTTTTTTGACTAATGGCAAAGCATGTGAAGAACAAATTTGCTTTGAGCCTCTCTAACTTAACTTTAAAAATGGTCTTCTGAGTTTGCCATTCACCTCACAAATCAGCGACTCTCTGACGCCTTCTGCATTTCCTGCACTCCAGTAAACTCTGCTCATTTATCTAAAACTCTCTAAAAAATCATTTTTCCCCACAACAAAATGCTGTTGTCAAAAACTTCAAATCATCCCATCCATCAAGTGCATTTGCGTGTATGTGTTTGTGTGTGTGTGTGTGCATGCGGGTGGGAGGGTGCATGTGAAATACATACAGCTGACACATTTGTTCTGTCATTGAACTGACACCACATCTTGTCGGAATCTGTTAGGTTTAACAGGCAGAACAGGATTCTTTACACACACACACACACACACACACCCTGAATTATTGGTCAAACATTTCTTGTGGGCTAATTAAATACACCAGAGAAATGACAGGTTTCAGAGTAGCAGCCGTGTTAGTCTGTATTCGCAAAAAGAAAAGGAGTACTTGTGGCACCTTAGAGATTAACAAATTTATTAGAGCATAAGCTTTCGTGAGCTACAGCATCCGATGCAGTGAGCTGTAGCTCACGAAAGCTTATGCTCTAATAAATTTGTTAATGTCTAAGGTGCCACAAGTACTCCTTTTCTTTTTACCAGAGAAATGTTTTTTGTGGAAGATGCTGTAATGTTGCAGGGGAAAAAACATTCCATTAAAACCATTGCCTGCAGCAAGCTTGTAATCCTCTATAGGATTTGTAAAGGAAATGGATTATTGCTAACAAACCTATAGCTACTCCACTGCTGACTCCTCAGCCCATTTGTTACACCAATTTGCTCCCCCTAGAAAGGGTTTTGGAAACGTGTTTTCTTCTTTTCTCCTGTGGTGCGCTTTGTGCGTTTCTTGTATAGTTGGTGACTGAAATCATTGCTGACTGGAGGCTAGGTCCAAAGAAGGCCAAATAGCTAGCACCATAGCGAGTGACCAGAGACGGGTTTAAATGCTGTGCTAGGAGTGTGGGTTTATACTGGTGCTGAAATTAGGGACTGGAGGATGCTGCATTTTCTTAAAAATACTATCTTGGATTAAAGCCCAGGATGGGGAGTCAGGACTCCTGTGGTCTATTCCCAGCTCTGCTTCTATGGGATCTTGGGAAAGTGTTTTCCCCTTTTGTGCCTCAGTTTCCCCATCTGTAAAATGGAGCTAATAATACTGGCAGTACCTCATAGAGGAGCTGGGAGGATTAAAGTTTTTATAGAGTACTTTGTGATTTGGCAATGATTTAACTGTCCAAAGTATTATTACTGGGTCATTTGAACCCTGGGACCATGCCAGCTTCTGTGTTTGCAAATGCTGATGCAGGACCTGAGGTAGAAAGCTTGCTTAAGGGGTATGTCTGGGGGAATGCTGGGAAGTGTTATATCCCTCCTAGTACAGAAGTAGTGGGAGTTGGTTATAATGAATACAAAGGAGTTTCTTTAATGAGGCTTCTGGGCACAGACAGGACCTTGTGGTTCTCCCTAGCTCTTTACCTCTACAGGCTGTCCAGAGTCCTGGCCTACATTAAGTAATCCTGGAAGAGACTGCTGGCCACAGTGCAGAAAACAAGCCCAGCCTCCTCTTTAAAGGGCAAGAGGGGCCATAAAGAGCTAGTGGAGCTTAGAGCCTGAATGGTGTTGGTTGGGAAAGGTTGGCCAGGGATGTGCTGGTTTGTCACCTCCTGCAGCAGCATTTGCTCGCAAAAAAGCAATTCTTTCCCAAGTGGGAATCCTAATTGTCTCCCCTCCTGGGGGTGAATTCTACCTGGGACACAAGGGACCTTGCTTATGCTGGAAGTTATCAGTCACCTTGGCTTGTTCCTTGGTGGCTGCCATGCAAGTGAGAGTTAAAACTCCCACAGTACCTTATGATATGCCCTGTTCCTTGGCTGAGGCTCCCTGTGCATCAGTTAAGCAGAGTCTAACATCCCATAATATTGGGGGGTGCTGCAGAGCACTCAGACCTTTCTCCATTTGGCCGAATGGTCCCAACAGTGCTGCCAGCTAGCTCACTGCTCTGTCAATCTCTTTGGGGTATCTTGAGTATCCAAACACCCCAGATTCAGCCAAAAACTAATCTGAGCTTTCAGCTGCCTCTCTGGATTTGCCTCCTGTCCTGCTGGCGAATGGCTCTGTGCGAGTTTCACTTAGACAGGTTGGAGAAGGACAGAGTTGATTCAGCTTCTGCTTGCCCTGGTGCGTCATGCTCATGCTTGGCAAGGATGACTTGTTCTGCGGATTAAGGCTGAAGGGACTGGCAGCCAGCAGAGCCCAAGTCACATGCTCACACACACGCTATGTAGGCAGATTCTGTGTCCTTGCTGCTTTGCCCCATCTGCACCTTCAGCTGTGGTCTGAAAGAGTTGGAAGGAACCTAACCTCAGAGCTGCTTCTCTCCTTTGGAGGAACAGAGCTTGCCTTCAAGCCCGGACAGCTTGAAATATTAAGCCTACAAAAGCATTTCTAAGTGGAAGCATACAAGGGTTTCTCTGTTTGCAGGAATCTGAGTTCTTGATAGAGCATTTGGTGATTATATATGTACCTTAATAACAGTCTGTGTTAATTAACATCAAGGTGGCCTGGTTAAACACTCAAAAGTTAGGACATGCCAGAATTACATTTGCTCTTGTATCTCCTGGTGCAGAGGGATTGGGATTTAGCCTTTAATTCTGTGATCACATATTTCACATTTCTTAGGTTATTAACACAATATAAAATCAAAGGTAACCTAATTTAACTTCAAATTTAGATCAACTAAATATGCCAGACGGTTTTCAATATAATTTTGTGTTATACATAACGTGTAGCATGCTTTTTAAGGAGACTTTGCTCTTTTCATAGGATGTGATTCTGTAATTAAAACTATCATAATGAATATATAATAGGGCAGGCTCGAAAACAAGAATTGAATTTCTCAAAAACATTCTGAGATTTTGAAATTTGTTTTTTATTCTGATGTGGAATGAGAACAAGACCTTTTGAGATTTTTCATGACAAAACATAAAAAAGAAAATGTAGGCACATGCCAGCCCAGCATAGTCAATAACTAAGGTGCTCACCTCATATGTGGGAGATATAGGTTTAAGACCATGCCCTGAAGCAGGGTCTTCCACAACCTAAGTGAGTGCCCTAACCTCTGGGCTATAGAATCAGTAAACCTGGCATACTGAGTATTTAATCACTTATATAAAGTGGAATACCGTCAACAGGAGAGATTGATTCGATAGCCAATGGTTAGTGCACTCAGCTACGATGTGGGTGACTTGGGTGTAAGACCCTGTTTTGAATCAAGCAGAGGAGGACTTGAGTCTCTCTCATCCCATCAGAGCTATTCTGAGATGACTCACCCTCCAGGCTAGAGGCAAGTGAATTTTAGAGCAGCACAATTATGTCCTCCCTCCCCAATGCTGATTTGGCACTCCTGGAAATTGAAGCCCCTAAGGTTGGCCCTGCTCTCTCTGTTTGACAGAAGGTCCTGAGAAACCTTCCTGATGAAATATTTGTTGAAATTGTTTATGCTTCGATGAAAAAAATTGGTTCCAATGAATCAGCTTTTTCCAACTAAAACCATTTCATTGAAAAATTCCCAACCAGCTCTAGTACGTAGCCAGCTTTGGTTGGGCCATCCACAGGGCTTGAACTCAGGACATATAGGATAGATGCTTGATTGCTTGAGCATCAGGACTGAATTCATGAGCTATAAGCAGGATCAGATTGATAAGTGGACCAAGCACGAAAGGAACAGTGTGCTTCCCAACTTGGGTACGAAGACACCCACGAGTTCTGCTAGAGTTAGCATGCCAAAAATAGCAATATAGCCAGGGGTGGCTCAGAGCGGTGGTGTGAATACAAGGCCATCTGGGCCCCCTGTGTACATACTTAGGTGGAGCTGCTACCCATGGCTACACTAGTTTTTAGTGTGCTCCCAGCTGCAGTGTAGACATACCCTGAACCTGGGCTAGGTACATACAAAGGGGCAGAGTTCAGGTGGTGTGGGCAATCTTAACACTTCCATTTCCTGACTTCTGAATACTTGTCTGTGCAATCTTTATCTCAAAAGAAATTTGGCCAATATCCTATCTTTTCATTTCCTGGGGACAGGCACAGTTGGTGCCTCTATATAATAAACAATTTTCAGTGGCTCATAGCTTGGCAAATCAAAACTTTATATATATATAATTTTTCTTAAAAATGGCTAATCTGTTTTGTTCTAATTTTCCCAAAATATTAACTTTTAGACCAGCTAAGCCTGGAAAATTTTAGCCCACTAGTTGAAAGTCACTGAAGGTAATATATAACTGAAAGCAGGAGTTTAGGATTGAAATGCTTAAATAACCTTAACTACAGTGATCATGAGCACTACAGCTCTAAACGTATGTAGGCCTGAGTAGGAGTGTTAGCTCTGCGAACCTGCCCAAATTCTCATTTGGGTAACTGCCAGAGCTATGAGACTTTGCGAACAAAAGAAAGTCACAGAATGTTTTGCCAATATGTTCACAATTTTGTTCTGGGCAGTTTAGTACCTATGACATGTTCATACAATTTTGTGAAATGGGGTTTTTTTGCATGGGAAAATGTGTGAAACATATCACATTTTCACCTATTTCTGTTGCAAATTCACATGTGCCTGGAAATGGGCCTAGTCCAGGGGTGGGCAAACTTTTTGGCCCGAGGGCCACATCGGAGTTGCGAAACTGTATGGAGGGCCAGGTAGGGAAGGCTGCGCCTCCCCAAACAACCTGGCCCCCCACCCACGTATCTGCCCCTTCCCACTTCCCGCCCCCGACTGCCACCCTCAGAACCCCAACCCATCCAACACCCCCTGCTCTTTGTCCCTTGACTGCCCCCTCCAGGGACCCCCCACCCCTAACCACCCCCCCGGACCCCACTCCCCATCCAACTGCCCCCTGCTCCCTGTCCCCTGACTGCCCCCGGGGATCCCCTGACTGCCCCCTGGAATCCATTGCCCCTTATCCAACCCCCACGCTCCCCGCTCCCTTACTATGCCGCTCAGAGGAGCAGGAGCTCGCAGCCATGTGGCCCGGCCAGAGCCAGCTATGCTGCTGCGCTGCCAGCAGGAGCTGGGGGCTGGAGCATGGGCGGTGCAGCCATCTGAGGCTGCGGGAGAAGAGGGGACAGCAGGGGAGCAGCATCCCCGGCCGGGAGCTCAGGGGCCGGGCAGGATGGTCCCGCGGGCCGGATGTGGCCTGCAGGCCGTAATTTGCCCACCTCTGGCCTAGTCTTGCTCAAATTTTTTCGCAAAATTTTTGCCATTTTCAGCTCAAAATTTCCACCAAAAATGGCCCCATTTCTCTGTGCACATTTGCAAAAATAAAGCAGTTTTCAGTTTCACAACAAAATGTGAAAAATCCCTCACATTTCAGGGGTTATTAGTTTTATTGTAGAAATTTCACACAGCGTTAGTAACTACACTGCCTAAACTTCCTCTATAGCTCCTGCTCTGTGGGGCAGCTGCCAAACACAGCTTTCCTTCTGTTGCCTGGGCCTTTTAATTTCTCTCTCTCTTGGCTATTAATTATTGTCAAAAGGCTCAATGAAGTCAATACAGAGATTCCAGTTGATTTCAATGGGCATTGGAGCAAGACCTTGCTCTGTAAAACATTTTGGAGACAGCTTTCATGAAAGACACTATTTGAAATAAAGGTCCAGTCCTAAAATCAGTACTCAGATGCGTGCTGCTCACCGAAAAAATGGCTTCTTATGTGAGGAAAGGTTTGCAGGATCAGACCCAGAAGTTGTTTTGTTTTATATTAAATGGGAAAGGGATAGGGAAGGGAGGGAGAAGTGGGTGCTCTACAGAACCATGTGGTACATTAGAAATGTTGGCAGATAGCAGTCTCTGCTTTGGCTGATTCTCCTCCCAGCTGTTTAAGATCTGAATTGCTACAGTCCCTGATGGATTGTATTTGCAAAGCTGTACTTGCTGTGTTGCTGCAAGTCTCTCAAACTGGGAAATTTTACATCAGAAAGACAACAGAATAATCACCGCAAAGTTGCTGTGATTTATTGCAGTGTCTTTTGCCCTTGATAAGTTGGAATCTTTGCAAAGCAGCTGTTTGATACACAGGAGCAGTCCCCGTGTTTGGGCTTCTGCAGAGATCCCTGCAGCCAGCACTGCTGTGAGTGGCAGCATTCCTGGGGAGTTATGTAGGTATTGGCATTTTGGGGTGGCTGTCCATCACAGTACTATCCAAAGCAACCAACGCCGACAAAGTGCTACATCTTTGTGCAAGGAGGAGTCATGTGTCCTTGGAGGGAATGGCTGTGTACATCTTATTAAAGAATTCCTCCCCAAAGCCATGTGCCTCATCACCACATGTGTATCTAGAAACAGAGCCATCAGTGGATTTTGAGTCATGGCCTGCACTGGAGGGAGCCTAGAGGAGTGGTGCTGCAGCAGGAGCTCCTGTGAACAATCCTGGCTGAGCCAACCAGAATTCCTCATAGGAGTGCATTCTGCTGCACTAGTGCCATCATCCTTTAACCGGGTGTAGCATGCTCTGCCCTCCAGCATTATGGCTTCACCCCTACCCTACTCCTCCCATTCCAGATAGGCATCCCTCCCAAGAGCTCTGTGCCCAGTGCCCACTATTCTCCAGGCCAGGCTGGTTAATCCCAGATTTCTGCAATCTCTTGGCATATGTAATTCCCACCCAGACCTCTAACCACCTTTGCTGTCCTTCTACGGACCTCTTCAATTTCCATGATATCATTCTCAATGTGAGGTCACCGAAGTGGGATATAGCACTTCAGACGAGGCCATGCTATCGTTTTATATCATGCCGGTGCTGTATTTAGATAGGGAGCTGATATGCCTTTATTTTCTGCATACTGTACCTTTAAGGACTCTGCTGTGTGCAAGGACAGACGCATGTTCAGTTCAATGCAGAGAAGGCAGTCATGCTGTGAACTCTCTCTCATGAAGGCTTAATTGATCAGTTAATCTAAAATCTTTGTGTTTGTGCACCAGGTTGATCTATTGTGTGAATTTCTGTCTTGCCCTGGTGGTTAGTCCCAATACCTGTAACAGCATGCTACTTTCCTCAAACTAAGGAAGCTCTCCCTTAAGAGTGGATAGTGAGGCCTGTTTTTTTTTGGTGTTGAAGGCACCTTTTTTCCTGGGTTACCCATGCAGATGCCATACCACGGCAAGCATGGAGCTCACCGTCACCGTATGTCTCCTGGGTGCTGCATTGCTACACAGCAGCAGCTCTTTGTCTTTGTGGCAGATGGTGCAGTAGGACTGATAGCCACCGTATGTCTCCTGGATGCTCCTGGCAGACCTCGATGAGGTCGATCAGGGGCGCGTGAACAGACATGGCTATTCTCCTCTTAGAGCACCGAACGGGAGTCAGAGACTCCAGGTCATTCTCTTCTTTAAGTTTCATCTCATGGAGATGCAGAGATGCAGGAACTTTTGCCCAGGCTGCGCTCCCAGCTGGCAGCACCGCATGGTCACACCTATCCCAGCCTACCCCTTGCTCCCATGGCTCATGAAGCCTAGACAGTAGTAAGGAGCAGTTCAACTATAGGCTGAGCAAGTGCAGAATGGTGGTAGAATGTGCCTTTGGATGTTTAAAAGTTCGTTGGTGCTGTTTGCTAACTAGGTAGACTTCAGCGCAACCAACATTCCCATTGTTATTGGTGCTTGCTGTGTGCTCCATAATATCTGTAAGAGAAAGGGAGAGAAGTTTATGGCAGGATGGAAGGTTGAGGCAAATCTCCTGGCATCCGATTTTGAGCAGCCAGACACCAGGGCAATTAGTAGAGCACAGCAAGACATGCTGTGCATCAAAGAGGCTTTGAAAACCAGTTTCATGACTGGCCAGGCTTCGGTGTGACAGTTGTGTGCGTTTCTCCTTGATGCAAACCCGCCCACTTTGTTGATTTTAATTCCCTGTAAGCTAACCACCCTCCCCACTTTGAAATAAAGTAACTATTGTTTTGAAACCAATCATTCTTTATTTATTAATTAAAAAAATGAGATAACGGACAAGGTAGCCCGGGTGGGGTGGAGGAGTAGGGAAGGAAAAGGCCAGATTGCTTATTGTAGCCACACTAAAAATCAAACTGTTTGAATGACAGCCTTCTCTTGCTTGGCCACTCTCTGGAGTGGAATGGCTGGGTGCCCAGAGGGTCCCCCCCTCCCCCGCGTTCTTGGGCGTCTGGGTGAGGAAGCTATGGAACATGGGGAGGAGGGTAGGCGGTTATACAGTGGATGCAGCAAGGGTCTGTGCTCTTGTTGACTTTCCTGCAGCTCCAACAGACACTTCATCATGTCCATTTGCTCCCCCAACAGACGCTTCATCATGTCCGTTTGCTCCCCCATTAGCCTCAGCATTGCGTCCTGCCTCCGTTCTTCATGCTCACTTAATTCTTTCCTGGCCTCTGCCACTGAATGCCTCCATGCGTTAAGCTGTGCCCTATCAGTGCGGGAAGACTGTATGAGCTCAGAAAACATGTAATCATGAGTGCGTTTTTTTCACCTTCTAATCTGCGATAACCTCAGAGACGGAGATGATAGGGGGAGCGTAGAAACATTCTACTCTCTACGATTCTGGGGGGACTGCACTTCCTTATCATTCTTCCTCCTGCATAATTGATAATGGACTCATACTCAGAAAAGACTACCTGGGGTATGTTGTGTTACATTTTCTGTAGCACAAAGAAGAAGGCTAAAGGCTGGAAAACACAACTGTGTTTGTTAAGATGTAATACTACCACTGGAACAATAGTCCAATTTCTGGTTCAGGAGTCCCTGCTAGTTCATCCCTCTTAGAGGATGCATGTCCAAAAACTCTTAACCATTGACTGAATGTTCCCATATCTTCTATAGACCAATGTGCTTGCACATTATATATATATATATATATACCAACCAAGCTGGCAGATTGTACAGAGATGGGAGAGGGCTGACATGCTCTGGATCTCAACACACAGGGCAATCTACACTGCAGCTGGGAGCTGTAATTCCCAGCTCAGGTAGATGTACATACACTAGCTATGATTGAGCAAGTGCAAGAAAAATAGTGCCAGGTCAATGGCTTGGCTAGCCATCCAAATCAATATCAAGGATCTTGGATGGAATTGTACTCAGGTGGCTAGCCCATACTGCTGCCTGTGCCATCGTGACTACGTTCTTATTTCAAATCTAGTGTGTGTACATCTATCAGCACTAGGATTTACACCTTCCAGCTGCGGTGCAGATGTACCCACAGATAGTTTAAACCTGCGAGGCCCTGATGGAATGTAATGGTAACAGGGTGGTATGGCATTTATGTTAGTGAGACACTTATGACCTTTTACCATGTCATTGTGGTGCCTTGACAAAACACTACACTTTGATGACCTCCATGGAGCACTTGAGGAGCCCCCACTCCACACATCAGCAGCAGTGTGGGAAAGCTGGCTGTGCCCTTGGAGCTCTGAATGATCCAGGATGGTCAGAGAGGAGAAGCAGATCTCTTTACCACCCAAGAGCCTCGGATGGCTACCGACTAGAGCTGGTAGGAAACCTCACCCCTACTTCCTACTGCCAGCTCTCCACTAAGAGAGTGGGGCTGGGGAACAGGCCCAGGGAGGCACCTGAGTGCAGAATCCCTATGTGCTTGCACTACACATAAGAATTGGCCACTGCCCAACGGGAAGGAGGTGCCTTATCCAGATCTAAGGGGCTGAGACTGGAGGGGTGATCAGGACTGTCTGTGACTGATGGAGGTAGAGTTCCTTTTAGGCACCCTGGATTTATGTTATACTCCCATTGACTGACTGCTCTTCTCAGTGACACTGGGGTTCAGTCCATCCTGCTAAAGGTACTGGGATAGATCTGTGCATTGGAGCAATTACTGGGTGAATTCCTGCCTCCTCAAAGATTGCAATAATTTTGAACAACGTAGCAGGGAAGGGAGACTCCACTGCAGTGGAAGCCCAATCCACACTCCGTCTGTAACCGTCACTCCCCACAGCGGTGGCCAAGTAGACAGGTAGTGCACCTCACCGTAGAAGAGCTCTCCCACTTCATGTTGCCACCCCAGCTGAGAGATCACATGACATAAGCACTGTTCTGTAAGGGCAGAAATGTGATATCCTTAGAACCCAGCTGGTGTGAAACCCTAGTGGCAGCTGCTCTAAGCTTTTCTAATGCCACCTTCAGAACCAAGTGCAAATCCTCAGCTGGGTCATAACACTGAAAATCAGTCTTGTCTCACCCTCGGCCCTTGGGTGCCTTAAATACCTCACAGTTTGGCATCCTGGGCACTTCGTTTAACAGAGACCTGAAGATCAGAACTGAGTGGTACTGGCTGAGCTGTGAGAGCCCTGGACAGGAAGATGAGGGGCAATGTAGGACAGGACTACGGTGCATTAGCAGACTTGGGGGGATTGCCAGGGTAATACAGGCCAGGATTGGAGCACATAGATTTGTGTGACCCCAGAACTGGAACAGTAGAGGATAATGCTAGCCAAGATTGAGATGCTTGGGCAAAACAGGTGAGGTGGGGGGAAGCATGTACAATCCCAGCTCTCTCTTTGCCCGGGTCTAGTAAATGTTCTCAGTCCCTCACCCTCAGAGGCAGAACTAAATTCACTCGCAGTCAGATAAAGGGGAAAGAAAAGGACAATGGCAACTACTTTATAGAAAGAAAAAATACTGCCCGGCATGAACGTCCCAGGGATTCTGCTTCCAACTTGAGGCCCACACTGAGCCCTAGCTAGGAACATGGTCTGATCAGTCAGGCTTCACACAAAGAGTCTCTCTCTAGCCTCATAGCTATTCATTCCTAGCTCCACTTCTTTTCTTTCCTAGTTTATTTCCCCTTATTTAACTTTAACGTCCTGATCTGGTTTGTGACTCTGGTTTTGGTGTACTTGGGCATAAAGATTTGGAACTAGAAAGACCAACACCCTTCAGCCTTTTTATCATCCGTACAGTAAAAATAATAGGAAAAAAATCACCGTTCAAAAACAGCTTGCCTCTGCCCCCCCCCCACCCCCCCATCCCAGATCTGCCCATGCACTTGAATCCTAACCTGAAGCATCCACAGCTGTTCCAGGATTAGACCTCATCCCACCCCTACCAATGCACCATTGTCCTACTATTCCACATGCACCTCAATCTTGATGTCAGTCAGAATCAGCTTGTCTGGGGTTCTGCCACACAACCCTGTATTTTCCACCGAATGCATCCGATGAAGTGAGCTGTAGCTCATGAAAGCTTATGCTCAAATAAATTTGTTAGTCTCTAAGGTGCCACAAGTCCTCCTTTTCTTTTTTGCGAATACCGATTAACACGACTGCTACTCTGAAACCTGTAACAACCCTCTTTATCTTCATCTGTGGGATCAGGACCTTTGTCCACCTTTCCACCCACCCTCAAGGATTTGGATAAATAATTTAAATCACTGGTTTAGTGTTACATGAATGCACTTAATTACCTGGACCCTCAGCAGGTACAAATCATCTGAGCTTCATTAACTCCAACAAAGCTTGGCTGATTTGCAGCGGTCCAGGATCCATCCCATACCTTACTCAAATCAACATCGGAGATCAGACTCACACAGACCGGGTTTGCACTGCAGCCCATGGCAGATGCTGTTATCTTAGTATCAAGTTGCGCTAACTATAAAATCCCATTGAAATGGATGGACCATTAAACTTAGGCACTCGAGCCCTTGGATCAAATTCATGCTTAGCCCAAGCATGTGAAACTGCATTGTCTTCAGTGCCAGATCTGAATTTGTCCCAATGTTTAAGAGAAAGGGTTGTTAATACTTGAATTCAGGTGGGCTTCTTTTTTGTTTTGTATATTAGCCAATTAGTTTTGTGACTCCCCCCTCCTTAAATGAGCTGCAAGAGAACGGTTTAAAAACCAGTATTAACTCTTTCCACTGGTTTCTTAACCAGGACCCAGATTTCCAGAGGCAAGGCAGAGTAATCCTCTGTGCAAACAAAACATTCATATCTTCAGCTTGAAAGTGACAAGACAAAACCAAATGGGCTGTAGCAACAAAAAGCCGCAAGGGATCTTCCTGGTGCTTTCTTAGGGGGTCTCTATTCACATTGTATTACTGAGGGTTTAAAACCTGGAAGCAATGGGCTTAATTCTCAGATCCTCTGATCCTGCCCTTGGGGCAGAGATGGGTCGAGATGGTGCAAAAATGGCTTTTAGCAACCATTGCACTCCATCTCTTCTGGGGCCATGAAGACGCCTTCCCTGCTATCAGTGTAAGTCAGGGGTTCAGGGCAGCCCCAAAATTCAGGAAGCAAAGAGTATGTGTAGTATATAGTGCTCTGGCTGCATCCCGAATCCACCCCTTATATCCTACCAGGAGCTGGCATCAGGATCAGTGCAGAACCCTTACATCATCCAACCAGAGAATCCTTCTGCACAGAAGATATTCTCAGGGGGCCATTTATGCCCATTTTAAAGGTCCCTTTACACAGTCAGAGCAGCATAAAAGGGTCTTAATCTATTTGAGAATCAGCCCTCTCTCTCGCTCTCTCTCTCTGACATACACACACACTTGAGTCCTATTTCTTGAACAAATGAGCAGGAAGATATCATTAATAAAAAAAAAAGAGAGAAATTATTTAAGCTCGTCTGCTTTGTACCATAAGGCGGTGATAAGATCAGCTAAAGTGGCACCCTGCACTTTGTTCACTATGAAGTATTATTCTGATAAGATGGAGGCAAGAGATCTTCATTGGGGTAAGGGAAAAAATAACGGTTTAAGGTTATTAAGCAGGAAGCGCCCTGCTGCACGAAATCTATGGGAAATTGCATAGTCTGTCACATTTACTTACTGAATCCCAATTTCACCGTAGCATAAGAAAAAAAATACATCTACCTTCCTTGTAGCTCTTATTAGATTTCACAACCTTTCAATATTAAAATGCCAGTGGCTGGTAGCAGAATTTCTCTCTCCTTTTTCCCCCTGTATCACTGCAGTATTATAGGTGTGGTAAAGAAACCCCAGCACAGAAACACTTCCTCTTTAAACCTAAATGCCATATACAGAGCTGGAAATACCAACCACATTCATTCGGACCTTTCCTATTGTCCTGGGAGGATTTATTTTTACAGGGTAGGGGACAATCCTCATAGCTCTCTAAACCTGTCTGTTCTCTGGATCAGTAACGTCCCAGCCCCGAAATGGATCCCCCTGCTCCCTCCAGTTTATAGGTCAAATTTGCTCTCACTCACAGCAGTGTAAATCTTTTGGAACACCAATGAGTCCCGTTAATGCTGATTTAGCTGAGAGCAGAATTTGGCTCTGTGGTTTGCATGAATACATTATGATACTCTATTTAGCTTCACCCACACTGCTATGATTCTACCCCAACCCCAAGATTTTCCCAAATAAATCCACCTGGTTCTTCTCCCCCTACCTCTAGAGAAATGAATAACAAGGTAACCTTCCACCCCAGCTAAAATCAAAGGCACTTCTCTGATGGCCCCAGCCTTATAAATCTTCTCTTGTTTTGTGGGAGCTACAGGGGAGACAGGCTCTGGAGTGAGCAGGCATTTAGTATTTCAGAGAGTGGGAGGGCTGTGCCATTAAGCTGTCAATCCCTTCAAATGTACAGTGCATCGTAGCTGCTTCAGGGCAAAGCATGCCGTTCCCCATGGTCTCAAAAATTCTCATCACCATGTAAACAGATCAGTGAAAACAAATGGTTTCTCCCAGTGAAATTTGAAGGCTAGTTTTTCAAAGGAGAGTTCAGGGTTGGATTTCATATGAGTTGCTGGGAAAAGAAAAAGTACATGAGCTCTGAAGAAATGAATTCTGGCCTCTGCAGAGTGGGCCTTGTGAATCCAATCTGAATAGCCTCCAGAAATGGCTTTTAATTCTGGCCCAGTTAGGGGCAAAATCCTTGTGTGATCTTAATTTATAGTAGGCCTCAGGAAAAATAAATCCTGTACCGAGGTAATAGGGACAATGATGGGGGAACTTCCAAAGGGTCAAAGGTTTAGTCTGGATAGTAGCTAATTAGTAGCTAATTAGCTGAATCTCACATATACTGTTGTCCAGACCTCCTGAGTCTGCAAAACTGGGCTAGAAACCTCAAGAGATCAGCCTCTCATATAATGTTTCAGCATCTCTACCTCTAGCCCTGGTCCCAATCAGAAAGTGCAGAGCTCAGTGAAAGGGATAAGAAATAAGAACAGATTTGAGGTTCAGTTCTATGGTGAACATAGCTACAAAACTCAGCTTTCTGTGTATGGTACCTTTATATTTCTAAGAGTTCTGCCTGTCTGCTAACCCTAGAGGCAAAGAAGCCACAATTCTATCCCTCCTTATCCACTTAATCCCTACTCCTACCTCCCTCCTTTTCACAGATCAACACCAGATCCAAATGGTCGGGTGCAGCAAGCTGGGGTGGAAAGCTACAGCTACAGCTACACTAACTGTTCATTTGGACCCCGCAGTCACACACTGAAAGTTCCCTCTGTGTTTTTATCTACTCTGCTTTGAAATGGGAGGAGATTAAAGCACACTAAGGAACTTTTAGTGTGCAGTAGCAGTGTCCAGACGGCCAGTTAGTGCACATCACGCTAGTGTGCTGTAACTTTACATCTCATTACCTGTTGGTCTAGCCATGTCACTAACTGTTGGTCTAGACAAGGCCTCAGTTACAGCACTGTGACCTTCTTGGCTTGCATTGATTTGCACTGTGGTAACTGACTAGAACTTAGTAAGCAACTTTCGATGAAGCACTTAAGTACCATGATGGAGGGTGTAGTTTTAGAATAGGACAGCATATCATGGCCTTACCTGCTTTGACTCTGCATGGTTAATGGGAGTTGTGATGTTGGTAAACCACGTGCCAGCTCTGGCCAAGGCGGTGGGTGTTAACTAAGAACCATCAACCTCATAGTTGGAAACCAAACCGGCGCACCTGTATCTTAGTTTTGGTCAAAAGAGGTATTAGTCTTATAAAAATGTATTTAGTGTTTAGACTCTATGAAATGCTTGTAAATTGCTGCATAAGTTAATCTCACTTGTAATGTCTGTATTCCATGCTACAAGGTAAAATAAAAGTTTGTTTTATAACTGTAAAAATGCCTACTCTGAGCTTGTGAACTGAGACGGAAAAATTGGCAAACCCCACCCATCCAGGAGGACTATCAAAAATTAAGTGAAAAGAAAAGGAGTACTTGTGGCACCTTAGAGACTAACAAATTTCTAAGGTGCCACAAGTACTCCTTTTCTTTTTGCGAATACAGACTAACATGGCTGCTACTCTGAAACCAAAAATTAAGTGGGCCATCACAGGACAAAAGCTTTGTTGAGTGCCCCATCCACCCATGGAGAAGTATGTGCAGAAGGCCTCATCCCATCGCTTTGAATGCTGGAAGAGGGAAATAAAAATAGATAACATGAAGATTTTTCATCTCTTTGCTGTTTGGACTCTCACAAGGGCTGGAGCTAAGAAACAAAAAGCAGAGATCCCCAGGGTCAACCTGGGTTAAGCCCTAAAAAGACATTCAGTGAAGACAGATTGCTACATATCTGTCACATTTTGAATCACAGACTGAAACTCGTTTGTATATATATGCTTGCTTGCTTTAACCTGTAAATAACTCTCTTATTTTTCCCTAGTTAATAAACCTTTAGTTAGTTTATTACAGGATTGGCTACAGGTATAGTCTTTGGTGTAAGATCTAAGGTGCAAATTGATCTGGGGTAAGTGACTCGTCTCTTGGGACCGGAAGCAACTTGCATATTTTGTGATTTTTCGTGTGTGTCCATTTATTACCAAGTCTAGCTTGCCTGGGTGGCAAGATAGAAGTGCCTAAGGGGACTGTCTGTGATTCCATGGTAAGACTATTACAGGGAACTAAGAGTTCCAATTTGTTACTGGGTTGGTGAATTCTAATTCTAGAACCAGTTTGGGGGGGTCTGCCCTCCTTTGACAGTCTGCCCTGAGGCTGGCAGTTTTGGTCATGAGCCACTCCAGATAGTGTGACAGGAGTAAAAAGGGCTAAAATCTTATTTTAAGAGCACTAGCTCTGAGTAACAATAATAATTAATAATATTTTGCTATAGCACTTTCCATCCACAGATCTCAAAGTACTTTACAAAGGAAGGTGAGTATTAGTATACCCATTTTATGGATGGGGAGACAAAGACACACATGGGGAGCAGATACGATGGCCAAGATGGTGCCAGTTTTTACATTGCATAGCACAGCTTCTCTTTACAAATAAAAACATCAGGCCAAATCCTCCACTAGTGTAAATGGGCCCAATGATTTCAAAGGCGTATCCCCCATTTACACCAGCGTAGGACCATGCTCATTGTCTGAACATAAGGACTTTTTATTCGTTTGAAAAGAGATGCACATTACATTATTCCCAGAGGTCAGGGCCAAATCTTGAGAGTCTTTCCTAATTTTTGACTCAGTCCTTAGTCAAGCAAACTCCCACTGAAATCAATAGGAACTTTGTCACAGTAAGGACTGAGTAAAATCTAAGTAAAGACCAGAGGGCTTTGGCCTCTGACAGTGGTTTTTTACTGTTGTTTCTAGCTAGGCCATCTCTGTTATTAGCTGTCAGTGTTAGATTCCTAAGGGATATTCATAGTCAGCAGGGCCAGAAAAGCCCAGTTACCTCCTGCCCTCCTTATATATGACTGGGCTACATCATTCTCACTGATATCTCAGCCATTCCTGTATGTCCACCACATGTGTCTCACATGCCTCTCCTGACGGTCTATTTCATCACCCAGTTCTGCAAATACTTTAGTGTAGCCTGGACTTTTCCTTCCTTAGCCACTGGCCATTTCTCCTTGCCCTGCTGCCTTCTCAGACTAATTCCCTTCCTTGGCTTATATTATTACCTTGAAGGTTTTTATAGGTTGGGACCATATCCCTCCTGAGCCTTCCCTTTTCTAGTCTGAATACATTGCTCTCCTTCGCCCTCAGTCTCATTCCACATCCCAGACTTTCCCTCCATTTCATATTGCATTCCAAAAATATTTTCCTCTCAGTTAGCCATATCTTTCCTCCATTGTGGGGACTAGCAGAACTATAGGCTAACAATGATGGTTATGGTGTGAAGGGGGCAGCAGAGAGGGACTAGTTCTGAGATAAGAAAGGTGTCGGTAGCACACGGCAGCTGTTCATTATAGATCTCCTCACCATCTGCTCAGGTGAAGGTTCTTTGTTAAGATAGTGCTGGGATGACAGCACTGAAGACAGATGGCCAGAGCCACAGCTGGTGTAAATTGGTGTAACTCCATTGACTTCAGTGTAGGTCTCTAATGTGGGGGGTGTCTGAGTGACTTTATTGGCAGGAAGCCAGCTTACTTCAGTTATGGTGCTGGACCTGAGCTCTTCTCTTTACCCACAGGACAGGAGCATCAACCCAGAGCTGCTGGGACCTCCTGCAGGGTGAAAGGGCCATTTAGGGTCCATTGCCCACTCAGCCAGTGGCCTTTATGCTTGCATTACCAGCAGTAAGCGTGGGAACACTTATATGTTAGAAAAATTGATTGAGATGCACAAAGTTGGGGGTTGGGGACCAATGTTCCCTCTAACTTTTTCCATCCATGTGTGGAATGAATTTTGTTATGTGCACCAATATCGAGATAATGTGCGGATATGCACTACCAGTGGAAACAAAAAACCTGTATATAATATATATATTTTTTAAAAGTTACCATGGGGATAATTGCTCCAGCCAGAACAGGTTAGGCATTTTAGAACTCACTACTCAAAGAATTAAATTTAAGTGTAAGAGAGAAATAAAAATTATGAAATGCATAGCCCAGTCAAAAAAGTAACAGCACTTTGAAAGAATAAAAGTACAGAGAATATATGTGCTTTGCAGGAAGTAACAACAACAGCAATAATACAAGTATGTGTTGGGAGGTGAGTGTGAAAGACACTGCATGTGTGTGTGTGTGTATGTGAGACAGAGACAGTGTGTGTGAGAGAGACAGAGACACAGTGTGTGTGTGTGTGAGAGAGAGAGACACACACAGTGTGTGTGGGTGTTAGAGAGAGACACACACTGTGTGTGTGTAAGAGACAAACTGTGTGTGTGTGTGTGAGAGACACACAGTATGAGTATGAGGGAGAGAGACAGTGTGTGTGTGTGTGTGAGAAAGATAGACACACACACATAGTGTGAGTGTGAGACACACAGTGTGTGTGTGTGTGTGTGTGAGAGAGAGACACACATGCTGCCCCTTTAAGTAGATCAGCACTCACCACTCTGAAGCCTGCTTGTTCAGACACAGCAGCAGCTGCCAGCAAGCTCCATCCCCTGTCCCACTCCTGAGCCAGGATGGGGGAGGGGAGGAGGACACCCTGACATCAGCGCCCCCCTTCCCCGCTGCTCTGCACAGCAAGCAGGAGGCTCCCAGGAGCTGCTGGCCAGGGGCTCCAAGGCAGAGAGCAGGAGAGGCACCTGAAGTGTGCGGCACTTGACAGAGTGCTGGGCGGACGCGCGGCCATGCAGCTTAGAAGGAACTTAGTTGGGGACAGAGGTTCACTTCCCTGCTCCACCATAGACTTCCTGGGTAAGACTCCTTGGGCAAGTCACTTAGCCTCTCTGTGCCTCAGTTCCCATCAGTACAAGGGGGATAATAGCACTGTTTTACCTCACAGGCTGTGTGTGTGGATAAATCCATTAAAGATTCTGAAGTGCTCTGATACTACAGTGCCATTTAAGTACCTTCGCTAGCATGCATCTCATATAGGCCACTGAACAGTCATTGGATGGTAACAGTGTTCGATCCCTGCCAAACTGGGCTGGAGTTGAACCTGTGAATTGGAGGTGAAAAATCTGTATTTAAAACATCCCCCCCACCCGAATTACCCAACACATCCAGCTCACAGGGAGTCTAGCAGCTGTCTCATGCTTGCTGTAATAACAGGCCAAAGCTATCTATACAATTGATGGAGAACCCACCGATCCACCTCCAATTGCTTTGTCCCATAAAATCTGCAAGATCCATCCCAGAGGGTATCCAGGGCCCAATTCTGGTCACCACTCACACCGGTTTCCAGAGGCATCCCTTCACTGAGTTAGAGTTACTCTGATTTATACTAGTGTAAATGGGATCAGAATCAGGCCCTCCTGAATGCCTTCCCCACCCCACCTCAGATTCTGTTAATGATTGTAAGTGGTGACCTGTAACCCTTCCGCCTGGTAATTTCGCAAGGGAATCAACAATATTTCTAAGCAGAAAGATGGCCCATAATAACATTGCACGCATTACTAGGTCAATGTTGCTGAAGTATAAGGCCAGTCACCAGGGCCGGCTCTACAGTTTTCGCCGCCCCAAGCAGTGAAAAAAACTGCCGCCAGGATGGCAAAAGGGAGAAGCTGCCAATGATTTGCTGCTGTGGCCAGGGGAACAGAGAAGCGGCCCTCGAATTGCCGCAGCTGCGGAAACACTGCCACCCCGTTCTAACGCTGCCCCAAGCACCTGCTTGGAACACTGATGCCTGGAGCCGGCCCTGCCAGTCACACTGGGTAAAAGGTTTTGTTTGGCATTAATGTTACCCCAGGATGTCTGAATGATGGAACTGCTTATGTTGTGCAAAATGATGATTTCCTGTTGTGTTAATTCCTTCCGAAGCATCTGGCGTTGGCCACTGTCGTAAGACAGGAAATTGGGCTAGATGGACCTTTGGTCCGACCTAGTGTGGCTGTTTTTATATTCTTATGTTCAACGTTAACCTGTCAAATGATCCCTCTTGAAATACATCATCAGGTTGATATTGGGGAAGATTTGGATATGCTCTGAATACACTGTGTGCTGCTGTCATCAAAATCAGTGGCTTCTTTTGTCAAGGCAGGCCTTAATAAATGACATACTGAGAAATCCATGTTTAAATCCCTAGACCACATGCAAATAGGGTTGCCAACCCTCCCGGATTGTCCAGGAGTCTCCAGGAATTAAAGATTAATCATTAATTAAAGATAATGTCATGTGATGAAACCTCTAGGAATTCATCCAACCAATGTTGGCAACCCTACATGCAAATGACACGATCCTCATTTCTCATACACTCAGAAGACCTTTTATGCAGCACTTCCCCTGCTCTTATCGGGGGCAACCAGTCTGAGCTAAAGTGAATTGATAGCCAGGTTATTCCTTAACTGCCTTCCTAGGGCGTATTGCAACTTCCTCTGAAGTAGCTGGTTCTGGCCACTGTCATGGAGAGGGTACTGAACTAGATGGCTCAGTGGTCTGATCCCGTATGGCAGTTCCTATATTCCTATCATCAGATTGCCAGGACAGCAGCTTCCCTTTGATTCTTAAGTTTTGGTCATTTTTAATATGCATAAGACACTTATACCATTTTATTTTAATGATTTAGGCCCTGAGCTTGCAGTTTCGTATGCATATGCGTAATCTGAAACAAGAATTGTCTCACTTGACATCAGTGGGACTTCCATTGTGCTTGAAGCTAAGATAACATTTAGCCTAATGGTTAGAGCACTTACCTGGGGTGTGGATGATCTAGGTACAATTCCTTCCTCTGTCTGATGGGGAGGAGGGATTTGAACAAGGTTCTGCCTCCATTTCTGATGAGAGTGACCTAACCATCTGATGGTGGGGCTCCCTCAATGTCTCCTGGTGAAGCAGTTCCACGTTGGATAAATACCTACAGAGGCACTGAGCCAAAAAGTGAGCCTCAGACAAAGAAAATAACTCTGAAGCCTAGGGGTTAGGGTACCCAGCTGGGAGGGAGGAGACCCAAGATACAGTCCCCATGCTCCAATGACTCTTTAATTAGTTATACACATTGGGACAGCTTCAACAGGAGAGACTAAAGGAGCCGTACATCAGACTATTCCATAGCTCAGTGGTTAGCATAGGCTCATTAAAGCTGTGAGTATCCCATTCAAATCCTTTCTCCCACTCAGGCAGAGGGAAGAATTGAACCTAGATCTCCTACCGCCCAGGAAAATGCTCTAATCACTAGCCTAAAAGTTATAAAGTGTGTTCCTCTTCTAGCCAGAGTCTGAATGGGGCCTGATTGGGTAGGCAGCCTCTGAGCACTCCTGCTGGATCAGGTTCCATGGGTGAGACAGGGGTTTCTCTGCTTACTTCCCCCCCAGTTTGTGGATTGTTCTCGGGCTTAGGCAGGAGGTAGGCATCCAGACATCTAGGAGACAGCAGTTCATATCCTCAGAGACAGAAACATCTGGGGAACTTGTATAGCACAATTTATGTGCCAAGTGAGCTTAGGCACGTACAGGGTTAGGCAGCAGGTGAGTGGGTGTTTTGTGGAGCCTAAACCTGGGATTTAGGTGTCTACATACCTTTGTGGATCTGGGCCTATGTCCGCAGCTTGGACCACAAAGGTTCCAAAGTGCTGAGTCATACTCCTTCAAAAATCATGACATACAAATCCATTAACTGGATTGTTTTATGGTCTGCCATCTGATTTTTGAGCCTTGAGTAGATTTCCCGCCACCAAAACATGTGTGATTTCTTAAGCTTGTAGTGAATTCCTCTGTCCTCCATCTCTGTTGTCAGCCTCCCGCTCTGTCCCCCTACAGTCATACCTAGTGCGCAGGGGCTGCCATGTTCACTGAGGTCAACCTGGCTTCACTCTCATTGAAAACAGTAGGAGATGGTGGTCATTTTGAATTAGGGCAACCGTTCACAAGATTATTGCAAGAGATCATAAGAATCTTTTTTTAAAAACAAACATCTGATATTGTGAACCAGCCACCAGTATTGCAAGGGTTGGCTACTCTGCTATATCTATATTGCTCTTGGGCAGAAGCCACATAGTTAAGGTCCCAGTTTCCCCTGAATTTGGGTAGTGGATGCATCTGGGATTTTGGTTTGACTCATTATAGGTAAATGAGCTAGATGGAAAGTTCAGATCCAACTTTTTCAAAGTTTGAACCAAGGGTCTGGCTAGGTCCCATCTCTAATGGCTTTATACAGTGTTAGCCTTGACTAACTAGAAGAGTTATACTCCTGAGCTATGCTTGTTTACTCAGACGAATTGGTATTCAATGCCCTGAAGAATTAAAGTTGAAGACTGGAAGTCATGCCCTGTGTATTCTGTGAAGGCAGCAACTGCAGTAGCCATCAGTTGTGGCATTGATCCTGAAGCGAAATGAACCAGCTGATCCCGGGCTTGCCGTGGAATCAGTGATGCTCAGCAGTTGCTAATTTCATTTGCAATTCACTAGTGTTAATGCATTTAAAGCATCGATCCTTCCTACTGTGTTTGCAGCTCAGGGTCCTTTTTGGCAGAGCTAACACAACACTCAGCTCTTTCCAAAGCTGGGATGAGCAAGCAGAACCTTTTGCCCCCTAAAACAAACTCATTATTCAGAACGCTTGTCGGCTTGTTGCTGCAATTGAATTTGGCGAAACAGGACCGTGGCAGATAAAATCAGATTATTTCAGAGCAAGGAAAAAGAACAGGCAGAGGAAACATCTTACTTGCTATCTGGGGAAAAAGCTCCGGTGCTTGCCTTATTACCATTCAAGTTTTTTATTTGTACATATCATGAGAGATTGCAAAGAAATGCTGAATTATCTGGATATAATGGGAACAGCAGGTGGCAAGTGTATCCGTTGCCTTGCAGAGTCATTGGAAACAGGTGATTTGCCAGTCAAGCCCATTAGTACATGTACAGACACAGGGCACACGTTTGGAATGACACTAGCTGTTTTATTTAATTTAGAGGGTTCCTGGAGGAAAAGCCTGACACCCCATTCATCGTTCCTATAAAATAGTTTGATGTTCTTTCGTGGCACAGAATGTGTCTGAATATTTTCAGAATAAATCAAATCTAAAACCTGGGAGTGTCTGTTTCCAGCTTCATCCTCCTCCTGTCTATCAGCATCTCCCAATTACCTCCATGCTTTTTTCCACATGGCCTCCTATGTATGTATGACCTTCCTGAGCTCATCCGCAGGGCTCCTATCCTCTCCATATTCAAGTGCCTCTTAAAGGCACTGCCCCACCAAAAATGCTGTTTGTCTTATTGTCTACATTCCCTGGTGTTGGTCCCCTTCCCCTCACCTCAGCCTGCTTGTCAGCCCTTAGACTGCAAGCTCCTCAGAGCAGGGACCACCCTTCAGAAGTGTTAGGAAAGCACCTGGCACATAGTGGGTGCTACCGCTAATGATATTTAATAATGTACACTAGACAGGCAGCACCAAGTCCATTATTGCCAGTGACTTCCATTTTTACTGATTAGGAGCAGACTTGTGGCAGTGGATCAATTGAATGGGATGCACCCATGGTCACAAACTCATATCAGGTACTGCAGTCAGCAGATCTAACAACAATGCCTGTGGAATCAAGAACAGGAATCACAGAGATATTATTACATGGGGCTCAGACATGATTCTTCCTTGGTTTACAACGAGCTATAACTTTGCACACCAAAGCTAAAAGGAAAGTGACATTTTCAAGCATGGTGAATGGGCCTAAGATGTCACCTTCCTTTACATTCTTATGTCTGTACAAAAGTCTGATCCTTTTTCTTCAACTTTGGTTATTTTCCTTGTACCACCCGGTATTCTCTGATCCTGTCTGTACCGTCTGGTACTTTCTGAGAGTCTCTGGATGGTCTGGTACTTTCTAATACTAACTCTGATACTAACTCTATACTACCTGGTACTTTCGAGTTCCTTCTCTCACTGCACTATCCTTATCTTCTATTCTATCCTGGTTCTTATTCAGCCCTCCTCACCATAATATCACAACCTCTCTCTGACAGATTCTCCCTCTACTATCTGGTATTCCTACCTACTCTCCTTAGTATTCACTCTCTCTGAGATGTGTGTGACCTTTCAGGGACACAGCAGTGACTTCAGCTCCAGCAAATGTGAAATACAATTCCAAGCAACAGCAAAATAACCCTTAACACAATGCACTCTGTGTGTGTGTGTGCGCGCGCGCGCACGCGCGTGCTTTAGGTAGCGAGAGAGCTGGTGTAATTTACGATGAACCAGAAGTTAGCTTTACAATTTCATAATTAGGGAGGATGCTAATGTTGCATGATTGGAAAACGTCACCTTGCACAACTAATTTGGCAGCAGGGCCTAATTGAAGTTCAGCATCATCTCCAGCTCCTCTAACAGTAACTTTTTCAGGAGGTGCCGGAGCAGCAGCAATGCAGAGAAGTAGTTTAGGAGAGGGCAATTTATTACCCTGTTTCATGGCAGATAGGAAGAGTCTGGCGTGAGCTGGCTGGAAAGTGGAAATGTTCCGTACCAGAGCTTAGTGTAGAAGGGCTGGTGGAACAAAAGGCTTTATATATAACTGCAAATGACAGGGTTAATTATCCTGTGGCCATTGGAGAGAGCAGGGAACGTCTTTAGGCATTCTCTCCTGCAGAGCACAAGAAGACAGGTGGATTGGGCATGTCATCGTATCACAATGCAATGTCACAATGATACAGATGGGTCTGTTCTTATCTAAAGTACATTTGAAATTGCTTTGTATCCTGCATAAAAGGGAGGCAGTGCTATCTCATGATTAGAGCACAGGGCTCCTAGTTTGCCACTTTGTGTGGCCTTGGTAAAGCCCCGATCCTGCTCTCATTTAGACTGTGTAAATCCAGAGGAACAACCTTGATGTCTATGGCATTGTTCCAGATTTACACCAATGCAAATTAGATCAGAATCTAGCCCTTACAGTGCTGTGTGCTACAAAAAAATCCTAGGTAGATAGAAACTAGATAGAGATGAACCAGGCCTCAGTTTCCCCATCTGTAACATAGGGATGACATTTATTATTTATCACTTGGGAGGGGCCTGAACTACAAAGTTAGGGATCAGGAGCCAGCCTCCCCAAAAGCTCTGTTGTGGTGGGTATGGGGCTGGGTTTGTCCTGTTAGGGAGAAGTGGAAGGGGTGAGATTCATTTGGATCCAGACCTAATCCCAATGTTTGTGGGTGTTTGAATCTGAGGTTTTGGCTTGGGACTATCTTTATCTGACCAAGCAGGTGATTGGGTGACTCAGAGCAACTGCAGAATGAGGCGCTTTCCTCCTGTGAAAAAGAAATGGCACGGAGCTGCTTCTCAGTCTGCCTGCAGCTGCAGGATGCAGCATTGGCTATGAAGTGTGCCAGATAGGTTCCTCCTCCCACTCCCTTCAAAACAGTCTCATTCTCCCACCCACAGTGCAAGAGATAAAGGATGCAGCATCTCTTTGGGGAGTGGGGTTTACGTGAGGAGGACTCTGGTATTCACTGCTTGGGAAAAGACATCAGGGTTCCCCTCCACACTCTGAACTCTGGGGTAGAGATGTGGGGACCTGCATGAAAGACCCCCTAAGCTTATATTCTACCAGTTTAGGTTAAAAACTTTCCCAAGGCACAAACTTCTTTCCTTGTCCTTGGACAGTATTGCTACCACCACCAAGTGATTTACACAAAAATTCAGGGAAGGGTCACTTGGAATCCCTATCCCCCGAGATATCCCCCCAAACTCCTTCACCCTCTTTCCTGAGGAGGCTTGAGAATAATATACTACCCAATTGGTTATCAATGTGAGCACAGACCAGACCCTTTGTCTTCAGAACACTGAAAATCAATCAGGTTCTTAAAAGACGAACTTTATTTATAAAGAAAAAATAAAAGAATCACATCTACAAAATCAGGATGGAAGGTAACTTTACAGGGATAATAAAAAGATTTAAAACACAGAGGATTCCCCTCTGGCTCAGCTTCAAAGTTACAAAAACAGGAATAAAACTACCTCTGTAGCATAGGAAAATTCACAAGCTAAACCAGAAGATAATGTAACGCATTTCCTTGCCTTACTTACAATTTATGTGATTTTAGATGGAAGATTCCAAGTATATTTTCAGGAGATGTTGTACCTGCTTGGCTTTTCTCTCCATCCGGAGAGGGAACACAAAGAGAGAGTACAAACAAAACCTTCCCCCCCAAGATTTGAAATTATCTTCTTTCCTTATTGGTCCTTCTGGTCAGGTGCCAACTAGGTTATTTGACCTACTTAACCCCTTACAGGTAAGACGATTCAGTACAGCTGCCAAGAAGGGATTTTATGCTAGCCTTCTCTCTATATTTATGACAGACCCAAAGCAGCTTTTTCAAGTGGGAGTAGGGATGGGGGCAACTATAATGTTGTGGTTCAGATCTGAGATAGGCAGTGCAGGGTGGAGATGGGAAAGCAGGAGAGCAAGGGCAGGTCAGAGCTGGGAGGAAGAGCATCTTTAATGTAGACAGGAAAGCAGAGACACTCCTGTAGTGCAATGGAGAAACAGGCTGTAGTGAGCAACCCAAACCTCATTGGCAGCAGTGGGGGACAGGTATAGCTGCTGGCAGACTTTTTGCCATTTCTGATTTCTATTAATATTTCATCAGTGGTTGGCATCTCCGGTTCGGCCTCTAGTGCATTTTCCTGGCCAGTCCATCAGTGCCATTTTATGGCTGCAGCCTAGCTGGAGCTGCAAGTTCTCACACACTTTAGTGGCTTATTCCAGCCTATAATTTTTGCACAATTTGCTGTTACACTTGACAGTGCCTTCTCTCCTCTGCTCCCTCTCCACCTGCCAAAACTGAGAGTGGCCTAGCCATGTTACTGACTTTGCATGACACCCAGGTCACATTGAAGCCCATAGGAGTTTTCTGTTGACTTAAATGGGCTCAGGATTTGACCCTTTAGATGTGGGATCACGGAGAGAGGTATAGTGCTAGTGGTAATTGATGAAAGGCCTCAGGCATTGTCACTGGCTGACTGAAGCCACCAATCAATGCCTGCCATATCAAGGAAGGCCTCGTGAGACCCATTTGGATCACGTTTGCTGGTTCCATAGCTGCTTTTCGTCCTCTCTGGCTACAAGATAGCTTGGCCTGGGATGCATATAAAGGATAGAAATTTGGCAGGATGGAGGGAATGGGGTGCAAGTCTCCTGGATCTCTCTTGTCTTGGGCTTCATGCTGGTCTCATCACATTCTAGAATGACCTGGAGTCAGAACCATGCCAAAGAGTTTGACGTGGTTGGCTTTACAACTCATGGGAAAGGCTGAAGCAGAAAGGCTTTGGCTACAACCCAGCATCCTTTCCACTGAGCCAAGCCTTAGGGGGCTAAGGGTGATTGTTGGTGGGGTCTCCCACCCCTCCCATATTTAATTAATTAACAGGAGAGAGACAAAAGAAGTCTGAATCTGGAACACTCCAATGGAACACCCCAATCCCCATTCCCAACAGCTTATTCAGCTCTGGCAACTAGAAGAGCTGATCTGCTGGGTGGAAAAGAGCAGCTTCCCCTGAGTCACTCATGAGCCCTTACTGCAGTCTGATCCTCTGTTTCACAAATACTGTAGGTGCCAGTTAGATTTTAAAGCTAAAAGCTAAAGCTTTAGATTTGCCAATTTGATGAGTGTTATGGCCAATGTGAGAATGGAATCTAATAGGATAACTCCGTTTCACTGAGTCCAGGGAGCATCAGCTTTCTAATTTAATGTGAGGCATTTTTCATGTCAACTTTTGACTTGTACAGTATTTCTCAAATCAGGACACTTGGTTATTCTTAACCCAGGAACAATTTATTAATTCACTCACACCCACATCAGTATCAACAGCTCACCACTCAAATGTAGAGACTACTAATGGTCTAGGTATGTACTGCACACACCAATGCAGTCTTGCAAGCAATGGGACTGAGGCTCAGCAGTTATACCAAGGAATAATGCACATCACTCGGTTGTCTTATTTACTGATGATCATTAGTTTGTTAGTAGCTAACACATTTATCACATTTCCAGTATTTCTCCGAGGAGTAAGTATGCACATGTCTTTAAGGCACTTTGAGAGCATGATCCCTGCTATTTGAATGGATTGATCCAAAAGGGACAAGTGTAGAATATCAAAAGCAATTGCTTAAAGTTATGGTTCAAATATCTCTTAGAGCAATTTGCTTGGGCTGATAAAGGAATGCATGCATATAGCACTAGTTAAAATCTAAAATATGGTTACTTGAGGTCTCATTAGAGAGAGTAGTGTAATTTATATTAAAGAATAGAAGGAGAAATACAGTCTTTGAAATGAAATCTCACCATTTCTTGTGATCCTGTTAACCTTGGGATATGGGGAAAGTCCTTTCCACAAGGCTAGTCCATGCGTTCATCACAATTCTGCACCCCCTTTGTGTGTTTAGTCAACTTTAGGGTCTGTCCACATGGTGGTGACCTCAGTTTTATATATCCTGATTCCAGGGCCTGTTGGAAGGGGCCACCCTCTGATTTCTACTGGGCATTTGCTTACTGAATGCGCAGATGACAGGTTTCAGAGTAGCAGCCGTGTTAGTCTGTATTCGCAAAAAGAAAAGGAGTACCTGTGGCACCTTAGAGACTAACAAATTTATTAGAGCATAAGCTTTCATGAGCTACAGCTCACTTCATCGGATGCATTTGGTGGAAAAAGCAGAGGAGAGATTTATATACACACACACAGAGAACATGAAACAATGGGTTTATCATACACACTGTAAGGAGAGTGATCACTTAAGATAAGCCATCACCAGCAGCGGGGGGGGGGGGGAAAGGAGGAAAACCTTTCATGGTGACAAGCAAGGTAGGCTAATTCCAGCAGTTAACAAGAATATCAGAGGAACAGTGGGGGGTGGGGGTGGGAGGGAGAAATACCATGGGGAAGGACGACCCATCACTCTCACAGATCTTGGGAGACAGACCAGTCCTTGCTTACAGACAGCCCCCCAATCTGAAGCAAATACTCACCAGCAACCACACACCACACAACAGAACCACTGACCCAGGAACCTATCCTTGCAACAAAGCCCGTTGCCAACTCTGTCCACATATCTATTCAGGGGATACCATCATAGGGCCTAATCACATCAGCCACACTATCAGAGGCTCGTTCACCTGCGCATCTACCAATGTGATATATGCCATCATGTGCCAGCAATGCCCCTCTGCCATGTACATTGGCCAAACCGGACAGTCTCTACGTAAAAGAATGAATGGACACAAATCAGACATCAAGAATTATAACATTCAAAAACCAGTTGGAGAACACTTCAATCTCTCTGGTCACTCGATCACAGACCTAAGAGTGGCTATACTTCAACAAAAAAGCTTCAAAAACAGACTCCAACGAGAGACTGCTGAATTGGAATTAATTTGCAAACTGGATACAATTAACTTAGGCTTGAATAGAGACTGGGAAAGGATGAGTCATTACACAAAGTAAAACTATTTCCCCATGAAGAAAAGGAGTACTTGTGGCACCTTAGAGACTAACAAATTTATTAGAGCATAAGCTTTCGTGAGCTACAGCTCACTTCATCGGATGCATTTGGTGGAAAGTGAGCTGTAGCTCACGAAAGCTTATGCTCTAATAAATTTGTTAGTCTCTAAGGTGCCACAAGTACTCCTTTTCTTTTTGAGAATACAGACTAACACGGCTGCTACTCTGAAACCTATTTCCCCATGGTATTTCTCCCTCCCACCCCACCCCCCACTGTTCCTCTGATATTCTTGTTAACTGCTGGAATTAGCCTACCTGCTTGTCACCATGAAAGGTTTTCCTCCTCCCCCCCCCCCCCCCCCCCGCTGTTGGTGATGGCTTATCTTAAGTGATCACTCTCCTTACAGTGTGTATGATAAACCCATTGTTTCATGTTCTCTGTGTGTGTGTATATAAATCTCTCCTCTGTTTTTTCCACCAAATGCATCCGATGAAGTGAGCTGTAGCTCACGAAAGCTTATGCTCTAATAAATTTGTTAGTCTCTAAGGTGCCACAAGTACTCCTTTTCTTTTTGCGAATACAGACTAACACGGCTGCTACTCTGATATCAAGGATTGTATTTACTGGATTTTCCCAACTTTCCAGCAATTTTTTAAAATAGTTCAAAGTTATACTCTGGTTAGATGATCATATGTTTCAACTTTCCTTTTTGTGCTATACAATGCCTATTGTTTCTGAAGTGCAACAAACATTTACCAAGAAAACTAACAACATCCATTATAGTCTTCTAAATTTGGTGGATATGCCCCATGCATTCTTTGATTGTATATAAGCATTTCACATTATTTGGGCTTACAACAGAACACAAAACATTTCCTACATATATAGAGAGAGTTTATCTCATTCACAGAGGAGACAAATGTGCATCTTCCAATTTGGGGTGAAAGACATATTAACGGGACAAAGCAGATTATCCTTGGTATATTTGATTGATAAGGCAAGCAAATATATAGTTTATAATTTGGGGGTGAAAACATGTGTTTTGGATTTCTTAGGGTAGCAGGCTGTTTGCCCTATTTGATCTTCAGTCTCAGAGCTAGTTACTTCTAGTTTGGTTAACTCACACTGCCCCATCCATTTCTTGATCCACTCAGGCCTTGTCTACACTATAGAGTTTTGCCGACAAAAGGCAGCTTTTGTCAACAAAACAGTGAATGCTTACACACTACGATGCGACTTTTGGTGGCAAAAGTGCCCTATTTTGGTGACAAAATAAAACCATCCCGAAGAGAGACATAAGACTATTTGTGCAAATTTTTTGTCAAAAAAGTGCTAGTATAGACACCAAACTTGATTTTATCACTTTAATTGGCCTCCAGGAGGTGTCCCACAATGCCCATCCTGACTGCTCTGGTCAGAAGTTTGAACTCCACCGCCCTGCAGCCTGGCAAACAACCATCCACCCCTCCCCCTTAGAAGCCCTGGGAATTTTTGACATTCCATTTCCGGTTGGCTCAGCGTGGAGAGGTCTCATTACATCTTCCCGGGTGACCATGGTGGCTTATCACAGAAAACGCTTTCCCACTTGGACCACTGCGGAGCTGCTCGATCTGCTCAGTACATGGGGAGAGGAGGCTGTGCAGTCCTAGCTGCTCTTCAGCTGTAAGAATTTTGTTACCTACGGGCAGATTTCTCGAGGCTTGGGTGAAAAGGGCTATGATCAGGACACTCTGCAGTGCAGAGTGAAGATAAAGGAGCTGAGGTAAGTGAACCATAAGGTGAGGGAGGCAAGCCATCGCTCCGGTGCTGCACCTAAGACCTGCCGGTTGTATAAGGAGCTGGATGCTATCCTGGGTGGTGACCCCACCTCCACTGCCAAGAGCCACGTGGACACTTCGGCAGGCCTGGGGGCAGTGAAAAGAGTACCTAGCCTGGCGGACGAAGTCGTTGATGAAGAGTTGGAGTTAGATGAGGATTTGCAGCTCCCAGCAGGGTCGCTTGGTGGGGCAGGCAGCCAGGAACTGTTCACCACCCTGGAGGTGTCTAGCCAGTCTCAGCAGTTGCTCTCCGGCGAGCAACAAGCAGGAGAGGAGATGCCTAGTAAGTGGCTGTGGTTTGTGTAGTGCGGAGGTGGGTTCAGGGTTTAGAAATGTACATGTCTGGCTGTGTTTCTGTGAGCTGGACATTTCCCTGTGCAGCTAATCAGTACAGAGGAACACGCTGTTGATGCATGCCAAGATCTCACGGGAATCCTCCAGAGAAATCTCTAGGAAAGTTTCCTGGAGGTACTCGGCCATCCTATGCCGAAGGTTCCTTGGCAGAGCTGCTTTGTTCCTTCCCCCATTGTAGGAAACTTTCCCGCACCATACAGCAATCACTTGTGCAGGGACCAAAGCGGCACACAGGCCAACAGAATAGGGAGCAGGGTGGAACCCACAAGCATGGAATAGATTTACCCTTGCTTCCCTGCTTACCATCAGCAGTGAGATGTCTGCTACAATGACCCCCTGTGGAAAAGTGTGGGAGAATTTTACAATTTTTTCCCTAGTCAGCTACACTGCAACCCTTCATAGTGTTCCTTTCCCCATGTAGAGCACCTCCCAGCCCACGCTCACCATGCTTTGGGTGTTCACCGAGATGTGTGCTTGCCAAGGGTCAGAGAGAAAATGATTGTTATGTTACCAGAGGTGTATTTCACTGAAATGTTTCACTACTCTGCATGAACTTAACAATCATGCTTCTGTGCATTGTGCCTTCTGCTTTGGCACATAGGGCCTTAAGAAACACCCCCCCACACACACTGGCTGAGTGTCTCCGCCAGATAAGAAAGCACTGAAGATGGAACAAAGAAGACATGTTCCGGGAGGTATTGTACTTCTCCAATGCAGAGAAAAGGGAACGCATGAAGTGGAGGGAAGCCGAAAGGCAGGACAGAAAAGAAAATCTGTTAAGGACGCTACTGAGCAGATGATTAAAGTCATGGAGAAGCATAATCAGATGCTGAAGTCCTTAATAATGCTGCAGACTGAGCAGATGCATGCCCGCCCCTCCCCTGCAGCAAGTTCAGAACTCTTTTCTGTGGCCCCCCCCAACTCCGCCCATACAGTCCTTTCCACTTTCCGGGACTTCTTGGTTTCCCCTTCACTCCACCCCCTCGGACAACTGTCAAAACAATAGCTGGACCTACACACAGCTCTGAAAGTCTGCCCTTCTCTGGGACCTCCTTTCCCACCAGGTGTCTATGTGTGCGTGTGGGTTGTTTCTTGTGCAATATAAGCAAACTTTTTGAACGGTAACTCATCTTTGTTTGGTTCCTACAAATTGAGATAGCAGGCACTGCCAATACATACACAGGCAGTTTAATCAGTTGCTTACTGGACCATAAGGCCCCAAATGTCACGACTGCTTCCTAGGAAAAGTACATGTAATGTAACATTGAAGCACCAATCACAGAGATATACATCACTGGTTCTCATTTTCAAAGTGTTGCCTCAAAGCCTCCCTGATTCAAAACTACTCAAGACTGTTAAGTCCCAGCCAGACTGTGAAGAGCTACAAAAGGATCTCTCAAAACTGGGTGACTGGGCAACAAAATGGCAGATGAAATGCAATGTTGATAAATGCAAAGTAATGCACATTGGAAAACATAATCCCCATTATACATATAAAATGTTGGGGTTTAAATTAGCTGTTACCCCTCAAGAAAGAGATCTTGGAGTCACTGTGGATAGTTCTCTGAAAACATCCACTCATTGGGCAGCGACAGTCAAAAAAGTGAACAGAATGGTTGGGCATTGTTAAGAAAGGGATAGATAATAAGACAGAAAAGATTATACTGCCTCCATATAAATGTTGTAGGAGCAGCAGTGATCTGTATGCTCTGTATAACCTGTATGCTCAAAAGGTCTGTTACACTGCCCGCCGCCTACCCTTTTGTCTCCTCTCCCTCTTTGAATACCTGTGAAGTGGATTTCCCCCTCCCACTCACTCCTGGAATGATTTTGGGATGAATGGGCTGGTTGAACAGCCGGAAGAACAGAAGAGCTTCCAGGTAGACAAGGTGTCTGGGACTCTTAATTAGGCAGAACTCACACACCCAATGCATGGACACTGGCCAAGGTGGAGTGTGACCAACCGGACGCGGCCAAGTCATCTCTAGCTGCAGGCCATGAGGAGCAGGTCCTTAAAAGGGGAAGGGACCATGTGCTCAGGAGTGCACTCACAAGCTTGTACCTCCCGTGAAGGCCCTTCGCCCGGACCACCTGGCCAGTGGTTCACCGCATTGCATTCCATCGTGCCTCGGGAAGACTGACCTTCATACACTTACCCTGAAGAATCCTGACATCTCCAGTGCTGTGCCTGTCCTGGGAGTGTGAGTATGCAAGTGTGAGTGTGACACCCCACCCCCCTGCCCATTCTTTCGAGTTTAGCTATCAGTATAATAAACGTGCTGCTTTCTGCCAAACTCTGGTGGATCCTTAGTCCTCCCTAAGCTTACTAGCTGGCCCAATTTTGGGTAACAATAAATCCATGGTACGCCCATATCTTGAATACTGCATGCAGATGTGGGCACCCCGTCTCAAAAAAGATATATTGGAATTGCAAAAGGTTTAGAAAAGGGCAACAAAAATGATGAGGGGATGGAATGGCTTCCGTATGAGGAGCAATTAATAAGACTGGGATTTTTCAGCTCGGAAAAGAGACGACTAAGGGGGGGGATAGGAGAGAGGTCTATAAAATCATGGCTGGTGTGGAGAAAGTCAATAAGGAAGTGTTATTTACTCCTTCTCATAACACAAGAACTAGGGGTCACCAAATGAAATGAATAGGCAGCAGGCTTAAAACAGACAAAAGGACGTGATTTCTTCACCCAACACACAATCAACTCTGTGGAATTCTTTGCCAGAGGATGTTGTGAAGGCCAAGACTATAACAGGGTTCAAAAAAGAACTAGATAAGTTCATGGAGGATAGGTCCATCAATGGCTATTAGCCAGGATGGGCAGCGATGGTGTCCCTAGCCTCTGTTTGCCAGAAGCTGGGAATGGGTGACAGGGGATGGATCCCTTGATGGTTATCTGTTCTCTTCATTCCCTCTGGGGCACCTGATATTGGCCACTGAATACTAGGCTAGATGGATCTTTGGTCTGACCCAGTATAGCTGTTCTCATGTTCTTATGATTCAAATTGCCCTCCTCTGGACCCCTCTGATAGCCCTGGTACCTGGCTGCTCAAAATCAGCAGCCAAACGATCTGCCTCAACACTCCACCCTTGAGCAGGGCAATTAATTTCATCCTGCTACAAAGAACTGTGACTCTGGGAAATGTGCGTGAAATAGTGGATGGCTTTGCAGAAATGGGTTTCCTTAACTGTGGAGGTCTAATCTGCCATAAAGGCATTGCCAGCGTGCCTTTAATCTGCCAAAGGCACATTCCACTGTCATCCGGCACCTACTCAGCCTGTTGGTGAACCACTCCTTACTGCTGTCCAGATTTCCCATGTAAGGTTTCATGAACCATGGCTGTAATGAATACACTGGGTCTCCGAGGATCACTATGGGCATTTCAACATCCGCCACTGTAATCTTCTGGTCTGGAAAGAAAATCCCCGCTTGTAGCTTTATACACACGTTGGTGTTCCTGAAGATGCGTGCATCATGTACCTTCCCGGACCACCCCACGCTGATGTCAATGAAATGCCCATGGTGATCCACAAGCACCTGCAACACCATGAAGAAGTACCCTTCCTATTGATGTACTCTGTCACAAGGTGGTCTGGTGCCAAAACTGGAGCATGTGTGCCTTCTATTGCTCCTCCACAGTTGGGGAAACCCATTTCTACAAAGCCATCCACTATTACACGTACATTTCCCAGAGTCACAGTTCTTTGTAGTAGGATGAGGTTAATTGCCCTGCACACTTGCAGTAATGCAGCCCCAACGGTTGACTTCCCGACTCCAGATTGATTCATGATGGACTGGTAGCGGTCTGGAGTCGCCAGTTTACACACAGCGATTGCTACATGCTTCTCTACCAATAGGGCAGCTCTCATCCTTGTGTTCTTGTGCCGTAGTGTAGGGGTGAGCTCCACCCACAGTTCCAGGAAGGTGGCTTTCCACATCCAAAAGTTCTGTAGCCACTGCTCAGCATCCCAGACCTGCATGATGATACGATCCCACCATTCAGTGCTTGTTTCCCGAGCCCAAAAGTGACAGTCTACCATCTGCACCTGTTCCGTGAATGCTAAAAGCAATCTAAAGTTGCTCCTATCCATATCATACAGCATGTCAGGCAACTGGGAGTCTTGTTCAGTTAGGTCTTAACTGTTAGGAACTTTGTGATTAACTGCACTGCCATCCGCAATGTCTTCATGAGTTATCAGAGCATGAGAGAGCAGTGCAGGATCCATCCCTTCTCAAAAAGATGCTGGAGTGCTCAGCAAACAAGGGCTGTTGAAAAATGCCATGAAAGAAAGCCAGAAGCCCATGGAATGCTGGGACAGAAAACAATGCATCATAGAACATTGAGCCTGGTCCCAAGCTGCACCACAATCCACTCTGCCTTCCCAGAAGACCTAACGGCAGAATGTATCAAGCTGGACGGTGGGATAGGTACCCACAGTGCATTGCACTGTTGATGATAGTGCCCCAACTGTGGATTCACTCTGCCGACAGAGGGAGCGAGAGTGAACATGCAATACCCATTTTTATTATAGCACTTTTTGAATGTCTAGATGATTTTTGTCGACAAAACTTTGTAGTGTAGACAAGGCCTCAGTGTGCAATGGGCCACTTCCCAAATGAAAGCAGGGTCTGACCCTGTCTGGTAACTGTTTGGAGTTCTTTTGAGCTAGGTTGGGACAGTTTTATTCATATGCAGATTCTGAGAGATTCTTGCCTAGGTGGGTAAGGATAAACTCATTGAGCTATTTTGTTTCTATTTTGGGGGAGTGGAACTCTCAAGCTTGAAAATCCACATTCTTAAGAGACGTAGCTATACCGACCTAACCCTGTTGTAGAGAGTGCTAAGTTGATGGAAGAATTCTTCCATCGAACCAGCTACCACCCCTCAGCGAGATGCATTATCTGTGAGAATAGGATAACCCCTCATTAGCATAGATAGGCCTGGTCTACACTAAAAAGTTAGGTTGATCCAGCTGCGTTGCTCAGCGGTGCGAAAAATCCACACCCCTGAGCAGTGTAGTTAAGTCAGCCTAACTCCCGGTGTAGACAATGCTAGGTCAAGGGAAGAATTCTTCTGTCGACCCAGTTACTGCCTCTCTAGGAGGTAGATTACCTACGCCGAGGGGAGAATGCCTCCCTTTGGCATAGGTGGTGTCTACACTCGAGTGCTACAGCCATGCAGCTGTGTTCCTGTAGCCTTTCAAATGTAGACAAGCCCATAACGTCTGTTACACATGTACGCAGAATCAAATTGTTACACACACAGACGCACAGAGCTTTTATGTCTCACACACAAGTAGAGATTTAATGTCCCACAAGCACCCAAAGGGGAATCACACCAATTCTTTAGATTCCCCTGCACTACATTACACAAAAGTTAATTCACTAGGGGAAGCTATAATCTGATTTCAGCTTTACAAGTCAGCATTATTATTATGTTCCTTTCTATTCTTTCATGCTTAAACTGATCTGCTGTCATTCTTTGTGTCTCTCCACCTCCCTCCCATATCGCTTTCAGCGCAGCCTGTCTCCATGTTATTTTCCACCTCCTAATATTTAATTTCATTTTAAAGACATCCCATTCCCAGCTGTGCAAATCCTCCCATGACAGAGCTTTCCTCTCTGTGATTTCTCCCCCCTCTTTTCATTATCAGCATGTCAGATTAGGATCTGACAAGAAAGTAGAATCGACTGTTGGTCCGGAGCTTTAAAGCCTAAGAAGGATTATTTATCCTGATATAAAGGACATTTTCATTTTCTTTAACCGGAAAATATCTAAAGATTCCCAGCATCTAACTGAGCCTTTGGGCCTATGGGCTGCTTGCAATAGGGAATGGACAATCCATCAGACATCACCCCCCTTGTGCTCTCTGATCTACTTTAAGCAGGCTAAAGGTGAGCCAGGTCTTGGATAGGAGACCTCCAAGGAAAACTGAGAGATCAAGTTCAATGGTGGGGTACTTGAAGATGCAAGTTATAAAGATTGAATAGATTTTAAGGCCAGAAGGGATCTATTATCACTACTTAGTCTGATCTCCTGCAACAATTACGTGCTGTGTGAAAAGACATTTCCTTTTCTACCCTTTGCCACCTTTCAGTTTCATTGAGTGCCCCCTTGCTCTTGTGTTACGAGAGAGGGAGAAGAGAAGTTCCCAGTCCAGCTTCATTATTTTGTGTACGTCATCAATCCCCCCTCTGACTCATCTCCTTTCTAACGTAGATAATCTCTATTTCTTAACCTCTCTTTATAGGACAGCCTTTCCATGCAGATAGTCATTCTCATTGCTGTTCTCTGAACCCTCTCTAATTCTGCAATATCTTTTGAGGTAGAGTGACCAGTAATGTACACACTGTTCCAGATGATGTAACGTCATTGATTTATATAAAGCACTATAATATTCTCTATATTATTCAGCATCCCATTCCTTATGCAACCTAACGTCTTGTTTGTGTTGTGACCACACTTGCCTATTGAGCAGAGGTCTTCATTTAGCTGTCTACAATGATGCTCAGGTCCTTTCTCAAGTTGATACAGTTAATTTAGAACCATGCAAAGTGTGTAAATGGTCTACATTTTTCATTCCACTCTGCATTTCTTTTCATTTATCAGCACTGAATTTTCTTTACCATTATGTTGCTCATTAATGTAGCTTATGCAGATCTCTCTGAAGCTCTCACATTTTTCTCTGGACTTGACTAACCTAAATAACTTTGGGTCATCTGGCAATTTTGTTATGTTACCATTCACTCCCCTTTCCAGATCAGTAATAAATAACATCAGAGGACCTAGTACTGGTGATTGCTACATCCCTGCCCTTCCACAAGCAACTTGCATGGACATAGAGCTGGACTGAGACTGCCAAAAAATAAAAATATCCATGAACATTGGTCTGAATAAAAACCAAGAACTTACTTTAACAATCCTCTCTATGCGTTCTCTGAGTGTTCATGTAGCCCACATTAACTCATTGAGGATCTTTGACCCACTTCCAGAGGTTTGACCACATTAGAGGGTTTATGAGCCTACCCTTGCATATATGCGCCAGCCCATTGGCTCAAGTGGTAGAGGCTTGTGGCTTTAGATCATGGGGTGTCTGGTTCAATCTCTGTGGGTAATTCAGCCAAGGCTTCAGAGTAGCAGCCGTGTTAGTCTGTATTCGCAAAAAGAAAAGGAGTACTTGTGGCACCTTAGAGACTAACAAATTTATTAGAGCATAAGCTTCCGATGAAGTGAGCTGTAGCTCACGAAAACTTATGCTCTAATAAATTTGTTAGTCTCTAAGGTGCCACAAGTACTCCTTTTCTTTCAGCCAAGGCTGTCATTATGCTCAGTTGATAGATTTTTAAATGTCATGAATACAAATGTGAAAGTCTGCATGGTCATCTTGAAACCTCTTTGATCATTCCTCCCTACTATTTATAAAAGTTTTATCATACAAGGAGACAGAAAACAAAGGTGATGGAAATTGGCCATTGAATCCTACTCTGTTTTCTGTCTCCTAGCCAATTTTTGATCCACAACACACTTTTTCTCTTGCTTCCTGACTATTGAATTTCATGGTATAATTGACCTCAGAATTTAGTTTATCCCTCTTGGCGAGGTACAAACCCCCAAATCCTGCCTATTTGAAGTCATTCTAAGCTTGCATGGCACTTAATGTTTTGCAAGAATTAGGGATGTTAAGCCACTGTGCCATGGGCGAATACTAATTTGGATAATTGTCCTCTACCTCCCAAAAATCCACACCCAGTGCTGCTGTTTCTATCTAATTATGGGATTCTTTTTCATCTCCTGTCCTAAACTGCTGTGAAGTATTCCTCTGTGCTGTTAAACAGCTGCTGCTTTCCCACCCAGAGGTGGCTGCACTTAAATGATGCGTGAAGTGATACCTCTTATAAAATGCTGTGAGATGAAAGATGCAATCTCTGGGTAAGCTTTCATTATAACAATGACTAATGCCTACTGGCACAGGATAAGACATACTCTAAACTTCTTTGTTTAAGTGTATGTGTGTGTGGGGGGGAGGGGAACCTATGAGGAGGTAAAATTGAGTATGAGTGAGACTAGCTCAGTGTGGCTTCTACTAGCTCAACACTAGAGGGGAAGCTCATCTAAGACAGCTACTTAGGGGCCCTCATTTCAGTCAGTTTCACACACACACACACTCATAGCAAATCCAGTTTCGTAATGTGTGCTCTTGTGTCTGACAACCTGTTAGCAAACACCCCAGCAGACTGCAGGCTCTGGGAAAGATACAAGAGAACCTCCCCCAGACAAAAACATCATAGAAAATCCATAAAGTTCAGAGTTTACTCATTGCAGAGGGGCACAGGAATTAGCTGTGGACTAGGGACACTGGGAATCTGTGTGTTTCTCTTCTACCAACAGTGTTTACATGCCATTGCAAACTGTTGGCATTAGATTGGTCCCTGTCCGGATGGATGCTCTTTGCTTCTTCCACTCACTTGATAGGGAAGAGGAAAAATGTCTTCTGCAGTCATGACCATATGAGTGAATAAACATAAAGTAGTGCTCTTCTCCATCGCCATTGGAAACCTACCCCAAGCACTGGGCTGTGAAAGTGGGAGAGTGAAAGCAGGAAGAAAAAGGGAGAGACAGGGAAAAGAAGCGAAAGGAAGGACAGAGAGGCAGAAAAGAGATGTCTGTGCGAGAGAGGAAAATGAGGAGAGAGAAAAGAAACAGAGGGAGGGATAACATGAAACATATAACGTGCCCAAAGGCATTATCAAAATCTGTACATAAAAGGATACAAAAAAGTGAAGAACACCTCAATCAGGCATCATACATGGGCTACTAATGTATCTCCAATGCCAATTTGCCTAAAACATTCATGCACCACATCAACTGAAATGTATTCAAACGATCCAGTAGCTTGTAGAAGGGATAATCATTTTGCAGCCTGGCCACAATCAGCATGTGGGAGACCCTGAGTACATCATACTGTCCTACATCCACTTTTCTTTATGGAATTTTTCAGAGGAATTGATTTGGCTGAGCTGGTAAAACAAGAAACAGGCCATGATGGGACACTGTTCTGAGAAAATGGGGCAGAGAGAGAGAGAGAGAGAGAGGGCCTCAGAGGGTAGCGGGCCCTCTGAAGGAGTCAGGGGCCCAGGCTACCTCTGACAGGTTTCACCAGGGGGAATACAGCAGCTGAGGTTCACATGGGAGTTCACTTCTTTGTAAAGAGGAAGCAGTTATTATGCAGGGATGCACCTGAGCATGGTGAAAGGTTAAGGACCTCAGTTAGAGGGAAAAACTGCAGAGGAGACAGGTGATGGCCAGAGACACAGAGGCCTTGCAGAGAGAGGATCCCTCCAACAGACTGGTGAGAAGTGGTTAGACAACATCAGTGCTCTAATGAGGGAGAAACGGGGCAGGAGGCTAGGGGCGATGACTACAGAGATGGGAAGTAGCTCAGGGAATAGCAAAGGACTGGTTCTAGCTGTCTCAATTCAAACAAGGGGTCTGAGCTGAAATTCAATAGAGTAGGTGGGCCTCGGTTTCCCTATCTACCCTGACCAGGGACTTTTAGAGAAGGAGATTCTAAACTCAGGAGATGTAAGGCTGATTAGCCCCCTCTAGAGTAACACTCAGCCTCAAGGGGATTCTCTGGAGGTGATGATGCCCCTTCTGCAGAGGGAAAGAAAGAAAGAGGGAAGTGAGAATGAAAGAAAAAGAAGGGGGTTCAGAGAGGAGAAGAATGAAAAAATGAGAGCAGAAAAGACAGAGAGAAAGAAGACTGAGAGCGCAAGGCTAACACAGGAAGCTGAATCCTGTGGGAGTGAGTGTTATTTTTCACATTACTCTCTTCTAATCTGGCTGTAAAAACAATAAGTGGAGGAATATTTGCCCTCTGTTGCATACAACTCCCACTTTGGAAACTCATTTTCTGTCTGAAGCCATTCCTTTTGGAACTATTCAGGAAGTGGTTGCTGAGGCACATGTGTGTGAGGCAGGTCACTTTTATGATGTTAGTCTCTAAGGTGCCACAAGGACTCCTTGTTGTTTTTGCTGATACAGACTAACACGGTTCCCGCTCTGAAACCTGTCACCATGCAAGGCACTTTTATGATGGTGGCTCTTGGAAGAGACATGATTGTTCTTCCAAGTCCTCCCTGTTGGTAGTCGGGGAGCTGATGAGACAATACTATTGGTTCCCTATTAATACCCCCACCTCTTGCCACTACACCTGGACTCACTCTCCCTTCGGCAAGACCTGGTTGTTCTGGCCGTAAGCTCCCTGCCTTTCTTAAGGATCATCCTCTGTGATAGGCTTTAGCATGACACAGGTGCCAGCCTCCAGTTCAGCCTGTGCACTTCAGCTGCTGCTACGAACCCCAGTCTGGCCTGTTTTGAGCTTAGGAACAGTAGCCCAGGTTATATGCTAGGCAGGGTAGATGCATACAGCTGCATGAGGGGTGAGCAGCAGGATCCAGTGGTGGGTCTAAGGTTAGGAAAGGACTGGACTAGTTCCACACACTTGGTGTTTTGAGTGAGAGAGACTTGCCCCAGCTTAAATCCCTGATATTTCTCTCTCTCCTCCTCCTCTCTTTGGCCGGTTAGCACTGACTTCTCTGACCCTCACAAAATCCAGCCACTGGGGGGATGAGAGCCTATTCCTCTGTAGCTCGCTCTCTAGAACAGCCTCCCACTCTCTCTCCATCCATTGATTCTCCATTATACCCCTTTAAGGTTTGGGCCATTTCTGAACCAGATAAGCATGGCACAGACTGGTTAGCTAAAGAGCCATCATCCCACATCTCATGAATTAGATGCGTTAGTCCCTGGGTGCTGGCCAATGTGGGTAACTGCAGTCTACTTCCCTGCAGTATCAACTGAATACAGGATTCTTGTCATGGCCTCTTTTAAATTATTATCTTTTGTATTACAGAAGCACTTGGTGGCCCGACTGAGATTAGGGCTCCATTGTGCTCGGCGCTGTACACATGCACAGTAAAAGACAGTCCCTGCCTCCAAGTGCTCACAGTCTGAAGAGACAAGACTGACAAAAGGTGTGTGGGAGGGAAAGTGAACTGCCCAAAGTCACACCAGAGCTCAGTGGCAGAGTGAGAAATAGAACCCACGTCTCCTGATTCCCAAACCAGTGCCTGAGACACCAGCCATCCTCACTGCCCCTGTCTTCAGTCCTTTCAAACTGCTGTGAAGCGTTACTGCTTAATTATAAAACAGTCACCCCATTCCTCCACAGATCTGGAAACAAATGTAATTTACTGCCAATAAAATTTGTGAATGACATCAAGATTGGTGGAATGGTAAATAATGAGGACAGGCCAGTTACACTGAGCAATATGGCTCACTTGGTAAACTGGGCCCATTCAAGCAAAGTGTCTTATTATAGCCAAATGTGACGTTGCATATCTAGGAACAAGGAATACGGGCCAACCCTACAGATTGGGGGACTATAACTTGGAAAGGGGTGATGGAGACCCAGAGGACAAGCAACTTATCATGATCTCCAGTGCAATGCTGTGGCAAAAAGGGCGCATGCAATTCTTGGATGTATAAATGGGAGACTAGGGGGGAGGAGATGATTTTTCTGTTGTATACAGCACTGGCAAGACCGATACTGGAGCACTGTGTTCAGTTCTGGTGTCCACATTTTTGAAAAATTGGAGAGGGTGCAGAAAAGAGCTAAAACAAATAAAAAATTGCTGGCTGGAGAAAATGCCTTACTGTGAGAGACTTAAAGGACCTCAATCTGACTGAGAGGTGACTTGAATACAGTGGGTAAATACCTTCACAGCAAGAAAACACTAGGTACTAAAGGACTCTTTCATCTAGCAGAGAAAGATGGAACAAGATCCAATGGCTGGAAGCTGAAGCCAAACAAATCCAAATGAGAAATAAGGCACACATGCTTAACAATTGGAACAAACTACCAAAGGAAGTGATGGATTCTCTGTCTCTTGATGCCTTCAGATCAAGACTGGATGCCTTTCTGGAAGATACACTTTAGCCAAAACACAAGTTATGCTTTAATCATAAGTGACTGGGCTCAATACTGAGTGAAATGGAATGATCTCTGTTATACACTAATGTTATGCAGGAGGTCAGACTAAATGATCCATGATTCTGGCCTCAAACTCTATGAATCTATGAATGTGGCTGTACTTAAATGATGGGTGAAGCGAATCCTACTAGGCTGTAAAGTGCTTTAAGAGTCAGTGTTTCAGGATGGGTTCTTAATCTCTCCGGTTCTCAGTTCCCCATCTCTAAAACAGGAAGGAGCATCTCTCCTGATTTTCTCCATTTCAAAATTTTGCTGACATTTCTAATGACGGTATAGCTGGTAAAAATAGGTTGAGGAGAATTAATACAAAATTAGTTGTTTTTTTAACATATTTCTTTTTAATATTGAAATTTTATCAAATTCTACCAGCTCCGGTTGTGCTGCTAAATTCATATGTTTATGAAGAGGTTCTTTATTGAAAGTAATTATTATTGAGCCTCCAGATACAATGGAGGACCTTAGACGTGTATGGGTAAATTAAGTAATTATAACATATAATTTTAGGATTCAGAATCTACAAGCAGCTGAACTTGAATTCTGACTCTATCAGGAGCTGAAAGTCAGATTATATGTTATTGGAAAGGAAGCTTCCCTAAGCCTTACAATAAGGTCTTGGATGCTACCTGTATACTCACTGTCATGAGAATTCAAGCATTCTTAATGACTGTACACACTTCTTCAGGCAGGTCCATAATGAATATTCATTTAGTATTTCCCTGTGGCTAAGTAATGATTGCTATGTAGTTCACATGACTTGGATTCTGTTCCTGCTTCTATTCCAGTTGTCCTGTGTGTCCTGCCAATGATCAGATATTGGAGAGAGAGACAAACACACAGAGCTAAACAATCTGTTCCACCTTGCATGTTGCTGTGACTCTGGAAGCATCTTTCCCAGACCGGAAGAAGAGCTCTGTGTGGCTCGAAAGCATCTCTCTCTCACCAACAGAAGCTGGTCCAATAAAAGATATCACCAAATTGTCTCTCTAATACCCTAGGAGGGACTGACACAGCCAACTCCACTGCACACAATGATCAGATTTCAGAGTAGCAGCCGTGTTAATCTGTATTCGCAAAAAAAAAAAGAAGTACTTGTGGCACCTTAGAGACTAACAAATTTATTTGAGCATAAGCTTTTGTGAGCTATGCTCAGATGAATTTGTTAGTCTCTAAGGTGCCACAGATGATCAGATTGTCACACAAGTAGACCTTTTAAAGACATACATTTATTGCCATTGACGTAAATGGGATTTCTTTCAGTATCTCCTCACCACTAAGGGTAAGGGATTCATAGTTTGGCCCTTCATCTCTCTAGGTTAAATTCTGTCCCATTGAGGTGAGGGGAGTTTTACCATTGACTTCAACAGGAAGAGGATTTCACCCTGTGTATCCCAATACCCAGCAGAAGACTTACATATTCTCACCGTTTTTTCCATGCTTTGTCTCTCTTGTCTTTTTAGAATATAAGCTCTTTGGGCAGGGACTGTTTCGTAGAATTTATTTGTACTGTACCTGATGTAATCCTTATGTTGGTGGGGGTGACTTTAAGGCAAATAAATGAAATCTCCAGCCCACCCTGGGGCGGTGACATGGCCTTCCACTAAGAACAGAATTCTCCTTTGAAAATTCGCCTCAGCTCTTGCTTCTGTGGTATCCAAGCACCTCACAATCTTTAATGGATTTATCTTCACAACATCCCTGTGGGGAAGGGCAGGGCTGTTATCCACACTGTACACAGAGGGAAAGGAGGCACACAGAGGTTAAGTGATTGCTTAAAGTCCCATAGGAAGCCTGGGCAGAGCAGGAAGTTGAAGTCAGGTTTCTCAAGATCTAAGTTAAAGCCTTAACCACTGGATAAACTCTCTCACTTACTACAAAAAGGAAAAAAAATCTCTGCACCATTTCAGTAAGTTTGCTGCATTGGCTTTGGAAGCTCAGTTTCATCACAAACTGCTTACCACAGCTGTGTAAGGATAGGAGCGATTTGGATAATGCTTGATTGGCCTGACACATGCACTTAAAGACAAGACACTCCAGGAGTGTCTGAAGTAGTGATGAGATGGAGTTGAGCCTATTTAAAGCAGTGCTTTAAATTTAATTTCCTAGTTGGGGAGGAGTGGGGGAAGGCAACAGCTGTCTTATTATCCCACTGAGGGTTCCCTTAAGTGAAAGTGGAATAGATTAGTCATGGAGAAAATTAAGCATCAGTAGTCCCCTATCTGAATGCGGGTGGGAAGGGAGTCAGATGGTGAGGTGGTGGAATTTTTTCAGTCCAGCATGATGGGGCTTTTATTTTATTTTTAGATGTGTTTTGGAGCTGGAAGTGGATGATCACTTTCAAAATCTGGCCAAAATCTTCTTCCCAGTGATGAGTGAATCCCATAGGGCTGACCCCTCGTCCATATCAGCCATGGCTCAACGCTGCTTAGGGAGGTGGGGTTACTCTGTTGGCGTAATGGAGAGTTTACATCAATGGGAGACAAACTGAAATGTAGACACATGCACAGCTAGGTCGACACAAGACAGCTTATGGCAACTTAACTTTGTTGTGTAGACCAGGCCTTTGTCTCTCTGTGCGTTGGTTCCCCATTTGTAAAGTGCAGATAACAGTACTTCTTTACCGATCCAGACTTTCCAGTACTGCTGGGAACAGTGTGGGCCTGTCCCCGCAAGTGTGACCTCGCAGGCACAATGTGCACAAGGTCACGCTGCACAAGAGGTGCCATTTTGAAGAGCATGCCGCCTCCCACAGCTAGTGTCACCTTGCACACACAGGGTGTGTGAGGTCATGCCGGCAGGGGTGGAGCAGTGTGCTCTCCATAATGGCATTCCCCATCTGCTACCAGACAAAACGGGAGGGCAAACATTGCCAAAGCAGGATTGTCCGGTTTAAAACAGGACAAGTGGCCTGCCTACTCAGAGGGGTGTTAGGAGGATAAATACGTTAAAGACTGGGAGGTGATCTGACACTGTGCTAATGGGAGCCAGACCTGAAATAGATGGGGATCTTCAGATATGATGCCCCCTGCTGGGAAGGGGTTACTGTCCCCCATCCCACCACAGCTTGGCTGCCATCCTCTGACAGCAAGGGAGCTTGTAGGGCTAAAGCTCCAAACTAGCTATCTTGATTTAAAATCCTAGTGCAGACAGGGCATAGCTACGTGAGGGAAACCCCAGGTGTGGGGATAGAGTTGACATTGGCTGCGTACATTAAGATAAAAACTACCTGTGCCTTGTCTCCACTAGAATTGTATAATGAAATAGATATCTCAATGTAAAAAAATATCTTTTTTGCAATGAAGACAAAGACTCACTTTTTCTGCTTGACTGTAAAGTTTCTGTCCAGACCTTCCCCAACCCTTCAGTCTGTCTGCTAGTTGCTGCAGATCTAAAGAAACGGTTCACATCCTTAGGCCACAGCTCTTTATCCTAAACTGGACACATCTGTCAATTTGTACATAATGGATAATGAGTGAAACTTTTGATGGAAAGGAATTGTATCTTATATATTTAGCAAAACCTAGAATCCGCACTGGATGAAAAATTTCTACACATGCGTGAAATCCCCAGAATTAAAAAATCACTATCACCAAACCAATGACGTATGTTTCTCCAGACTTGGCTTGATTTTTAAGTCTCACCAAAATCTGCAAACAAGCTAAATTTGACATTTCCATCTTATTTGATGAAGTTTCTCCACAATAACCAGAGTGACATTTTTAACATCTCTTCATTTAATCTTCCTTTCCAAATGTTCTCTTTCTTGTTTTTTTCTGCACAAGCTTCTTCTGCCATCCAGAGCTTTTCTTTGCCTCCTTATTGCCCAAGGCACTGTACAAACACATAGAAAGACACAGTCCCTGCCCCAAAGAATTTACTATTAAATAAACCAGGCAGACAGAGTAGGAGGGGAAACAGAAGCACAGAGACATGAATTGACTCCACAGTGCCCCCCAGCAGCTGTTTGGCAGGCCAGGAAGGGCACACAAATCTCCCAAGTTTCAAGCCAATACCCTAACCGACTAGACTACACTGATTCACATTAGTCAGTACCTGGAAAAGCATATTGTAACATATGCATGGCCACCTAGGACTTCACAGATGTTACTAGGAAGTACACTATGGCCACCTAGACATTCTTTCTTGGTAACGAAAGAAATAGAACATTGACCCTCCAGCTCTGAAAGTCCAGCTCCTCGCCTACAGAGCTAAAGGACAATCTCTATCACTTGTTGGACATATAGGGTCTATGACATGCAGCCGAACAGTTGTGATTATATCCAGGAAGTGAGTAATGGTGTGAATGCACCTGCTAACCAGCTCAGCAGAGTATTTTTGGACCAGGTATCTGTTTCAGAGCACGACACTGCATCACTGACAAGGGCTTGTCTCTTGAAAATGAACCCAGAATTCTACAGAGGACAGTGAACATGCCACATTTACGCTGTGTCCAGGGAACAGTTTAATGCAGAACCATGTATTTGTTTCCATCTGATTGAGTGGGCAATGTACATTTAGAGTATTTACCCTTGCTCACCGAATCCCTGGGTGAGCGTATTCCAAATATCAATACAGCTAAAGATCCAAGCTTTGATGAAGCAAAGGCTACATCCCTGATGCAAACCAGCCACAGGGTTTCCAATAGGTCTTTGGATCTAAGCTACAGAATTGATTAGAGAATTGAAACTTGTTGTACAAGTTGGTTCAAGAAACCTATATCGAGGATCTTATCCTCTCAAATTCTATAGGTATTTAGAGTAATTTCCATAGAACCTTGTCCTATATCTATTGAACCCTATGGGTTTATCTTTAAAAAAATTATAGAACTTTTCTATATACTATCATAGAACCATAGAAATGTAGCTCTGGAAGGGGCCTCAAGAGGTCATCTCTGAGGCAGGATTAAGTATACCTAGACCATCCCTGACAGGTGTTTGTCTAATCTGTTCTTAAAAACCTCTAAGGACAGGGACTTCCACAACCTGTTCCATTGCTTAACTAGTGTTGTAACTAGTAAGTTTTTCCTAATATCTAACTTGAATCCCCCTTGTTGCAAATTAAGCCAATTGCTTCTTGTCCTACCCTCGGTGGACCTGGAGAACACTTGAACAAATGTATGTTTGTGTCTGTATGTGTGTGTTTCCATATAGATGTGCATATCTGGGGTGGGAGACCCCCAATCTTTCCTGGGATTTCCTGGTCTTCAGAGGCAACTCCACTGACTAGCACTGAGTTCCTGTAAAACAATGTTACTCCTTTCCTGCAGGGCAGGTGGCACCAGGATGATAGTGAAAGCACTTGCTGTCAACATCCCAACCAAAACCACCCCCAGTAAAGGAGACTCAAGTCCAATAAATGACAGAAAACAATATTGCCCCTCCCCATTGTTGTCACTATTCCCTGCCCAGTAAAGCTACTGAATGGATTCGTGTTGCTGCAGCACATCTGCCTATTGCTTTTTGTTGCATTTGTCTTAATACTGGAATAAATCCTCCAGAATTTATTTCAAATTTGCTTTAAAACCTCATTTTCCTGATTGTAATAATAAAATGCCATTATAAGCAGATGTCTTGTTACTTTTTAAAAACCCAATTTTTGTTAAATGAACATTCGATTCAGGCCTTGTGCTGGGATTGTGTGTGCGAGTGGGTGTCAGACAAAGTGAGCACGTGTGTGAGATGGAGTGTCTGATGAGAGAGTGACAGAAAGGCAGAGGGGGAGTGTGTGAGTGATAGTGTGTGACCGAGAAGGGAGAGGGTGTGTGTCAGGTGGGGAACAGCAGTGCTGTGGAGCTGTGTACAAGCTACTTTAGGTTCTGTGATTTAGGTGATGCAACTCACATGAATGAGGTGTGTTTTTTTTTTTAATGAAAGTGTAGCACTTCTTACTTAGGGGAAATGCCCACAGGCTGCAGTGGGAGGTTTGTCTAAATACAAGGGAGTTCAGAGCTTGGGCTCTTTTTCCATAGTTGTCCTTATGCTGAGGAGCTAAACAAATAATTCATAGATTCATAGATATTAAGCTCAAAAGAGACCATTATGATCATCTAGTCTGACCTCTTGCACAACGCAAGCCACAGAATCTCACCCACCCACTCCTGCGAAAAACCTCTCATCTATGTCTGAGCTATTGAAGTCCTCAAATCGTGGTTTAAAGACTTCCAGGAGCAGAGAATCCTCCAGCAAGTGACCCGTGCCCCATGCTAAAGATGAAGGTGAAAAACCTCCAGGGTCTCTTCCAATCTGCCCTGGAGGAAAATTTCTTCCTGGCCCCAAATATGGCGATCAGCTAAACCCTGAGCATATGGGCAAGATTCACCAGCCAGATACTACAGAGAATTCTTTCCTGGGTAACTCAGATCCCACCCCATCTAACATCCCATCACAGGCCATTGGGCCTATTTACCATGAATATTTAACGATCAATTAATTGCCAAAATCATGTTATCCCATCATACCATCTCCTCCATAATTAAGCCTCATATCATCCTGTGAGGAAGATGAATAATAACATCCTCATTTTACAGATGGGGAAACTGAGGCACAGAGACACTATGTGACCTACCAAAGATTATAAAGCAGAGCAGTAGCAGACATCAATCAGAGTGATGGAATGGCTTCTTAGTGTGAATGAGAATCATGACTATTGATTCTGATTCTCTTCTGTCACATCAGTGTAAATCCAGAGATACTCTGCTGAAATCATTACAGTTATGCTGATGTAAAGTCTGTCTGAGTGAGATCAGGATCAGACTCATTGTATTCAGGCAAGACCACAGTGAGCCCTTGACAGTCTGTGGTGAGGGCAAATTATTGTCAGCCTTAATGAGAGAGCTTGTGGCTAAACCTTGGTGATGCTGCTCTGGCATACAGCTGAAATTTCTAGGCTCAATTTCCTACTCAAGCCTTTGGCAACTTTTAGCTGAGTTGAATCATAAGTAAATGAATTGTGGCATGTATCTGGAATTTTAGAAGAATGCTGCAGATAATGCACACAATTTGCTCAGGATTGCGGGTTGCCTAAATGAAATTGTTTTGTTAAGTCATTTAGTGCCTGCAAAAGGTATCTCATTGACAGCTCTGGAGAAGGAAGTCCTCCCTTTATCCCCAGAGCAATCACTACACAAGCAAGCTTCCCACAACACTGCCCTGACTAACATGCCTCAACAATTCTTCCTAAAGCCCATTCAATCCTTGGTCTCTTCTGAGACTGCCAAGAAGGGGGCTAGTTCATACCAGCTGCGGTGCAGACATGATGTGGACATCAGGATATTGGGATTTGGTCTGAGAACATAGGACATCAAATAACCATTGTTTCTTTTTTAACTCAGACCCATTCTATTATGCCCCATCCCCTGACTTCACATAGACACACGCACACACACAGGAACCCAACCACTAAAGAGCATAAATTAAACCATGCTAAACAGTGTAGCTCTTTGTCCCCCTCCAGTGACCGATGTACATAAGAGGATAAGAGTCTACTATTGCTGTAAACTAGGGGAGTTGTTTCTTTAGGTATTCCGCTTTTAGTGCTGCAGGTCCCAGGCTCAAGTTCAATCCCTACTGATGACTCCTGCTAGGGCAGTCTTTACAGCTGCTTGGATAAACCCGTGTGAATGATTTCTGCATTCACTGCCTGAATTCATGTAATTTCTAGATGTGCAGCCTGCCCCACCCATTCAATGCCAAGTTCATGGTAAAGCAGCAGGACTATAAGGGATACCACGTACGTCGATTATGAATAACTCAGTGATTTGGATCAAAGGAAGAATCACTAGATGAAATTTTGCAGTCTGTTATGTGACAGATCAGAATAGAAGAACATAATAGTTCACATTAGCCTGAAAATCTGTGAAAGTTTTTAATATGGGGAAATACAGTGAATGGGGATTCTCCATCTACAAAAGCACAGCAGACCATTTGAGCTAAAGCTGTCTTTTTGCAGTATTGGGTTTATGGCACATGGCACAGCAGAGAGCAGCAATATACATACACACTAGCCAGTTCATCACACTACAGTTCAGACAGAAAACACTGAGTGCCTAGAAGATGGTTTTGCAGGATTTATAGTTTTAACATAGATATTGACCTCTTCTGAGTTTGGCATATTAAAATTCAGAGGCTCTTGGATGTTCTATGGTGTTTGGATTGTGAATACCAAAGGGAACATTTAAATCCAATTAATAGAATATCAGGGTTGGAAGGGACCTCATCTAGTCCAACCCCGTGCTCAAAGCAGGACCAATCCCCAATTTTTGCCCCAGATCCCTAAATAGCCCCCTCAAGGATGGAGCTCACAACCCTGGTTTAGCAGGCCAATGCTCAAACCACTGAGCTATCCCTCCCCACTAAAGCCTGGCAAGCCGCTGTCAGGAGTGGGATTCGAACCCATGCCTCTGGAGGAGACTGCGGCCTAAATGCAGCACCTGACCATCCTGACCAAGCTAATTCCCCACTTCCTCCTTTAAAATCCCCTTGGAAAAAAGAAATACCAAAAGAAGATTTTAAATATTTAAAGCAAGAGAGCTGTGAGTTGCAATAGTAATATCTTGTTCAGATGAAATATTTTGAACTACCATGTATTCAAATCCATTAACTACTATTAAGGGAGAAAATATTTTTTCTGAAAGAACTAAGCCACCTCTAATGGATTGTTAAGAAATCCTTTAGGTGTTTGCTAAGCCTAGTGTGGCAGCTGTACCACTAAGTGGATAATACTGAGTTTCGGATGTGGAGTAGGTTATTTTTTACGCAAAGGAAACAAAATGATTGGGGATTGGAAATATGAGCATCTCATTCTGCAGAGCTGTAGGCCAGGATTTTCAAAAGCAGCTAGGGATTTGGAGTGCCCATTTTGAGTCGCCTTAACAGGGCCTGATTTTTAGAACACACTGTATATACCCATACCCTGTAGATCAGGACCCTTTAAGATATCTTCTGCTGAGCACCCCCTCCGAAAAGGAGGCACTGTAAATCACTAGTTACTTTTGACACTTCCAGACAGAAGTCTCAATTTTTGCATCAACTTAGTTGCAAAGAAACATTTTGTGTTAGCATGACAGGTATCTTGATGACAGCGGCAGGCACCGAACACAGAACTTTCAGTACTGAAAGCAAGAATTGCTACAGCCTGAGCTAAAGATGCTCACTCCTGTATGTCTGTCAGTCTCATATCCTTTGTGAGCAAAGACTGAGCCCTCCGCTCACCCATGGGCTATATTAGCAGTCTCCAGCTTGTACATTTGTGAGGATGGTGATACACCATGCACTACAGTTTCCAAAAGCAAAAGAGACAGCAATTTGGAACAGCTGGATAGCTCAGGTTAAACATCCAAATTTGGGGATTTCCCTTCCAGATCCCTGAGCCGTGTGACATAGAAGTGCCTTGTCTTTTGTATTGTTCACATATATTAATAAAAGATAGCGATCAGATGCTTGGTTCCCCAAGGCTGTCCAGTCATTCATGGAGTCATTTAGGGTGCTACACTGGTCTCATCACCAATGAGAAATGAGTGAACTGAAACTGAAGACTAAATAATCAGCAAACACTTCCTAGCAGGGGGATAATCTGGGCTGTTGAATAGCTGTAGGGACATGATGAAAGCCACAACCAAGAGAACAGTCGTGCACCAGGGAGGGTCATGCGACTGATAACCTCATAGAAAATACCCATCTCTAGTTTCTACGATAAACTGGTTGTAACGGGATTACCAAGAGGAAGGCAGGGCCTAATACAGACCTGCTCCCGGGGCCTTCTTCCACCATTCAGTGAATGGGGAGATGCAGCTGTTATCCATTTACAGAGTATTTGTGAGAGATTGAACAGCATCTTCCACTGGAAACAGCAGCTGGTATCCATGCTGCCCTAGGAACGAGATACGATTTATCCTGCCAATTGTCCATATCTAGTTGTTGCAAGGAATAGCGAGAGATTCTGAATTTAAAGAAATTCCCCACCCTGCCTCTGGAGGAGGTCTGGCTCCTTTCCACACCACCACCTGATAGAGATAAGGGGACTGCTGCTCCAGCCCTGCCTCCGGTCCTATCACATTAGTCCTGCTGCATCCAGTTCTCCATGCCCCAGGGAGAAGGGAGGGCAGGTCATTAAACCCAAATAAATCTAGCTCGGTCTCCTGCACAAAACACTTGCTTTTAGCACCTTTTCTGTCGTACAAAGTCATCTCGTCTTTTTGTGATTCCTTGGCCAAGGTCAGTTGATTATTATTTCTTCGGATTACCGTTACAGCTGTCAAAATGCCAATGATGTTTGGGGGAAATTAATATATTTATGTATATTTCAAAAATCCTGTGAACAGGTTTTGAATTTCTGACAAAAAACTCAAACCAGAAAAAGGTTCAGTTTCCAGTAACCAAAAAGTGAGTCAAAAACGGAACATTTTACTAAAAAATATTTGGCTTCTGGTTTTTGGTCACAATTTGTGTTTTGGGATGAAAATCCACTTTTTGTAGGGGGAAACAATGAGCAGTTTCAACCAGCTCTAATTACAGTAGCACTTAGAGACCCCAAATGAGATCAAGGCCTCGTTACGCTAGGCATAGTATGCCCACAGAGTGTGAGACAGTCCCTGCCTGCAGAGTTTATAATCTAAACAGAAAAAAAGGGGCAGATAGGAAGTAATCTCTCCATTTTACAGATAGGGAACTGAGGCATAGGGGATAAAGCGACTTGCCGGTGGTCGCATGGGTTCTGTGCCAGAGCCATGAATTGCATCAGCTCATGTTTGCATCAGCTGTCCTGAGTCCAAGTGCAAGTGCAGTGCCTTAGCTCGTAGACCATCTTTCTTTAGCTAAATTGCATACTGCCAGCCGCAGCTCACCTCTGATTTTATTTTACTTCTTTTTAAGCACTGGACTGGCATTTCCTTTTCAAAGCTAACAATGGTGACACTCTGCCTAACCGAACTCATGGTACTGAAACTGAAAGCGAACGTGTTGGGATCCCTGTATTTTGAATTTGTCTTCCACTATTAAAATTATACACCATCTTTCATTCATTGTCTTTATCTTCCTCTTTCCTTTGTGTTTTCGTTCCAGGCATTCTTTGTTCCACCTGATTTCTAATATGATTCCTTTCCTCCTCTCTCCGTGAATGTTGACTCCAAACCTCCTTGCTAGACGAACACATTTACAAACCAATATATATTGTAATTACAACCTGGAGTTTATTATACAGGGTTTCCTAGATGATATCTTTACCCAGGGATTGTGGTGTTGGAAAATAATGAACGAAGGATGTGAGCTAGAATATCTCTCACCAGAAGTTGAGTGTGTTGGCAAAAGCAAAGTAGTCTTCAGCTGGCAGTCTTGGGAGGCAACCATTTTAAAGAAGTATCAGTAGGGAAAAGTGATGGGAAGATTCCCATTCTGTGTGGGAGAGATTCCCCATGATGTCTTGCATTCCTCTGCCTCTCTGGAGGGATATCTAACCTCTCTTTCAAAGGGGAGGAGATGACTGAAGGGAAGAGGGACACTGCATAAAGTTTACAATCTACATTTCATAGAGAATTTTTAACGGTTGGAACAGGATGCTTATATTCACAAGTTTTACCTAGTGGCTAGAACACACAATTGTGAGTCAAGAGTTGTGAGTTTAAATCTTGGCTCTGCCATCAACTTGCTCTGTGAACCTGGGCAACTCACTTAGTCTCTCTGTGCTTCAGTTTCCCCAAGGACAAACCCAGTTTTCATAGTTCTGTTCCTTTTTGTCCTGCAATCTGGCAATATAGTTAAAGTTGCCCCCAAATGTATTTTGTATATTGAGATATCAAAACTTCATGGCACGGCATGGAATGGCATTGCTTCGTGATGACCTGTTGATGCAAATGTTGCAACTCCACAGAGAGACATGCAAGGCAGCTACCATACAAGACTAATGTATATAGGTGGGGGGGTTGATGCCTCATTGCCTAGTTAGAGTCTCTTGATGATTCTGCCACATAGCTGGGTTTGGGGAATGGACGTGCAATAGTCTTCTCTGTTGGATGCTGGAGCTCCACAATCCAGTATGTGATTGCTATATCTCACTTCAGCTAGATGACTGCAACTGTATCTGTGAGGTGGACCATATCACAGCTATCCAGGTCTTTGTGGCTTCCTGACTGGATGAGCATGATATGCCACCCTTGAAGTCCACTCAGATGCATCAGCCAGTGCACCTGTTTATTCAACAGTGACCGCCACATAGTGCATGTAACAGCTATTCTCCAAAGTCTACACTAGCTCCATATTTGCTCCCAGGTGCAATGCAAGGAGCTCATTAATATCAATCTTTAACCCTATGGTTCACATGCTAGGAAGAGCCAGGTGGATAACTTGTGACCTATGATAATTAATCGGACAAAGGTGACCTCTTTATACAATATCTGTAAGAAGATTTCAACTATCTTGAATTTGAAATTATCCACCTTGTGTTTTAACTCTGTGTATTGATCATGAATGGTTCACTGAAATTGTCTCATATTCAATATTGAAGCTGGGCTGCTCAGTTGGATATTCGTGTTCCCTCATTGACTGAATGCACAAAACTTCTGGTATTAATATTCATAGACTCATGGAGTTTAATACCAGAAGGGACCATTAGTTTGATCTCCTGTGTATCACAGGCCCTTAAATTTCACCCAGTTACTTCTGTGGGCACCAATAAATTGTGTTATGACTAAAGCACATCTTTCAGAAAGACATCCAGTCTTGCTTTGAAGACATCAGGAGATGGAAAAATCCATTTTTACTTTGGTAGTCTGTTGCAATGGTTAATCACCCTCTGTTAAAAGTTTGTGCCTTATTTCTAATTTAAATTTGTTGTGCTTTAGTTTCCAACCATTGGTTCTTGTTCTGACTTTCTCTGCGAGATTGAAGAGCCCATTAGTCTCTAGTGTTTTCTCCCCATGACAGTACTTATATTTGATAATTGAGTCAACCTGCAGCCCCGGAGCACCCATAGAGTCAGCACCTATGCACCCTGAATCCCCTTAACATATTAGTAACAGCAATAGTGTTGGCTACAGATTTGTATTATTCCTCCAAAATATCACTATGGGTTTGTTTTATGGGGGGGGGGGGGCTTTTTAATCTTTGCTTTGACCTTAAAGGACCTGCCAGTGTTATTCCATGAAATCAGCTTAACCACTTCCTCCTCCCTTTGCTTCTGGTTTATGAAAATAATTTCCCCATTGGTTTCAATTTCTCCTTCACATCTTCAATTTCCCTTTTTAAAAATCCCCCACCCCATCCCCAGCAGTTTTGTTTGAGTTCCTGGTCCCTGCAGAGAAATTACTGATTGTGCTAATAATTAGTTGGTAGTGTTATCTGCTTCTGTCCCTCTAATAGCGATCAGAATAAAGCTGTCACCCAGAGCTGACTGACTTGTGTGATCAGAATAATGTAAAAATAACCTTCCCAAGAGGTGGTGATAGTTTTCTTGTTTTGTTTCCTTGATTGTGCTTGTTAATCAGAAAACATGATTAATTTCCATATTGCGTTGTGTGCCTTCATTTTTTCCCAGAAATAAGTTTAAGACTATCTATTCTGTGCCTATCTGTCTATTTATTTTCATTGCTTTCCTTCCTCCCCGTTCAGGGGTTGACATACACAGGGCCCTGGGCTGGGACCCGGTGGAGAGGGAGGACCAAGGTCCCCCATACCCTGCCCCTAGCCTTAAAGACTGAGGCTCCTCAACCAAACTGGGGGCTGAGAGCCCCACACGCTCTAACTAGTAGGCTGCCCGGCCCTCCAAGCCACCTGTTACAATGCCTTATATGATATACTCAAGGAGCTTGATCTATTTAGCTTAACAAAGAGACAATTAAGGGGAGACTTAATTACAGTCTATAAGTACCTACATGGGGAACAAAAACATACAGACAAAAGTGTAACAAGATCCATTGGCTGGAAGTTGTAGCTAGATAAATTCAGACTTGAAATAAGATGCACAACAGTATGGGAATTAATCACTGAAACAACTTACCAAGAAGAAAAGGAGTACTTGTGGCACCTTAGAGACTAATAAATTTGTTAGTCTCTAAGGTGCCACAAATACTCCTCTTCTTTTTGCGAATACAGACTAACACGGCTGCTACTATGAAACTTACCAAGGTTTCCATCACTGGAAATTTTAAAATCAAGATTGGATATTTTTCTCAAATATCTGCTTCAATTCAGCCACTGCTATTGGACTTGAAGCAGAAATCACTTGAGGTATTTCCTGTGGTCTGTGTTATGCAGGAAGTCAGACTAGATGATTGCAATGGACCCTTCTGGCCTTAAAATCTATGAATCCTCTATGTGGACTGGCATGTGAAGGGGATGAGACACTTTGCCAGCCTATTTCACAGATATTTGCTAAAATCTGAGGAACGGTGAGACTTGGGAATTTTGAGTTCAATTCCAGACTCTGGATGGGAGCGTTCTCTAGAGGGCACAGACTCTTCTACCAAATTCCCCAAAGCTAGACCCATTCTGTCCTATCCTTCTCCACACTGCCTGGGCACCAGAGAGGTATCATAGACAGTCTCATCACCTGGCCCCAACCTAGTCCAAGATGGGATCCTATCGGAAGCAAGCTGCCCAGCAGACTGGACTAAAGGGGCAACCCCTAAACTGTACAGACTGGTAGTGAAGTAGCCCAGGGTAGTGGATTTTGACTCCCTGCGGGCAGCTCTTTCTCCTCCCTAGTGTAATTTCTTAGTTTCACTTAACCTTCATTTTTGTTTTTGTGGTTACTGACTTTGTTGTTGACTGAGATTTCCAGCAATTTCGGTGGGAGGACAGTGTTTTTAAATTCGACCTAGCAGTTAGGGTGGTGGTCTGAGAATCAGGACTCTTGGATTCCATTCCCAGCGCTGTCACTGATTCTCGGCGTGACCTTTTGCACATCACTTAAGCATTCTGTGCTGTGAGTTCCTTATTTGGTGAGTGCTTTTTGATTGGTCATGTGGTATCATTTCTAGTCCCTGACTGGACGAGCATTAACCCTTCAAATCAGGGGGTTAAATCCTTCTGATTGTGGGTGGGATTTTCAGAAGCACATTGATTTCAGTGGGAACACAGATGGGCTAGTTACAAACACTTTGGAAAATCCCACCCCAGGAGTTCAAAGTGTGCTTCATGGGACTATTTGTGCAATGCATGCTGTTCCCATGAATGTTCCTGCCAGGAAACTCATTCGCTGGAATATTCACAGAAAGCGAATGTAGAAGGCCCAAAGTGTATTTGATTTTTCTATATGAACAAATGTTGACTTGAGGTATTCACTTAGTGCTAGTCCTTAACTGGATCCAACTCCTCTTCATTCAAAGAAAGGTCTACTTGACTAGAGGACCAGTCTGGCTCCCATGGAAGTCAGTGGGAGTTTCATGTGAGTGAAAGCAACTGGATTTGGCTTATGGGAAGATGTATTTCCTTTGTAATTTGTTGGCCATTAACTTCATCAGCTGAGCCATATCCTATTATGGGGCAAGGAGGGACTTTTTACTTTATAAACAGCAATACGTCAGACTACATACCTGGGCAGCAGGCAAATAGTATTTCATCATCCCTGTTTTTGAAATGCGGAAAGCAACACACAGGGGAACACTTACTCCAGGCGACACTGCAGATCTGTGGCACAGGTAGGCAGAGAACCCAGATGTTCTGAGTCTGAGGTCCTGTGTTTTAACCACCAGACCAGCCTTCCCCTCATAAGCAGTAAAACAACAATAACAGGTCCAATAATCAGCACCTAATAGACTGGTAGATAAGGTCCCATGAGCAGAAAATCTAAGGGAAAAAGGAGTTCAGGAGACCTAGACGTTTCTCAAAGTGAAAATATTAAAAGCGCAACAGCAAACTATCTTAATGCAAAGGAAAGATAGGAAGAATAGTAAAGGGACCATAGCTGAAGTGAGAATCAGGCCCTATGTTCATATTTTTGATCCTGAATACTAAAACAAGACTGGGATCAAGTCCCAGCATGGTTAACTATCTCTGCCAGCTCTCTGGGGAAACAGGTAAAGGGTATTTAGCCTCATGCCAGGTTGGCACCCCCAATGCCTCACCCACCCCAATGCACTTTTTTTTTGTGCAATTTGCATTTTTCATTCAATTATATGTGATGCTTATCTTTCCTTAATCTCCAGTTCCTCCATGTGCGTGTGGGGTGGAGGAGGAATGAATTTCATTTGTTTTTGTTCCACTCTATCAGATACAGCAGTTATAAGATTAAATGATAACAGTGGACCTAATAATAAAAATACAATAGAATGTAATGAAAGTAATGTAGATCTAATCCTCTGTTTTATTGCATCCTGAGTGCTTTTGGTCCTATTATTTTCCCTGTGTTTTCTGCCTTTGACTTAGCTGCATCTTTTCAAGGAAGCAGAGGGATTTGTAAAGATTACAGTATTATTCTGTACAGCGCAGACTTGCTGTGGGGCATCTTTAATTACAAAACACTATCACTGGCTATGAGGGGGTGTATGTTTGTGCGGGTGTCCTGGAGTACCCCAAAGCGCTAAAACCAGTTCATCTTGTAAAGATTTAAACTTGCTGATTGCTATTCCTATGGCATCTGCTACTTTGTATCTTTGTTCGCATTGGGTAAGACTTGTTTAGTAGACTTCCTTTCTTTTTCTCCTTTTTTAATCATCATCCACATTTTGGAACATGCACATTTACCCCTTGCTTCTTGTCCTGTCCTCAGAGATTAAGAAGAACAATTTTTCTCCCTCCTCCTTGTAACAACCTTTTATGTGCTTGAAAACTGTTACCATGTCCCCTCTCAATCTTCTCTTCTCCAGACTAAACAAACTCAGGTTTTTTCAGTCTTTCCTCATAGGTCATGTTTTCTACACCTTTAATCATTTTTGTTGCTCTTCTCTGGACTTTCTCCAATTTGTCCACATCTCTCCTGAAATGTGGCACCCAGAACTGGACACAATACTTCAGCTGAGGTCTAATCAGTGCGGAGTACAGCGGAAGAATTACTTCTCATGTCTTGCTTACAATACTACTGCTAATACATCCCAGAATGATGTTTGCTTTTTTTGCAACAGCGTTACACTGTTGACTCATATAATGCTTGTTTACGGTGATGGCCCGCACAGGGAAGTGTGGAGCTCCAGGCCTGTGTTACTTTATTGATATTTGGGTAGCATCCCAGCCAAAAGATAAGCAGGACTGAGAGACCCAAAATGAAACTGGTGCTTGAGTGGATCCAAAGGGGATACCCGAAAACTCATCACTTCGAATTTGTGGGTTGAGCAACCACAGCTTCCTAGCCCCACAGGGTGTGTGACTGCCACTTGTCCCCTTCGGAAGCCAGCATTTCCTCCACTAATCAGCATTTCAGGGCCGCAGGGCCTAGGCACCCACATTTTTATACAATTTTTCCCCACATGAAGAATCTGGCCCATAAGGTGCAAAAATTATAGCTGGAAAAGACCTATTAAGTCACTAAGGGCTTGATTCAATGCCCATTGAAGTCATCTGAAAGACTCCAATATGCTGAGCTCCTTTGAAAATCTGGTGTCAGTCTTGGGCACTGAGTTCTTTTTGCAAACTTGGCCCTAAATCCTTCTCTGTGCCTCAGTTCCCCATCTGGGAAAGTGGGAGGATAATCCTTCTGTTGTCTGTCTTGTCTAGTCAGACTGTCATCTGTCCAGGGGCAGGGTGTGTGTCTTACTATGTGTTTGTACAGCACCTAACACAATGGGGAACCTGATTTTGTTGACACAGTTCAGCCCAATCAGATGACCAGGCTCTTGCATATTCCAGGCGTGAGCACTGTTTTTTTTTCTTTTTTGATACAATAAAAACGAAAAATAAAACGTGTATTCCTTTTTTCCATCTTCTGAGTTTGCTTGAGCTTCCCTTGGAAGGGCTCCGAACATCCCTGGGGGGGCTAGCTCTGCCATCTGAGAAGCATTCATTACAAAGCACATGGTACCTTTGTTATTTTTGCCCCAAAGGTTATAAAACCTGTCACTGGTTTTATGAGACATTCTACCAATTGTGACATGAAAGAGCAACCCTCACTCTGAACTACAATTACCAGCATATGTTCCAAATTTCTAGCCTTGTGTCTGCCAACCAGCACTCAGGTGCTATTTATTCATTGATTAGACACCTTTCTGAGGTGCTTATGACTGCGGTATGTGGGGAGAGTAGAGCAGAGTGAACCAAATAGCAGTAGAACAGCAGGTAGAGTGGCTTCCAATGCATATGACAAATCCTGGCTACACATTCACTTGTATCATGGTCATCAATGGAAAATTAACCTTCTGCATCCACTCTGCCATTGAACCGAAGATGTGCTCTGCTAGATGTAAGTAGCAGGCTGTTGTAGTTGCTGGGACCAGTCACTAGAGGGATACATGAGCACTCTGATTTAATCAGAGTGTTCCATTCCTTCTAGTCCTGGGTATTACTGCAGTGAAGAGTCACACCAGAACTCATGTGGTGTGTAGGCAGTACCTCTACAAAGTGATCCCAAAGGGAGATCATCTTCTGGCTGAACAGTGCTCAGTTTGTCTAGCTGGAAGTGTCTCTTTGCATATATTCGCAAAAAGAAAAGGAGTACTTGTGGCACCTTAGAGACTAACAAATTTAATAAGAAGTGAGCTGTAGCTCACGAAAGCTTATGCTCTAATAAATTTGTTAGTCTCTAAGGTGCCACAAGTACTCCTTTTCTTTTTGCGAATACAGACTAACACGGCTGCTACTCTGAAACCTTTGCATATATTCTCCTCCTCTTGCTCTCTCCATCATCCTTTCTCTGTCTGTTGTACCTGCAGACTGGTGGCCAAAGGTTAAGGGGGCCCTTAATCAAAAGGTGGAGTCTCCATCAAAAGAGGCTGAATGTGCCTGTAGCAGAAAGTCACATGGGAACCATTGCTTCTTGATTGGTTCCAAGGTGACTCCCAAAAGCAGCCTCTCCGATCAGTGAGAGTGGAGGTGGTGTGCCAGTAAGAAGCCATTCTTTGCATGCTCTGCCCAGGACTGGCTCTAGGCACCAGCAAAGCAAGCACATGCTTGGGGCAGCACATTTCCAGGGGCGGCATTCGGGCCATCCTTTCTTTTCGGGGCAGTTGCGCTCTTGGAGCTTCCCCACTTAGATGGAGCGAGGGCACCGCGTCCCCGGCCGCAGCAGGAAGGGGAAGCCCCAGTCCCGGGATGCTGAGCTGCCAGGGCCCAGCTGCTACCTGGGGATGAGAGGGCGAGTCCTGCCGGGGAGCCGGGGCTGCGCTGCTTCATCTTCGCACTGGTTGCTGCGCTGCCTTGTGCCACCCCTTAACTCGGGGCTTCTCTGCGCAGCCAGGCCAGGGAGGGGGAAAGTCCTTGCAGGCGCTGGGAGAAGGTGACATCACTCCCTCCACTTCCAGCACTGCCTGTGAGCCCCAGCCCCACCTGAGCTTGGGGCAGCAATTTTTTTGCTTGGGGCGGCAAAAAACCTAGAGCCGGCCCTGGCTGTGCCTTTCAGCTGTTGAAATGGGAATGGAATGAGAGGAGATAATACCTGAGAACTCAACCTTTCACCCCAGCAGCTGTACAAACACTCACAATACCACCGACATCAGAAGCAGGAAGCCTGCCAAACAATCAATGGGCCACTGGGTGATCGAGGTGCTAAAGGGGCATTCAAGAAAGACAAGGCTATTGTGGAGAAGCTAAATTAATTCTTTGCCTCAGTCTTCACTGCAGAGGACATGAGGGAAGATTCCCACACCTGAGTCATTCTTTGTAGGTGACCAATCTGAGGAACTGTCCCAGACTAAGGTGTCAGTTGAGGAGGTTTTGTAACAAATCAAACAGTAATAAGTCACCAGGACCAAACATGAAATTGCAGAACTACTAGCTGTGGTATCAGAGTAGCAGCCATGTTAGTCTGTATTCGCAAAAAAGAAAAGGAGTACTTGTGGCACCTTAGAGACTATCAAATTTTTTTGCAAATTTGTTTGCAAAACAAATGAGCTGTAGCTCACGAAAGCTTATGCTCTAATAAATTTGTTAGTCTCTAAGATGCCACAAGTACTCCTTTTCTTTTTAGCTGTGGTATGTAACTTATCGCTTAAATCAAAAAAAGGCTACACAGGCTATCCTGGCAATTACGGGCCAGTAAACCCAACTTCTATACCAGGCAAATGGGTTGGAACTATTAGTAAAGACTAGAATTATCAGACACACAGATGAACATATGTTGGGGAAGAGCCAGCATGACTTTTGTAAAGAGAAATGCCTCACTAATCTATTAGAATTCTTAGTGGGGGGAAAATAAACATGCTCAAGGGGGATCCAGTGTACATAGTGTACTTGGACTTTCAGAAAGCCCTTGACAAGGCCCCTCACCAAAGGCTTTTAAACAAAAAAGGCTTTCCTGGGATAAGAGGGAGGTCCTCTCATGGATCAGTCACTGGTTAAAAGATAGGAAACAAAGGGTGGAATAAATGGTCAGTTTTCACATTGGAGAAGGGTAAATAGTGGCATCTTCCAAAGATGGGACCTGTGCTGTTCAACATATTCATAAATGATCGGAGAAAAGGGGTAAACAGTGAGGTAGCAAAGTTTGCAGATGATACAAAATTACTCAAAATAATTAAGCCCAAAGCTGATTGTGAAGAGTTACAAAGGGATCTCACAAAACTGGGTGACTGGGCAACAAAATGGCAGATGAAATTCAATATTGATAAATGTGAAGAGTTACAAAGGGATCTCACAAAACTGGGTGACTGGGCAACAAAATGGCAGATGAAATTCAATATTGATAAATGCAAAGTAACACACATTGGAAAACATAATCCCCACTATACATAAAAAATGGTGGGGTCTAAATTAGCTGTTACCACTCAAGAAAGAGGTCTTGGAGTCATCATGAGTAGCTCTCTGAAAACATCTGCTCAATGTGCAGTGGCCGTCCAAAAATGAACAGAATGTTAGGAACCATTAGGAAAGGGATAGATAATATAATGCCACATCCTGAATGCTGTGTGCAGTTCTGGCCATTCCATTTCCAAAAATATATATTAGAATTGGAAAAAAGTACAGAGAAGAGCAACAAAAATTATTGGGAGTATGGAACAGCTGCTATATAAGGAGAGATTAAAAAGACTTGGATTGTTGAGCTTAGAAAAGAGATGATTAAGGGGGATATGACAGAGGTCAATACAATTGTGAATGGGGTGGAGAAAGTGACTAGGGATGTGTTATTTACCCTTTCACATAACACAAGAACCAGAGGTCACCCAATTAAATTAATAGGCAGTAGGTTTAAAAAAAACACCAAGGAAGTTACTGCTTTATACAGTGCAAAATCAGCCTGTGGAATTTGTTGCCAGGGGATGTTGTGAAGGCCACAAGTCTAACTGGGTTCAAAAAAGAAATAGCTAAGTTCACGGAGGACAGGTCATCAATGGCCATTAGCCAAGATGGTCAGGGAGGCAACCTCATGCTCTGGGTGTCTCTACACCTGTGACTGCCAGAAACTGGGAGTGGATGATGGGATGGACCACTCAATAATTGCCCTGTTCTGTTCATTTCCTCTGAAGCATCTGGCACTTACCACTATTGGAAGGCAGGATACTGGGCTAGATGGACCATCAGCCAGACCCAGTATGGCCGTTCGTATGACATAAGCTGTGTTATGCCTATTTCACAGATGGGGAGACAGGGGCACAGGCAGGTTGACATTTGCTTAAGGTATTACAGACATGCAATGCCAGAGCTGGGATTAGAAATGCCATTCTACCCACTAGTCCATGACAAAACCCACTAGGCACTCTTAACAACCATTGTAGTTGCTGATCTTGACAGCATTTCCTATTCTTTTCAGCCAGCTTGGACACAGTGTTCAATTGCTTCCTGCAAGTGTGTTGTGTTCAGGCATTGAAGTTATCTGAGCATGAAAGGCTAGAAGCTGCTGAGCTGATCATTTCAATTATGCAATTTCCTTATAAACCCCCTTCCCCGCAAACCTCAAAACCGAATCACCCGATAAACCAGTAGTGCGGCTCTTAAACACACAGAGGATTTTCTGGTTGCGACATCCTAAGTGATTTACTTATCACTCACACACTTCAAGCCCAGTGACACTTGTACTGATCTGTGTAGTTCTGTCCCACAGTCTACAATCAAAATGTAAGAAGTCACTGAAGCAGAAGGCGTGTGATTCTGGATCTCTGTAATTGTTACCTGCACAAAGTTAGATGTCACGCTATCATAAACCTTGATCGCGGCTGAAGCCTTACTGTGCAGTTATCTCCTTATGCTAGGAAATATTACAAGTTGTAGAGATGGGTTTTCAATCTCTCTGTTGTGGTAAAGGCGATGTCTCAAGGTTTTCTGAGAGCGTCTGCTTTCTCTGTGAAGTCTAAGAAACACAAAGAGCTGTTCCGCATAAAGCATTTCCACTTGAGCTTATGCCTCATCCTAAATTCATCATATTTTACGTAAATGTGGCACCTCTCCTTTCAAAGAGCTTCACAAAACAACGTCCATCCTGCATCTTTGAAATGCAGCCATCTCTGGGGAGGAAAGTCTTGGTCATCCCACTATGTAACAGCAGAGAGAGAGTAAAGTGTAACAATTTCCTTGAAAAAAAATCATAAAATTGCTCCGGTTTCAGGGAAGTTTTCAAGACCTCTCAAATGGGTAAATTTTGTTGATATATCTTCAGTGGCAAGCATTTCTACCAGCTCTGACACATGCCTTCCTCGTGGCAGTTCAGTGAGGCTGAATTCGTCATTGTTTGACAGACGCTTTGATATTCTTGGACGTAAGGCGCTAAAGAAATCAGGAGTACTGCAGGTAGAGCTGCTTCCAAATGAGAAATATTAAATACACTCAATGGAAGGCCATTTAAACGTGAAGGCAACATGGACTAGTGGCTGGAACACACAAGTTGGCATTAGGAGCCATGGGTTCTATTCCCAAATCTGCCATTGCTGTGCTTTAATCTCTCCTGCCTATGAGGTGTGATCTCCTTCCCTCACAAACGGGAGTATGGAGGGAGTCTGTAAGCACAGATCTTTGACTTTTCCTTTGACAGGGGCAAAGACTTGTAGCAAAGCTTGTGCTATCGAGGACCTCTGGGAGAGGGGCAGGCATAGCAGCTAGTGGTGAATCCACGGAGAAGATAATAAATCCTGAGGCTGCAGTACCCTTTGGAAAAACATCTCTTCCTCCCTATCATGGAGCTATTTCACTGGCAGTGGCTGGTGGGGAGTCCCTGCTCCAACTTAGATATCCTAAGTGCCATGTGTCCAGGAGTTTGAATCTCCTCATTCCACTGGGCTTTCCTGCAAGAGAGACTGAATCCTATCTGAGGTTCATTGATGAGATTTTCCAACATAGATTTCACCCTGCTCTTCAAGTCTTGACAGCTGTCATTACAGCCGCATTCGCATGTCTTCTCAGAGCTGCCAGGCATACGTGCTTAAAGCCCCAAGGGTTGTACCTGCAAGGCAGACACATGGACTGGAAGCTCAACTCCTCACATCCCTCTCTAGTCTCCAGACTCCATTACGGATTCTCCCTGATCTTCCCAGGTCAGCACTGAAGCCTTTCTCTCTGCTGTTATTAATGTAGATGATCTCACCTCCAGTGTGCAATTTTTGAAACCTGCATTTTCTCTGCCATTCAGAATTGACAAAGGTCAAAGGAGCAGAGAAACCTTTGACCTTAAAGCTTCACCAGCTGATCTCCTTGGCAACGTGAACTGGCCAAAGATGGAGCTGTAAACAATTTTCTGTCCAACAAAAACATTTTCTGTTGGAATAAGAGGCAGACACAAAACCTAAGCAAATACCATCGGCAACAAACGATGTCAAGCCTGCAAAGTTCAGGGCCCAGCATGGAAAGAAATCAAGAGTTAAGAATTGTGTCCATCAGCAAATCTGTCTCATTTCTGCCAGCCTGCAGCATGGTCTCTACAGAGCTTGCTTCCTCGCGAATGCATTGGGCCTCTCCTTGTACCCTGCAGTAACACCAGGGGAGGAGGAACCAGGTCCTGCTTTTGAGATGGGAGCACATTTTTCTCTCTGATGAATTATACAACACTTTGCCAACCAAGGACCTCAGAGTGCTGTACAAATGCCATTCACGCCGCACATCCATCTCCAGCGGCAGCAAAGCATCCACGAGGCTCCATGCAGAATGCACTAAATGTGGCCTCTGTCTCATTCCTGGCACATGTCGTTAATATTGTTACAGTAGGGTCTAGAGGCTCAAGTCAGGGATCAGGCCCCTTTGCACTAACCACTCTACATAGACATGTTAAAAAACACTCAGGGCAGGATCCACAACGAATGTGTTACGCATCTAGAAAAGCACAGGAACAACACTGCGATTGACAAAGCCTGGGTTGGGTGCCCAGGGTCCCTCTACAATGAATGGGGAGAGATAGGAACCTTGGGGTATGTCTATGCAGCAGTTAGACTCATTCTTGTGGGGCTTGGGCTAAGGGGATGCTCAGTTGCAGTGTAGACTTCTGGGCTTGGGCTGGAGCCTGGGCTTTAGGACCCTGCGAGGTGGAAGGGCCCCAGAGCTTGGGCTGGAGCCTGAGCCTGGAAGTCTGCACGGCAGTGAAACAGCCCCAGAGCCTGAGCCCCAGGAGCCTTAGTCCAGCCCTGGGTTTTTCTTTGCAGTGTAGACATCCCCTTAGAATGCAATCCACAAAAGCCAGCGCACTAGACATGGAGCCAGCTATGCTGTCCAATGGGAGATGCTGATGAGAGGAGGGTCTGTGCCAAGCCCGACCCCTCTCACAGAGGGAAGTACCTAAGCCTGAGCTGCAGGGAGGCGCCTGACTCTGCTGCCTGGAATCGGGTGGCTTAGGTACCTAAGGCACTTCTTGCAGGAATGAGCTAGGCACCAGCCTCATGCCACACAAAACAGGAGGAGGAGATGGTGATGGTGCATAGCTTTTAGCCAAGTGGTTAGAGCACTTGCCTGGGAGGTGGGAGACACAGGTTCAATTCCCCCATCTCTGCCAGAGGGGGAGAAAGGATTTGAACTCCCTCTCAGGAAAGTTCTCGGACCACTGGGCTACAAATTATAAGGTGGACTCCGCCCCCAGCCCTTCCTCCTCTGGCTGGATTTTGAATGGGACCCTGCTCTGGGAGGTGGCCCTGCATGCAAGGGAGGAGGCCAAATGCCTATCTTCCCCTGGTCTGCAAATTGCTCTGGGGCTGAGGCAGGAGATCCAGATGCCTAAATTTTACCCTGAAAATGTAGCTGAGTCTAGGTGTCAACAGGATCCTCTGAGAGTTTTGTGGATGGCAGTGGAACCTAACACTCGGACTTAGGTGCCTAAACCCCAAACATAGGTGCCAAAGTTTGGTGTTTAGGTGGCTACGTAACTCTGTGGATCCCACCATCAGTGCCCCAAAAAGCTTGCTGTCTTATTGAATGGCAAATGTACCACAGATGTATAAAACAAACAGATGGAACAGGTGACAGTGAAAAGAGCAGCTGCCCAGCCCTGTCATGCCTTACAAGATGTTCAGTCGGAGAAGCCAGGAACCCTGCAGAACCCTCACCTCACTCTGAGCACACTTTCACCCACAGTCACACGTGTTGCCTGGACATCCTTAGGTACATTTTTTCAGCCTGATCCAACGCCCATTGGAGTCAGTAGGAGTCTTTCCATTGACTTTGGAGGGCTTTGGATCAAGCCCTTTATGAATATAGTGAGAAAACCCTTTGCAAAATATAATATGCATGGGGAGAGTGAGAGATCATAACTTTTAAACTTAGGCCTATCAAAAGCCAGTTCCCCACCAGAACACTTAAAGGGCACTTGTTCTTTATTGGGGATTATTACCATGCCAAATTTCAACAGCCTATGTGAGAGCTGCTCAAAAAATATTGATTTTTTTAAAATCATGAGGAAAGTGTTTTTCCCCCCAAACTCTGTTCTCCAAAAGAAGACAATGCCAAGTTTTGCTGAAGCTTTTGAAAAGAATTGCTCAGTCACCTTCTGGCCACATCCAGACTTGTAACACTTCAGCCCTAAAGTTTTAAGGTTTGCAAAGTTATATGTGATTGTAAAGAGGGGGCAAGAAAGAAAATACTTAGCTTACCTTAACTGCCATGATCACTGCTGCTCCTGCGATTCCTTATGTGCAGCCACCTGTGGGGTGAAACGCAGCAGCTGCTAAACAGGGCTCAGCAGCAGTTTAGAAGAAAATCATGTCCAGATGAAACGACAGATTGTGAATTTCATAGGCAGAATGTATCGGTGACATTAAAGAAAGTGCAGCTTCATGCATGCTGGATATCTGCAATTGTGATGGGGTGCGGGGGGAAGTGGGAAGAAATGAGGTACTTGTAAGAAAGCTATAAACTGCAAAGACCAGTCACAGTTACTAAAGGAATCATACCCGCATCTGCAGAGCTTGGATTGGAGACCTGCTCCTTGGGTCCAAAATCCTTAGCTCCAGTACAGTGCTGAAGGAGTGTTCCCTTAGCAGTTACTAGTACTCTGTCCTTTATCCTTGGGCCAGCAGTAAGCACTGGCCACGTGACTGCCTAGAATGCTGATTCTCTACAGGTGTATCTGGCCTGGTGGAGCCCCTTCACCCCCAGCTAGGAGATATACCAGGGCAGTTACAGCCCTCAGTTCTGCTGGGAGCTCCATGCCAGCAGGGCTTCAGCCCAGCACTCCTTCCACCTTTTTTGGAGTATGTGGGGGGAGGGCTGCCCCTTCTAGCAGCCCTTTCCCACCTTCCTGGGACTCACCGGGCTCGAGATCTGACCATCTCCAACAAAACTAGGGGTGTGTGGAATGCTTAGAATGCTAGCTCCTGTTTGTCCTCTTCTCCCTGAGGTTGTTTTTGTATTGTCTGTATAAGACACAATTATGCCTTGTATTATACCCAGCGATGGTATCTTTATGCTGTTTTGTGTCTCTAGGCCTGGACCTTTACATTTTTTATTTTAAAATCCCCCTAAGATCCATGCAACCTAAAATAGAGAAACCCCTTCAATAAAGGCTTTACTAAAGGTATTTCTATATTACAAACAAAGCAACAAGGACATTGTGGCATAATGCAATTAGTGACATTGGAATTTGGCCGGGCGGCGGTGGTAACCCCTCCCACGCAGCCCCCTGCTCTGCTGCAAAGTGCTATGGGATCTTTAATGACCTCAGAGTGGTCAGGGCCTCCCTCTTACATCTCATTTGAAAGGCCATCTTACCCAATTAGCAACCTATTACTGGGGGCTAATAGACATCTAAAGGAGCCCAGGATTACAGTTGGAGCTAAAAGTCAATTACGAGGCTCCTGGTTTTGCTCCCGTCCAGTGTTAATGGGAGAGAGCAGTGATCTCCCTAATGAGAGACTGATTTATTCCAGCTCCCAAAGCAGTTACTGACTGATAACCCAGGAACAATATCAATCTTCGTGACTGACACTCACCAGTCGTTTAGGGCCTGATCCTAGATTCCTGATGCTGAGTGAACTCCCATTGACTTCCAGGGGAGTGTTTCCTCCCTAAAGAGTCAGGAATGGGGATTTTTACTGCAATTTCAACAAGGACAAAGGATCAAACAGGCCATGAAGACTGATGGGTTTTTCCAAGGGGCCTAAGGCAGTTAGGCACTCAACTCCTGTTGACTTGCAGTGGGGAAATCCCAGCATCAAGTCCTTTACTCCCAGAGATACTCCCTGCAGGGTGGGATTGAGGCCTGTTGGCAGGGCTGCATGGGGGCAACTGGCAGTGCAAGTGCAGGGCAACCTGTGGGAAAACAGAGGAATTTGCCATCCCTCTGGCACCTTGCACCAGCACTAAATTGTAGACATTCAGATTAGCCGACAGAGATGGAGAACCGCTGCTGCCTTATCTGGCATTTTAACTCGGAGAGAGACACACCTCCAGAAGGATCAACCCAGCAACCTGAGGCTGGGGATGTGCCCAGTAACCTCCTAGCACTCAGCAAGCCTGCGGCACACCTTTGCCCTGCCACTTCATCTGACTCGTCCTTATACAAAAAGAAAATGCTGATAATAATTAACAGACCAAGCCAGAGGGAGGAAGATGTTTCATTTGCTTGAGCAGGAGGAACAATTCAATAACCTAATGCAGATTGATAAGACTCTGAGAAGTTCTAGTGCACCTTAGGAACTGGATCCTGCATCCCTTAAACAGGGGAGTCATCCTTGCTCAGGCCATAATGAGTCCATGTGCTGCAGACAATAGACACAAGTACTAGATGCATCTTGTACACAGTTATGGAGCCAGGACCCTGTTCCTTGAACTCCTCAGACCACCATATACAGATGAACTGTGAAGCAGTGGGGTGTCTGCAAATTCAGCCACTTAAGGCCAACATGAGATTGCTCCCTCTGAATCAGTACGTTACAGTGCAAGTTGGCCCAGTGACTTATGGATCCATAGTAGCTACTCACCACCTGCCCCTAATATTATAGAATTAGTCTGATTTCACCAGGGCAAGTTTAGGTTCTGGAAGGTCCATGAAGTACAGTTTGCAATTCCTGAATTTACAGGAGGGATTATTAGACCATCTTGTCTGACCTGTATAACACACACCACTGAATTTCCCTCAGTTACCGTTGTACTGGGCCCAATAAGGAAAGCATACCTTCCAAAAAGGAAATCAGGCTTCATTTGATCTTTTTTTTCATAAGATAAACAGATTGAGCTCCTTAAGTCTCTCACTGTAAGGCATTTTCTCCAGTCCTTGAATTATTTTTGTCTTTTCTCTGCACTTTCTCCAGTTTTTCAACATCCTTTTTAAAATGTGGTCACCGGAACTGGACATAGTATTTCAGTCTCAGTCTCACCAATGCCATATAAAGAGGTAAAATCACGTCCCTATTCCTACTTACTACTCCCCTGTTTATGCATCACAGAAAGCCACAGACCTTTCACAGCCAAAGGTCCATCCAGCCCAGTATCCTGTCTACCAACAGTGGACAATGCCAGGTGCCCCAGAGGGAGTGAACCTAACAGGTAATGATCAAGTGATCTCTCTCCTGCCATCCATCTCCACCTTCTGACAAACAGAGGCTAGGGACACCATTCCTTACCCATCCTGGCTAATAGCCATTAATGGACTTAACCTCCATGAATTTATCTAGTTCTCTTTTAAACCCTGTTATAGTCCTAGCCTTCACAACCTCCTCAGGCAAGGAGTTCCACAAGTTGACTGTGCGCTGTGTGAAGAAGAACTTCTTTTTATTTGTTTTAAACCTGCTGCCTATTAATTTCATTTGGTGGCCCCAAGTTCTTATACTGTGGGAACAAGTAAATAACTTTTCCTTATACACTTTCTCCACATGACTCATGATTTTATATCCCCCTTTAGTCTCCTCTTTTCCAAGTTGAAAAGTCCTAGCCTCTTTAATCTCTCCTCATTTGGGACCCGTTCCAAACCCCTAATCATTTTAGTTGCCCTTTTCTGAACCTTTTCTAATGCCAGTATATCTTTTTTGAGATGAGGAGACCACATCTATACACAGTATTCAAGAAATGGGTGTACCATGGATTTATATAAGGGCAATAAGACATTTTCCGTCTTATTCTCTATCCCATTTTTAATTATTCCTAACATCCTGCTTGCTTTTTTGACTGCCGCTGCACGCTGCATGGACGTCTTCAGAGAACTATCCACGATGACTCCAAGATCTTTTTCTTGATTAGTTGTAGCTAAATTAGCCCCCATCATATTGTATGTATAGTTGGGGTTACTTTTTCCAATGTGCATTACTTTACATTTATCCACATTAAATTTCATTTGCCATTTTGTTGCCCAATCACTTAGTTTTGTGAGATCTTTTTGAAGTTCTTAACAGTCTGCTTTGGTCTTAACTGTCATGAGAAGTTTAATATCATCTGCAAACTTTGCCACCTCATGTTTACTCCTTTCTCCAGATCATTTATGAATAAGTTGAATAGGATTGGTCCTAGGACTGACCCTTGGAGAACACCACTAGTTACTGCTCTCCGTTCTGAAAATTTACCATTTATTCCAACCCTTTGTTCCCTGTCTTTTAACCAGTTCTGAGTCCATGAAAGGATCTTCCCTCTTATCCCATGACAACTTAATTTATGTAAGAGCCTTTGGTGAGGGACCTTGTCAAAGGCTTTCTGAAAATCTAAGGACACTATGTCCACTGGATCCTCCTTGGCCACGTGTTTGTTGACCCCTTCAAAGAACATAGATCAGTAAGACATGATTTCCCTTTACAGAAACCATGTTGACTTTTGCCCAACAATTTATGTTCTTCTATGTGTCTGACAATTTTATTCTTTACTATTATTTCAACTAATTTGCCCGGTACTGACATTAGACTTACCAGTCTGTAATTGCCGGGATCACCTCTAAAGCCCTTTCTAAATTTTGGCGTTACATTAGCTATCTTCCAGTCATTGGGTACAGAAGCTGATTTAAAGGACAGGTTACAAACCATAGTTAATAGTTCCGCAATTTCACATTTGAGTTCTTTGAGAACTCTTGGGTGAATGCTATCTAGTCCCGGTGACTTGTTACTGTTAAATTTACCAATTAATTCCAAAAGCTCCTCTAGTGACACTTCAATCTGTGACAATTCCTCAGATTTGTCACCTACAAAAGACATCTCAGGTTTGGACTCACTGAATTTTTCTGCAAAGGTAAATGGAGGTGAACAAATCAATAAACAATGGCAGTTGGTGAGCTGCCTTCACACAGGAGATGCTGTTATTATGTCTGTCTGTATACTGCCTTAAAAAAAAACAAACCAAGCCAGAGTCTCAGGATTGTATCTTTTCCACTGCGGAAACCACCATTCAAATTGATGCAGCTTTAAATTTTACTTGTTGCGGATGAGGAAAATTTTAAGTGGAATCAATTTGTCACCTTGCTCTGAAAGACAGTCTCAATTCATGTATTAGAGCATAAGCTTTCGTGAGCTACAGCTCACGTAGCTCACGAAAGCTTATGCTCTAATAAATTTGTTAGTCTCTAAGGTGCCACAAGTACTCCTTTTCTTTTTGCGAATACAGACTAACACGGCTGCTACTCTGAAGTCTCAATTCAGTAAACAACCTCCCTGGCTGAGGATAGAGATAAAAGTCAAGGAAGATGGGTCTAGCTCTGAATGAAAGCCAAGAAAGAGCCATGACTTCTGACCACAGTTTTTGGACAATCGAGATACTGGGATTCTATTCCCAGCTATACCTGACCATGCCAGCAAAATTGCAAGGATTAGGTGCTGAGATGAACATGCTATAAAACCTTTATGTAGACAGATGGATAACACACATGTTAGGATATAGATATTCAGGCCTGTCTATAAAGCCCTATACTCTAAGAATTTAGGTGTATTCCTATCACTTGGCTAGTTATAAAGGTATAAAAGAAAGAATCTAAATCACTGTCTGCCAATGTAAGGTCCTTCTCTTACTGTGACAGTCTGAGGCCCTGTTCTTAGGCTAAGGCCTTTGGCTAAGCAGTAGAGGAAGCCATAAGCAGGGAAGCGAATGGTCACATCCTCACATTCCAGCCTAGTCACATTGAAATAAGGTGCTATTGGGCTGTTAGGAATATAATCCTGTCCTGATAATGCCTATCACCTCCAAAGAAAGGGAAGTGCCTAGAAGATGTAAAAGGAAACTTAGTTTGATAGCATCCTGTCTGGCAAGAACTCACTTATCAATAGCTGGGATGTGAAATCCCCATTTCTGTGTTTGTTCTATCACTGTAGTCCCCATTTCCCTATTATTTGTCTGTATAATCTCCGTCCGGTTCTGTGATTGTTTCTGTCTGCTGTATAATTAATTTTGCTGGGTGTAAAAACTAATTAAGGTGGTGGGATATAATTGGTTAAATAATCATGTTACAATATGTTAGGATTGGTTAGTTAAATTTCAGTAAAATGATTGGTTAAGGTATAGCTAAGCAGAACTCAAGTTTTACTATATAGTCTGCAGTCAATCAGGAAGTGGGTGGATGAGCGGGTGGGGGAAATGGGAACAGGGAATGGGGGTGAGGAAATTGGAATCATGTTTGGCTAAGGGGGGAATGGGAACAGGGACACAGGTGTAAGGCTCTGTGGTGTCAGAGCTGGGAAGGGGGACACTAAGGAAGGAAACTGGAATTATGCTTGCTGGAAGTTCACCCCAATAAACATCGAATTGTTTGCACCTTTGGACTGCGGGTATTATTGCTCTCTGTTCATGCAAGAAGGACCAGGGAAGTAAGTGGGCGAAGGAATAAGCCCCCTAACAATACACATCTCAAGGATAAGGAATGGAATACGCCAGTGTCCTTAACTAGGCATGACTTTAGCATGTCCTTTGCTCTTATCTTATACTTAGATTGTGAGTTTGTTGGGGCAAGGGCTGTCTTTTGTTTTGTGTTTGTACAGCACAGTGAGGTCCTGGCCCATGAATGGGACTTCTAGGTGCTACAGTAATGCAAATAAATAAATGAATAATAAACCTTTATTAGTTGATCATCTCCTTTTTCTAACATCAAGGTTGGGTAGGGCCAAGGTTATGAGCAGATTCCATCCACTGTCTGTTTTGAGGCACCATTTGAGCCTGTTGGGGGTGTTGCCTGCATGGTTTTACGTACTGTGTTATACCACTATCTCCTTGGATGTGCATGGCCTCTCTCTCTATTACTCTTCCATAGATGAAAGTTTTAGGCAATTGGTACATTCTAGCAATAATGGCCAAACCATTGTCATTGACGCCTTTTGATGATTGCAGTCAGACACTGCACTTTCTAGCTTCTGTGTATATTGTCATATCTTAGTCTATCTAGACTTGTCATGGCTAGGACATGGGGCAGGCATCTCATTTCAAATGTATGCAGCTTTTGCTCCAGACGCTTTGTCAGTACTCATGTTGCACAACCATAAAGTAATGTGGGTACACAGAGCACTGTATATAATCTGGTTTTAGCTGTCATGGGCACTGTTTTAAAGTTCCAAATACTTTTATTCAGGCATATGAATGTTCTGCTGGCAGCAGTTATCTGCTTGTCCCTGTCATCTTCATAGCAGCTGACATACGTTATGATGTAACCCAAGTAGCAGAAACTGTCTACTTGTTCAGTGTTTACACCATGAATGACTAGTTTAACCTGTTTCTTGATTTTTGATATTACTATTAGTTCAGTCTTCTGTTCATTCAGTTTTAATCCCCATTCTTTGGGTGTTCGCTACAGGTTAGTTGTGGCTTCTTGTCTGTATTCTTCCATAGGCATTATCATTACATTATTGTTAGCAAAGTCAAGGCGATGGATAATTTGCCTCAATATCCTACAGCCTTCACCAATGTTACTCGGGGAATTGGACAAGAAGATTTTAGGTATAGAGCAAAAAGTATTGGATTGAATATGCATCCCTCTTTGACTCCAGTTTTCACTTCAAAGCACTGTCTGCTCACTGCTGACTCATACTGCAAGCTCTGCAATATTTGAATCAACTTAATGCTACAACTGTACCATGTGAGAGCTCTCCACAGAGCCTCTCAGTTACCATAGTCAAATGCTCTGTTAAAGTCAAAGAATGTACCAAGCAGGTATTTGCTGAACTCTATGTGTCTCCCCAAATTTGGACGAAAAAGCAAATATCTGATCGAGGGCGGAGTGTCCAGATCTAAAGCCAGCTTGTGACTCAGAAAGGATTTCCTCTGCTCTTCGCTTCATTTGGCCAAGAATCATTCTACAGAACACGTTGCTAGGAATGCTTGTAAGATTTATTCCTCAGCCGTTATCGCAATCTTTCAGGTCACATTTCTTAAAGAGTGGTCCAACATCTGAGCATTGACAGTCTTCAAGGATTCACCCTTCATCCAAATGAGATTAACTAGTTTGCAAAGGAGCATGACCCTGCCTCTGCCACCATGTCTTAGCACTTCAGGCTGGATTGTATCTTAACCATCTGTACTGTTGTTTTCCAGGGACATCTTCAATTGTTGCTTCCAATAGATGTTCTTCCTCTTTGCATGTTTACTGGAATGGGTATCTCTGAAGGGCCTGCATGGATGTGAGAGCAGAATCTAACACAGGATCCAAAATATCCATATAGTGACTCTTTATATGTCACCTCATTTTTCTGTTAGAAGAAATGAGAATGCAATAAGCATCATTAATAATGAGTAGTAGTCATAATTGAATTATTAATATTACCTTTCATTCAGAAGACTCACAAAACATTTTAAAAGAATGTGGGCCAAACTCTGCTCTGGCTTTCACTGGCATAAATCCAGCATAACTTCATTGACTTTGTGGGGAGTTACACCGGTGTAAAGGAGAGCAGAATTTGGCTCTGCATTGGGGAATCATTAGCAGTGATGCTATGGTGAAGGATACTTTTAGGATTTCAGTTGAAATGGGGTTTACATCCCTTTCTTTTTTTAATTCAGTGGCTTAGGAGTCAAAAAGTAGTTCAGCATAATTCCTTTTCAAGCCACTGAAGTCAATAGAGCAACTCTGGATTTACACCATTGTAAGTGTAAGCAGAATTTGGCCCATAGTAGACCAAATAGAGCAAATTCTGCTATCAATTACATCTGTGTAAGTCAGGAGTAACTCAACTGAAGCCATGGAGAGAGCAGACGGCAGGAGAGGAAGGATGGTCCAATGGGTAGGATGCTCCCTGGCAACTTGGCTCAACTCACTGCTGTGCCACAGACTCTTTCTGTGACTTTGGGCAAGTCGCTTAGGCCCAGATCTTCAAAGGTATTTAGGGGCCTAAATCCTATTTAAATCAATGGGAGTTAGGCACCTAAACACCTTTGAGGATCTGGGCCTTAGCCTCTATGTGGCTCAGTTCCCCATCTATAACATGGGGATAATAGCAATTCCCTACCTCAACTATTCCTCATCTTCACCTATACCTCACCAGGTAGCACCAACAGGGGTACGGTGAGGATAAATACAGTACACTGAAGGCTGTGATGTGCTCAGATACTATGCTTATGTGGGGCTGCCAAATTACCATAGAGAGATAGACGGTGGTAGTCTGGGTTTGCACTAGTGTAACAAATCACAGTCTGGCCCAGGTTTATAAGCACTTTGGGATCCTTCAGGATAAAAGGAGCCATTTAAATAAGAAATATTTTTAACCCCACCATCTCTCCCACCTTCAGCCTGCCCAATAACCCTTTGCAGTGACAATCATGGGCACAGAATGCAAGATCCAAGATCCAGCTGTGGCCTTCCCATTCCCTGCTCTGTCCTGCCCTCATTGCTCAGGATGGTCACTTAATCCTGACATGAGTTCTCAGTGAATTATCTCATCATTACCAGTAATCTTATTTGTTGGATGGGGCTGCCTCGTGAATAGCCCCCCAGGGAATGGTTTCCTTTGATCCATCTCCTAAATGTATCCTGTCCTAATGACAAGCAGTCCATTTGTTGCTCACTCTAATCAGACTGATTGATGTGGGGCATGAATTGATTGCCAGCTGGAGTCAAGACAGTCCTTCCTTCTTTCTTCCCCACAGCTCATTGTAGAGTATTGCACAATTAACCAGATGCATTATGGGGTGCTTGGCTTTCCTCTGAAACACCATGTACAGGCCACCACCGAGGCAGGTTATTGGACTGAGATGGATGGTTGGTCTAGTTTGACGTGGCAGCTCCTGTATGTCCCTTGACTGCATTCCATTAGTTCTTATGCTGCTGTCTGAGATCAGCCTGGGTCTCCTAGCTATGGCAGTCATTTGCCTTGCTTACCATCTTGGGCCAGATCCACAGCTGGTGTAAATCAAGTCAGTGGAGCTATTCTGTTTTACCCCAGCTGGGGATTTGGCCACTTGGCTTTAGACTCTGAAAAAGCAGCAGTTGCAATAGGCATGTAGTTCCAGCTGAGACAGGCTCCTACCAGCTTAGGAAAAGCAGGCAAGTTCTTCTGATTCACCTGGCAAAAACTTCTTTGCATGCCCTAATTTGCACAGCAAGTTTACAAAGAAGGGATTTTGTCAGTTGATTGTTCACTCTAATGTTTTCATGATACCAGGTAGGAGACTCACCGTGTAATAATTAAATATGTAATATTATATATACAATATATTAACACAATATACTATATTAATACATCATATAATATAATATAAAATATAATATAATATAATAATTAAATATGTAATATTATACATAGTATATGTCATCCGAAATCTATGCTGAATATCCTGGCTGCAACTTAACTACTGAGCCATGATTATGACTCTAGTTACACAGGAGTCACTTCATCCAGCTGTGAAATTCAGCCTCCTCAGTGTGGAACATGGCAGTTCTTAACAGCTCACAGGAACGCTACATTACCCCGCATAGAGGACCCCCGTATACAACCAGTATTTCTGATTGGTGCTGTAGTTAACTAGCTATCTGCATTTCAGCTCTACCACATGCTTTTCCAGCATTAATAATTTGCCCATTTTAAGTTGCAGCCTGACTGAACTTGCTGTTTGTTAAGCTCTGCAAGCCATTTCATAGAATCATAGAATCATAGACTGTCAGGGTTGGAAGGGACCTCAGGAGGTCATCTAGTCCAACCCCCTGCTCAAAGCAGGACCAACCCCAACTAAATCATCCCAGCCAGGGCTTTGTCAAGCCAGGCCTTAAAAACCTCTAAGGAAGGTTTGCAGTACATAAGGTCAATAACCATTGAATCTATACGTTTATGAACTGCACTATATAATCTTATAAACCAGCAGATGGTGCTCTTTATATTAGCTATCTACAGGTATACAGGTCTAGTTGTCTTGTACGTATAAACTCTCCTACATTATCCACATCTGGAACTGTGAGAAATTTCTATAACATGCTAGATTTACGGTTTGATAAACGAACATTGAATGTTGAGGGAAGTAGGGGCGATTTATGCCATTGCATCAAAACATGACTGCTTTGCTTGAATTTTATTTTAAGTTTTTGGGCTCACAGGAACCTAATGCTCAGAACGAAATCTAAGAGGTACAAACACATGCAGGTCTAAGCAGAAGCCAAAGGTTCCCATGCAGTCCCTGAGACCTTGAACAGTCAAGTTGTGCTTAGCCTGGATATAGAGTTGGAGGGCTGTGTCTTATTTGGATTGATCTTGGTTTCATTTTTAAATAGGGAAGAAATAGACAAACATGTGAAACAGGTGTGCCAATGTTTAAGTTACAGTCCCAGGCTGAGGGGTTGGGGTAGGGGGCAAAATTGATTGCATCCTTGCTGACTGGGTTTTTTAATCTGACAAAGTGTATTGGCATTGGGAAACACCCTTCCATTTCAGCCCCCACCTCCCTTCATCTCAAAAACGCCTTCCTCAGTGTTTTATCTTTGATGCTTTTATAATGTAAAGCACTTGTACACCTGTAGGTGGGCTAAACCAGGAGTTCACTCTTTCCTCCGTGGAAAGCAAGTAGGGCCTCTGAACCATTATAAGGGCACCCTGGCTGACCATTCAGCCCTGTGCCATGCAGACTGGTTTCCTACCTTCTTATTTATTTTTTTTATATTGCAGTAGCATCTAGAGACCCTAACTGACACTGGGGATTGTGCCAGGCACTATACAAACATAGTGAGAGAATCCTGGCTTGGAAAAGTTTATAATCTAAACAAAGAAGCCAGACAATAAGGGGGAGGAGATACAGAATAACGCACAGGTGAAATGACTTGCCCAAAGTCACACAGAAGGTCATTTGTAGAGCCCAGAATAGAATGTAGGTTTCCTGAGGCCTAGGCAACTATCTTACCCAGTAGACCATGCTCTCCCCCTGATTGGATCTTTATCTGACCTATTCTTGAAAATGTTCAGTGATAATGTCGCTCACCTGATTACAAGGCCCATAGGTCACTTAGATCCAAATGTAGCTCCATCAAGAATGGACATGATACTATTTCTCTGAATCACTAACACCTCAATTAAAAAATGCAGCAGTATCTTCGAACTACTAGGTCCAGTGTTTTCGATATTTCTGTTATTTGCTTTAAATGCCTTATCCACATCCTCTTCCTGATTTAGTGGTCTATTTATTTTATTTTATTTATTTATTTAGTGGTCTATTTATTATTTTAGTGGCCTTTTATCTTTACCTGGAGACATTCAACTGGTCTTCCTCTCACCTCTTTCTGGACCTCAGAACAAATATATAATGCAGCCCCTTCTCCCTTTTTTCCATTGCCTTTCCTTTCTGAACAAGCTATAATCCTCTGTACCAGTGGTTTTCAAACTGGGGTACATGAGTTTTTGTCAGGAAGTATCTGAGAAAACTTCTGTAGTGGCAGACAATGCACTTTGCCAAGTCTTACTAAATAATCTAATCATAGATCTATTAAGACCCTATCTCAGATGGGAGTATTATTTGGAAAGGGGTACACAACCTAAAAAGTTTGAAAACCACTGCTCTATACCAATATTCCAGTCATGAGACTTATCCCCCAAGACTCTGTGATGCCAATTAAATAATCAATTATCTTATATATTAATATTTCCAGTTCTTCCATTTTATTCCCCATACTCCTTACATTTGTATACAGACATCGAAGATGTTCATCAGATTTCTCCACTGATTTCCTTCTTGTTGCTCCTACGATCCTACTGTAATTTTCCATGTCCCCTGTCCAAACATCTAACCCTTCATTACGGTCACCTTATTTATATTTACCTGTGGGCTTTTGTCACCTGCCCCGTTGAACCTAGTTTAAAATCCTCCTCAATCCGATGAAGTGGGCTGTAGCCCACGAAAGCTTATGCTCAAATTAATTTGCTAGTCTCTAAAGTGCCACAAGTACTCCTGTTCTTTTTTCAGTTAATAAAGATGCTGTTCCCCTTCTTGGTCAGGTGGAAATCCCCATCTCTTCGCAGTAGACCTTCTTCTCGGAACAGCATCCCATGGTTGAAGAAGCCAAACCCCTCCCGTCAACACCATCTGCGTAGCCACATATTCATTTTCAGGATGCACATGTCCCTGCCTGGGCCCTTACCCTGATATAGCACCCAACTTTAAATCCTAGTCTAGACAAGGCCTTGGAGGGTAACCCAAAAGTTACTACTCCACTGCCTAATTGCTCTTTAGAGTGAAGATATTTTTATCACAGTTACTACTCTGATGCCTTTTGGTTTTGGTGGACTACACCTTTAAACTGCTAAGAAATCTGCCCATATTGGGAAGACAGCTGCCATTTTGTTCTCAGAGTAGCTGCAGCCTGTTACAGCACAGACATGCACACACAGTGCTCTCTCCCCAAGGAGACTTTGCTCTTGTTCTTTCTTCCCAGTGGTTTCCTTAACGTGCCATTGAGGTTATTTTAGATTGAAAGTCTGTCTTGCTCTCTGTTTGCAAATCTCACAGTAAGGACTGCAGCGTCTGTGTATCCTGCCTTGGTTTTCACTTTCTCCTCATGCAACACATGAAAGCTGCTTTGCTAATGTGGGTTTTGAAATGCAAAGCATCACCTCCATTATTTGATAAGGGCGCGGGGAATCTAAGTTACAATTCATTTTTATCCAGGGCTCCCATTTCCCCATTTTTTCTGCCCTTGACCTCCTTCTTTTGACAGCCTCTCTCTCTCCTCTGTTCCTAGCTTTGCTCTGTTGCTGTCCAAAGAGGGCATGCTGCCAGGACTCCTCTTGCTCCCTCTCTGTGACTGAATAATAAATATGAGCTAAGTGGTGGACTGATGCCAGGGCACGCTTCTCACAAATATTCCCCCTAGATCCAAGATCAATAACACTTAGCTGTTCTTCTACACTTGAAGACAGGCGAAAAACCACATCATCTTCCCATGAGCACCAGAGGAGCCCACAAAGAAATCCATTTGCTTCCACCAGGCACCAACATGTGCTTTGAGGAACAGACCTCAGGCATGTGCTTATGCTGTTAAATGCTCAGCTTGAGCATCGTATTCTGTCCAGAGAACTAGGTGGGGGAAGGAAAATAACTATGAACTGCACTGGGGATTTTCTCTTTCCATGGGGGAGGAGACGTGTTCCAAATGTATTGTGGCATATACAAATACAGGTACAGATGAAGTCAGGATACCTGGCAGTGAATTTGGCAAGTGAGGAGTGTTTAGGATGTGCCTAACATTTTCAGCCTAGATTCTGATCTCATTTACAGTGCTATAAATTCAGAGTAACCTCATCAATTTCAGCAGAGTTAAGACTGGATGTAAACTGCTGTCATGGAGATCAGAATTTGGTCCTTAGTACCTTGGCTATGCTCTATATTCATGCTCCGCTACTGATATGGGTTCTTAAACAGTATCTCTATCTCTAGATACATCTCATTTAGTTAGTTACAAACGCTTTTCAATTCAGCTTCCAAGAAGGTTACCTTTTCTATCCTCCCTGGGCGCCTTCGCTCTGCCATAAATTAGAGCCCTCTCTAGTGCCCCCTGGATTTCCCAGACTCGGATCGATTGATTGCCCACATTGTTCTGCATTAAAAGGCAAAGCTAACATCACTCACTCACTTGACATTGAGTTACAACTTAGCATGCTGAACATACCACTGAGCCCATCTGATTTTTGAATGACTTAAGCGCTGGAAAATAATACATTGTTCTTGACGGGTTAATTGGAAATGTCCATGTTACTGAGTTTTCACTGGTGTTAGATACTGTCAAAGAGAGGGCAAAAGGGAGACCAAATTAGAGAGCTTTAGAATGCTATGTCAAAAATAACACATCATTCTCTCAAGAGGGGGAGCACTCTTCCTCCATTCCTGTCTTGGATACTTGAGAAATCTACCCCTCCATCAAAGTGCCAACATCCTGGTGGATCTTAATGGGCCCCTGCTGTGTAAGCTACAGAGGAGAGGAGTTATGAGAGCTGCTAACTGCAGCAAGTTGACTCTTTAGCTCAAGCTATAGTAGCTTGTACTTTTAGCTCTTGAACTCCCCTGGTTCAGTCCCTGGTGAGCAGCCAGGAGGGTAGCTATCATGCTGGTACTTAGCTTTATTGCATTTTTGTGTTGCCTAAAATTGCATCCTGGCCACATGCTTGAAGTCACTCTCAGTGGATGTAAGTGGGAACTGAGGATGCTCAGCTGCAAATTGCAGCAAGAGTCTGATGGAATTTTAGTAGGGATGAAATTTACAGGGTTCCATAGAAACGTAACAAGGTTCTACAGAAATTAACATGCTAACCTAACGTAAAACCCCTATTATTTATATTGCAGTAGAAGCCCCAGTTATAGACCACAACCATATTGTGCTAGGTGCTGCACAAAGACAGAACAAAAAGTGCTAACAATCTGAATCTAATAGAATAGGTGAACCTTTCTATGTTTTTTTAAAATCAATCCTATAGAGTTCTATCACCAGGGAAACAAGTTTATATTATACAATATAGGACTTTTCTATCAGGACTCGGTATTCTGATATATTCTGCTATTGCTTTCAAATCCTGCCGCTCTCTACTCCAATGATGTAATGAACTGGCCGGGTATAAAGCTGAGGGAAATTGCTAAATGAATCATCTTTCCAAAACAAAAAGTCGAAACGCTGTTTCAGTGTTTCTGAAACAAACCATTTTGACATTTCCAAATTTTTTCCCAGTCAAAACAATTTGCCATAATTAACCAGAATTCACAAATTGTTTTTTGTCAACCCAAATCTGTATTTTTTGATGAAAAAGAAAAAAAAATTGCATGAAAAATGTCCTCCAGCTCGAATCAAAAATTAAAAATGAAAAGTGATACTCTTTAGCTCAAGTGGCAGAAGCCTATGCTTTAGGGAAGTCTGACTTCAACACAAGTTGCTGCTGGGAAATTCTGAGCATGCATGCTGCGTGTAGCATTGTAACCTCTGCAAAATCTGAGGTGGAGGTGGTTTTGCTGAAATATATTTCCTTTGGGTTTCTACTAACAGTTATTTTTTAATGGGGCACCTCTCTATTCCCAAAGAACTTCCCAATCCCTATATCTACTGTTCAGCTCCACTGAAATAATTGCAGCCCTGGCTAGGGTGGTGGCCAGCTTCCAACTTGCACATGGCACAACAATCAAGGAAGTTTCAATTGTGGCAAGAGCAAATGCCCAATGTTATGACAAGTGCCTTGGAGTCTTGTGGGATCACCGCATGGAGCAGTTCCAGAAAATCTCATCTGAAACAGCCCCAAAACAGTGATCTTAATGGACCTTAATTTGTCTCCTGTGAAAGATGAAGGATTAATTTGGCCCCATGGCTGCAGGAAATCTAGTTGTTTCCAATTTAATGCATCTCCTCCTAGCACATGGTTTCCAAGTGTCTTATAGGAATATTGCAGGTATTCTTCTCTTTCTTAGGAGGGATGTATGAATCAGATAGGTAAGGGAGTGCTAATATACAGATACCAGATTCTCTAAAGACCAGGTGAGTGTGTACCTCAGGGTACGTAGAACTAATAATTCATTACATTAAAACTTCCAGTAAAGGAAAAGAGCTAACAACTGTCCTGAATATGTCCAATTTGGCCTGATGTTTGCATAGTAAAGACCGAAGTTGTCTGTCCTGGCATGCACTGCTTCTTGTGAAAAATACAGCTTGGAGTGTTTGTTTGGAACCTGTCTGTCCTTTGGTTGACCCGAAGTCCTGGGTAAAGGCACAAAGGGGAATCTTCCCAAGACATTACACTGTGGTGATGTGCTAATCTGTGAATTTAGATAAATTCATGGAGGATAGGTCCATCAATGGCTATTAGCCAGTATGGGCAGGCATAGTGTCCCTAACCTCTGTTTCCCAGAAGCTGGGAATGGGCGACTGAGGATGGATCTCTTGATGATTACCTGTTCTATTGATTCCCTCTGGGGCACCTAACATTGGCCGCTGCCTGAAGACAGGATACTGGGCTAGATGGACCTGTGGTCTGATGTAGTATGGCCATTCTTATGTTGGAGCATGGGAACTCCTAGCCATTTTCTCTTCAGCTACAGCAGCCTAGGAAGGGAGTTTGGGGGCGAGTGATGGAGACCAGGAGGGATTTAAGGAGAAAGATCTAGAGAAGTATCTTTTGGACAAGTGTCGACTAAGTGCCCCTACATGCTAATGACCTGCAGAGGTCTAAAGCATGCAAACCCTGTGGGGAGAGAGGAATTGTTTAGGATGGAACCTGGGGGCAAAATATAAGGGTTCAGACCAGTTCTTGTTTCATCTGAAATGGATCAGTTGTATCTATTTCTGACCCAACAAGATGTATTTGGATCAATATACACTGCTCATTTGGGGAACAATCCTGCTTCCACAGATGTCAATGGCAAAACTCACACTTCAGTAGCACTTAAACCAGGCCTTAAGGGATGCTTTTAAAATATTTTCCCTAAAACAAGCAACTGCTGCACTTTCCCTAACTGCAGAGCCATCCACAGCCCATTCTTGCAGCATCAGGGCAGGTGGGGGTGCAGCCTCCTGTCATGTTGCTTAAGAGGGATTTTTCACCTTGTCCCGAGGCCATGGAGACCACGTTGAAATGCTGAAGCTTGATCCACTAAGCCCCCCAAACCCCTCTTATTAATGATTTCCATCTGTGTGTCCTGCCCGTGAGCTGTCACATCCATGCTTGAGCCTCACCAGACAATGCCGCTGATGTGGCACAAAGAGGCATCAGGGGAGACTAGACAACATGAGCTTTATTTAACATGCAGAGGCAAGGACAGGGATTACAAGGGTTTAAGATGCAACAAAAGGTGAGTGCTAAATTGACATTTTGATTGACTTACAATAAGAGTTGTTAGAGATGGATTAGCATGCCAAGGGTGCTGGCACTGCCGAGAAAGGGAGCGGTTCTCAGAGCAGTCAAACTTCAGCACAATTAGTTCCTCAGTCGTAGAACTTCAGACTGGAGGCTGGCATTTTCCTGGCACTGATTGGAGGATGTGTATCTGACAGAGTGTCAGAGAGTCCGTGCCTGTATATAGAAACATAGAAGATTAGGGTTGGAAGTGACCTCAGGAGGTCATCTGGTCCAATCCACTGCTCAAAGCAGGACCAATCCCCAACTAAATCATCCCAACCAGGGTTTTGTCAAGCCAGGCCTTAAAAACCTCTAAGGATGGAGATTCCACCACCTCCCTAGGTAACCCATTCCAGTGCTTCACTACCTTCCTAGTGAAATAGTGTTTCCTAATATCCAACCTAGATCTCCTTCACTGCAACTGGAGACCATTGCTTCTTGTTCTGTCACCTGCCACCACTGAGAACAGCTGAGCTCCATCCTCTTTGGAACCCCCCTTCAGGTAGTTGAAGGCTGCTATCAAATCCCCCCTCACTCTTCTCTTCTGCAGACTAAATAAGCCCAGTTCCCTCAGGCTCTCCTCGTAAATCATGTGCCCCAACCCCCTAATCAGCCCAATATGCTGATAGCCTTCTTGGCAACAAGGGCACACTGTTGACTCATAATCAGCTTCTCATCCACTGTAATCCCCAGGTCCTTTTCTGCAGAACTGCCACTTAGCCAGTCGGTCCCAGCCTGTAGCACTGCATGGGATTCTTCCATCCTAAGTGCAGGACTCTGCACTTGTCCTTGTTGAACTTCATCAGATTTCTTTTGGCCCAATCCTCCAATTTGTCTAGGTCACTCTGGACCCTATCCCTACCCTCCAGCATATCTACCTCCCACCCAGCTTAGTGTCACCTGCAAACTTGCTGAGGGTGCAATCCATCCCATTCTCCAAACCATTAATGAAGATGTTGAAAAAAACCAACCCCAGGATTGACTCCTGGGGCACGCCGCTTGATACTGGCTGCCAACTAGATGTTGAGCCGTTGATCACTACCTGTTGAGCCCGACAATCTAGCCAGCTTTCTATCCACCTTATAGTCCCTTCATCCAATCCATACTTCTTTAACTTGCTGGCAAGAATACTGTGGGAGACCGTATCAAAAACTTTGCTGAAGTCAAGATATATCACGTCCACCACTTTTCCCATATCCACAGAGCCAGTCATCTCATCATAGAAGGCAATCAGGTTGGTCAGGCATGATTTGCCCTTTGTGAATCCATGTTGACTGTTCCTGATCACCTTCCTCTCCTCCAAGTGCTTCAAAATGGATTCCTTGAGGACCTGCTCCATGATTTTTCCAGGGACTGAGGTGAGGCTGACCGGTCTGTAGTTCCCTTCGTTCTCCTTCTTCCCTTTTTTAAAGATGGGAACTATATTTGCCTTTTCCAATCATCCGGGACCTCCCCTGATTGCCATGAGTTTTCAAAGATAATAGCCAATGGCTCTGCAATTACATCAGCCAACTCCTCCAGCACCCTCGGATGCATTGCATCCAGCCCCATAGACTTGTACATGTCTAGCTTTTCTATATAGTCCTTAACCTGTTCTTTCACCACTGAGGGCTGCTCACCTCCTCCCCATACTGTGCTGTCCTGTGCAGCAGTCTGGGAGCTGATCCTGTCTGTGAAGACCGAGGCAAAAAAAGCATTGAGTACTTCAGCTTTTTCCACATCATCTGTCATTAGGTTGCCTGCCCCATTCAGTAAGGGTCCCACACTTTCCCTGACCTTCTTCTTGTTGCTAACATACCGTAGAGACCCTTCTTGTTACCCTTCACATCCCATGCTAGCTGCAACTCCAGTTGTGCTTTGGCCTTCCTGATTACACCCTTGCATTCTTGAGCAATATTTTTATAGTCCTCCCTAGTCATCTGTCCAAGTTTCCACTTCTTGTAAGTTTCCTTTTTGTGTTTAAGCTCCCTGAAGATTTCTCTGTTAAGCCAAGCTGGTCACCTGCCATATTTGCTATTCTTTCTGCACATCGGGATGGTTTGTTCCTGAGCCCTCAATATTTATATGTGTGTGTGTGTGTGAGAGAGAGAGAGATTGCGTGTTACAGCAAGTGTGAGTGACAGTGTATATTAGAGTCTGTGGGTGAATGATACATCTGCACGTGTGTGTCTGTGTGTGAGGGTCAGTGTTGGAGTAGATTCATGGATTCCAAGACCAGAAGGGACCGTTGTGATCATCTAGTCTGACCTCCAGGATAACACAGGCCAGAGAACTGCCCCGAAGTAATTCCTACAGCAGATCTTTCAGGAAAACATCTAGTCTTTATTTAAAAAGTGTCTGCGATGGAGAATCAATGATGGCCCTTGCTAACGTGTTCCAGTGGTATGTGTCAGGGCTAGCGTTGCCAGCAATGGATTTAAAAAATACAGGACAAATCTCCCCAGTCCTGACTTGAGTCTCTGGGGACGAGTCACTTCTCCTCCCCCTTCCTTCCTAGGATCTATCTCTCCAGCTCTGGGCACTGCAGGGTTCCCCAAGTGTCAGGTGCTTGGCTGGTGTACAAGGGGTTAAAAGCAGCCAAGCTAGGCTGATTGGGGAAGCAGCCACAGCTGGGGCTATGCCCAATCAGGCCACAGCTGGTCCTAGAAAAGGGCTGTGAGCCAGGAGCAGAGAAGTCTCACTCTAGCCTTGGAGTGGAAAGGATCTAGCTGCCTATGAGACAGGGTATCTAGAGCTCAGCAGTGCTGGGGAAGGGCAAGAGGAGCTCTAGCCTGGTAACTCCCCAGGCTGCAGGCCTTGTTGAAGGCCTAAGGAGGTACTGGGGCTGCAGAGGTGCAGCCCGAAAATAGATAAAGGCAGTTGGTCCAACCCCCTTGTCAATGATGAGTGGCCATTGCAGACTGCAGTTTGCTACAGGGAGAGGGGGCTTGATGACGACTGGGAGCATCCACTGAGGCAAGGTGGGTGCAGAGGGTTGGGGGTTCCCCTGGGAGGGGAGACTCAGAGTGTGGGGGCACTGCTGTGGGCAGAACGCCAAGAGAAGGGGCACTGGGGTCTGGGATGGACATGGGGGCCTTGAGGCAGGCAAGACGCCAGCCAGCAGAGGGTGCTCTGAGTACTAATTCCCAGACAACCAGCAGGAGGCGCCACACCAGTGAGTCTTTGACCTTGCTACAGCTGGGCAGCTGCTGAGGCTCCTGTCCAGGTTCCACATGGGTGCAGGGAGTTGAGTCAGAAGCTGCAGTTGCTACTACGCTGTGCACAGCTGGGAAGGAGGCTGAAACCAGTGTGAGAACAGGAGGATGGCAGCAGCTGGAGAAGGCTTTGCTGTAACCAGAGGGACACAATTTCTGATTTCAATATGGGGTGGAGCAAATTACAGTGGGGTCCCAGGGATGAGGGATGGATGGCCGGCCGGGCCATATTTGAGTGGTGTTGTGGCCCCCATGCACTGGAGCACACGGCCAGCCAGCACTATTTTGCACAATGAAGTGCAGGAGTGCTGCTCCGTCTTGGATTTCAGGTACCAGAGTGACGCCCTGGAGCGCTGTGCCACCACTATCCGCCTGATTGAAATATGGGATAAAAGGTGTCCCATACTGATTTAATACAGGCAATTCTTTATTTAAATAAGGGATGTCCCTTATGATATGATTCTGTTGCCACCCTAGTCGGGTCTTGCATGAAAGATCAATGAGCCTGCATGTAAGAGAGTCTCTGCATGGCAGGCATGACTGTGGGCAAGAGAGGGTAAAATGAGGGTGAGAAGGAAAGGCAGAGGGCATGGTTAAACTGTACAGATGGTGATTCTTGCTGTAAACCAGTGAAGTCAGTGGAGGCTGGTGTCAGAGAAAGGAGGCTCAGGCTCTGAACCTTGCTGTTTGTTCTACTCCAGAAAAGAAATGGGAGCAGCAGAACCTGCCCAGATTTCAGAAGCTTTCCTGCTCTTGTAGGAGCTGACTAGTGACGCACGCCTGAGCAGGAGGCCCTGGGAAATTGGTGTTACCTTTTGTCTAAGGAATCCAAACAAGTTCCTCTTTGCCCAGCTCCCAAAGCTGGATCCAGGCCAGTTTTGCAAGGCTCCACAAAGCTGCACTGTCATGCTAGCCATGAAAACTTCTCCCTCAGCTGGGCCCGGCTATGGACAGAAAGGCCATTCCCTGCACTGCCTTTAAAGGGTCCTCCTGCCTTAGGCTAGGAGGTTCCAGCACAAGCACCCTCTGGCCTGGGGTAGGGATCAACCGGACCATCTCTTGAGCAACCCCTCTGGGAGCAGCAAACGGAGCAGCTCTGAGCTGCTGCTTGAGGGTGGAGGGGAGACAATGAGGATGGGATGGAGAAGTGGAGCCCCCCCCCCCCCCAAACAATCACCACCCCATCCCTCTCCTCTCCTGTTCGCCTTTGCACAACTGTAGGTTAAAATGTGGACACTGCCAGTGTCTGGTGGTGATGACAGAATGGGATTCAGGGCTCGCTGGCAGTTCACTCATTATTGTGGATCAGTGGCTGCCTTGCATTGATCTCCCCCTGGACAATCAAAGCAGAGGAGGGGATACCCCAAAGCGAATAGGAAGTTCTCATGCTTCCCTCTTCCTGGTGTGAACAAGTAGAGGGGCTGGGTACTTAAACCCCAGATCCCTGGGAGAGACAGTGCAGTCCCAGCCCCGCTTCCCCAATCCACAGGGGGCCAGCACAGACTCAGCTCCCACTCCGATCCCCAGGAGATAATACCCATGCTCAGTCAGATCAGATTGCTTCTGGGCCTGCTCACTTCTCAGGCTGTCTTGGTGGCTCTGGCGAGGAAGCCAGAGGAATCCGTGAAAGCTCCTGAAGGCTGCTCTGCCCTCTCAGCAATTGCCCTGTGAAGGGTCATTTTGTTATTGACTCTTTCCTTCCTCTAAGAGTATTTGCGGAGAGGCCTGTGATTACACATGGGATTTGCATCACTTAACCAGGTTGCTTTCAGAATCAACAGTTCTTGCTCATTTGTAATGTCTCTCACGGGGATCCTGATGTTAACAGGGGCTGGAAACTGTTATCTGACGGAGTGTGAACCCAGGAATAGGAGTACAGGCAGGACTTGGCTATAGTGATTGTACAGGGTGCTTTTTATTGAGACTACTGGACACAGACACTTTGTGTGTCTCTTTATAGCAAATAAATAGACTGACTACCAGCCTGGCATCTCAAACATCATGGTAACAACCCATCACCACGGAGTTTGAGCCTGGGGCCTTCAGTACAAAAACACAGGCCTTTACTTGAACTAAAGGAGTAGCTCTGCTAGGAGTAGTAGGCTATTACCCTTTAGGCTATGTCTACACTACTGTGGTAAGTCCGACCTACGCTACGCAACTTTAGCTATGTGAATAATGTAGCTGGAGTCGACGTACCTTAGGTCGAGTTACTGCGGGGTCTCGACCGCGGAGGGTCGACAGGAGGAACTCTCCTGCCAACTTACCTTGCTCTTCTCATGGTGGGTAGAGTACAGAGGTCAACTGGAGAGCGATCTGCTATCAGTTGGGCAGGTCTTTACTAGATCCGGTAAATAGACCACCAGTGGATCAGTCTCAGAGCATCGATCCCGGCTGTAGTGTAGATGTGCCCTTAGTAAGGGATGGAAAAGAGTCTCCTAAATTCTGGCCTGATCTAAGCAGTCACGGAATACACTACGCTAAGCTGAATATACTACGCTCCACATAGTCAAACTGCCTTACTTGCATTAGGGATTTTAATATACAAATATAGTCCCATGCATCAAAACCTAGTGATTTATTACTATCTAGTGTTCCATCTATCGATCGGTCCATAATATTTATTTGGGGCATCTCTCTGTTGTCAGCCTTGTCAAGCTAGGCTGAACACTGTATGCAACATAACACTTAAAAAAAACAATTGGTTTATTTCCATCTGTCCTCAGCCTGGGGTCCGTTTGACTAAACAGTAACAACATACAGTAATCAGCCAAGTTAATTCCACCTTCCCTCCCCTCTGCCTTCCCACTCTGACAGCCAAACTGAAGTTTGACTCACTCCCTCCGAATTGCTTTTCTTTTTTCTGGTGTGGCTCAGCATGCAAAAAACCAGTCTCCAGTTACAGCACGATTTGAAGGTTAACTCAGCGACCTTCATCTGGCTCCTAGGAGGGATAATGATCTTGTGCTCTAATCAACAATGCAGACTCCTTTTGATACCAAAATAGGAATTGTTAAGTACAGCCGCTTTTTGCCATTTCTTTCTTTTCTCCTTTCTCTTTTTCCTTAGGCCATGAGCAGAAGCTCGCAAAGCAATGGGAAATCATGCAAACCTCAAATGGACGAGAGAGTCTGCAATTAGACTGCTGATCAAACTCCAATTCAATTAGTTAGGTGTCAGTGTTATGTTAGTTATGGAGAGGGTCCTGGGGAGAAAAGGTGACAACCCTGTCAAAAGGATGCGGCTCCTCGCTGCAGCTGGATATGTAGATGCACCCGGTGTAGGAGAGAGAATGGTATTGCTATACTTTGCAGAGCATGTTGTTGTTTTAATTCCCATTCATGGCAGGGCCATGGAATCTTTGCCCTCCCATTCCTCTCTGGCACCAAGGTCCAGAGGTAATTACACCCAGCTGCTCTTCAGACATCTTATTTACAGTTCCCTTTGCATAATCCAGAAAGCAGGCTGCTTGGGTTTTTTTTGTTTTTTTTTTTAAAGGTAGTTAAGTCATTGCTATTTCAGTCTCCAGCACAATGAGAGAGATTATCTCTAGAGCTGGCCTCCAACTGGAATCAGTGAAGAATGAACAGACTTTCCTGTGCACCCTTGTGAGAGAGTCAGTATTATTATCCTGGTTTTACAGATTGGGAAACTGAGGCACAATGGGCTGGGGAGACATTTTCCAATGCTTAGAGCTCACTGCATGCTTCAGCTAGGACACAGAACGTGGTTGAGTGACCAAAGGATTTGCAGCCATTCTCTCCACCCCAGAGAGCACCAGGCAAGTGGGCCATGAGGATGGTGTCAGAATATGTATTGGGAGCTGAGTGATCTGTCTTTAGTGGACCCCACATGCTCGGCCAAGTGCTGCTGACTATGGGCCTGTCTAGACTAGGATACGAGATGAATCTTTAAAACGTGTTAGCAAAGACTTTCCAAGTAACCTGCTTCAAGATGCTAGTGCATACAGGGCAAGTTGTATCTGAACATGCATTAGCTGGTGGAGAGGAGCTCTAGGGCTCACTTTATTGAGTAAATGCTACACACTCACTTGCACCATAGAGCCCTGCATTCAGCAATGCTGCCTGCCAGTGGATGTTTGCCATGAAGTGTGCCTGGGCAGTGTCTCTGTGCAGCATGGGTTTCTAGAGGGACCTGCACAATTGCCGTAGGGACAAGAGAGCAGAACACCTGGAGGGGATATCGTCCAACTGTTCTTAGCCCTGTCCTCGCTACTGAGACTAGGAAATTTCTGGTGAATCCAGGTGGCCAGTAGATCTCTCAACACAGCCAGGAGAACTCTCCTTCCCCTGCCTGGCTGAAGCTAACACTCTGCTGGCACCTTTCTTTGAACAGCTCAAGAGCAAGGCTGGCAAGTGATTTATTGCGCAGGGTGTATGGTTCACCTCTTGTGGGCAAAGAAATGCTGAGGAGTGTTCTTTGCAGGTGGAATCTCTGGTTTCCAAGGTCCGGTCTCCATAGGCCTGTACCCTAGCCCTTTATACACCGAGAACATCCACTTCCGTCCCATGCCTCAGATCCCAGAGCTGAGCTCACCGTGCTGTGACCGTGGAGTTCACTCCTCCGCTGGGCGGTAGGCTGAGAATATTTGTGGATGTGGTTTTCCATCATCACATAAATGTATCTTTTTGGAGTGCAGAACCCCCTCCCCATTCGTGCAACAGCTTTTCCGGGCCTCAGGTGAGCAGCTTGACAACCACCATCTTGACCTACACCAGGGATTGGTGCTAAAGAGCCATTTTTTCAAGGTAACAAACTCACACCCTGTGTGGATTGGTTATAGCGGGGGCTGCGTAGCACACACTGACCCCCACTACGTGGCCCTTACTCATACTTACTCACCCTACACTTCAGTGGGAGTTTTGCCTGAGTAGTGACTGACTAAATACAGAGTACGGACCTCAGGATCTGACCTATTCCTTTGAATTACTGTACAACTCTTTAATTGTCTGTACAACAGCATGCACACTAAGGGTGCTAGTGAAATAATAATTAGTAATAAATAATGTATTCCCGGTTAGCAGATGGCAAAATGGAGACACAGAGAACCACATTCACAACTAGCATAAGGAGGCAGAATTGTAGCTGTTAGGATGGGCATGTGCTTTGTATACGAGAACTGAATGTACAGGAAGAGGCATGTGAAATGTCTGAGCTAGATCCTGTTTTCTCGTTGGTAGTCGTGTAAATAACATCTAACTGTTCATCAGTAGATTGCAAAGTGCTTTACGAAGGAGAGTAATACCTTGATCCCCATGTTACGAGTACGGAAACTGAGGTACAGAGAGGGGAAGTGGTTTGCTCAATGTCTCCAGCAAGTTAGTGGGAGAGCCAGGAACAGAATCTAGGTTTTCTGCTTCCTAGCTTAGTGCATTATCAATTAGGCTAACCTGCTTCCTCCTTGGCATCAATGGAGTCACTTCAGATTTACAGCGGACTAACTGAGATCAGTTGGCCAGAACCTCAGCTCATGTAGCTCCATTTAAGTCAGTTACATCAGCTGAAGATCTGGTCCCGGGTGTGCATCTTTGTGTATATACATAGTGCCTCTGTGTAGATGTGAGGGGTGGTTGGATGCTGGTGCCTACAAGCATGGGGAGGGAGTGTAAGTCTACGCAGCTGCATGTGTGTTTTGTGTGTATGAGTATTTCTTGGTTATCGTAAGATAAGGGCTGAATGATAGATGGAGATTTTATTGATTTAATAGTCCCTCTTTGTGCTAAGCACTCTACATTTGTATAAAAGGAGCTATAAATCTCTCCAGATGGAATGCTACTCTGCTCTATCTTTCTCTCCTTTCTTACCCCCTTTAGTGAGATCTTACTCAAATATACAGCAGAGGAAATGAGGATGAATCATAACATCTGTGGAACAGCCCAGATAAGCCACAATTTGCATTTTCATGTGATAATTTGCCACTCTCGATGTTTTCAGAATACCTTTAGAACCACATTAATTCTATCACCATAAACTCCAGCACAGGGAGACGGTAACCAGGAGAATGGGAATTCAAGTGGCAGGTTTAATTTCCTTTGCCAGGTCCTGAATGGCACCAAACATATAGCAAGCTGGTACCTGAGTATGAATTTCACCTTTTGGAGACCATCTCACACAATCTTTATTAATTTTGTGGTAAATTCTATGGTCCCAAACAATATGCAGCCCATGATTTTCTCAGCCTGCTATGGGACAGACCTATAACAGGGCCTATAACATTCTCCTTCCCCTGATTTTTATACTACTCAAGGACACTGGAACAGAGCAGGCATCAGTGGAGGAATTGTATCATTAAGGTCAATAAACACGACAGGCAAAAGGGTCGGTTTTGGGACAACCTACTTCAGTGTCTCTTGCTATGGTTATTGGAAAAATTACCTGTTATGGTTTATTTTTTAGATGGCTCTAGTGCTACAGAAGGGAGCTGGCTTGACAGCCCCAGAAAATGATGCCCTCTCTCTGCAAAACTAGCTCCCCATTCTTCCTGCTGTCCCAGCAATACACTGTAACCCTCACTGGAAAAACCACTTCCTGGGGAAAACCCCTTCTAACTTTAGTCTAGTCTCCATGCAGCATTCTACAGCTGTGATAGAAAGACTCATGTTGGACAACCCTCAGCTGTTGGGATAAGCACCAGTGGTGGGTGAGCCTGATGCTCTTTGAGTTTGTGTTCTGGTCTCTAAATTCACCCCATCTGACCTATCACTGAATTCTGCTGCAACAACAGGGCATCTGTCTAAAGTTGTCCAGAAGTCCTCCTACATGATCTTCTTTTAATGGGTACATTCTAGGCAGGAAATTGAGGTCAGATGGGACCGTTCTGATAATCAGTCTGACCCCCTGCATAACATGAGTCAAATGTTTCCACCTGTGATTCCCTCATCAAGCCCAGTAACTTGTGGTTAAAAGTTATAGCTGAGCTGCTTCAGGAAATAGCTCCAAGAAAATATTCACCAAATGTTTTCCTACTTCAAAAAACCCATCCCAACCAGAGTCAACTTTCTCCCTGAACGATACATTAACCACATGGGTCCGCTAATTATACAAACTGGTCACTCTTGTCTATTTTAAGTAACTATAACTCACATGGCTATGGATTAAGGGTCTGATCCTGATGCCATTGAAGTCCAGAGAAAATATCCCCATTGATTGCAATGGCCCCCCAGGATCACGCCCTAAAGTAACATCTTTCTAAAACATGTTCTCTATGGATGGCAATCCTGTGCGATACTGAACACTTCTGGAGAGGTGCTGTGTGCTCTCGGCTCCCAGTGACCCTCATAACATATATATGAAATCAGACGTGAGACAATCTTCATTACAAGCCACATTTTGACATCTACCCCCTCCACCTTTCAAAGAAAAAGCTCAATTTGGCATAAAATTTCACCTCAAGGGGATTTGTGCTGGGCATTTTTTTGTTTTCAGGTTCATTAGTATGGAGTAGTGCAATCTTGTGCACTATTGTGCACGTGTCTATGGGAAAGTGCAGCATCAAGAGGAAGTAGGTTAGAAAGACATTGAGACAGACAGACAATTTCCCTGAGTGAGAAATGAAATCCACTTTATTCATCCATTATGTTCCTGATGTAATAATTTAAGACAATTTCACTCAAAGACTTGAGATGCCCTGCTTCCTTCAGAAGACTGCAACTGGAAAGGCCGTTCTTGAATTAGGGGACTCTGACAAGTGATGGCTTTTCATTTCTATGACAGTTCTGCTAAAATGTATTTATCCACTTCCCTCCGCCCCCCACAAACCCAACAACTTCCAATCAGCGTAAAGCACCATCCTTGTTATATACTCCAGCCCTCAATGAGGGCTAGTGCTCAGGGCTGTGTTTAGTCCGTTGGCAGGCATTTTTTTTTTAGTTATTGGAGATGGCCACAACACCTGAGGTGCAGGGTGGTTGAGTGGACCACACCAGACTGGAAGTCAGAAAGGCTATTCTTTCCTTTGCTGCTGTCCAGCTGTGACTTTTGGGGTAAATCTGTGGGCCTCAGCTCTGCCATCTCTCAAATGGAGATAACAATACTTACCCACTCTTGTAAAGCACTTTGAGATCTACAGTTAGGAGAAAAGTGAAGGCTGGTTATGTGCTGCAACTTCTTGTGAGAGGGTCCAGTGACAATTACAGACTTCAGAGTAGCAGCCATGTTAGTCTGTATTCGCAAAAAGAAAAGGAGTACTTGTGGCACCTTAGAGACTAACAAATTTATTTGAGCATAAGCTTTCGTGAGCTACAGCTCACTTCATCGGATGCATTCAGTGGAAAATACAGTGGGGAGATTTATATACACAGAGAACATGAAACAATGGGTGTTATCATACACTCTGTATGGAGAGTGATCACTTAAGATGAGCTATTACCAGCAGGAGGGGGGAGGAAGAAAAATTTTTATAGTGATAATCAATGTGGGCCATTTCCAGCAGTTGACAAGAATGTCTGAGAAACAGTGGGCGGGGGGGGGGGGGGGAGAAATAACATGGGGAAATAGTTTTACTTTATGTAATGACCCATCCACTCCCAGTCTCTATTCAAGCCTAAGTCAATTGTATCCAGTTTACAAATTAATTCCAATTCAGCAGTCTCTCATTGGAGTCTGTTTTTGAAGGTTTTTTTGTTGAAGAGTTGCCACTCTTAGGTCTGTAATTGAGTGACCAGAGAGATTGAAGTGTTCTCCAACTGGTTTTTGAATGTTATAATTCTTGACATCTGATTTGTGTCCATTTATTCTTTTACGTAGAGACTGTCCAGTTTGACCAATGTACATGGCAGAGGGGCATTGCTGGCACATGATGGCATATATCACATTAGTAGATGCGCAGGTGAATGAGCCTCTGATAGTGTGGCTGATGTGATTAGGCCCTATGATGGTGTCCCCTGAGTAGATATGTGGACACAGTTGGCAACGGACTTTGTTGCAAGGATAGGTTCCTGGGTTAGTGGTTCTGTTGTGTGGTGTGTGGTTGCTGGTGAGTATTTGCTTCAGGTTGGGCAGCTGTCTGTAAGCAAGGACTGGCCTGTCTCCCAAGATCTGTGAGAGTGATGGGCCATCCTTCAGGTTAGGTTGTAGATCCTTGATGATGCGTTGGAGAGGTTTTAGTTGGGGGCTGAAGATGATGGCTAGTGGCATTCTGTTATTTTCTTTGTTGGGCCTGTCCTGTAGTAGGTGACTTCTGGGTACTCTTCTGGCTCTGTCCATCTGTTTCTTCACTTCAGCAGGTGAGTATTGTAGTTGTAAGAATGCTTGATAGAGATCTTGTAGGTGTTTGTCTTTGTCTGAGGGGTTGGAGCAAATGCGGTTGTATCGTAGAGCTTGGCTGTAGACAATGGATCGTGTGGTGTGATCTGGGTGAAAGCTGGAGTCATGTAGGTAGGAATAGTGGTCAGTAGGTTTCCGGTATATGGTGGTGATTATGTGACCATAGCTTATTAGCACCGTAGTGTCCAGGAAGTGGATCTCCTGTGTGGACTGGTTGATGGTGGGATGGAAATTGTTGAAATCGCGGTGAAATTCCTCAAGGGCTTCTTTTCCATGGGTCCAGAAGATGAAGATGTCATCAATGTAGCGCAAGTAGAGTAGGGGCATTAGGAGACGAGAGATGAGGAAGCGTTGTTCTAAGTCAGCCATAAAAATGTTGGCATACTGTGGGGCCATGCGGGTACCCATCGCAGTGTCACTGATTTGAAGGTATACATTGTCCCCAAATGTGAAATAGTTATGGGTGAGGACAAAGTCACAAAGTTCAGCCACCAGGTTAGCCGTGACATTATCGGGGATACTATTCTTGACGGCTTGTAGATCATCTTTGTGTGGAATGTTGGTGCAGAGGGCTTCTACATCCATAGTGGCTAGGATGGTGTTTTTAGGAAGATCACTGATGGATTGTAGTTTCCTCAGGAAGTCAGTGGTGTCTCGAAAATAGCTGGGAGTCCTGGGAGTGTAGGACCTGAGGAGGGAGTCTACATAGCCAGACAATCCTGTGTCAGGGTGCCAATGCCTGAGATGATGGGGCGTCCAGGATTTCCAGGTTTATGGATCTTGGGTAGCAGATAGAATACACCAGGTCGGGGCTCCAGGGGTGTGTCTGTGCGGATTTGTTCTTGTGCTTTTTCAGGGAGTTTCTTGAGCAAATGGTGTAGTTTCTTTTGGTAACCCTCAGTGGGATCAGAGTGTAATGGCTTGTAGAAAGTGGTGGTGGAGAGCTGCCTAGTTGCCTCTTGTTCATATTCCGACCTATTCATGATGACAACAGCACCTCCTTTGTCAGCCTTTTTGATTATCATGTCAGAGTTGTTTCTGAGGCTGTGGATGGCATTGTGTTTTGCACGGCTGAGGTTATGGGGCAAGTGATGCTGCTTTTCCACAATTTCAGCCCGTGCACGTTGGCAGAAGCACTCTATGTAGAAGTCCAGTCTGTTGTTTCGACCTTCAGAAGGAGTCCACCCAGAATCCTTCTTTTTGTAGTGTTGGTACGAAGGTCTCTGTGGGTTAGTATGTTGTTCAGAGGTGTGTTGGAAATATTCCTTGAGTCGGAGATGTCAAAAATAGGATTCTAGGTCACCACAGAACTGTATCATATTCGTGGGGGTGGAGGGGCAGAAGCAGAGGCCCCAAGATAGGACAGATTCTTCTGCTGGGCTAAGAGTATAGTTGGATAGATTAACAATATTGCTGGGTGAGTTAAGGGAACCACTGTTGTGGCCCCTTGTGACAGCATGTAGCAGTTTAGATAGTTTAGTGTCCTTTTTCTTTTGTAGAGAAGCAAAGTGTGTGTTGTAAATGGCTTGTCTAGTTTTTGTAAAGTCCAGCCACGAGGAAGTTGGAAGGTTGTTTTTTTTATGAGAGTATCCAGTTTTGAGAGCTCATTCTTAATCTTTCCCTGTTTGCTGTAGAGGATGTTGATCAGGTGGTTCCGCAGTTTCTTTGAGAGTGTGTGGCACAAGCTGTCAGCATAGTCTGCGTGGTATGTAGATTGTAATGGATTTTTTACCTTCAGTCACCTACTTCAGTCACCTAATATAGGACCGGCCCAACAAAGAAAATAACAGAATGCCACTAGCCATCAACTTCAGCCCCCAACTAAAACCTCTCCAACGCATCATCAAGGATCTACAACCTATCCTGAAGGACGACCCATCACTCTCACAGATCTTGGGAGACAGGCCAGTCCTTGCTTACAGACAGCCCCCCAATCTGAAGCAAATACTCACCAGCAACCATACAACAGAATCACTAACCCAGGAACCTATCCTTAGAACAAAGCCCGTTGCCACATATCTATTCAGGGGACACCATCATAGGGCCTAATCACATCAGCCACACTATCAGAGGCTCGTTCACCTGCGCATCTACCAATGTGGTATATGCCATCATGTGCCAGCAATGCCCCTCTGCCATGTAAATTGGTCAAACTGGACAGTCTCTACGTAAAAGAATAAATGGACACAAATCAGACGTCAAGAATTATAACATTCAAAAACCAGTTGGAGAACACTTCAATCTCTCCGATCACTCGATTACAGACCTGAGGGTGGCTATCCTTCAACAAAAAAACTTCAAAAACAGACTCCAACGAGAGATTGCTGAATTGGAATTAATTTGCAAACTGGATCAATTAACTTAGGCTTGAATAGAGACTGGGAGTGGATGGGTCATTACACAAAGTAAAATTATTTCCCCATGTTATTTCTCCCCCCCTTCCACCCCCCACTGTTCCTCAGACATTCTTGTCAACTGCTGGAAGTGGCCCACATTGATTATCACTACAAAAGGTTTTCTTCCTCCCCTCCTCTTGCTGGTAATAGCTCATCTTAAGTGATCACTCTCCATACAGTGTGTATGATAACACCCATTGTTTCATGTTCTCTGTGTATATAAATCATCTCCCCACTGTATTTTCCACTGAATGCATCCGGTGAAGTGAGCTGTAGCTCACGAAAGCTTATGCTCAAATAAATTTGTTAGTCTCTAAGGTGCCACAAGTACTCCTTTTCTAGTTACAGATTTGTGACCAAACGGCTGCCTCTTTGTGATAAATACCCAGGTGGTGGGAGCCTTAAAAGTTCCTGAGAGATCTAGAGTACAGAGAATGATAGTACTCTCCGAGAAAATGAAAATGATTCAAGGTATGGAAAGACTGGGCCTGTTTAGAGACTCAGAGAAGACATGATAGTGGCATGTAAAGTAAGGATGATAGAAGGTAAATTTGGATATTTCTCTTTATCTTTTTCTCATGACATAAGGACAAGACCCTATGAAAATAAAGCCAGCCAAATTAACACTGTCCTTACACACTGTCCTGCCAACCTGTGGAGCTCACTGCCACAAGATATCAATGAGGCCAAGAGTTTGGGGTTCAAAGAAGGATTAGACATTTATGTGACTGTGGAGTTGGTGAACATCCACAATTGCTTTAGAGAGGATAAATGCATTATACGGTACATAAACCTTCATGCTTCAGGGCATAAGTCAACCTTTGACTAGGGGGTAGGAAGAAATGTCCTCTATCGGCAGGTTATTATAGTATGGGATTTCTTGCACCTTCTTTTGAAATATCTGGAACTAGCTGCTGTTGCAGACAGGATGCGGCACTACATGGGCCTAATCCAGTCTCGCGTTTCCTGTGTTCCTGAAATATTCCTGAGAACGGCTGCTTTCAAGGGTGAGCGAGAGAACGAAGCACATTCACAAATGGATTTCTTAGAAAAAAATCTTGCAGAAGGGTAAAGGGAAGTTACCATAGCAACCGCCACCTCCACTGCCACCGACTTCAGCATGTGAAAAACAGAAAAAGGAAATAGCTTGAAGAAAATAATAATGGGGGGCTTGTCTACGGGGGGGAATGGTCCCAAGTAACTATTGCAGAATAAACTGTTTGGCAATTGCTGTTCTGGAATAGCTGCCTGTGTCCCCCCATGGGGACACTCCATTCTGGAATAAAAGTCCTTTTACTGCAGAATAATTAGCATGCTCACAAGCGCCCTAGTTCATTTGGAATAGAATGCCCACAGGCGGAGCTATTCTGCAATGGGTATTCTGGTCCATCTGCCCTTGTAGACAATCCCAAAGTGTCTAAAGCACCGCACCAGGAGTCAGGACTCTTGGGTTCTATCCCTGACTCTGCCACTTATTTCCTCTCGGACATTGGACAATTCACTTCCCTTCTTTGTGCCTCAGTTTCCCCCTCTATATTTGGAGACAATTGATACTTCCCAACCCCACAGCAGTGGTGGGTGGCTATTTGAAAACTATGTTTACAAAATGACTTGAGATCCTTGGATGAGTGTGAAGTGTTGTTAGTATATAGTGCATATGAACTTTCTTTCTGAGTAAGAAGATACCACATGGTTAAAGGTTTTATCAGTATGTATTTGGGATGCAGGAGAGGAAAACTATAACTGCTACAATTTAGAAACCACTAAAATAACTATTTAATACATAATAATATTGAGATGTTGCTACTCTGTGTTTCTACAGGACCTACCACAATGGGTCCCCTTCTCAATTAGTCCCTAGGCACTACATAATACAACATAATAAAGGTCTGATGTCTTAGGACATACCAAAGCTAGAAGCACTGTGTGTCCCCATTTCGAAATCTGGGAATTCTACTCCTCCCACATACCCTTTTTAATGGTGTATGTCGCAGTTTATAGCCATGATGGGTAGTAAGATATAAGATCTTAACTCTGTCACTGCTGCAAGACTGATCATTACCAGTTCTGAGCTTCAGACTGGCATCATTTGGAGGGGGGAGGAGGGTAGTTGAGAAAAATCCTGCATTTGCAGACAGAAGGAGAAATGATGATCGTGTTGATTTTGTTCTAATGGGCTACTCTGTGATACTACTCGGGGGGTTGGAATATTAGCAGTTGGCTGGGCAGAAATGGATTAGAGTGCAGAGTGCAGATGATGTGGACAAAGTGTCATGATACGGTAAATTTTGACTTTGGTGGGACTGTGTGTGAAGTAACATACTACACAGCGTGAGCCAAGGTATGAAAATCTGGTCCTGTGCAAAGTGCAGGTATGAAAATGGCTACAAGCCCAACCCATCTCCTTGGACTTTGCAATTCAGATACAGTGGGGACTTACTGCAGCACTACCCTTTGTTTGCTTTTAAAAATGTAATGGGGGATTTGGCAAAACCTTCCACCCCAATTTATACACTTCTGTCTACTCAGTTTGAGCCATCAATCCATCCACCTATTGTCCTGCCACTAGCATTCCTGGAGGATGAAGTCCATTGAATAGCACTGCATTGCTCTCAATAAAATCAACCCTGAACTCTCCCTTCCTACAGGAAAGGTGGATTTTTAACTCCCCAAGACTGTAGCTTGCTGTCACTCTGCCAGCCAATTACAAATCTTGACCAGGTCTGAGGGTAATAGAAGTAAAATATTGTCTGAGAGGGAAAACCCCGCAGCTCCTGAGATGCTGATATTCTCTATGGCAGTGGTCCCCAAACCTTTTCTGTCGCACCTCCCCTTACCTGTAATGGAATCTGCCCACACCCTGCTAGGGAGCCCGAGGCTGGGGCTGGAGCTGCGGTTGGGGGCAGAGCGGGGCTGGTTGGCGTTCCCTTCCTGACCCTTGTGGGGGCTGGCCCAGGCCTTGCTGCGCCCCTGGAACATTCCTTGTTGCCCCTAGGGGGCGCACCTCACAGTAAGGCCTTCATTCCATCCCATTTCTCATCCCAGTAGGAGCAGGCTCTGAAGACAGGGTTGGCTGTGTGACCCTCTGAATGCAATCAGTCCTTCAAAAAAGGATGATCTCGTGGTCAAGGGCTAGGGCTCAGCAGGTGTGGGTTCAAATCCCTACTCCTCTATGGACTCCCTGTGACCTGAGGCGAGTCACTTAGGGCAAGATTTTCAAAAGTGGTGAGAGATTTTGGGTGTCCAACTTGAGATACCTGGAAAAGTCTTGATTTTGGGAAAGCACTGAGCCACCTGTCCTCTGAAAACCCGGCCTCTTTCAGATGTCTCAGTTGAGCTGCCAAAATTCAAGACACCCCAGATCACTAGCTGCTTTTGAAAATCTTAGCCTCAATCTTTTAGTGCTATTGTTCCCCATCTGTAAAGTGGGGATAATAATACTTGCTCTCTCCCACCCTTTGCCTGTCTTGTCGATATAAAATATAACCTCTTTGTAGCAGAGACTGTCCCTTACTCTGTGTATGTGCAGCCCACAGCAAACTGGGGCCCCAATCTCATTTGGAGTGGGTAACAATGCTGATTCCTGGTCCCAGCACCAGCTCCTTGGAACAGACATATTGCCCTTCAGTGCCCATACCAGACATGAGTGATAAGATCTGGTATTAAACTATTGCTGTCCACTTGGGAAGCCACTGCCAAATATGTAATTCTGGTGCCTCAACTGAGCATTAAGCAAGGAGATTTTAATCATAATAAATCCCTAGGGTTAATAAATGCATAGGATTATCTGCAGGGACAAACTAAATCATTTTCTGTATATTGTTTGACTGTCATTGTTTTACTGCCATATAAATACTTACATATTAAAGAAAAAAATGTTGCAGCTGTAAGTAATACATAAAGGTTTGTTGTATAGAAATGAATTATGCAAATATTCTCTCTCTTCTTGTGAGTGTAATAATAAAAATGTAAAATAAATCTTAATAACATGTCTCTAACTTAAAATGCTATGGGGCAAAGGTGGGAAAGAAAGGGGGGGGTCAATTCAGATGTTTATTATTGAATCCAGCGCTGACTCCAACATGCCTAATGTTCTTGGAGAAATTGAAACATCTAATATCAAATATGATCTCCATGGTCTAATTCTTCAATCAGAGCCCTGGGGGATAATGTATCCAACGTGACAATCCAATGAGCTTTCACATCTTCATCCATTTGTTACCAGGAAAGCCCCGACACCTCTGCTTAGGAATAAAAAAATACCTTGAAAACATCATTATTTCTTCCATTGTAATAAATTTCACTGAAGCAACGGGTGTAATTTTAAAAAGGGATGGGGAAAGGAAGAAGGGCTTATGGATTGTTCAGAATAGTATCTATCTATCTATCAATCTCCAATGGGTGTTTGTAAAATTCCATCTTTACTTATCAAAATTTTCCTTGTGGATCATTGGCTTCCATAAAGCTTTGGGCAGTTCTAGTGGGGGACTAATAGTGCCTGAAAAGGTCAGATGAGATAAGGTAGCATGCTATGATAAGAATAATTGAATCTCAGGCTCCCGTGCACAATCAGGAATAGATTCCTCTCCTAGGTGTATAGCAATGCCTGACGGGCTAGGTGCATTGTGGGCGCATCCTCTGACTTTGAAGCATCCGATAGAGGTCAATACCTGAGGCAGGATGCCATGCTAGACAGACCATTGATCTGATCCAGTCAATGGAGACAGACACTGCGACAGATGAACAAGTCACCTGATCCATTATGGCAGGAAGACAGCTATCAGAATAGATCATCCACTGATCTGATCTGCTATGAGAAGGGATGAGGTACTAAAACAGATGGACCAAGGGTTGGGTGCAGAATGGTGGGAAGCAGGATGTCAATATAGATGTGCCAGTGCTTTAAAGGGGTACTGCAGGAATCAGGAAACTGACCTAGATCAGTGGCCCACAACTTTTCTGGACTACTGTATCACTTTCAGGAGTCTGATTTGTCTTACGTACCCACAAGTTACATCTCATTCAAAAACTACTTGCTTACAAAATCAGACATAAAAATACAAAAGTGACACCGCACTCTTACTGAAAAAATTGCTTACTTTCTCATTTTTACCATATAATTATACAGCAATTGGAATATAAATATTGTATTTACATTTCAGTGTATACAGCAGTATAAACAAGTCATTGTCTGTATGAAGTTTTAGTTTGTATTAACTTACTAGTGCATTTTATGTAACCTGTTGTAAAAATAGGCAAATATCTAGATCAGTTGATGTGCCCCCTGGAAGACCTTTGCGTATCCCCAGGGGTACATATACCCCTGGTTGAGAACCACTGACCTAGGTGAATGAGTGGAATGACCTTATATGTGCCAGTGGGCTGGATCATAGGCAGTCAAGTCTAGTGGTCAGAGTGGGAGTCAGGACTAGGGGTTGGAGGCCAAATGCCAGAGCCAAGGGTTGAGGCAGAGTCGGGGTCAGGAGTCAAAGCTGAGGGTTGGAACTGGATTACCAGGAGTCAGGGAAGGCAGAAGCAGGGGTGGAACTGGCTGGGAACAAGGCGGGGTGCAGAGCAGGATCTGGGCTGGAGGGGCAAAGCAGGAGCAGGGCTTGGAGAGATGAGCACCGGGAGGCAGAGAGTCTGTGGGTGTGTGCGTTGATAAGTCAGCGAGCTGCTGCTGTTAGGTTTAAGAACTGGCCTACTGGCTTCCTCAGGCAGGGTGGTCCATCAGTCAGCTTAGCTGTCTTAGAACATCAGAAATACTGAGCAGCGCAGCTGAGGGCCTTACCCCTGACACTACGGCATGAATTAGGATACCAGGATATATGGACCACTATTCTGATCCAGTCTAATTAATCCAGCAGTTCTCAAACTGGGGGTCCCAACCCAAAAGGAGGTCACAAGAATATTTTAGGGGGGGTCACATGAGCGTGGCGGCTGCTGGCTGGTCGCTCAGCTCTGACGGCAATGCAGATGTAAGAGTGGCATGGTATTGGGTGGGGGTGTGGTCACAGCCTGAAATATTTTCAAAGAGGGTCCCAGCAAAAAAAAGTTGGAGAACCCCTTATGTCTTTGGAGCTGAATGAAAACTTTGGTTAGCTTCCCAGAGAGGACAGTGTTAGATGTTTGGTCATGGAAATACTGTCGACAAGTTAGACTCTCTGGGAGCTGTCTGCTGTGTTTTGGAACCCAAGTGAGCCCGAGCCTGAAAGATGGGAAAAAGCTGCAGAGTTCTGAACTGGGTCTGAACTTTCCAAAGCTGAGAACAAAGTACTTTTGTTTCGGCCCATGATAGAGAAGTCGGTGGTGCATCCATCTGTCCACCATGGACTTTGTAGCTTTTGTCTACCAGCTGGGAATCAGAAACTGGGATTCTAACCCTGGCTTCTGTTGCTGCTCCTGCTCATGGGGGAGGTATGAAATTAGAAGAGGAAAGGCACTCTTGTGCTCCCTGCTGAGATATAAAGCTAACAATATGCTGTGCTATCAAGATTGCCCACACATTAGCACATCCACATCAAGGTAAACAGCAGTCATTAGTTGCCTTTGGCCAACATGCAGATCAGTCTATCCCTGGCACATTAAGGAAGTGTTAATCGAGGCGTAATCCTGACACCAGCTTGAATCCTAGGCTTGCATCCTTCAATTAAAATGTAAAGAGGCTGTGAAATAATAAACCCATGTGAAGCTTTCGTTTTGAAACCCAAAACCATGCAAAGCTTTCCGGGTGTGGGAGCGCGTAAAAAACACCAAAACCTGGGCTAGGCTTACTGGGAAGTATGCTTACAACTGAGAACTTTTGAATGAACTTGGAGCCTAGTTTTGAGCAAATCTGGCCCAGAGTTTCAAAAAGAGGCTTTGGTCAAGTTCTAAGTGAGCCTAAGGCCTAGTCTTTCAGCCAGCCTGGGGCAAAGTTATCTGGAAAGATGAGGGCCAAATTCTGAATCAATCTAAGGCCTAGTTGTCAATGAGTCTCAGGTGAAGTTACAGTGAGAGACAAGGGGCAAGTATTGAGAGATCCTAAGGCCTACTCTGTGGATAGGGTTAAGGTAAGTCTGAGTTTTGGGGTGAACCTTGGGATGGAGTTTCACAGAGACTAAGGCCAACTTCTGAGAGAGTCAGGGGCAGAGTTTCAAAGGGGTCCAGGGCCTAGTTTCCACTAAGGTCCACGTAATGTACTGGCTTTGTGTGTGAGAGAGTATGGAGGTGGTTTCTAGTGGTTGCCTGGAGAGGAGATAAGAAATCTACTACTTTGGGATATTAATGTATCCCCATGAACTGTGTGTGGATTCCCCTGCCCAGGTTAGCTCCTTCCATGGTAATGCTCCTGTTTTCCCCAGGAGCCCACAGGACGCTTTCAGCAGTTCCAGGTGGATTCACTGATGGGGAGGAGAATTGGACATTGATGGGGCCAGGGTAAGAGTGGGCGGGCTGAGGGTGATGCTAGGAGAGCCCCTTAAAAACAGTGGGAGGAGAAGGCAACCAAGGACAGTGATCCAGTATGGAGGGAGAGGGTTCTGACCTCCATGGATCTCCCATGATTCAGGGCGTTTGTGGCCTATTTCACAGCAGGGGTGGGGCATGGGGAAATTTCTGGATTCCCCAGAGGAACAAATGGGATGAAACTCTATGAAGAACTGATATTTCCTCCACCGTAGTCCCCAAATGATTCTTTATAGTATTTATTACTTGTGAGCAATCCAGAATGTAAGCAAGTAAAGACACAACCACCTGCTACAAAGTGCTTACAGTCTAAATGCAGTTCTCATTCCATTCAAATGCTATACACCTGTGTTTCTGGAGCTTGACAGGACAGGTTTATAGCTCCAGCTCTGCAGCATGCCTGCAATTTATATCCTGAGTATGCTGTCTGAAGCGAATGGATCCCTTACACCAAAAGTGATTTTCAAGCCAGGCCAGGCCAATTTATGGTTTGGCACTGAGAGTTGTGTCGAAACGTGGCCAGTTGAAATGAGTGTTGCTTTGAGGTTGATTCTGAACCTGAAACTCAAGGCGAGAGAAGAGGAAGTAGTCAGGGAGCTCCCATGTGGGCTGACAAAAAAAGGCTCACACAGACTAGAATGATTGAGCTTCACACATCTAACCCACTGAATAGGGCAGTGGCTCTTTAATTATTTCTACTGCTAACTTGCCCTCTTTCTTCTGTTCCACCCAATTAATTATTAATTATTATTATTTATTATTATTTTAATTACCATAGTGCATAGGAACCCTAGTCAAGGACCAGGACTCCATGGTGCTGGGTCTTGTTGGTGGCTAGTGAGATACAGGAAGTCAGACTATATTATCTGGTGGTCCCTTCTAGCTTGAAATTCTATGGATGGTTCTAAACCCAGAACAAAAGATTGTTGGTCCCTGTCCCAAACCACTTGCCATGTCAGTTCAAGACAAGTGCCAATGGATGGATACAGATTAGGGAGGACAAGGAAACAATGAGCCAATATTTTGTGCTATTGCAATAGAAATAATAAACTCCCGTGAACTGTAGTCCCTGGGTAACTTCCCGGTGACCCACTGAGTAAATTGTTCTCTGAGCCAAGCAGCTTGGGGTGAGCGTTGGAAGGAGGGGACCTTCCCCTTACAATGCAATCCTCAGAATGGGAAAAAAAGACAGAAAATCACTGACACAGCAATAATTGGCAGGCTGTGCAATGATTTCACATCAGGCTCATCTTCATGCCGCACGATAATATATATATATGTATAGACTTCCAATATTTGCATCTAATTTAGCAAAACCAGGACCAAAATCCATGGAAAGACTTGACAAAGCAGCAGAGCCATAATTTGCCTCTGAATTGCAGGTGAATAGTTATTTGCTCAAGAAAATATATTTGTTTGTAAACATCTCATTAACGCTGATGTAACTGTGGCTCGATAAAAATGGGAAGACAGCAATAGCAGGTTAGCAAATGTATGTTGTGAGCGTAATATCTTTGGTCTGCGTAAATTATGTTCATTCCGAGAGGGCAGCTGCGTAAAATGAACAGCTCTGGGCTCCATGAACTAGATATGAAAAGATATGGTTTGGGGGCACTAGGGTGACCAGATGTCCTGATTTGATAGGGACAGTCCTGATTTTTGGGTCATTTTCTCACATAGGCCTCTATTACCCCCCACCTCCTGTCCTGATTTTTGACACTTGCTATCTGGTGAGCCTAGGGGGCACGGACGGGCTTCTGGCTTTGTGGAGGGGAGGCAGGCCGATCTCAGTAATGAAATTGGCAACGGGGTGAAATAGTGAATTGGAGAGTAGTGGAGATTGCTGGGCAGCATGGGCGTGGGGGGTGGGAAAGGTGCGGGGTTCCAGGCAAAGAATCCATCTCTGTTCTTGTTTTGTTTTCTTATTACCCCATCCTCCCACTCACCTGTGAGCTTGTTGCATCTGTCACTGTTCTGGGCTAGCTGCACCTCTGACCCCCTTCTCCAGTCTCTCTGAGTGCACATCCACAGGTACCCCCCCAGGCGTCAGGCCTTGTGTCGTTTCTTCCCCTGGGTGGAATCCTGTAACTCTCCCATTCTTCGCCTGGGTCCCTGGCTACAGTATCCTGTGACCCTGTGCTTACTCAGGTGCTCTGATTGAGTTTGGTATCTGTGGTTCTTCCCTTCGGGAATGTGTGACCAGTGGATGACAGTGACCCAAAACAACCTTCTTAGAAGTATTGTTTACTTCACCCAAAGACCCATAGGCGCTTACTTTTAGTGCTCCACCCCCTGCCCCAAAGCCTTGCCCTCACCCTGCCTCTTTCTCCCCCCACTCCACCCCCTCTTCACAGCCCCCATCCGCTGCTCGCTGCTCTCTGCCCTCCCCCAAGCTCCTCCCTCAGCCGCCAAACAGCTGATTGGCAGCACCCCGCTGAAGAGCTGCGGCTGGTGGGTGCTGTGCACCCACAATTTTTTTTTCTGTGGCTGCTCCAGCCCTAGAGCACCCATGGCGTTGGCGCCTATTGTAGGAACAAAGCGTAGCGTAAGAGAAAAAGGAATTTAAAGCAATTAAAGGTCTATATGCATGCCTGTTGTAACTAGCTACCTAAGCAGGCCTATCTTACCCCCCTTCCAGCCCTAAACTCTGGGGGCTGGGGCTGCTCCCCTTAGTTCTCTCCTCTCTGTCCTTGAGGGACTGTGTTTAAATCCAACCAAAGTTCTTTGCTTTCTCTGCTCACATGCTTGGACCTTCTGCCCACAGTGAGCTGCCTGGGGGGGTCAAGTCAGAGCATCAAGGAAAATGGCTCTTGCATTGTCTCTCAAGGAGCTGCTGTGAAGTATATGTTAGGAAACATCCCTCGTCCTGGGTGCATTTCCTGACTTTCCTATTACTAAATTAACTTCATATGAGAGCTGGGTAAATAACTGATTTTTCAAGTGACTGGCAGTTCTGAAAAATTGAAAAAGAATTTGGTCCAGCCTGTACCAAATCTGCTTCAGTCGAGCTGAAATGAACCATTTCATGTCTGGGCTCTATTTCACTTAACAGCAAAGGAAATAAAGGGCTGGGAGAGGAAGAGCCAAAGACCACCCTGTGCCTTTTAGTCCACTGGTTAGAGCACTCACCTGGGATAAAGCAGACCCAGGGTCAGTTCCCCCTCTACCAGAAATGGAGCAAGGATTTGAACTTGGGTTTTCCACATGGCATGTGAGGGACCTAACCACTGGGCTAAAAGTTATGAGGTAGGACTCCTGCCCCGCCCAGCTCCACATTTTGCAAGTGGCATCTAAGTCCCCCAACTTGTTTTTGGCCAAGTCTGTTCGGTGAATAAGTGTCAAATTCACAACTAGTTTTGGGTCGACTGAAACTGTATTTTTCAGCGAATTAAACTATTTGTCTGAAAGATTTCAGCAGCTCCACCCTGGAGACATAGGGCTAGCAAGGACTGCCAGGGTCATCTAGTATAACCCCCTGGCAAGGTGCACGATTGGACCTCTGAAGACCATCTAGTCTATTCCCTGTGCTGAGACAGGATGAAGTATACCTAGGCCATCCTGACAGGTATATATTAATTCAAGGCACAAGGCTACAAGTAGATTATCTCTTCATTTTCCTAATGGGTATTGAAGTGTCCCACTTGGTAAGTTATACCAACTGATCCCCATTCAGTAACCCAGTCACTTCTCATCCCCAGAAGCTGCCATCCTTGCCGTGTCCTTACAATACAGAATTGCCACATCAGGGCTCTTCTCCTGCTTTTTCTCCCCTTTCCCTTCATCATCATCCTCAGATACAGCAGCACTGGCCTCTTCCTCTGCCTGCATCAAATCCTGCCCTTCGTTTCCTTTTCCCAGGGAAACAAGTTCCCATTCTCTGTAACAGAAGGAGAAGCAATGAAAGGTAACAATTATCTGTTCCCATCTGTGTGCACGTAAATGGTCTCTAATAATAATAGTACGTAGCACTCTTCATCTTCAAAGTGCTGTACAGGCGTTAACTAATTAAGCTGCACAGCACCCCGGCATGTAGCGAGGTTAGGATTGGAACAAATCCATGCCCACCTAGGACTTCATAGCTGTCAGCAAGCTGAAAATTTGGACCCCAGAGAGCTGCTTGTGCTCTTAGTTTGTGCTCTTTTAATACGGTTTTTACATATGTGTTTCCAGAGCTTTCCCCATTTTTAAAAAACGAAAAGCAACCCCACCCCACCCCCAACAATATTCCATTATGTGCAACCATTTCCTGGACAGCACTAGACACTGACTGGCACAGCACGTGGAATCAATGCATTCCGTACACATCTGTCTATCTCAGGGTTTTATACTGCCACCCACCCCGGTGCTATCGGGGCACCTTACACTTAACAGCAATAGCAACATAGGCGGCTGGGAGGGAGGCTAACCCCCGGCCCCTCCCCTTCTGCCCCTTCCCCCCGCAGGAGCTCAGAGCACCCCCACTGCAGTCCCCAGCCCTGGGGAGCCAGGTGGCATGGTCCCAGCGCCCCAAGCGCCTGGTGGGCTGCGTGGTCCCTGGGCCGGCTGCCCTGAGTCCCGGTGGCAGGCCAGCCCGCCCCAGCCCCAGCCAGGGAAGAGCGGGAACTGCAGAAGGGGGCCTGGAGGCAGATTGTGGGCAGGGCCATGCCAGGCTGTTTGGGGAGGCACAGTCTCCCTCGGCCTCTGATACCCGCCGCCCATGAATATCAAAGTCCCTAGATGACTTCATGGAGGTCCTAACACTTCTCCCTTTTCAAGGCAAAAGCTCAGCTTGGGGTAGGGCATTCGTTTTTTAGCTTTCCTCTGTGTAATTTTTACAGTTATATCAAAGCAAACGTCCTTGAAACCCAGACATCAAGCAGTAACAGCATAGTAGAAAACAAAAACATCGAGAGTTGAACAGTTCATTTACCTGGGCAGTGCCATAGTAGCCAACAGAGACCTCAAGAAAGAAAGGCTAGGAAAGGCATCCAGAGCATTCACTAAACTCAGCAGTGTATGGAGATCAAAGACCTACAGTACCAAAACAAAACAAAATTTTCAATTCAGACTCAATCTCAGTGCTAACAGACAGCTGCGAGAGCTGGAGATCTATTCAATGGTTAGATAGAAAACTAGCTGCCTGTGAAAGATTATGGGCCTTAAATGGGGAGACTTTATCACCAACAAAGAGATCCGAGAAATCACCAACCAGCTGCTTGTATCCACTACAGGCGGAAGGAAACATTGGGCATATTTGGGGTATGTACTCCAGATGCCAACACACAGACTCCCATAGGAAGGTGTCAAATGGAAACCAACCAGTGTAAGGAAATGAGGGTGCCCAAGAGAAAACTTAAGAACAATCCTTGCAGGGAGGGCAGAACAGTTGATATCAGCACCATAGAGCAGATAGACTCAGCAGCTAAGGACAAAGATGGGTGGAGGAGATTGGTTTCTGCCCTGTGTACCAACATTGGCATGAGAAGGATAGAATAATAATAAATATTTGTACACAATCAAATGAAGGTGCAGCCGATTAGATTTGGACATCTGAAACAGCAGCTCTGGGAAAAGTATCAACTGCTCGTAATCAGCACAGTATGGCATTAATTCTGAATCCCAGGATAACTATCTAAGCCTCAGGTTTCAGAGTAGCAGCCGTGTTAGTCTGTATTCGCAAAAAGAAAAGGAGTACTTATGGCACCTTAGAGACTAACAAATTTATTAGAGCATAAGCTTTCGTGAGCTACAGCTCACTTCATCGGATGCATTTGGTGGAAAAAACAGAGGAGAGATTTATATACACACACACAGAGAACATGAAACAATGGGTTTATCATACACACTGTAAGGAGAGTGATCACTTAAGATAAGCCATCACCAACAGCAGGGGGGGGAAGGAGGTAGGCTAATTCCAGCAGTTAACAAGAATATCAGAGGAACAGTGGGGAGTGGGGTGGGAGGGAGAAATACCATGGGGAAATAGTTTTACTTTGTGTAATGACTCATCCATTCCCAGTCTCTATTCAAGCCTAAGTTAATTGTATCCAGTTTGCAAATTAATTCCAATTCAGCAGTCTCTCGTTGGAGTCTGTTTTTGAAGCTTTTTTGTTGAAGTATAGCCACTCTTAGGTCTGTGATCGAGTGACCAGAGAGATTGAAGTGTTCTCCAACTGGTTTTTGAATGTTATAATTCTTGACGTCTGATTTGTGTCCATTCATTCTTTTACGTAGAGACTGTCCAGTTTGGCCAATGTACATGGCAGAGGGGCATTGCTGGCACATGATGGCATATATCACATTGGTAGATGCGCAGGTGAACGAGCCTCTGATAGTGTGGCTGATGTGATTAGGCCCTATGATGGTATCCCCTGAATAGATATGTGGACAGAGTTGGCAACGGGCTTTGTTGCAAGGATAGGTTCCTGGGTTAGTGGTTCTGTTGTGTGGTGTGTGGTTGCTGGTGAGTATTTGCTTCAGATTGGGGGGCTGTCTGTAAGCAAGGACTGGTCTGTCTCCCAAGATCTGAGAGAGCGATGGCTCGTCCTTCAGGATAGGTTGTAGATCCTTGATGATGCGTTGGAGAGGTTTTAGTTGGGGGCTGAAGGTGATGGCTAGTGGCGTTCTGTTGTTTTCTTTGTTGGGCCTGTCCTGTAGTAGGTGACTTCTGGGTACTCTTCTGGCTCTGTCAATCTGTTTCTTCACTTCAGCAGGTGGGTATTGTAGTTGTAGGAATGCATGATAGAGATCTTGTAGGTGTTTGTCTCTGTCTGAGGGGTTGGAGCAAATGCGGTTATATCGTAGCGCTTGGCTGTAGACAATGGATCGAGTGGTATGATCTGGATGAAAGCTAGAGGCATGTAGGTAGGAATAGCAGTCAGTAGGTTTCCGATATAGGGTGGTGTTTATGTGACCATCGCTTATTAGCACCGTAGTGTCCAGGAAGTGGATCTCTTGTGTGGACTGGTCCAGGCTGAGGTTGATGGTGGGATGGAAATTGTTGAAATCATGGTGGAATTCCTCAAGAGCTTCTTTTCCATGGGTCCAGATGATGAAGATGTCATCAATGGAGCCAGAAGAGTACCCAGAAGTCACCTACTACAGGACAGGCCCAACAAAGAAAACAACAGAACGCCACTAGCCATCACCTTCAGCCCCCAACTAAAACCTCTCCAACGCATCATCAAGGATCTACAACCTATCCTGAAGGACGAGCCATCGCTCTCTCAGATCTTGGGAGACAGACCAGTCCTTGCTTACAGACAGCCCCCCAATCTGAAGCAAATACTCACCAGCAACCACACACCACACAACAGAACCACTAACCCAGGAACCTATCCTTGCAACAAAGCCCGTTGCCAACTCTGTCCACATATCTATTCAGGGGATACCATCATAGGGCCTAATCACATCAGCCACACTATCAGAGGCTCGTTCACCTGCGCATCTACCAATGTGATATATGCCATCATGTGCCAGCAATGCCCCTCTGCCATGTACATTGGCCAAACTGGACAGTCTCTACGTAAAAGAATGAATGGACACAAATCAGACGTCAAGAATTATAACATTCAAAAACCAGTTGGAGAACACTTCAATCTCTCTGGTCACTCGATCACAGACCTAAGAGTGGCTATACTTCAACAAAAAAGCTTCAAAAACAGACTCCAACGAGAGACTGCTGAATTGGAATTAATTTGCAAACTGGATACAATTAACTTAGGCTTGAATAGAGACTGGGAATGGATGAGTCATTACACAAAGTAAAACTATTTCCCCATGGTATTTCTCCCTCCCACCCCACCCCCCACTGTTCCTCTGATATTCTTGTTAACTGCTGGAATTAGCCTACCTGCTTGTCACCATGAAAGGTTTTCCTCCTTCCCCCCTCTGCTGTTGGTGATGGCTTATCTTAAGTGATCACTCTCCTTACAGTGTGTATGATAAACCCATTGTTTCATGTTCTCTGTGTGTGTGTATATAAATCTCTCCTCTGTTTTTTCCACCAAATGCATCCGATGAAGTGAGCTGTAGCTCACGAAAGCTTATGCTCTAATAAATTTGTTAGTCTCTAAGGTGCCACAAGTACTCCTTTTCTTTTTACCTAAGCCTCAACACTGTTAAATGTTTCTTGGCTGACAAAGTCCTATAAGAAAGAAGAGGGACAATCATATGACACAGATATTATTATTTATTTGTAGGGTAGGGGTACCTAGAGGCCTCAATCAATATCAGGGCCCCCTGGGGCTAGGTGCTGCACAAACACATAGTGAAGAACAAAAAGAACAGCAGTACTTGTGGCACCTTAGAGACTAACAAATTTATTTGAGCATAAGCTTTCATGGGCTACAACCCACTTCATCAGATGCATAGAATGGAACATATAGTAAGAAGATAGATATATATATACATATATACATACAGAGAACATGAAAAGGTGGAGTAAGAGGCTAATTAATTAAAAAGAGCTATTATCAACAGGAGAAAAAAACAGCGAAGAACAGTCCTGTCTAGAAGAGTCCAGTTCCCTATCCACTAGGACATACTGTCTCTGATGTAGTCACTGTAAGTGTTCTTTTATTTTGCTAAAGCTGTTTGGGAATTTTCCAAGAAAACATTTTTCATCGGAAAATGATGATTTGGTGAAACCAAACTATTCACAGGAAAGGGCCTGTAGCCGCGAATCCCAAGTCATTTTTTAAAAAAATGTTTTTGAAATTGTCTAAATGTTCCCTTCTGACATTTTCAAAATGAAAAGTTTTGGGTTTGGGTTCAAAATGACTTTTTGTTTCAACATTTTAATTTGTATTATTATTTTTTTTAAAGTTTGAAAACAAAACACTTCAAAATGAACAAAATGAAACATTTCAATTGATCTGGTTAAAAAATGTATGTGGGGGGATTAATATCAGTTTGAGAAAATCTTTAAGTTTTTTTTTTTTTGGTCCCAATTTGTGCAAGAAAAAATGCTGACAACTCAAAAACTCCCAAGGGAGAGGAAAGCTGTTTCCCACACAGCTCTAACTGTAGTGTCATGTGCAGGTGGAGCTTGAGTTGTGGGTAGTCCTTAGGAGAATACCAACACTTACTTTGTCCACTCTGACCCCCAGTTGTAAACCCCATCCAGACTGACTGGTAGCCATGCTGGCTACCAGCCATATGCAGGAATTATTTTTGGAAAGTTCTATGGCCTGTGTTATATAGGAGTCAAACTATGTGATCTCAGTGGACCCTTCTGGCCATAGAATCTATGAATACATGAAGAAGCCCAATTGCTGAAAATACTTTCAGACCATGATCAATGTCCCAAAGCACACCTGCCTTAAAGGGACAAAGTACAAAGACCAGGAGATGAGTCTAGTGCCTTAAAACCTTTTGTTGCAACTTTGAGAGAGAGAGAGAAAGAGAGAGAGAGAGAATATCCTTAATTACTAAAGAATAATTCTTTCACTGAAGGACATTGTGAAAGAGTTAGAACAGTTAAGCGTATAAGATCTACTGCTCATAGCAAAAATATTTTTGAAAAGAAGGAAAGAGGCAACACACAAATTCTCCAAAGCGATGCAATTTTTCATCAATTCAATGCCATAGTCTCTTTGCTCCCAGTGCAAAGTATTGCTGCTAATTAAACCAAAGCAGGTGCTGACAGGGTCCTTTCTACTTCTTGGGGAAGTCAGGGAGGATTTTGGGAAGCAGCCAATGTTTTTGCCTTTGTAATGGTCACTTTACTGAGTTAAAGAGAAGGGGAAATGGAAGCAAATACCTAAAAGCAAAGGAAAAGAGGAAACCATGGCTTCTCAGCTGAAGACGATGAAGCCGGGAAGTGATAAAGCCTTTAAAACAGCCTTTCGTTCACAGTGTAATTGGATTTCATGTGTTGGTGGCAAGCAATTCTTCCTCAAATTCATTCTTCCTCAAATAAAACACTCTCACACAAGTGATGACCGTGTAGAATTACCATGGCTAAGGAGTTTAATGATGAGGGTGCTTTGCACAACTCCAGCATCTTTCATCCAAGGATCCAAAAGTACTTTTTGCACAGTGATTAGCTGTGTTTCCTGACACCCCTCTGAGGACACCCCTCTGCCTGTTTTGCCTGTTAGGACTGACAGTCCTAAGATCTGGATTCTGTCACTGTAATGCACCTTGAGTGAAATCCTGGCCCCAGTGAAGTCAGTGGCAAAACTCCTCTCGACTTCAGTGGAGCCAGGATTCATCCCTTGTCTCCCCACAGAAAAGTGCTTCTAACACTATATTGGTGGTGTTTGGGTTTAGACATGTTTCGGGCAAGGCTAACCATGATGTCCTCCACCGTGCTAGTTTCCACTAGGGCCATGCCCCTGTGAATGGGGACTACTGATCTGATAGCCCTAGTGGTGCAAATAGTTCTCCCACGGCCGTCCCAAAGTTCTCTGGTCACTGCTTAAGTGGTCTGCCAGGTCTGCTCTCTGCACTCCATTCCCCCCTGGTCATATTGAATGGAAGCCGCTTGCCTGTGTGAACAGCGCTGTGCACACCATGGAGCAGAACTGCATGGTCTTTTCACAGTGATCGACTCTTCCTCCTCCTGCTTTCACGTCATCTGATTCTATTGGAGGCCTGTCGCAGAAGAATTCATCCCATGAACATGCTGCCCACTGGTCGGAAGCCACTGTACAGGAACCGGTAGATATCTGCTGTTTCAGGACCCAGGACAATAATAGCAGGTCTGCCTTCTGGCTGAAAACATGCCCCTTTTACAATGAATTGGGTGGAATCCTTGGAACTCCTCCTACTGCGGAGCCAGAACTGCTTCTGGACAGCCCTGAAACACCACGCAGTGCCTTGGTGGTGAGGCAGAGGAGGGGAACACCAGTTCTCTGGACCTGGCGGCTGTCAATCTTGGAGATGACAGGCATATTGCTGGGATCTCTGCATCTATTTGTTGAGACCCAGGGTTCAGAGACAACAGCGAGGGCAGTAGGAAGGGGCCTATTTTACAGGCTGGAGAGCTGAGGGAAGAGTTTTCTGCATTCTTATTGTGAAAGTAGAGATATAGCCCACACAAGGGTGGAAGTGCCCACCTTTCCCCCTTACTCTGACAGTCCTCACTGCCTATCTGGTTTGATTCTCCGTTAAGCTCAGACTCCTCCTTGGTAAACCCCCATTTGAGCTGCATGGGCCACAGTGCCTAATCAGGGTAGTAGTGTCTAATGCAGTATCCATACCAACGGACCAAACCATGCCACATGGTGAAAAAGATATCAAATCAGTACACAGGAACCACAATTTGATATCTAAGACTGGAGGATTTTGTTGCACGGAATGATACAGTGGACACCATGGTCAATGCACCTCCATCACAATGTATATATTGGCCTGTGCTCCTCTGCAGTGCCCATTTCTGTGGCACAGCATGGCAGCAGCTTAACAACGCACGCCAGTGCCCCATAATAGCTAGGAAGGGGAAAATCAATCAATAGGTTGATATATATGCACGTATAATATAAAGGGTTCAAATACTACAGTGACGGGCGGCAGTAATAAACCATCGGACAGATGACCTGAATAATGCTTTTCGTGTTCAAAGTGCTCTATAAATGCTTCCTTGTTAAAGAAGAGCCTAATAATTGAAACTGCAGGGAGAAATGAAGGAAGCAGAGTGCAATTTACCCTGGACGAATACACTTCCAAATTACCTTTGTGAAAATGTACCAGAGGATCATTACACTTAGCTAAATCTGCAGAGAGGGAGAGAGAGATTAGGGCATTAGTCTAGGGCTTGGGAGACCTGGGTTGTCTCTGCTCTTAAGGGGCCGCCATGCTCTGTCCCTGAGGGGTGTGACGTGATTTCTCTGTTTGTAAAGCTGTTTTGGAGTTGAGGTGCTCAGCAGCCTTTTGGAGAAGGCCTTTATCTGTAACGTGAAACAACTGCCCTCCCGCCTCCGATCACTGAAAGTGTCAACACTGACTGGAGAGGACATTTGCCCAGTTCTTAAAGTCCCTTGGAGGGAGAGAGATTTTCATTCAGTGTCAGGGGTGAATGTGGAAGGAGCTGCCGAGTGCTGCTGCAGGAGGCTCTGTTAGAATGAATTCTCCCATGCATCCTTCAGTGAATCAGGACAGAAACTACCAGAGAGAGCCTGAAACTTTGGGGAAGGGTTCTCTGGGCCTAGATCCTCCTCTCATTGGCCTGCTCTCTGCTCACCGTCAGAGGTCACTGAGCGGGAGAAGCCCTCCTTGTCCTGGCGTGATACAGACAGTCCTAAGATCTTGAACAGAATGGAACCTTTTAATAGGCTTTTTGGAGCTCCCGAAAATGAACCTTTTGAAAGCTGAAAAGGCTGGGTCAGCTGCTTTTCCATTATCCATTTGTACTACAGGAGCAGCTAGAGGCCCCAGCTAAGCTGATGGTGCTGCTGTGCTTGACGCTGTACACACACACAGTAAGAAGCAGTCCCTGCACCAGGAGCTTGCAATCTCAATAGACAAAAGAGAGAAAGAAAGCATCTGTGCCTTAATTTTACAGATTGGGAAGTGAGGCAGAGAGAGAGAGAGAGAGAGAGGGATGATTAAGTGATTTACGCAAGGTCACACAAGGAGTCTGTGGCAGAGGCTACATTGAAGCTGGGTTTCCTGAGCCCCAGTCTAGTGCCTGCACCCCCAGTCCACCCTTCCTCTCTTTTCCCTCATGCTCCCCATTGTTTGTCTTTGAGGCAGTTGCCTCTGCACTGTCACATCAGCATTCTGTAGATGGCTGTGCTCATGAGCCACCCAGCCCAAGTTTGCAGCGCTGAATGTGGAGTCGGCAGCGAGCCAGAATCCTTGACACAAACATCCCTGGCTGTCCACTCCATGTCCCACCTCTCCAGACTCTGGAAACAAACCTCATAGCTTGTCTCTCTTCCTGAAACGGGCTGTATCAAAGCCCCAGCTCTGAACTCCCTCACAGTTTGTGGTATTTTGAAATCTGGATCAGAATTTTACAGTGGGGGACAATCTCTGCTCATGGGCCTCACCTAATTCAGAAAAGCAGCCAAAGTCTAGGGTGCCTCACTGACCCAAACAAAAAAATTAATGGTAACCAGTTATGTATATATATACACACACACTTCATGCTTTTAAAGGGCCAGGTTCACAAAGCTGAAAGCAGTTATGAGCCATTTCAGATGAGAGGAAGAATTTAATCAGAAAAAACGTGAATGATAATTGAGAATCGTGTAAGAACACTTTACTAAATATTCCAAAAGCCTCTGTTCCACAAACAAAAAAGAAGGCTGCACTGCTTAAAAAACTGACCTGGTTTAGAGGGTAAGAGAAAGAAGCTAGATAAATTATATATATATATATATAAAACAACTGAAAGAAAGGGGAAGTTGATCATAAAGAAGTTATAAATAAGAAGTTAGGAATTGAAGAAAATTGATAAGGGAAGCAAAGGGGCACAAGGCAAGATCTATGTCCAGCAGAGTTAAGGACAACAACAAGGAGTTTTTTAATTATATTAGGAACAAAAAGAATCCTAACAATAGTATTGGCCCATTACTAGCTAGAAATGGTAGAACTATCAAAAATAATGCAGAAAAGGCAGAATTGTTCAATAAAGCTATTCTGTATTTGGGGAGAAAAAACAGATGATGTGGTCATATAATATCATAATGAAGACATTCTTTCCATTCCACTAGTATCTCAGGAGGCTGTTAAACAGCAGCTACTAAAGTTAGACATTTTAAAATCAGCACATCTAGAACATTTTCATCAAAGAGTTTTAAAAGAGTTGACTGGTGAGCTAATTGGGCTGTTAATGTTGATTTTTCAGTAAGTCTTGGAATACTGGGAAGTTCCAGAAGACAGGAAAAAGGATAATGTTGTGCCAATATTTAAAAAGGGTAAAGGGGATGATCCAGGTAATTATAGGCCTGCTAGTTTGACATCAGTCCCAGACAAGATAATGAAGCAGCTGATTTGGGACTAGATAAATAAAGAACTAAAGGAGGGTAATATTGTTAAGGCCAATCAACATTAGTTTATGGAAAATAGATCCTGTCAAACTAATTTGATATTTTTTTCATGTGATTACAAGTTTGGTTGAAAAAGGTATTAGTGTTGACTAATTAGACTTCTATAAGCCATTTGATTTGGTACCACATAACATTCTGATTAAAAAACTAGAATGATACAAAATTAATACGGAACACTTTAAATAGATTAAAAACTGGCTAACTGATAAGTCTCAAAATGTAATTGTAAACTGGGAATCATTATGGAGCATGTCTTTCTAGTGGGGTCATGAAGGGACTGGTTCTTGGCTTTATGCTATTTAAATTTTCATCAGTGACCTGGAAGAAAATACAGAATTGTAACTGATAAAATTTGCAGACAACACACAAATTGGCTGAGAAGTAAATAATGAAGAGGCCAGGTCACAGATACCAGGATCGCTTTGTTAGTTGGGAACAAAGAATATAGGCCACACGTACATGATGGGGGATGCTATTGTAGGAAACAGTGACTCTGAAAAAGATTTGGGGGGTTGTGGTGGATAATCAGCTGAACACGAGCTCCCAGTGTGATGCTGTGGCGGAGGTGAAAGTAAGCCGGTACGCCCCGGTACGGCGTACCGATAAGAGCCGGTGCACCGTACCAGGACCGGCTTTCCGAGAGGGCAATTTAAAGCCCTGGGGTAGAGGCGGCGGGGTTGCGGCAGGGATTTAAAGGGCCCCGGAGCTACAGCTGCTGCTACCCCCCCCCCAGGGCCCTTTAAATCCCGGCCTGAACCCTGCTGCCAAAGCCCTGGGGTAGCAACGGTGGGGCTCCAGCGGGCATTTAAAGGGCCAGGTCAGTAGCGGCGGCTGGAGCCCTGGGCCCTTTAAATCGCCCCCGAGGTCCGTGGCTCCCAGCCGCCTCTGCAGCTGGTAGCTCGGGAGTGATTTAAAGGGCCCTGGGCTCCCAGCCGCCACTACCACAGCTGGAGCCCTGGCCCTTTAAATCAAGATTTAAAGGGCCTGGGAATTTAAGGCCTTGCCTCTTCCGGTTGAGGCCACACCCCCTGCTCAGGACTCCAGCGTACCAGTAAGTCCTCTAACTTACTTTCACCCCTGTGCTGTGGCCAAAAAGGCTAATGTGATCCTGGCATACGTGGACATGGGAATCTTGAATAGAAATAGAGAGGTTATTTTATCTTTGTATTTGGCACTGGTGTGTCTGCTGTTGGAATACTGCGTCCAAGTTCGGGTGTCCACAATTCAAGAAGGACGTTGATAAATTAGAGAGGGTTCAGAGACGAGCCATGAGAATGATTAAAAGATTAGACAACCTGCCTTATAGTGATAGACTCAATGAGCTCACTCTATTTAGCTTAACAAAGAGAAAGTTAAAAGGTCACATGAGTACAGTCGATCAGTACCTATATGGGGAGCAGATATTTGATAATGGGCTCTTCAATCTAGCAGGGAAAGGTATAACACAATCCAATGGCTAGAAGTTGAAGCTAGTTCAAGTGTGACATCCCAGGTCTTGAGCCCAGACAGATGCTACATCCTGGCCTCCACCGAATGTCTGCTGAAAGGTGGTGGGCCGAGAAGCTAGTAGGACCATAACATTAGCCAAGGCACCATCCACCACCTCTGGGAGCCCTGACTGGAGGATCGCCCAGCTCCACCAATTGTTCCCATGGCGCTATTTAAACCAGAAGGAGACACAGGAAGTTTGTCTGAGCAACAGGGTGCTTCCCTGTGTGGGCTGCATTGGACCCTGCTTGTGCCTGCCTCCTGCACCCAACCTTGTTCCTGATTCCTGCTCTGCTCCTGTCTCACCCTTGTCTTCACGCCTGTTCTCAACCTGCTCCTGCTCCACTCAATCACTGCCTCTCCTCCAGTCCTGACCTTACAGCTCGCCTCCAACCATCAGTTCCCAGTCCTGGCTCTGATGCTGACTGTGGCTTGACCCTTGGCTCTGGCATCTGGTATCTGATCTCTGCTCTGACCCTCAGCTTTGGTTTGTGGTTCTGACTCTGGCTTGCCCCCGGCTCTGGTAACTGGCAGTTGACTGGCCAGTCGACAAGGTGCTGACCCTTGGCTTTGTTCCTCAACATGGACGCCTGCTTCACCCAGTAAACCTGACTCCAGCTCTGACTAGTAGGCCAGGCTGCCTACATCCCAGTCCATAGCGAGTTCAAAGTGGAAATTTTAACAGTAAGAGTAATTAATCATTGGAACAATTTACCAAGAGTTATGGTGGATTCTCCATCACTGGCAACTTTTAAATCAAGTCTGGATGTTTTTTTTAAAGATCTGCTTTAGGAATGATTTGGGGGAAGTTCTCTGGCCCTTGCTACACTGGAAGTCAGACTAGATGATCACAGTGGTCCCTTTTGGCCTTAGAATCTATGAACCTTCGAAGACTTGGCCTTGTCCCTGATCTCAGGAACACCCCCCTTTCCCAATAAGGGCCCAGTCCCAATGCCAGGCAGGTTCTCTTTCCTGGGGTGCTGCTTGTTGAAAGGCACCCACCCAACAGGGAAATATCCAGCGCCAAGCCACGAGTGACTCATTGCGGGGGTCACTGGAGCCATGCCACCTCAGTGTTGTTCATGAGTGTCTTCTCCCTCCTCCCTGAGGAAAGTGCAAAGTCCTTCAGCTGCTGCTCACCATAGTCCTGCCCCTGCCCCATTCCTCCCCAAGCCATCTGCGGGAGCTAACGCCCCAGAGGCTGGTAACAGGGAGTCCTGCCTATGCCCACGAGAGCTCAGAGATGGCAGTTGTCTCTGGCCAAGGGCCCCTGTCACCTCTTACTCCTCTGTGCATTTGTGTAACAGCCAAGCACGCGCTGGGCAACGTTCTCTTGGTGTCAGCAAGGTCCTGACTCTCTAACCTCACTAGCAGTGGTTACAATCTGTGGCAGGACAGGGACGATTTACAGGGGAAAGCTAATTCTCTGCAAAGCGGATTACAATGGAGAGGTTTAGAATAGTCCTGGGTCCCCGAGACTTTATCCTCTTCAAAGCCCAAATCAATTAACCTGAGAGACCAGGCAAAGAGCCCTGCAGGAGAAGCCCACGCTATTAAACAGTTGAATGTTTCCTGGAATTTAGACCAGGAGGACTTAGAAGAAGATGACAGCCAGAGCAAATCTTGTAAGTAGAGTAGCTATCAGACAAGGGAACAAGCCATGCCTAGAGGTGATAAATCTGGGTATGGGGGCAATGTGTTTGCAGTAGGATTCAAAGCCCAAGTCTCCTGGGTCTTTTGGGTGGGTGCTCAGCCTCTGAGTTACAGAGGTGTCAGCGCTGGTTTAATCACCTCAGTGCTGGTTATCCAACCCAGCATCTGTGCAGCTGCATGCTGCTGCTGTTCAATTGCAGGCATGATGGCATGGCACTCGATGGCTCAGGACTGGGCTCCAGAGGCTTTAAATATGATTCCTATCATAGTCGTTCATGGAGGCCCCAGATGAGATTGGGGCCTCAGCGTGCTCGGTGCTGTACTTTTACAATAAGATTTAGGCCATGCCCTCAAAGAGCTTATGATCAAAACAGACAAGACAGAAAGGAAATATTATTACCCTCACTTCACAAATGGGGAACTGAGGCACAGGCAGGCAGATGGCATGTCTGCACTGCAATTGCAGGTGGGATTGTGTAACCTGTGTCCGCGTGGCATGGTTCTCTGTCGCCCTCTAGAGGCACCTACACCATCTGGCGATGGATGAATCTGCTACAGGCGTGGCTACGAGCCAGCTGACTTTTAGCTCATGCAGTCGGGGCTCATGCAGTCAGCTCCAGAGGTCCCAGGTTCGATCCTGTCTGCTGACGACCAGGGTCTGTGGGCGTTACAATTGCAGCATGTGTACACACCTGCGCCAGTTTGCTCGAGCTAGCACAAGTACCACTGGCAGTGAAGTGGCAGCAGCAGGTGCTAGCCTCTCAAGTAAGTACCTAGCACCCCAGGCAGGCTGAGCGGCTACAGCTTCACTGCTATTGGTACTTGCACTAGCTAGATCAAAGCTAGTTTGGGAATGTCTATATGTGCTGTAATCACACTTCTGATTGCAGTGGAGACTGACCCTCAATGACCTGCCCCACTCACTCCTACGCCCTAGAGCAGTGGGTTAAGCACACTCTTCTTTCTTTAGGACAGCTGGTCTTTGCTGGCTGTGTGGTCTCTGCTTACACCAAAAACTCCTCCCCAAACCTGCTTTGTGATTTGCAGGAGTGGAAATAGCTGCTGTCTCACAGGCTGATGGGAAATGTAGGACAGGTCTTCGCTACAGACTTACAGCAGCATAGCTACGTTGCTCAGAGGTCTGAAAAATCCACACCCCTGGGCAATGTAGTTATACTGACCTAGAATCCCCTTCCCCCCCCAGCGTAGACAGCATATGTTGATGGGAGATCATCTCCGGCTGACATAGCTACTGCCTCTCAGGGAAGTACTCCTTTTCTTTTTTCAGGGAGATGGATTAACGATGCTGATGAATGAAGCTCTCCCATCTTCCTTAAAGTGCTACAACGGGGCAGCTGCACCGCTGTACGTGAAGACAAGCCCTTAGACACCCAGGATTGTATTATGCCACTGGATGCCAACCTGTCTGGCTCTGTAAAATTCTATGTTTCTTTAATAAGAACAATACTTTGAATGTTTGTAGTATTTCTTTGAATGTTAATGTTGCAAATCACTCTTCAAACAACCAATTAGGTGCCAACACCCCTCTGAGGAAGGTAAGCGGCTTATATGACTCGCTTCCTGAACTAGCAAAAAGCAGCCACCTCTGGGGTGAGATTCATCAGCTGCTAGCAGCTGCCAGTAACGCCACACAACAGTGTAAGCCAAGAAGTGAAGAATGCAGCATGGGCACCAGGGATGAGCCATGGCCATATCCTTGGGCATCAATCCATTTAAGAACAGTTGAATGAATGCTTTCATGGATGGGAACGATGGTCCTGTGATTCAGGAGGCATGTGTTCAATCCCTGACTCTACCTCAGGCTCCTGCTGTGATCCGAGGCAAGTCTCTCTGTGCCTTAGTTAGTTCCCCATCCATAAAATGGGAAAACACTTCCTTTCTACTAGTTACTTAGACTGTAAGTTCTTCGGGGCAGGGGATGTTTCCCCAACACATTTGTACAGACAGAGAGACAACACCTGAGACAGAAATGTGGCCACCCTGAAGCTTTGATTACTCACGACTGACTGAAAGGGAAGGGCACCACCTATTGGTTGGCGGCCATCCAAATACTGTGCCAGGTCTACCCTTAAAAAGAAAAGAAAACGAGTACTTGTGGCACCTTAAAGACTAACAAATTTATTAGAGCATAAGCTTTCGTGCACTACAGCTCACTTCATCGGTATACATCCGAAATAAAGAAATAAGAAGTGATGGAATGGTTAAGACAGAGTCCGTCTGGGTAAAAATTACATTGGGGAAGAAAACTACTAGAGCCTCCCCTGGGACCGTGCTTGGGGTGTGCTATACACCACCAGGATCTAATTTGGATATGGATGGAGCCCTCTTTAATGTTTTTAATGAAGTAAATACTAATGGAAACTGCGTGATCATGGGAGACTTTAAATTCCCAGATATAAACTGGAATGTAAAGAAATAAGAAGCGATGCAATGGATAAGACAGAGTCCGTCTGGGCAAAAATTACATTAGGGAAGATAACTAGTAAGGCCTCTCCTACAATAGTGCTCGGGGTGTGCTATAGACCTCCGAGATCTAATTTGGATATGTATAGAGCCCTTTTTAATGTCTTTAATAAAGTAAATACTAATGGAAACTGCGTGATCATGGGAGACTAACTTCCAAGATATAGACTGGAGGACCAGTGCTATAATAATAATAGGGCTCAGATTTTCCTAGATGCGATAGCTGATGGATTCCTTCATCAAGTAATTGCTGAACCGATTAGAGGGGATGCCATTTTAGATTTGGTTTTGGTGAGTAGTGAGGACATCATAGAAGAAATGATTGTAGGGGACAATCTTGGTTCAAGTGATCATGAACTAATTCAGTTCAAACTGAACGGAAGGATTAACAAAAATAAATCTCCAACTAGGGTTTTTGATTTCAAAAGGGCTGACTTTCAAAAATTAAGGAAATTAGTTAGGGAAGTGGATTGGACTGAAGAATTTATGGCTTTAAAGGCAGAGGAGACCTGGGATTAGCTTCTGCAGCTTTGATTTGAAGTATCGGAAGCCTGTTTCCCAAGAAAGGGGAAAAAAATCATCGGCAAGAGTTGTAGAGCAAGCTGGATGAGCAAGCATCTCAGAGAGGTGATTAAGAAAAAGCAGAAAGCCTACAAGGAGTGGAAGATGGGAGGGATCAGCAAGGAAAGCTCCCTTATTGAGGTCAGAACATGTAGGGATAAAGTGAGACAGGCTAAAAGTCAAGTAGAGCTGGACCTTGCAAAGGGAATTAAAACCAATAGTAAAAGGTTCTATAGCCATATAAATAAGAAGAAAACAAAGAAAGAAGAAGTGGGACCGCTAAACACTGAGGATGGAGTGGAGATCAAGGCTAATCTAGGCATGGCCCAATATCTAAACAAATACTTTGCCTCAGTCTTTAATAAGGCTAAAGAGGATCTTAGGGATAATGGTAGCATGACAAAAGGGGAATGAGGATCTGGCTGTAGATATTACCATATCTGAGGTAGAAGCAAAACTCGAACAGTTTAATGGGACTAAATGGGGGGCCCAGATAATCTTCATGCAAGAATATTAAAGGAATTGGCACATGAAATTGCAAGCCCATTAGCAAGAATTTTTAATGAATCTGTAAGCTCAGGGGCTGTACCATATGATTGGAGAATTGCTAACATGGTTCCTATTTTTAAGAAAGGATAAAAAAGTGATCTGGGTAACTACAGGCCTGTTAGTTTGACATCTGTAGTATGCAAGGTCTTAGAAAAAATTTTGAAGGAGAAAGTAGTTAAGGACATTGAGGTCAACGGTAAATGGGACAAAATACAACATGGTTTTACAAAATGTAGATCGTGCCAAACCAACCTGATTTTCTTCTTTGAGAAAGTAACAGATTTTTTAGATAAAGGAAACGCAGTGGATCTAATTTACCTAGATTTCAGTAAGGCATTTGATACCGTGCCACATAGAGAATTATTAGTTAAATTGGAAAAGATGGGGATCAATATGAAAACTGAAAGGTGGATAAGGAATTGGTTAACAGGGAGACTACAGCGGGTCATACTGAAAGGTAAACTGTCAGGCTGGAGGGAGGTTACCAGTGGAGTTCCTCAGGGATCAGTTTTGGGACCAATCTTCTTTAATCTTTTTATTACTGACCTCGGCACAAAAAGTGGGAGTGTACTAATAAAGTTTGCGGATGATACAAAGCTGGGAGGTATTGCCAATTTAGAGAAGGACAGGGATATCATACAGGAGGATCTGGATGACCTTGTAAACTGGAGTAATAATAATAGGATGAAATATAATAGTGAGAAGTGTAAGGTTATGCATTTAGGAATTAATAACAAGAATTTTAGTTATAAGCTGGGGACGAATCAATTAGAAGTAATGGAGGAGGAGAAGGACCCTGGAGTATTGGTTGATCATAAGATGACTATAAGCCGCCAATGTGATATGGCCATGAAAAAAGCTAATGCGGTCTTGGGATGCATCAGGCGAGGTATTAACAGAGATAAGGAAGTTCTAGTACCGTTATACAAGGCACTGGTGAGACCTTATCTGGAATACTGTGTGCAGTTCTGGTCTCCTATGTTTAAGAAGGATGAATTCAAACTGGAACAGGTACAGAGAAGGGCTACTAGGATGATCCGAGGAATGGAAAACCTGTCTTATGAAGGGAGACTCAAGGAGCTTGGCTTGTTTAGCCTAACTAAAAGAAGGTTGAGGGGAGATATGATTGCTCTCTATAAATATATCAGAGGGATAAATACAGGAGAGGAATTATTTAAGCTCAGAATCAATGTGGACACAAGAACAAATGGATATAAACTGGTCATTGGGAAATTTAGACTTGAAATTAGATGAAGGTTTCTAACCATCAGAGGAGTGAACTTTTGGAATAGACTTCCAAGGGAAGCAGTGGGGGCAAAAGACCTATCTGGCTTTAAGATTAAACTTGATAAGTTTATGGAGGAGATGGTATGATGGGATAACATGATTTTGGTAATTAATTGATTTATAAATATTCATGGTAAATAGACCCAATGGCCTGTGATGGGATGTTAGATGGGATGGGATCTGAGTTACCCAGGAAAGAATTTTCTGTAGTATCTGGCTGGTGAATCTTGCCCATATGCTCAGGGTTTAGCTGATCGCCATATTTGGGGTCGGGAAGGAATTTTCCTCTAGGGCAGATTGGAAGAGGCCCTGGAGGTTTTTCGCCTTCCTCTGTAGCATGGGGCACGGGTCACTTGTTGGAGGATTCTCTGCTTCTTGAAGTCTTTAAACCACGGTTTGAGGACTTCAATAGCTCAGATATAGGTGAAAGGTTTTTCGCACGAGTGGGTGGGCGAGATTCTGTGGCCTGAGTTATGCAGGAGGTTGGACTAGATGATCATAATGGTCCCTTCTGACTTTAGTATCTATGAATCTATTACTCTATTCGTTAGTCTCTAAGGTGTTACAAGTACTCCTTTTCTTTTTACGGATACAGACTAACATAGCTGCTACTCTGAAATAGGTCTACCTTTGTTAGACAGACCTCCCAGGATCACAATCCAAGGTGGCCTGGTGACCTAGAGTTTACCATGTATTTTCCAAATATGGTCAGCACATTTTGTCTAACAAGTATATGGGGAAAATACACCATCTATAAGACATTACACAAGGCTCGCTGGCTCATGGTGCTCTGCTTCTGGATCTTGTCTATTCCCACAACACAGTGGAAGAAAGTCAGACCTCTGTCCATTAACCCTGTGTGTTGGAACAACAGGGAGAGAAAATGCCTTCCTCCAGGTCTGTCTGATTGTTAAACAGGCAGATACTGGCATTAGTTTTAAGCACAACATGTAATAGACCTTTGGAACTCATTGCTGCAGGACATTATATTATACACTAAAATAATGATACTTTATTTCCTTTGCAAAGAGCTTTGAGGGCTATGGATGAAAAACAGTGTAGAAGAGCTTGTTGTTGTTGTAATAGCTGAGTGAGTTTTCACAGATACATTGATTTTAAGACCTGAAAGGACCAGTAGCTCATCTTGTCTGACCTCCTGTATATCATAGGCTATTGAAATTCACTCAGTTACCTCTATATTGAGACCAGTAACTTGTCTAGGCTAGCATGCCTTCCAGCGTGTTAAGAAAGGATGAGACATTTACACGGTAAGCACAGATTCAGTAGTTACACCAGTTATAACTTTCAATCCCCATCCTCTCTGGTGCTCACCATCATCTGGAGTCTGGAAGGAATTTCTCTGCATGGATGTGTATTGCACTCTGAGGTACATTATGGGAAGTTGTATACCTGCTCCTGAAGCATCTAGCATTGGCCACTATCAGAGGCATGACACTGGGCTCCCCTCCATTGAGCTCCTGCAAATTGTATCCTTTGCCTGCCAGTGTCAATGTCTCTTGCACAGACACCCCTTACTGAGTCCCTGGTGTGTTTCATGATCTGCCTCTTCCCTACCTTCCTGGGTCAGGTGGAGTCCTGCAAATAGAAAAGTAACTGCTGCATAAAGGTCTTCCCCCGCTCCGGTTGCTAAGCAATGGCTGTGCTCTCCAAAGTCACTGATACAGACCCTTGGCTGCAGCATTTCACTATTTCATTTGCAATTTAAATTCTCTGACTGGCAGAAGCAACCAAGCTGTTCACTTAAGACTGCACAAAGTTGGATTGAAATACAGGGACTATCCAGTGCCTTGAGCCCTTCAGACATTTCTCTTTGATAGTAATGGAGAGTTGGAAAGAGAGAGGAAGGAGGTGGGAGGAGAGAAAGAGACTGGAAGAAAGAGAGGTATATGTGAAAGAGGGATGAGAGGAGGCCTGAAGGGAGAATAAGAGAGAGGGGGAAAGGAAGGAAGGGAGCAGAGAGAGAAAAGGTGAGTGAGAATTATTACAACTGAGAAGTTTCCAGTCTGTTTCTGTTCGATCACTGCATTCTCGGTCTGCCAGTGCCTCTCTCTGACTGGTACAGTTCCTGGGACTGGATCAACTGCACAGTCCATTTAAATGCCCAGCTGCCCTATGTAAATGGCCTGTTTTCAACTTCCCCCTCCTGCTAGCGGACAACTGCATAGGGCTGTTTTCTTGTTCTGCAGTGAAGGCACATGGCGTCTGCCCCGTTATGGTTTCCTGTTGTCCTGGTGCGCTTACTCCAGCAGGATGGCTTCCCCAAACTGCCCCTGAGTGCAGCCGTCTCTGGGGAATGGCTTCCTGTGGTCATGTCTCCCTCTAGTGGTTGGCCTCAGCAATTGTAATAGCCCACTAGTCATAGCTAAGAGAGCTCCTCTGGAAGTCAGCTGGCAGTGGCCTGCGACTGGTGCCAAATGTCCTGGGTTTGATCCTGGCATAGATACAGCCATGGTTTGTTCTCTCTCCATTGACTTGTCCTGTGCCTGCCAATTACTTGTCTTGTGCCTACCAATGCAGCAGTGTTACTGTAGCGCTTGGGGTGTTGACACTCTAAGCCAACAGGAGAGAGATCTCCCATCAGCTTACTAACTCCTGCCTCTGAAAGGGGTGGTAGCAACATGAGTGGGAGAAGCTCTCCCACCGACATAGCGCTGTCCACACTGGTGCTTAGGTCGGTGCAACTGACATCGCTCAGGAGGGTGGATTATTCACAACCCCTGAGTGATGTTATACCAAAGTAACCTGTAATGTAGACAAGGTCAAGCTTTCGAGATACACCGAGCTCTTCTTCAAGTCTGGGAAATATATTCAGAGTGTCACAGCTAAATACAAGGTGGAACAGCTTTTTAAACATAAGTAGTTAACACATATTTCAAGGGGACATTCAAGTTGAAGTGGCCCATTAACTCCAATCACATGGAGGAAAGAAGAGGGGGGGAAGGCAGCTGTGGGGGCGTGCTTGTGGGTTATCGATGGTTGTAATAAGCCATAAACCCATGTCTCTGTTCAGTCCATGTTTTTTAGAGTCCACCAAAGTTATGAATTTAAGTTCCCAGGCTCGTCTTTTGAAAAAGTTGTGCAGGTTTCCTTGGAGGATGAGTACTGAGAGGTCAGATACAGAGAGATCACTTTGTGAAAAGTGTTCACCCACAGGTGATGTGGTGGTTTTGTCTTTTATCATTTTCCTGTGGGAGTTCATTCAAGAGCATAGCTATTGTCTGGTTTCACCAACATAATTGTTATTGGGGCATTTAGTGCACCGGATGAGGTACACCACATGTTGTGAAAGGCATGCGTAGGATCAATGGATCCTGAAAGGTGTGTTGTGATGGGTGTTTGATCATTGTGGCAGTGGCGGTATGTCTGTGGATTTTGCATCCGTTGTTCTAGCAGGGTCTGGTGCTACTTTGATTTGGTGTGTCCTGGTGTGTGGGGAGTTTGCTTCTGATGATGAATTTGGAGAGGCTGGGGGTTGTTTGAAGCCCAAAAGAGGGGGGTCAGGAAAGATTTTTCAGGATGGGGTCCCAATCAAGTATGGGTTGTAGTTGTTTGATGGTATTCAGTATAGGTTGCAGTGTGGGGTGGCAGGTGACAGCTAGGGATGTGTGGTCAGAGGGAGTTTTATTTCTGTACTGAAGCAGGTTCTCTGGGGGTATTTGGGTGGCTCATTCCATGATGTGATCTGCTTCTCTGGTGGAATGTCCTTGTTTGGTAAAGATGGTTTTGAGTATGTTTAAGTGTATATCCTGGACATTTTCCCCAGGCATATTCTGTGGTATGCGAGTGCCTGTTTGTAGATAACAGATTTCTGGGTGTGTTCGAGGTGGTTACTGGATCTCTGAAGGTAGGTGTGGTGATCTGTGGGGTTTTGTATATAGTTATCAAAAGGGTTCCTTTGTTGAAGCTGATCATGGTGTCCAGGACATGGATGCCAGTGTGGAAGTGTTTCAGAGAAAGTTGAATGGCCGGATGGTGGTTGTCAAAGTTGTGGTGGAAATCTGTGAGGGAGTTTAAGTCGTCTGTCCAGAGGATGAAAATATCCTTGCTGTATCTGATTTTGTGGTGCATTTGTCCAGAAATTCTTCTTCTAGCTGGCCCATGATGAGGTTGGCATATTGGAGAGACATCCTTGGTTGGACAAAGTGTTTGTTGTGGAATGTGAAATTGTTATGGGTGAGGATGAAATGGATGAGTTTGTTGCTGCGTTTGGGGTGGGTATCTCAGGATCATCCATTTCTTTCCCCTTGCCAAGGCAAGCAGGAGCTCTGCTAGGCTAGGCTCAGGTGGGCAGGAGCTGCCTGTGATTCACAGCCCCTTGTCATCTCAGCTCATTTATCCATGTGGTTACCCAGAGAACAAGGCTAAAGTTCACACTCTCCACTGAGGCAGAGAAGGAGCCATTCCCACAAACTCTCCCATTTTGGTTCTTTCTTGTGATTCTGGAGCCAACCAACCAACCAATATAGAGCTGCGTTTCTGCAGCGAAACAGGCACTAAATAACAGAGCCAAGGCACCGAAGCTATCACACTTCTGGCCAGTAGAGGGAACCCTCCACCACAGTTAGATTTCACTGCAAGAAAAACAAGGCGGGCAGTCGCAAGCCGCACCTCGCTGACTGAAATCTGGGGGTGTCATTCAGAGCAAGGGCTCCGGCTGCTTTCCATGCAAGCTGGTGCGAAACATTAACTCCTACGGAAAAATCTCATTAACCATTAGGAGACTGCAGAGCCTCGTCTGCACTACAGTTGCACCGCGCCTCACCCTGCTCTTGCTTAGCTGGGTGCAAATCAGGAGTGACTCCGGTGGAGTTACACGGGGGTGAGTGAGAACGGAATGGGACCCACAGTGATGTGCACTGATCTCTGGACTCCATGATGTACCGTGGATGTGTATGTACAGCACTCCGTAAAGAGCAACTACACTCATAGTACCAGAGCAACTGACATGTTAAATAACTCTCTCAGCCCCTCAGTGAGGAAAGGTTAACACCCCCATTTTACAGAGGAAGAACTGAGACCCACACAGGGAAAGGGACTTGCCCACAGGCACACAGCAGCATTGGCAGGACTAGAACCCAGGAGGCCTGACAGTTGTACCTTAGTTCTAACTGCTGGACCAACAGCCCCCATGGAGTACTTCTCATTAAAGGGAGATGAAACAGACCAGCAGGGGCTTTCCTAGCAAATCCCCTCTGCCCTTGGGTATACGGACGGTTAATCCAGTCCCGCAACTGGAGCCCAGCTTGGCATGTGGGATACTCGCCAAGAGACTGAAGACATGACCATTTGGCATGGGATCCACAAGCCGCTGTCCAGCCCCTTGCACTCCTTACTGCCTCCCAAGCCCCCCTGCAGCCGGTATTGCTGCCCTTGAGCCACAGTGCAGGTGGGGTTTTGCTCACTGTGTTAGTCACTGCAAGGAGAATGGCTCTGGGGCAGAAAGGGCACTAGGAGTCGGTGGCACACTTAGGCACGTGAAGCTCAGCGCGGGAACATCCCAAGCATGCCGAGCCTATTGGGCTTTCTCCGAGAGCAACCTCCAGCTCCGCCTCGTGGAGCCCGGCTCACGGAAGTAGTGGTTTTGTTGTATGAGGCTGTTACTGCCCCTGAGGGTCTTGACTGAGTTCTCCTGAAGCCCGATCGCCCTCAAGATTTGGGTCTTTTTATTCTGCGTTTGTACAAATACCCAGCACAGTGGGGTCCTGTGACAAGACCGGAGTTCCCAGGAACTACCACAATGCAAGCAGTAAAAAACACCAACTCTGCTTTGCCAAAGCACCTCAGTCCTGGCCTGCCATGCCGCCCTGCCAATGCACCACGGTCCGCAGCTACAGCACCCCTGCTATTCCAGTCCCATGACCCTCACACAGCTCTGCCAGTGCACTTCACTCCTCACCTGATTTGCAATGCCCATCCACACAGCTCTTCTGATACCCCTCAGCCCTGACTCTGCCATTACAGTCCTGGCACCGGCACAGCTCTGCCAGTGCACTTCAGTCCTGCCCTTACTCGTACACCACGCGTCAGCAGGCAATCATTCTGCAGATGTGCAGAGATGGAGAGGAGAAGGAGGCCAAAGTCATTTTCATTTATGGCCTAAGTAAGGACTGGAATCAAGAGGTCTGAATCCGCTCCCCCTCCCGTTAGTGTAAATCGGGAGGAACACCACTGAAATGTGTGAAACCTGCCTGAGAGCAGAATTGAGCCACTGACTCTGGAGGTGAGTAACCAGCCCGCTGCCCCACCATCCCCTCCCAGGGGTGTTACTTGAAAATGTATCTTAAAATGATTGTTGTATTATGGTCTTTATGCTGCAAATAGGTATAAACTGCGGAAAATTGTCTCTGAAAAATACTTCCCATATCAGGTGTCACCAGCGGTGCTTAATTTGTGCCAGGGCTGGGCCCCGGTACATCTGGACTGGGCACTTCATAGCCCCGGCACCTCTGGGCTTGCTGCATCAGTTATGAATGTAAAAAAATTGCTTGAGCCCCAGCCCCTAATTGCTTGAGCCCCGGCACCTCTTTCATTGCAAATGAAGCACTGGGTCGCCAGCCTCCATTGCTTTGGTGCCAGTGGCAGTTCTGTGGCACAGGCACCATGCAGCAAGTGGGGAAAGTCCCCATGAGGCTGTAGTTCCCAGAAACCCCCACACAGACTCACACACCAGACACACACAAACACTCTGAAAATGCCAGGTGTCTTGGGCCTGTCAGGGCACTGAGTTCAAGTGAAAGTTATTCAAAAGAACATGCCTGCACTGCCTTTTTCCCCAGCAGCCAGAGACATGCCTCTCCAAACCACAATGCATTCTGGGATATGTTCTGAACTCAATGTAGCGTGAGAGTGAGTGTAACACAATGGTGAAGGTTGTGCACATCCCGATTCCCTTCTCCCGCTGCTGTGGCTGGCTCTTTAGGGAAGACCTGTTGTTCTTTGTACAAGTGCAGTCAATATGAAACAATTACACTGGAGTGAGAGATGATGGTCTCGGGGTATCTGGAAGATGGTCTAGTGGGTCGGGCACTGGGCTGGGACTCTGGAGACTGTATTCAGTTCCTGATTTAGACACCCTGTGTGACCTCGGGCAAATCACTTAATCCGCATCAGTTTCCTGGCTATAAAGTGGACATCCTACCTCCCAGGGGTGTTGAGAGGCTAAAACTCATTCATGATCATGTGGTGCTCAGATACTGCGGTGATGGGGGGCTGTATAAGTGCAAAGATGGTGAGGGAAGGGAGCAGGCTGGTCCCAGATTTTGTGCTGTCCTTGTTCTGATGGGGGAGAGACTGATACCAGATCTGCTTGTCATGCTCCAGTAGGCGTAACTGGGTGGCTACATGTACGTGGGACTCCGTGCTGCAGAAGGATGTTTGTACTGGGGCAATCTGTCAGACTTCTAGATGTGCCCACTTAATCTTCCCAGGGCATTTCCTGTGTGCTGTGCTCTCTGCTTTCTTCGGGACACAATTTTTGTGTGAATGGATTCCAGCCCTGTCTGCCCTGGGAATTCACCTGATTCCAAGTGTCAGTGCAGCAGCTGCAGTGCATGCCTCTAATGCAGACAAGCAAAGCTGCTATAGCGTGGCTCACACATTCCTGCTTGAAACCAGCGTGAGCTGCACCCGTTCACACTGAGCTTTCAGTGGCTTTGCCTGTCTATGCAAGGGGTTTGGCCCTGATGCATCTGAAATCTCCAGTGGAGGCCAGGCCTTAACATGGCCAAAACTGCCAGATTTACGGCTCTGGAGTTTGAATCCCTTAGTTCACCTACAGAACAGGTACATCACAGGCTTGTTCCCCCCACCCTCAACTGCCCCAATCCTAACCTGCAAGGGCCCTTTCTGGGGGAAGGCCTGGAGGGGTGACCTCTAATGGCATTATAGTCCCATTCAGTCATTGTCCTGTGTCCTGAGACAACCTACAAAGGAGCCAATGAGTGTTGGTCGATTTTGCAAAGAGCAGGCCAGAGATCCATCCCCAAACTCTTTCCACACAGGTCAGCTGCTTGTAGCAACTTTCAGGCACTGGGTTGGATTGGAGCCAGCAGCCCAGAGTTGAGAGGCTCCTGTATCTTATTACCCAGCCCTGGCTGTGTGTTGTAGCTGACAGCAGGACCTGGCCTCTTCTCTGAATTCTCAGCTTTCCTATGAAAACAAACCGGCTACTGAGGTGCAGCAAATTGATTCTCAACATTGTAACTGAGTTACAAACCTGAAATGTTACCTCTCCCCCTTTCATCTTCTCTCTCTTCTCTAAGTTCCCTGCATTGCAAAGAGAGGATCTCCCCCACTCCTTCACTGCGCTTGGCATCACTTTCAACCAGGCAAGTTCTGACCAGCAGAGCCAGAGGCCACGCTGCATGTTGTTAAGTGAGCTGCAATTACACATCTGCCATGGCAGCTTATCATCAGTGCCCATCGACTGAGCAGTAAGGATGGCTTCTCATTCCAGGGCTTTACGCTCCCTCCCCCAGCAGGTCCATCTAAAGGTAATCAAAGTAACTTTTACTGGGCAGGGAGCATGAGAGGAATCAGTGCAGGGTGGCGACTGGGATATTTTGCAAGAGGAACATCCCAAGTTGGCTCCTACAGCTGACTCAAGAGGAACATGCCAGCGTCTCAGAGACTGCCTTTCTCCCCATGACCCACTGCAGTGGCTGCAGAGATGCACGGAGCCCAAGGTGAAAGGCAGGAGTCGGGGTGTGAGTGGATGTGGGATGAGACCAAGTCTTCCCATTTTGTATGATGCAAATGTGGATCGAATCATACAGGCCTCCCAGCCACAAAGATGACTCTTCTATTAGGGAAGCAGAAACAACCGATACGGTGTTCTCCCTTGGACAAGGCAAAGGCAAGATCAAGGGAGGGATGGAGGCAAGGTCCCCTGGAAAGCATGCTGCTCTCTGAATTGTGCATATGGTATCGACACACCAAGTGATGGGGGGAGCCGGGTTAGGTAGATACAGGCATGTACAAGAGACCACGGAGGGGGGAGAGGGGGCGCACCGGACCTGCCTGACAAGGGATGCTGCAGGATTGGATTGAGCTGCACCGGCAGCTGCCTGCAAACAGCCACAAGTGGTCAGGGCCTGGGCTTTACATTTCATTCAACACTGCAGTGAGTGCCAGCGCCAGGACCTCTGTAATGAGGGGGGTCCCTACTGAGCCCTCAGTACCACTCCCCAAGCTGTCCAAGCACTTGCCAGGCTCTGATTAACTTGTGAGGTCTGTCAGCACCACAGACCCAGGCTGGCCTGCAGTGGCTTATAGCAGAAGGTAGCTCTTGCTCACCTCTCTGATCTAAGAGTTTGTCATTCAGCAGCAGACAATGAGAGCCAGAGATCGAGTATTTGGAGGACCAGCAGGGTACACGGCATCAGCATACGGGTTCCACTGTGAAGGAGTGAGCTGCACTGTCAGCAGCCATAGCGGTGAACTCCAGGCTTAGCTAGAGTCCTGGATCATTAAACGAGTGTAGGGCATTTTAGGCAGAACATTGGGGGCAGGCCCTGGGATCACCAGAGGAGAGGCAGGTCGGCTATTCCAGTCTCCAGCACTGGAACAGAGTAATGTTCACATTAAGTCTGAGCCAGAGCCCAGTGATGACTCCTCCTGACTTCAGCGTGCTTTGGATTGGGTCTCATAAACACAACGGTGTGGTGGGCACTTTTCACTCCACCCCAGCTCCTCAAAGGTGTTTAGGCACCTAATTACCTTTGAACATCTTGGCCTCAGTGCTGAAGGAGCTTGCAAGACCTGCTTTGTTCTGTATTGAGTCCAAACAATTACATGAGAAGCTCACCCCTTAAACGCACAATCCCAAATACCAGAGATTCAGCCGTGGGGGAATTCCAATGAATGCAGTGAGATTACATGAGGATGAACGTGACCCTTCCCAACATGTGTCTATTTGACTCTGTGGAACGTATCTGTACCTGCCTAGCTACGAACTTTGCTGTCACCAGCAGAGATGGGACCTTCAGCATCAAAAAGCACAAATCTGCTGCTGAGGGAACTAACTGCGTACCGGCCAGTCCACACAGTATTCTCTGCTCTGCCATCTCAGCGCCTCCAGGCTGCACCTCACACAGCTCTGCCTTTGCTCCTCAGCCCTGATCTGCAGAACACCCCCCCCACCCGGGTCTGAACCTGCACCCAGTTCCACCAGGTCTGTATCTGGCCCTGGCTGGGAGAAAGCAGCAAACTCATTTTCGCTTGACCCAATCTGAGTTTTTACACCAGCTCTGTAAACTGGCCCCGTTGTAGTGCACTGATCCTGTTCGCTGGGCCCAAAGGGAGGATAAGGGACCTATGTGTAGCATCCACTAGTCATCATTTCCTTTACCTCATGGGAGAGACTCTTCTTTTTGGAGCTGCAGGTGCTAATCCCAGCTCCTCAGGTGTTTTTGCAATTCATACTGTGGCTGTGCATGCAGCTCTCAGCCTCAGACACGAATACACATACATGCACCGCACGCCAAAGTCTCCAGTCCCCCTGAAACGTTCCCTCCGTACAGCAACTAGGTCTCTTAAGGTGGTAAAACAGACCCTGTCTCAAGTAAATTAGGGGCAGAATTGACCTGATCCCCGTGTCTAATGGAATCCAACAGTTTAAGGCTCAGCTCCTGTAAGTGTGTGATAAATTGGCTCTGCTTAAAATAAATAAATAAATGGAGAGACACCGTAGGCGATAAAGCTGCCTAGGTTATTCCCGCATTACTCAGTCATCTCAAGGAGAGAGCCGCTATCTGCCGGCAGCTGGCTGAATCATCAGCTTCATAATGCCGCTTGGAATGAATACAGATGCTTTGGAATTGCCTCGCGCCCGCCACAATAAAGACAGCGAAAGCAGCTTTGCTATCTCCAGAACGGTGACTGACAAATTCAATCTAAAAAGCAACCCCAAAAGCACTCCTGGCAAAGTATGAAAGGGGAATTAGAGGCAGCAAGAACCGCTGGGCCCACTGCAGTCGTGCTCTCGCTGGGAAAGGAATGGCTATGCCCAGACTGGCTCACCGGCTTTGTCCTTTAATGAGTGTTCATTCATCTCAGCCCATTGTATGATGATTTGGTTTCTCTCAGAGCCGGAGTAGCCTGGAGAAAGGAGACGCATATGGTGTGGGCCATGGAGTAAGGGTGCTCTCCATCTGGGGACAGGCCTGTCACAAGGGGCTCACAGGGTTTTAAACCATCCCAGGTTGAGCGTGTGGTGCGTGATGGATTTGTCAGCCTGTCTTGCTCCTCTCTGGGATGCAGTGGAGGCAGTAGCTGCAGCGTTGGGAGGTCCCATAATGTGCGTACGTGTGTGTGACAGACAGATCATGTAGCCCTTTAGAGTCACGTTTTTGGGGGGGTCCAGAATTTCAGACGAGCACATCTGCCATGTAGGCACACAAAATAAATGGCCAGGTTTCCCCTGTCGGTTGCTGAGCAGTTCTGAAGATCCAGCCATGAGTGTCACAGAAGGAGTTGAGCACTTTCGAAAATGTGGCCCCTCCTGGCTGAGCTGCACAGAGATGACAAAATCTTCTGCAAGCACTGATTCAACCCAGTGTGTGTTACGGCTCCCCGCCTGTGCTCAATGCAGAGAGGACAGGAGTCTGTTACAGCCCGCATCTCAGGAGCCTTGGCAGCCTTGTAGCAGCTCACCCATCTTAGCTCTGGAGATCCTGGATTCAATCACTGGGTAGTTAGCCAACATGGCGGCCATCATAAGGGTCTCCTTTAGTTCAAGTGGCAGAGAGCTGTGGTTTTAGAGCTTCACAATCCAGGGTTCTAGTCTTACCTCCCCAGGCGTGTTTGTGTGTGATTGACTTAATAACTGGGCCTGTCATCTGCAGCATGTGGATTTTGTTACCCAGCTGGGATAATTCTTATGCTTAGTTTCCCCCACCCACCCACCCACCCTCTCAGTCTCTCCTCTCCATCTCCTTCCCTACACCTGCTGTCTTTCCCCCTCACAGAAGAGGTACGGCAGATCATTTCACAGAAGAGGTATGGCAGATCATCTCTCAGGCTCCCTTCTATCCCCACTCCTCGTGGTGGCGAGGAGGTGGTGACTGACCCCAGTGGGGCCCAGCATGGTGCTCACACTGGTCTTTGCTCTTCCAGCTCTGCCTTAAATCACAGTAGTAGTGGCAGACCAAACAGCTCTGTGTTCAATTTAGGAACGTATTGCAGACTGATGCCTGATTTCATGGGTCCCAGAAGCTGCTTATAGACAGAAGACACCTAGTATAGGCAGAAGCTTATTGGATGCATTGTGACAGTGGGGTGGCTCTGTGTATCAATTCATCACTGATACACACGTTTCGCAGTATTCAGCTTTGCGGCTCTGGCTTAAATGGAATGGCTAAGGCATTCCTGGGCCACTGTCCTCTGCTGTATGGAATCAGAACTGTGCAATGGTCCCTAGATTGCTAACAGCTCCTGGAGATCCTGCTTTCTGCTGAGGAGGTAAGGATGGAGATTTCAGAGCAAGAGGGTCTAGGTTTCATCCTCAGGGTGGCTGGGAAGTTCTGATGGCTGCAGCACAAGGCGTTGTGACAACAGTGATGTCCTAGCTGGCCGGGGATTTGTTACAATATGGTGGAAAGTCACGTTTGTCCCCAGCACAAGAACAAACAGGACCTCCGTTCTGTGGTAGCAGATGCTTTGGGTGGGAGGGAGCCCAAGAGTTTGGCAGTTAGGAGAGTTCTGAGCAGTTGCCATAGGCTGGGAGAGGGTGTGAAGGGGAAGGTTTGGCAGCGAACGGGAGAGGGAGCAGCCTCTGTTCACTGGATGGGAAAGAGGCGCTAGCGTCTCATTGCTAGGCGACTGGTTTCTAGGCGGCAGAAATCACTCTGATCTGCACAAATAAACAGCACTTGCTAAGAGCTGAGGCCCTGCCCTGGCCCTTTAAGGATGGGCAGGAGCTGTTGCCTAGCAATGGGATGCTACTTCTCCTCCTTCATCTCTGCACCAAGAGGCTCACCTGATGGCTCAGCAGCTGGCCTGACTGCATCAGGCTCAGCTGAATACCTGAGTCTACCCTGGGACTAGGGAAACGAGTGCTGGGGAACAGTAAGGACCAGACTGGTCTCGCCCCCCCTTTTCCATGGATGGGGCATGGAGGCCAGTGCTAGCATGCCCCCGCAGCCTCAGGCCCTGCAGGGTATGCTCATCTGCCATCCCCATCATGGTAAGGGGAGGCGCGGGCTCCCTCTCCCACCCACAAACACAGAGGTCAGGGGAAAAGGTCAGGGATTTAATGGCGAAGCAGTGTTGTTCTCTGTTATCAGTGTCATGCATGGAGTTTCCACAGTGACTCAGCCATTCCAAATCCATGGGAAGAGAGAAGTGTGGCGTTGGGAGAAGGGGGGGCAGAGGAGAAAATCTCACCAAGTAGTACCCCAATATCTGGGTATTACTTTAGGGCTGGCAAAGTGTTATAATGGAAGGCTGGAGCCGATCGCCCCTGAGTTTTGGGGAAGTCAGGATCCAGATCTGAATATTGTTATCAATTAGTTCTATGTTGTGGTAGTGCCCAGGCTTGCCTGTCTGTCGGTCTATCTATCTATCCATCCTTTTTTTAATGCAGTCGTCCCTGTCAAATCTAAACCCTTTTTCTCCCCAGTGTCCTGATCTGACACCACTGAAATCACTGGGAGTTTTGCCATTAGCTCCTACAGCCACCATATCAGGCTACGGTTCACCAGAGCCAGCCTGTCCCAGTGACGGCGGTTGCATGCTACCCCAAAAGGACAGGGTTTGAATTCCACACGTCTCACTGACTCCGACTGTCAGAAAAATCTCTCCTCTCCAAGCTCAATCACGCTGTACAGTTTTGCATTAATTTAGAGCTAATTGTCAGGTAATGAATCCGATTTGGCTCACCATATTGAAATCCCTTATGTTTGCAGTTGAACACTAGTAAATCATTTGCCTCACAAATCTCCTCCACTCTGGATCCTCTGCTTGCAGAGCTGTTGCTCATATCAGCGCTGTTGCCTCCATTCTCTAGAGTGCCAAATACATGACGGAAAATCTCATTCCCGTTAAAGGGAGATTGTCAAAATAAACCCTCCTGTATGAAGAGTGGCACAGAGAGACCGACAGAGAGTTGAATGTCCCACCTGTGCTACCTGCAAACCCTGAGGGTAGATTGAGACAGAAAGGATTTCAATAATCTAGGCCAATATTAACAGAAAGGGAGGCTGGTGCAAAGGTGAAGACACTACCCAGGGACTTGGGTTCAATTCCCTCCTCTGCCCAAGACATCCTATGCGATCTGGGGTAAATCACTTAGGCCTAGATTCACAAATGCATTTAGGCTCCTAACCTGCATTGATTTCAATGGAAGCTAGAAACCTAAATACCTTTGTGAATCTGGGTCCTAGTCTGTCTGTACCTAAGTGCTCCATCTGAAAAATGGGAATAACAGCACTTCCTTATGTTGCAGGGGTGCTGTAAGGATAAATGTATTAAATATTGTGAGGCTTTCAGATACTAAGGTGATGCGGGCCATTGCCTTAGGTAGATAAAGGCTAGTGCTCTTTGGGGCACCCAGGTTAACTCATGTTAAAGGAGCTTGATCTTTAGAGGGCAGGTGCTCAGCACTTTCTGAGAACCAGCCCCTTAAATTGCCCCCCCCAATCACTAGTTGCTTTTGAAGGTCTTTGCCCCAGTTCTTACTTCACAACACTGATGCTGTTTGTTGACTGTGTATGACACATGACGCGCCCTGGACAGTGAGACCAAACTGGTATGTTTCACTTTCTTCTCATAGCATTTTCTAGGCACTTTTCCCAGGTGGTTGTGGTTGGGATCCCAACTCTGCTGAGAAATGTCTAAACTAGAAACAAGCCAACAGAAATAAAAATTTCATTGGTTTTTTTAAATGATGAAAATATTTATTTTAGAAGTGGATGAAATTTTTCGAACAAAACTTTTTTTCACTAAAAAATGAAAATTCTGGTCACCAAAACATTTAGCAAATTTATGTCAATTTCCCCAAATTGTTTTGATCACCACAAAAAAAAAAAAATCTGAAAAAGCTGAAATGTTTTGTTTCAACATTTTCTAAATGAAACATTTTGATTTTTTTAATTTGAAATGACTTTTTGTTTCAAAATGTACAGCAATTTTATTTTAACTTTTTAAGCATTTTTAAAAAGCTTGAAAGCAAATGCGTTTTTTTCAACTTTTTGGTCTCTGCAAAATGTTTGCTGGACATCAACCTGAAACAATTTTTTTTCTATTTTTCAGAACTTCCAGTGAACTTTAAAATCAGTTATTTGCTTAGCTTTAATTTATATTCCCAAGAGTTTTCATAAAACTTTCCATTTGTTCAAAAAGCCCCTAAATTTGAGGACTAGAATTGCATGTCAGTGTCACTTTAAATAGGTCCCATTTTTGTAAGCTACCCCCACAAAGACTGGGATGTGTAATGTGGAGTAGTGAGAAACCAACAGGCAGAAATGGGCATAAAGAACAGGAGTACTTGTGGCACCCTAGAGACTAACACATTTATTTGAGCATAAGCTTTCGTGGGCTACAGCCCACTTCATCAGATGCATAGAATGGAACATATAGTAAGAAGATTATATATATATATATATATATATATATTTACACATACAGAGAACATGAAAAGGTGGAGTAAGAGGCTAATTAAGATGAGCTATTATCAGCAGGAGAAAAAAACTTTTGTAGTGACAATCAAGATGGCCCATTTAGACAGTTGACAAGAAGGTGTGAGGATACTTAACATGGAGAATGTCATTCATGACATGGGCATGTCATTCATTTCAAACAAAATTAACAGGAGTGCACAGGAGAGTTTGTTTGTGTTCAAGTAGCATGAGTTAACTCATCAGTGTGTGTAGCAGTGACTGCTTATACAGGGGATGCAAAGTGTGGAGGGTGTAACGGGTTTGGCAAGGGGAGGTGGAGTTGATTCAAGAGCTGCTGGGCTGGTTTTTTTCTTTCCTCATTTGGATGCTCAGCAACAACTAGTTTTACAGGGCTCTTTGCGAGGTGGATTAACTATGCATTTATTTCTGTTGCTCTTCTTGCTGCAGCATCCAGGGGCTTTAACTGCAGAAAATAAAACCAGCTGAACACGAAACAAAATAAGCAGCCCTGCTCAGGTGAGAGCTTCATGTGCAGATCCTTATTCTTGGGACATGTGCACCCTTGTTCTAAACTGGGGGCCACCCACCCATCTTTGTGCCCTGGTCTAAATGATTGGATCCATCAGAACTATGCTGTAATGAATGCAGATTCTGCAAACAACAGGCAGTTGTAGCCTGGTTTTCATAGACACTGAGCACCCATACACCACTGAAGGCAACTGGCACCTTTGGAAATCAGGCTATTTCCATATACATGAAACACACCCTATCTGGAAGGAGCCAGGACTAGAACCGTGATCCTTCAGCTTCAAAGTGACTGGACTCTCCCTCATGAACTAAAGGAGAAGCTCCTGTAACAAACAGACTTATTAGACTCTTTGGGAGCCAACCCATGCATGCCTTCAAACTAGGCTATTCCTGTGCAGACAGCTGCATTGGTCACGGCTTTCTGGAGGGTTCTGAGTGGGCACAAACATCCCAAGAGCATGGATATGCCCAGGCAATATACTTGGAGAACTCCAACTACAGGTGAGTGGCCTTCTTTGCAGGTTACTGGACACAGGCTCTGACATGCTGTCAAGGGCAGTGAATTCCAAAGGCAGGCACTGTCGGCTGAGAAATTGCCACCAGGTGTATGTCTACACTACAGTTAAAAACCCACAGCTGTGCCAACTGAGTCAGGCGCACGGGGTTCAGACTAAGAGGCTGTTTAATTGTGGTGTAGATGTTCGGACTTGGGCCGCAGCCCAGGCTGTAAGACCCTGGGAGGTGGGAGGATCCCATTAGGATTCCTAATGTCTACACCACAGTTAAACGGCCTCTTACCCCGAGCCCCGCGAACCCAAGTCAGCTGGCACGGGCCAGCCAAGGGTGTCCAGTTGCAATGTAGACATACAATAGGAGAGCAAACCAACAGCATGAGCCAAATGTAGCCGCGATACTGGGTGCATGGAAGCCTCTCCAATTCCAAGTCCTAGCCAAAGGGTGTCTCACTCATTCTGAGGGGAAAGACCAAGTGATGACATCATGACCTATGGGCTGTAGGACCATAGGGAGGATGGGACTCCTCATCTACCGGGGATTTCTGTAAATATTTGACTGTCAAAGGGACTGTCCAACATGGCTCCCTCCAGGGTCAGAGCCTGAAAGGAAAATGGAAAGAGAGGGCTAGGAGGTGAAAAGGGAAAGAGAACAGAAGAGAGAGAGAGAGAGAGCAAAAGAATGTGGCTCTGACAATGACATATTAGAAGAGCCATTCTTGGTTGGCTGTGGGTCAGAAGCAGAGGTAGAGATGAGGGGAGTGGGCCAGCTCAGCTGGGGTATCCTCGCCCTGACACTTTGCCCCTTCACTAACCCCTCTCTCCAGTGCAGCCTGGCTAATATTCTGCTGCTTAATTCAGGAGAGGAGATGTTTGTTTTACAACTGCAAACAAGCTTATGCAGCCATTGGCTCCCTTTCCCCTCCAGTGGTTTAGCTGGAAACAATCAATTAGGCTTCGCTGAATGGATCCGACGTTTCCCAGGTGCAGATTTGTGCCCCAGGCCTGAATGCTATAAAAGACAACCTCCATTCAGCCTGTCATCTGTGCGCCATTTCCCATTGCCATTCCTGGCTTGCGAGGTGCCAGCCAGTGACAAAGGGTTGCTTTAAAATGAAAAGCCAATCGGCGGGGCCAGTTCCACTGTTTCCAAAAACGTTTGACTCAGCGCGGTGAGCATCAGTAATGCCTGAGCAGGGAGACAGCAGTGTGCTGGAGATGAAACAGGCACAGTTAGTGGGTGGGCCTGAGGGTTCATTCCGCGTCAAGTGTAACTGCTAGCCACTGTAATGCCATCTGCAGTGCTTAGGACTCACCTCCGCATGGAGTTATCCCTGATTCACTGCCCTCGATTAGCTCCCTGTGTGGACACTCTTATTCCAGAAGAAGAATACCTTGTCCGTTTTGTTTACCCCACTTTCTTCCTCTCACTCTTTGCTGAATCAATACTCCCGTGCTCTGCGGCATTCGCTGCTGGCTTTCAAGTGTAAGGTAAGACCCAGATCCTGCCTAGCTGTGCTCACTGTCATTACACATATTGAATCTGTTTCCCTAAGTTAAGTATCCTCACACCTTCTTGTCAATAGTCTAAATGGGCCATCTTCATCATCACTACAAAAGTTTTTTTCTCCTGCTGATAATAGCTCATCTTAACTAATTAGCCTCTTACAGTTTGTATGTCAACTTCCAACTTATCTGTATGTATGTATATATCTTCTTACTATATGTTTCATTCTATGCATCCGATGAAGTGGGCTGTAGTCCACGAAAATTTATGCTCTAATAAATTTGTTAGTCTCTAAGGTGCCACAAGTACTCCTGTTCTTTTTGCGGATACAGACTAAGAAGACTTCTACTCTGAAACCTGCATACCCCTGGCACGTTCCATAAAAGAAGGGATGTGCTGGCAAAATTCCCATTGATGTTCCAACCTCCCAGCCTCTCACAGTGGTTTCAGTTTGGATGTAGCATCCTTCCTAATGCCTCTTCTTCTAGCCTCATCTTGCAGCCACTGAAGGCCAGGGGAGTCTTTCCTTTGATATCAACAGGAGCAGGAGCAGTGCCTTATGCTGTTGTGTGCTGTTAAACAGCTGCCTCTTTCCCCCTGCAAAGGTGACTGCATTGTAACCATGGGTGACCTCTACTTACAATGGGCCAGATCCCATCGCCATTATACAGGGCTCGGGGGAGGGACGCTGAGAACCCCCTGAGAGGTGTTGAGTGCCTTCAACGCTCATTGTTTTCAGCATTTCAATGGGCGTGTTGCCTGAGCAAGTCCCTAATGGCCAAATCATCCCTGGTGTGATTCCTCCATTGACTTCAGTGGTGTTACACTAGCACTGAATTTTACCCGGTGTATCCCTCAGACAGAGGAGATTTAGATGTTATTGGTAATAATAAATAATCTGTTCAAACAGCTCTTTCCCTGATTAGTCCCATATTCCATCCCATGGCCAGAAGGGGAAGTCATCTCATTCTTTTCATGAGAACACACGGAAATGAGCACACCTGCCAGTCCTTTGACATCGAGGTGGCTTTATGATCTAAGAAAAGACAGAGCTGGGCACGTGGTTGCAGGAGTCAATGGCTTCTTCGTCTTCCAGATGGGCTGTCCTTAGAAAGACAGACTTTTGTTTTCTCTCTCCTGATGTGTCACTTCAATCTGCATGACCTGGGTATCTTCAGAAATGAAGCAGATTCTGCTTCCAGTTACACTAGTGTGAATCTGGAGCTGCTCCACTGAGGTCGTGGCCCACTGTGGCTTCCTGAGACAGCTTGGCTTGGCTTAGCTGGAAGTTGACCTGGTAAGAAGTGGCCTAGCTACTGCTAATTAGTGTTTCTATAGCACTGCTTTATCTGACAGTATTAGGTAACTGATTTGCACCATGCCTCTTATGAATTAGGGGAGTATTATTATCCCCATTTAACAGATGGGCAAACTGAAGCCCATCTAAGTGCTCAAGGATATAGAGGGCATCAGTGCCAGAGCTGGGATTAGCACTTGAGAATTCCTGGCTCCCACCGCTGAATTCAGACTATATCACTCCCTCTACTAATAAATGAATGAGCTCCTCTCAGGCACTGTCTGCCCTTAGCTTACTGTAAGATCTCAAACTATTATCCTGTAGGACTAAGGGTCTCCAGACAAACATGCAACATTCTTGCTATGAACGCAGCCGGATTTCATTAAGAAAAACATTATAGCTGGGATCATTTGAATGGACTAGCTAAGTGTCTGAGTTCTAATTACATTTGCAGCTATGCAGGCTCAGATCCTGTTATGGAGTTATTAGAACATCACACTTTGGGGCATTAACGGGTCATCCAGAGGTATCAAGAAGAACCCCATCTCCCTTCTTACTTGTACGGGGTTACTTACTTGTACAAGTGCAGTATGGGGCACAGCCTAAAACTCAGGCAGTGATGCATGTCCATGCAGTGCTATTTTGAAGACATGCAAAGCCTTTTTAGGCATTTGCTCACTGGCTATTAAAGAACCCACCCAGAAATTCCCAGTGCTGCTGCCTTGAACCAGCAGGAATTCATTCCTGGATAGGCACAGCGAGATTTAAGGAACTGCTATGGAAGGTGGGGGCTTTTCCTCCTCCAAAGCATCAGGTACAGGTTGCTGCTGGGGATAACATATGGGCCTAAATGGACCAATGGTCTGCTCTGGATTAACTTGAGATCCCCGAGACAATCTTCAGTGCAGAGAGGTAGCCAGGATATCTGGATGGTTGAAAGATCCCCTCCATCAGCTTACTCAGATGGCAAAAAGAGGAAGTGTCTAGACTGGAACATCTCCTCTAGATTTCTGTCCCCACCTAGACTGGATGGAACAAGTCCCTTATCAACTTCACATGAGAGGAAGCGTTTCTGATTATCTGAACAAAGGATTCAAAGTCAGGGCTCTTGTATTTGGCTCTCAGCCCTGGCATGGCCTTGGACAAAATTCTTAATCTGCCTGTGCCTCAGTTTACCCATATGTAAAATGATTAAACAAAGTGAGCTTCCTCAGCCAGGATGGTGGTGAGACCTAATCAATGTTTCTAGTGCCTGGCTGAAGGTTTCCATTGTATCCAAGTGAAGAGTAGTCTGAATATTGCAGCTGGACGTCAAATTATGAAATAGTCACTAGGACATCAAATAGCCTTTTTGGCTGGATATTTAATTTAAAATAAAAAGACAAGATTCTACAGCTATGGTGAGCAGTATGGGGTTGGGCCAGACCTAGAGGATAAGGGATATTTGTGTCAGATACTAGAAAGATCACAATATTAGAAATATGTGATTTGATTTGACGGAGGTGGCCTGATTCAACAGCACAGACGGAACACTCAACATATGGAGCAAGAACATAAGAACGGCCATATTGGGTCATATCAACGGTCAGTCTAGCCCAGTATCCTGTCCTCCAACAGTGGCCAATGTCAGATGCTTCAGAGGGAATGAACAGAACAGGGAAATTCTGAGAGATGCATCCTCTGTCATCCAGTCCCAGCTTCTGACAGTTGGAGGGTTAGGGACATCAAAACATGGGGTTGATGGACCTCCTCCATGAAATGATCTAATTCTTTTTTGAACTAGGTTATACTTGTGGCCTCACAACATATCCTGGCGACAAGTTCCATACGTTGATTGTGTGCTGTGTAAAGAAGTACTTCCTTATGTTTGTTTTAAACCTGCTGCCTATTAATTTAATTGGATGACCCGTAGTTTTTATGTTATGTGAAGGGATAAATAACACGTCCCTATTCATTTTCTCCACCCCATTCATGATTTTATAGACCTCTATCATATCGCCCTTAGTCATCTCTTTTCTAAGTCTTTTTAATCTCTCTTTGTATAGGAGCTGTTCTATACAATTATTTTTGTTGCCCTTCTCTATAGTTTTTCCAATTCCCGTATATCTTTTTTGAGATGGGATAACCAGACCTGCATGCAGTATTCAAGGTGTGGGCATACCATGGATTTATATAGTGACATTATGATATTTTCTGTCTTATTAACTATCCCTTTCCTAATGGTTCCTAGCATTCTGTTCGCTTTTCAACTGCTGCTGCACATTGAGCGGATGTTTTCAGAGAACTATCCACGATGATTCCAAGATCCCATCATTCTGTAGGTATAGCTGGGAGTATGTTTTCCAATGTGCATTACTTTGCACATATCAACATCAAACATTTCATCTGCCATTTTGTCACCCAGCCACCCAGTTTACTGAGCTCCCTTTGTAGCTCTTCACGGTCAGCTTGGGCCTTACCTATTCTGAGTAATTTTGTATTGTCTGCAAATGTTACCATCTCACTGTTCACCTCCTTTTCCAGATCATTTATGAATATGTTGAACAGCACTGGTCCCAGTACAGATCCTTGGGGGACCCCACTATTTACCACTCTCCATTAAGAAAACTAACCATTTATTGCTACCCTTCGTTTCCTATCTTTTAACCAGTTACCAATCCATGAGAGGACCTTCCCTCTATACCATGACAGTTGACTTTGCTTAAGAGCCTTCAGTGAGGGATCTTATCAAAGGCTTTCTGAAAGTCTAAGTACGCTATATCCACTGGACCATCCTTGTCCACGTGTTTGTTGACCCCTCAAACAATTCTAATATATTGGTGAGGACTGATTTCCCTTAACAAAAACCATGTTGACTCTTCCCCAATATATCATGTTCATCTATGTTTCTGTTTGCTATTGTTTCAACCAATTTGCCTGGTATTGAAGTTAGGCTTACGAGCCTGTAACTGCCAGGATTGCCTGTGGAGCCTTTTTAAAGAATTGGAATTACATTAGCTATCCTCCAGTTCTGGTACAGAGCTATCCTGGTAAAGAGGCTGATTAAATTATAGGTTGCATACCAAAGTGAGTAATTCTGCATGTGATATTTGAGTTACTTCAGAGCTCTTGAGTGAATACCATCTGGTCTTGGTGAGTGAGTACTGTTTAATTTATCAATTTGTTCTAAAACCTCCTCTACTGATACCTCAATCTGGGATAGTTCTTCAGATTTATCACCTAAACAGAATGGCTCAGGTGTGGGAATCTTCCTCAGATCCTCTGCAGTGAAGACTGATGCAAAGAATTCATTTAGCTTCTCCCCATTGGCCTTTGTCTCCCTTGAGTGCTTTTATAGCACCACAATCATCCAGTGACCCCACTGACTGTTTGACAGGCTTCCTGCTTTTGATTTTTTGCTATCTGTTTGTGTGTCTTTAGCTAGTTGAAGAATTCTTTCTTGATCTGCCTAGCTCTACTTTTATACTTGACTTGCCAGAGTATATACTCATTGCTATTTTCCTCACTAGAATTTCACTTCCAGTTTCTTAAAGGAGGCCTTTTTTGCCTCTAACCACCTCTTTTACTCTACTGTTTAGCCATGTGGCATTTTTTTGGTTCTCTTACTGTTCTTTTTTAATGTGGGGTATACATTTAGTTTGAGCCTCTGTTCTGGAGTTTTTAAATGTCTCTATGCAGTTTTCAGGCATTTCACCCTTGTGACTGTTCATAGAATCATAGAATCATAGAATATCAGGGTTGGAAGGGACCCCAGAAGGTCATCTAGTCCAACCCCCTGCTCAAAGCAGGACCAAGTCCCAGTTAAATCATCCTAGCCAGGGCTTTGTCAAGCCTGACCTTAAAAACCTCTAAGGAAGGAGATTCTACCACCTCCCTAGGTAACGCATTCCAGTGTTTCACCACCCTCTTAGTGAAAAAGTTTTTCCTAATATCCAATCTAAACCTCCCCCATTGCAACTTGAGACCATTACTCCTCGTTCTGTCATCTGCTACCATTGAGAACAGTCTAGAGCCATCCTCTTTGAAACCCCCTTTCAGGTAGTTGAAAGCAGCTATCAAATCCCCCCTCATTCTTCTCTTCTGCAGACTAAACAATCCCAGCTCCCTCAGCCTCTCCTCATAAGTCATGTGCTCTAGACCCCTAATCATTTTTGTTGCCCTTCGCTGTACTCTTTCCAATTTATCCACATCCTTCTTGTAGTGTGGGGCCCAAAACTGGACACAGTACTCCAGATGAGGCCTTACCAGTGTCGAATAGAGGGGAACGATCACGTCCCTCGATCTGCTCGCTATGCTCCTACTTATACATCCCAAAATGCCATTGGCCTTCTTGGCAACAAGAGCACACTGCTGACTCATATCCAGCTTCTCGTCCACTGTCACCCCTAGGTCCTTTTCCGCAGAACTGCTGCCGAGCCATTCGGTCCCTAGTCTGTAGCGGTGCATTGGATTCTTCCATCCTAAGTGCAGGACCCTGCACTTATCCTTATTGAACCTCATTAGATTTCTTTTGGCCCAATCTTCCAATTTGTCTAGGTCCTTCTGTATCCTATCCCTCCCCTCCAGCGTATCTACCACTCCTCCCAGTTTAGTATCATCCGCAAATTTGCTAAGAGTGCAATCCACACCATCCTCCAGATCATTTATGAAGATATTGAACAAAACGGGCCCCAGGACCGACCCCTGGGGCACTCCACTTGACACCGGCTGCCAACTAGACATGGAGCCATTGATCACTACCCGTTGAGCCCGACAATCTAGCCAGCTTTCTACCCACCTTATAGTGCATTCATCCAGCCCATACTTCCTTAACTTGCTGACAAGAATGCTGTGGGAGACCGTGTCAAAAGCTTTGCTAAAGTCAAGAAACAATACATCCACTGCTTTCCCTTCATCCACAGAACCAGTAATCTCATCATAAAAGGCGATTAGATTAGTCAGGCATGACCTTCCCTTGGTGAATCCATGCTGACTGTTCCTGATCACTTTCCTCTCCTCTAAGTGCTTCAGGATTGATTCTTTGAGGACCTGCTCCATGATTTTTCCAGGGACTGAGGTGAGGCTGACCGGCCTGTAGTTCCCAGGATCCTCCTTCTTCCCTTTTTTAAAGATGGGCACTACATTAGCCTTTTTCCAGTCATCCGGGACTTCCCCCATTCGCCACGAGTTTTCAAAGATAATGGCCAAGGGCTCTGCAATCACAGCCGCCAATTCCTTCAGCACTCTCGGATGCAATTCGTCCGGCCCCATGGACTTGTGCACGTCCAGCTTTTCTAAATAGTCCCTAACCACCTCTATCTCTACAGAGGGCTGGCCATCTCTTCCCCATTTTGTGATGCCCAGCACAGCAGTCTGGGAGCTGACCTTGTTAGTGAAAACAGAGGCAAAAAAAGCATTGAGTACATTAGCTTTTTCCACATCCTCTGTCACTAGCTTGCCTCCCTCATTCAGTAAGGGGCCCACACTTTCCTTGGCTTTCTTCTTGTTGCCAACATACCTGAAGAAACCCTTCTTGTTACTCTTGACATCTCTTGCTAGCTGCAGCTCCAGGTGCGATTTGGCCCTCCTGATATCTTTCCTACATGCCCGAGCAATATTTTTATACTCTTCCCTGGTCATATGTCCAACCTTCCACTTCTTGTAAGCTTCTTTTTTATGTTTAAGATCCGCTAGGATTTCACCATTAAGCCAAGCTGGTCGCCTGCCATATTTACTATTCTTTCGACTCATCGGGATGGTTTGTCCCTGTAACCTCAACAGGGATTTCTTGAAATACAGCCAGCTCTCCTGGACTCCCTTCCCTTTCATGTTAGTCCCCCAGGGGATCCTGGCCATCTGTTCCCTGAGGGAGTCAAAGTCTGTTCCTTTGAATTTCCATTTAATTAGCTTCTTCATTTTTCCATAGTTCCCCTTTTTGTAGTTAAATGCTACTGTAGTGGGTTTCTTTGGTGTTTCCCCCCCACAAGAATGTTACATCTCATTACACTATGGTTGCTATTACTGAGTGGTTCAGCTATATTCACCTCTTGGACCAGCTCCTGCGCTGCACTTAAGACTAAATAAAGAACTGCCTCTCCCCTCGTGGGTTCCAGGAGAAGTTGCTCCAAGAAGCAATCGTTAAAGGTGTCTAGACATTTTACCTCTGCATTCCTTCCCGAGCTAACATGTACCTAGTCAATATGGAGATAGTTGAAATGCACCATTATTATTGCATTTTCTGCCTTGGTCTGATCTCCCTGAACTTTTCACAGTCACCGTCACCTTCCTGGTCAGGGGGGCAGTAGTATATTCCTATTTCTATACTCTTATTGTTCAAGCAAGGAATTTCTCTCTGTAGCGATTCTATGGTATAGTTTGAGTCATTAAAGATTTTTAATTTATTTGGCTCCATGATTTCTTTCACACACAGTGCTGCTCCCGCACTAGCATGACCTATTCTGTTATTCCTGTTTGTGTTGTACCTTGGTATTACCTAATGACAGGTTTCAGAGTAGCAGCCGTGTTAGTCTGTATTCGCAAAAAGAAAAGGAGTACTTGTGGCACCTTAGAGACTAACAAATTTATTAGCTTTCACGAAAGCTTATGCTCTAATAAATTTGTTAGTCTCTAAGGTGCCACAAGTACTCCTTTTCTTCTTGGTATTACCGTGTCCCATGGATTTTCCTCATTCCACCAAGGGGTGGTAAGTTATTTCTGCCAATGTAGCTTCATGCCACTTTTGTGCCCTCCACATTCTGGGCTGCTCTAGCTTATGGCAGTCTGCCCAAGGTTGCTTATGTGCAGCAGAGCAGCCAGAAACCCTGTAGCACCTTGTGCCATGGGCTTGACCCAATGCCCCCTCTGCCAAGGCTTGCAAGAGGGGCAGTGCAGGGGCCCTGACACAGCCCCTATGCTGAACCCTCCCTCAACCTGTTGATGCAGTTTAAGAGTCCCTATGTACTGCTGGAGTGGTGTATAGGGGCAGGAGCAGGGCACATGCCCTGTCCCAGGGTATTACAGGAAGAGGGAGGGACCTAGGCTAGCTCCTGGTTTGAGTTCTCCAGGGCTGGGTGTAGGTCTTTTCCCAATACAAACATCTCCAGCCCCAACATAACAAAATAAAGCCTCTGAGTCCAACGGCAGTGTGGATGAGGCTAATGAAATAACTCCTCATCTGCTTCTGAATCTGCAGCTGTCTTTAGAGAGAGAGCCCCTCACTCTTCTCCTTCTCTTGAAAGCATAAGCACTCCTAGACGTTAGCGGTGGAGACTAACAGGGGTTATCTTGCACCACCCCTGCAGCGTCCCCTCTCTGTGCGCTACCCATCAATCTTCGCAGCTCTGCCATCTGCTGATGGGTGCACATGCCACTTAGCACAAGCCCTGCAGATAAACATCCATCTAATGTATCTCCTGGGATATACCAGCAATGAGCACTTCACACACATGCCCATGCTGCCAGAGAGAGGCAGACTGCAGCTTGCATTTGTTTGGGGATGGTTTTCTGGACCCATTCTTCGCTTTGCTGGGACGATGGAATATGGGGGGCTCTTGGGAAAAAGGCAGCGCTCATGCTGACGAGGGAAATTAAAGAGACAGCACAATGCAGTGGGTGGCAGAGTTGCCTAGTGAATAACACAGTAGGCTAGGACCCAGGAGACTTGTGTTCTAGTCCCAGTTCCGGTGACGGGGGGTAAGTCCATGTGCTTCCGTTTCCTCTTCTGCACAATAGGGATACCTTCCTTTGTAAAGTGCTCTGATGAAAAAAGCTAGGCACTATTCTGATCGGAGGGCGGGCTGGGCTAGGTTAACATGCAGGCCTGGTATACAAGGGAGCTGAGTTTTATTCCTGCCAAAACCCATGGTGTGATCCGAGGTGAGAAGGCAAAGGACAAAGCACTTCGGTGCCAAGGTGGTAGCTCCTATAGGCCATGTACGTAGCTAGCATTTGCATGTGACTCACACCCAGGAGCTCCTGAGTTCCCTGCTACCCATTTGCTTTGCTGGTTCTGTTTGCACATGGGTCAAACTTGGCTACTGGTCTGAGGGTCCAGCTTCCTAAGCACCCACAGCTCCATTGGCTTTAATTAGGTTTACTCTCAGGTATTATTTGGATTACAGCAGCAGGTAGGGCCCCCTCTGAGATCAGTGTCCCACTGTGCTTGGTGCTGTAGACACACACCGTAAGAGACAGTCCCTGCCCGGAGAGCTTGCAATCCGAACCGGATCACTATCCCCATTTGCAGCTGGGGAACTGAGGTGCAGAGAGAGTGGGTGATGCCAAAAGCCTGGGGCAAAGGCAGCAATCAAACCCGGCTCTCCTGAGTTCCAGTCCAGCCCATTCACCTCCTGCCCGGCACCCTGGATTCTCAGCACTGCAGATAACGAGGCCCTAAGTGTGACAAGCTGGGACCGCAAAAGCAGCAGCCACTTCTCCAAATGCTGGCTTTAACCTCTCTGGACCTCTTGTTCCCCAGCTGAAGAATGGGAGCAATCAGCCAGCCCTGTTTCAGCGCAGCAGCATGAAGAGAAATGAGCGACAATTTGGTACGCCACTTTGAAGATGTAAAGTCTTATTAAACCTGTACTGATGGCCTGACCCACTCAGCCCCGGCTCCAGTGCCCAAAAAAGTGCCCAGGTCCCAGCCGGATGATCACCTGTTCTCCGTTTACCTGCAGGGCAAAATAACCATGCTGTGGTGGTGCTTTTTGACTTTAGGGTCTTCACACCAGGGTGCAGTGTGACCTACTGGGCAGTGTGAGGTCTGTGTCCCTCTCTGTGCCTGATTCCCAGAGGATACGAGTCTGCTACAGCTCTCAACTAGAGCAGCTGGCTCGATAGCTTGAGTAACAGCAACTTCTGCTCTCTAGCCTCTGGTAGTCTCCGTTCAGTCCCCAATGTCAGCCCATTTGGAGACCGACAGAATCACTACTCTGAGTGATAATGTGCTGCAACCTGACGTCAACAGGCCCCGTCACAACATGGTTGCATAAGGATGCAAAACGGAGAGAGCTTGGTATCTGGAATGAAGCCACTACTGCTTAATTACCCTGGGCTTATGGGGCTGAGGAGCGAGCTGCAGAAATCAGGACTCTCCCATTGATTTGCAGATGAGTGGGTTACTCAGCCAAGCTGCTCGCGACTGTGATAGAAGCAAGGAGCGCGGAGTGAATTCCCTCGGTGTCATCTATGATGAACACGTCTCAGGCTGCTGTTCTGTTAGGCTCAGGGGATCCGATGACTTTGAAGCGCAAAGCATACAAGGCGTGATGGCTGGGATGAAAAGATGAGGAAGCTGAGCACATTTCTTGCTTACATTTGAAATGAATCCTGATATCAGCAGCCTACTGCCCAACAACAGGGGATTTAAATGCAGGGTGACTTGTGCAATAGTTAGCATGGGGACCAGAGGCTCAGAATGCCTGGATTCTATTTCCAACTCTGCCCATGAATTGCTGTTTCACCTTGGGCAAATCATTTATCTTCTCCTTGTGTCACTTAGGCTATCTGTGGCCTGTCATCAAGGGGTGTCATAAGGCTAAATGCATGAAGGTTTGTTGAGCCCTTGGCTATCTTCAAAGGTACTGGAGATGTGCTACTTAACAGTTTATTCTTAATACTCCCACACGGCAGTCCTATGAACATGTTATATAATAAGACACTGCAACCAGGGCCTGATCCAGTCCCTATTGAAGTCTCCCATAGATTTCAGTGGGCTTTAAGATCAGCCCCTTACTGTATCCAGCACCCAACATGTAAGGATCCCAATGTGCTGTACATATATTAATGAATTAAGCTTTGTCTCACCTTTGTGTGTAGGTATGAGGAGCCCCATTTCACAGACGGAATAAATGAGACACAGATGCATCCCTGATGTAACACTGTGGTGTCTGTGGCATCACACCAGGGAGGACTGTGACCCAGAGAGAGGTTATTGGCTTAAAGGACCATGTGGTCTAGTGGATAAAGAACAGCATTAAGCATGACCAGCTCTGTGTTCTAATCCTGCCTTGTACACTGCCTGGCTCTGTAATCAGGAGTAAGCCTCACCATCTCTATGAGCCTGTGTACTTATACTTCTAGATCCTGATCCAGAATCCACTCAAGTCAATGGGGTTCTTTCCACTGACTGTAGAGGGCTTTGGGGCTGATCCTTATTTACAGCTTGTTAAATACTCAGAGTCATAAGCATCTTGGTTGAGATTTTCAAAGCTGTCTGGTGGATTTAGACCCATCTTCCATTAACTCTAATGAAAGATGTCTTTAAACCCCCTAGACCGCTTTAAAAATCTCAACCCTCATTAACAACAATTATTTCTAGCAGTCCCATGGAGGTTGTTAACATCAGAGCCTGGGACATGCATTCCATGGTATTAACCCCTTTAAAGTTCAATATGTTTCCCTCCAGGGGCTGCTGTCCTCCGCAACTCCCAGTTAGATGCTGTGTTTCGTTTTGTTATGGATTTTGTTTGTTTGTTTATATGGGAGAAAATTGTTATCCAGAAATAAATTTCTTTCCCCCACCCACAATGATAAACAGGAGTGCTTTTTCACACAGCCAACCTAAAACTGCATCTGTGCTATGACTCATTCCCAGGTTGACAGAGCATTTAGAGAAAGGCCCCAGGCCTGGATTCTACCTTTGCTTATTTCTGTGCTCCTCGACACAGCCGTAAATAGACATAATCTGTTGTTGTCACTCAGGAGCAGGGAGTGGTGAGAGAAATTGGGTGAAAATGATAGGGAATTTTCTCATTTTACATGCTATGTAATTGATTTTCCATTAGGCTGTAAATATATGCCTTTCCCCTCCCAATCCCTTTAAATGTATTGGCATATTGTAAGACATGGGATTGGATGGTTGGCATGTGGGGGTTAATGGGATACAGAACTATTTGCCACCACACCATCATGATGATGACAATGCAGGTTGGGAGCACCTGGAGAGATGTCATTCAAGCACAAAGTTCTAATCCAGCCTGGGATTTCAATTCTGTAACAGTCAGTGGAGACCGGTCCATTATAAAGATATTTCGGGCCTGGAACTGAATGCCTCAAGGTTCTGGGAGTTTGGGGATGGGTCTGAACCAAACATTGGATCCTGAGGTTAGAGCCAGATCCACATTTGAACCAGGACTCAACTTTGCACTTGGCCCTCCTCCTCGAGTCCCAGCACACCCAGATTGTGGGGAAATTGGATTAAAATCCCATCCTGGATCCAGACCTCATGATTTGTTCTATTTTGGGTCAAAATCCCCATGAAAATGGGATCTCTTCAGAATTTGATGCAAACTTGTAACCAGCCAAGGTTTGGGTGGCAGCTTGGTTCAGATTGTATCCAAAGACAAGTGAACCTTAGCACACTTTTTGAGGAGGGTGATTTGAGTCTGGAGTCCCCAAACAAGGAGAGAGACACATGGTTTGGAATTAATCCCTGTGTGCCAGGCCTTCATGGCTGTTGCTACGCTGCACACAATGGGCATTTGGAAATTCAGTGATAGAACGCGATGCCTCCTGCTCCAAAAACACAGTCCTCTGCCACTTGAGCTGAAGGAGACTTGCCATTGACTCTTTCAAACAGAGGGCCATCTGGCCACAGCTGGGCAGTTCTGATTCCATCCAGTAGGGAGCAGTGGTGCAAACACATACTCATAGACTAACCAGTTAATTACAGTGCATTTTAGCAAGAGGAAAGAGAATGACGTGTATTTTAAGGCTTTTGGTTTTTCCATTCCTGATTGATCATGGCTGTGGTTGCTGTGCTTGGAAATAGAAGAGGCTGTCTTGCATGGCAGCACACAGTAGCTTGTGTCTGTGAAGGTGTTCTAAGTGATCCCCTACACACACTGAATGGCAGGGACCTTCTCTCGATTTGGGACAGGTGGTCATAGCTTCCTTCATTCACGAGCCCTGATCTGAATTTTGGCTGTGTGTGTAGGTGTGCAGGGGAAGGAGGTTGCTTGAGTGGATGATGCATTCCCTTCCTTCTCTATAGCATCTCAGGCCATGTGAAGCAGGAGGTGATTATTAAGGAAAACAGCTAGAATTATGGACACAAACAGGCTTCCACACAACCTGAGTTCTAGCTTTGTCTCCTTTGTTTACCAGGGATCACAGTCTCTCTGGAATCCTGTATAACACAGAGAGATATATAGTGGCAAACTAACATAAATGCAAGCACATACCAGGACACTCCCTAGGGCTCATCATGTTGCGCTCCTATCTCCCATGAGCCCAAGGAAACCAATTATACGCTCCCACATGGAGGTCACTCTAACCAGTAATTTAACCACACATTCCTCACAGAGGCTGTTGCAGAGTCCTTTGCTCCATGGCACAAAGACTTAGATCCTGATTCTTGAGATGGGCCTAAGCCACAAAACTTGGGTCCAGGTCTGAATGTCTTCAAAATCTGGGGTTGTCAAAGGTTTTAGCTTGGCCCGGAATAAAGACAGGAGCTGTTTACACAATTTGCATATGGATTGCAGCCGCTCCTGAGGATTGAAGCCATGTGTATCTAGTATCTCCATTCAGGCCTATGTGATGTTTTAGGGACTACCCAGACCAATAAAGGGTTCTCGCCACGACCAGCCCTGTAGCCTTGGGTACCTTTATGCTGTGTGGCTTTGGTTCAGACTCCTGACACCAATGGCCAGCCCACCAGCACATCATCACACCCTGGCTCCTAGCAGCCTAGTTACTCCATGCAGAGTGACACCAGCAGCCCTTTCAGTCCCAAATCCGTCCTCCCTGAGCTCCTAACTACCAGACAAGTGGACGTTTCCACTCCAGTTGGTCACATCGAAGGCATGAAACCAACCCCCCAGGCAGCAGATTCCTTTGGTGTGTACACGCCGCATGGCTTGCACACCAGAGACCTGCTTGGGGTAAGAACACACAAGTGTATTTAACAGAAAAAGCACAGATTGAAAGCAGCAGCAGTAAGGAAAAGCAAACACAGACTGATTACACAGAAAATAAACATAATGCTGGAACCTCAGGCTTTGCATTTTCAAATGAGATAAAACCCTTGAGCTAGTACAAGTTACCTATTGCTAAGCCCCTTCGTTTTCAGTTTAAACTGATTTTTACAGAAAAATTCCCGGATTTTACAAAAAGTATTACTCACTTTTTTCTGATTTTCACCCTACTTTTGTATCATTCAAATGTATAAAAACTAACTTATTTTATTAGGAAAATACAATACGCTGCATGAGATCGATGTATTACGATAATACGTTAGTCTGTGTATATATGCAAAGCTGCCTGTTGAAGTCAGGCTATGTATTAGTCTAAAGATACACATAATAAACAAACAGGCATGCATGCAAGCTCTGAAGCGCGTGCACATCTGAACATACTGATGAATCTCAAGCCCATCACATACACATTTCAAGCTGTTAGCAGATAACGGTTTAAAGATCTGACACTAAAATGGGAAGAAAATGAAAATCTGTATCAGAATATGTTTCAGAAGACAAGGAAGTATTCAAAAGTTAAAAAAAAAACAACAGGAGAAAAGGATGAAGTTGAGTGTATGCGCTGCAAATGATTTGGCCCAATTATTAAATGTAAATATTTACAGGCTAATAGTTCTAAGTTTCCAGCAGTCAACTGTTTATTTAACTGAAAGTTTTATTTGGGGATTAGAGATGTGTTGTTTTCTTAAACTCAGAAGTGGCGTTGTGTTTTGAATTCTCTTTTATTCTGCAGCAAACCACCCTGATGAACAGAGTTCAGAGCAATAATCTACAGAATACTTTTCCCTCTGTTTTTATGTCCACCAAAATAAACCCCGACACTTACCCAGAAAAATTATTAATTTTTTTGCACTGATTTTCACCTGTTTTAGTTGTTGTGATAATAAACACCGACAAATTCCTGGGAAAAATTAAATAAAATAAAAACTGAAAATGAATGGCCCTGCCTATTGCCTCTGAACGGTTTCCCAGGGCACCCCGTGTTTCACAGACAGCATGCAGCAAGTGACTGTCCCTCAGTTTCTGGATAAAAACTTCAATTTCAAGCTTCCTTTTTAAAGGTATTTGTTCCCTTTTCCCCCACTTCCTCCTGGCATGGTAACTGAAGTTATTCATAGCGGGGGAAATTCCCAGTTGTTCTTTCCATTAACTTTAATGGTCCTTTCTAGGGATGGACAAGGGATGAACACTTGAAGCTGGTTTTATGAAAACAACTGGCTTTGTAGGTGCCCCTCCTTGGCTGACTGCTCCCTGCCCTGCTGTGAAGTGGAGTGGACGTTTATAAGCATGGTCTTCTCTATACAAAAATATATCAATTCATAACCATGGACTGTATATATAGCCCATAATGCCTAGCAACTTCAGAACATTACAGGCTGTCATAAAAGACCTTATTCAACATATTTGTACAACACAATGACATAATATACACTCAGTTGGTTTAACTGTTTCTTTTGGGGGTTCCGCCCTCCCCTTGGGGTGTCTGGAGCTCGATTGTCACATGCCTCTGATAGAATCTGCTGATTCAGAATGAATGGCTGGACAGAACCTCCTCTGGGATCAATCCGAGCTGGAGGTCACCCCATCCTCGGAAAGGTCATTCCCCGAGAGTTGCCACCAAACCTTCAATTTGACCTGTGGCCTGTCAGCGTTTACCTATGACCTTGAACACACAGACCCAGCCTCTTGCTGGACTGGTAGGAGCATTAGGTTGTGTAATATGTCACTGAAAAGGTAACTGACCCTTCAACTGCAATGAAGCCTGGGTTCATCTGTGAAGTCAGTGCTGAATGCAACTGCACGTTCTTAACCAACATACAGTGCACGGGTGTCTCAGGAGAGGTGGGTGTTGCCTTCTGAATGGTCATTTGTTTTTCCTATCAGAAAATGGCCTTTTTTGAAAACAGAAAAGTGACTTGACATTTTTGTCGAAATGCGTTCCAAACCGCTATTGCTTGCCCCAAAACTCCTTGTCAGTAAAGCAGTGTTTGATATGCATTTCGGGGGAGAGGGGAGGAGGGGACGACCCACCACCCCAAACCGTTCCATTTTAAACCCTGCCCAACAGAAACAACGTCAACATTTTGAACGGAATTAAACCATTTTTTTCAACCTTCTCTCTCCATCTGACAGGTTTCAGAGTAGCAGCCGTGTTAGTCTGTATTCGCAAAAAGAAAAGGAGGACTTTGTGGCACCTTAGAGACTAACAAATTTATTTGAGCATAAGCTTTCGTGAGCTACAGCTCACTTCATCCAGCTGGTTTCAGAGTAGCAGCCGTGTTAGTCTGTATTCGCAAAAAGAAAAGGAGTACTTGTGGCACCTTAGAGACTAACAAATTTATTAGAGCATAAGCTTTCGTGAGCTACAGCTCACTTCAGCTCACTTCATCAGATGCATCCGATGAAGTGAGCTGAAGTGAGCTGTAGCTCACGAAAGCTTATGCTCTAATAAATTTGTTAGTCTCTAAGGTGCCACAAGTACTCCTTTTCTTACTGTAAGGAGAGTGATCACTTAAGATAAGCCATCACCAGCAGCAGGGGGGGGAAAGGAGGAAAACCTTTCATGGTGACAAGCAGGTAGGCTAATTCCAGCAGTTAACAAGAATATCAGAGGAACAGTGGGGGGTGGGGTGGGAGGGAGAAATACCATGGGGAAATAGTTTTACTTTGTGTAATGACTCATCCATTCCCAGTCTCTATTCAAGCCTAAGTTAATTGTATCCAGTTTGCAAATTAATTCCAATTCAGCAGTCTCTCCTTGGAGTCTGTTTTTGAAGCTTTTTTGTTGAAGGATAGCCACTCTTAGGTCTGTGATTGAGTGACCAGAGAGATTGAAGTGTTCTCCAACTGGTTTTTGAATGTTATAATTCTTGACGTCTGATTTGTGTCCATTCATTCTTTTACGTAGAGACTGTCCAGTTTGGCCAATGTACATGGCAGAGGGGCATTGCTGGCACATGATGGCATATATCACATTGGTAGATGCGCAGGTGAACGAGCCTCTGATAGTGTGGCTGATGTGATTAGGCCCTATGATGGTATCCCCTGAATAGATATGTGGACAGAGTTGGCAACGGACTTTGTTGCAAGGATAGGTTCCTGGGTTAGTGGTTCTGTTGTGTGGTGTGTGGTTGCTGGTGAGTATTTGCTTCAGATTGGGGGGCTGTCTGTAAGCAAGGACTGGTCTGTCTCCCAAGATCTGTGAGAGTGATGGCTCGTCCTTCAGGATAGGTTGTAGATCCTTGATGATGCGTTGGAGAGGTTTTAGTTGGGGGCTGAAGGTGATGGCTAGTGGCATTCTGTTGTTTTCTTTGTTGGGCCTGTCCTGTAGTAGGTGACTTCTGGGTACTCTTCTGGCTCTGTCAATCTGTTTCTTCACTTCAGCAGGTGGGTATTGTAGTTGTAGGAATGCATGATAGAGATCTTGTAGTCATTACACAAAGTAAAACTATTTCCCCATGTTTCAGAGTAGCAGCCGTGTTAGTCTGTATTCGCAAAAAGAAAAGGAGTACTTGTGGCACCTTAGAGACTAACAAATTTATTAGAGCATAAGCTTTCGTGAGCTACAGCTCACTTCATCGGATGCATTTGGTGGAAAAAACAGAGGAGAGATTTATATACACACACACAGAGAACATGAAACAATCGGTTTATAATACACACTGTAAGGAGAGTGATCACTTAAGATAAGCCATTTCCCCATGGTATTTCTCCCTCCCACCCCACCCCCCACTGTTCCTCTGATATTCTTGTTAACTGCTGGAATTAGCTACCTTGCTTGTCACCATGAAAGGTTTTCCTCCTTTCCCCCCCCTGCTGCTGGTGATGGCTTATCTTAAGTGATCACTCTCCTTACAGTGTGTATGATAAACCCATTGTTTCATGTTCTCTCTGTGTGTGTATATAAATCTCTCCTCTGTTTTTTCCACCAAATGCATCCGATGAAGTGAGCTGTAGCTCACGAAAGCTTATGCTCTAATAAATTTGTTAGTCTCTAAGGTGCCACAAGTACTCCTTTTCTTTTCATCCAGCTGGTCATTCTGATCCCATCAGCATCCAGGAGAGGGCAGAAGAGCGGAGCTACCGCTCAACTATAATATACACACGCCAGTTCCTTACTACATTTGCATGTAAAGGGATTCATCTTATCTCGGAAAGGAAATCTTGGGCCTTGTCCACTCGCCAGCTTCCCAGCGTAACGGTGACTCTGTATGACCACAGGCCTGGAACAGGTTGAGGACAGTTTCTCCAAGTGGCCTTTGATGCACTGTGAAATAGCCCCTTTGTGCAAATGCCCTAATGCTTCTGCCTAGACGGAGCTTCTGAATAGTCTCCTCTTTCCTGGAGCATGTTCATTGTTCTCTTCTTTTTGTAATTGTGGTTTATTTGTTTGCCTCACATTACGGCAGGTTTGGGACGGTCGCGGGCTGCAGCCGTTAACGTCTTGTGTTTAATCAGAAGTGGAGGGTGGTCCCAGGGGGAATTTGCGCACGAGGACTCAGCCACAAGTGGAGAATTCAAAAGAATAAGGGGAACTTGGCTGTGACCCCTGCATGGACCTGGAAGATATTTATTCTGGCACAGGGCGTACGTAAACATTGTAAAGAACTAGGCCATTAAACTGTCAAACAGCATTTCTGTGAGCCTGGAAAATATAAAACATTTCAGAGTGGCTTGGGATTTGAACAGCAGTTTACAGAAAGAAACATTTGACCTGCTGAACTGGCTTTGTGGGCTGAACCGTGGTTTGCTCTGCAGGGGTGTGGGGGGGACACACACATAACCCCCACAAAGGAAGGTTGCAATGGACCTCTGTCTCCATTTTCAGATTCCTCGCACCTCAGTAACACCATTGCCTCCCCGAGGCCTGTGGCCTGCTCCCATGGCAGTCAATGGGAGTTCCGCTAATGATATCAATGGAGAGGGGTCAGACCCCAAGATAACCAGCAATGTACAAACAGTCCAGACTGGGGGAAGAGGGAGTCTATCAAGGGACTCCTACAGTGACAGCAGCAGATCTTGATAAGTGTCCTGTGAGACAGTTTTCAGAGTAGCAGCTGTGTTAGTCTGTATCCGCAAAAAGAAAAGGAGTACTTGTGGCACCTTAGAGACTAACAAATTTATATGAGCATCAGCTTTCGTGAGCTACAGCTCACTTCATCAGATGCATCCGATGAAGTGAGCTGTAGCTCATGGAAGCTTTTGCTCAAATAAATTTGTTAGTCTCTAAGGTGCCACAAGTACTCCTTTTCTTTCTGTGAGACAGTGATCAGCTTTGCACAGTAACAACAAGGTGGGAAGCACAGGCAAGTGGCTCCTTTGTAGCAATTGTACAGTCTCATGGTGAAGGCACTGGGCAGAGACTAAGATGATCTAGGGTCAATTTCCAGCTCTGCCACAGACTCCCTGTGTAGCCTTAGGCAAGTCACTAAATTGCTTTGTGCCTCAGTTTCTCCATCTGTAAAATGGGGATAATTCTTCCTTTGTCTGTCTTGCCTGTTTAGACTGTAAGGCCCAGCCCTTCAAAGGTATTTAGGTGCTATTCATTTCGATGGGAGTTAGACACCTAAATACCTTTGAACCTAGGCTCTTTGGGGCTGGGACTCTGTGTTTGTACAGCACTTAGCACAATGGGACCCCAATCCGAGCTAGAGTTTTACTGTAGATAGACAATTAATAACAATAGTTGATTAAAAAACACCCAACCTGAATGATAACTAGAATACCAGCTAGAGAGCAAAGAATGAAGATTAATGGGGGGGAAATCTGGCAGCGAATTACTTAGTTTAGTACATTTCAAACCCAATAATTATTTCTTTAAAAATAGAATTTGCTAAAACAACCTCCAGCCTTTCATTTTTTTTCCTGCATAATAAAGTAATTAGTAATTTGTGTCACTCCTGTAATTTTTCTGCTTGGTATAATCACAAGTCGTGACACAGTTCCACAGCACACACGCCAAAAAAAAAGTAAATAGAGGGAAGAATCAGAGCCGGCATTTGAACCCTTTCAAAATAAGTAATAAGCATTTTGGTTCTTCCAAGTGATGATTGTGTCAATCACAGTAATGGATTAATTACGGAAATCCTGGTTGATGGAGGAGCAGCAAAGGGGGAAAATTACTGGGGGACTGGGACAGATTCTGAGCTTGTCTCTGCTCACATAAATCCCACAGTCACTACAGAGAAGCTGACTCTACATTTTCAGCACTATAAGGGCGGCAAGGGTCTATGGTTGGAGTTACAGTAGCACACTTAGGTCAGCTCTAACAGAGATCAGGGCCCCATTGTGATAGGGGCTAATACAGCCCCTGCCCAGAAGGATTTACACCCTAAACAGACACAGGAAGGATTATTCTAGTTTTACAGACAAGGAACTGAGACGAGCTGCAGAGATGGGAACTGAACCTAGATCAGCTGGCTCCCACTCTAATGCCTTAAACACAAGGCGAGACCTGTAGCTGAAAAAGGTTTGACTGACAGTGCTGATGTCTTCTCTCTATAAAACAGAGCTAGCCCAAGCCACAGAGTTGCAACTTTCCCTCTGCCCAATATACCCCAACTCTGGTCCAGAGGCCACTTCTAGGGAGGAAGGGGTGGCTCACTGCCTGCATTAGCTGAGGTAGGATCTGTTATGCTCTTTCATCCAACAAGAGAAAATATGTGTCCAAACTTTTTGTTTACACGGAGTGACTAACTCAATGAGAAAGAATAAAAATCAAGTCTCCATGAAAGAGTACAGTGGGCGTGTCTCCTCTAACAGTCAGATCTGAACACAAAATGGCCGGCAGTTGCTGCAGACAGCAAGGTCTGCCAGGTTGAAAGGTGCGTTATGCAGAATCCGGAAGGCTGATTACGCCACTGTGTTGGGATTTAAGAGATCTGGATTCAAGGCTTCTGTGAACTTTTGCAAGTCACTTCCCTCCCGCCCCCCGTGACTTAGTTTCCCTAACTAGATTATGGGTATAATGATTCTTACCTGCCTTTGGGAAGTGCTTTAAAATCTACACCTGAAAATCTGCTTGTAAGAGGGTGTGGGGTTTCGGGGCACAAGTACATATCCCAGTGCGCCTTGGGCCCTTTAAACCTGGCAAAGAGTACATGATTAGGAGCCAGCATGTGACCAGCAGGAAGCCGATATAAGGCTTCCTGCTTCTCAGACAGAACCAGGAGACTCAAGGTCAGAAGAGTCCTGCTCTGGCTCTTCCCTAGTAGCCATGAAAGGCTACTAAAAGGGAAGGGTGAGTCCTCTCTGCTCCCAGCTGGAATGCCTGGCTAGCTCTTACACAGTGGTTTGGTTTGTTCAGGTTCTGGAAATAAAAGCAAACCCTGCAGAAAGGGATTTGAAGAGACCTGCAGCTGGGCCTGTATTTTTCCATTACTACCCAGTTAATCTTCCCTGCTCTAAGTATGACTAGAGGAGGGGATGCGAGGCTAAATTCCTTAACAGCTGGGACAGTACCTTGATATGGGCCACAGAATACAAGCGTAGAACTGCAGATACCTCCTGGGTCACAGAATCCAGTCCCCTGCTAACACAGGCAGCCCATCACATGGTAAGTTTATGAATGTGACTAAGAACCATCTTAAAATGAGTCAGGTAGTTTGCCTGCACTCTTTCCTACTGAGAGGCTGGTCCAGAACCCGGCTCCTCTGATGGTGAGAAACCCTCTTCTAATTTCCAATGTATCCCTGGCCAGTTTATACCCAAGGAACCTAGAGAGAAACAGATGTGAGAATTAAATTGCAATACGCACCCCTGGTAAGGAGGATGTCGTCTGTGGTAGTGACCATCTGGTGATGGGGACATCTCTCGTACCTACTGAGAACCGGGCTGAGATCACCACCACCCACTCATCTCATACAGGACACTGATCAGAAATCACATTGGAATGAGAGACACTTTGATGTCCTCCAGGCAGGCACTGAAACTGGGGAAATGAGCTGCTGGTATCTTAGACAGTAACATTGAGGGCTTGTCTTCACTGCAGAGTTAGCCCAGGATCTTAGTAGGGTGTTGCTCTTAACCTTCCTCCTGCCCACACACGAAACCCCCTCACTGGAGTCTGGTGCTTTACACCCGGACTAGCTGGCTCATCTAGGAGTGTGGACTAAACTCTGCATGAGGCTTTCACTTGGGCTCATGTCCCCATGTTGTGCTGTGAGTATGCAGGCTAAACCACTCAAGTGCTGATAGTCCTCCCGTTCCTTCCCACAATCCCCTTTGTGTGTTCAGAAGGACAGACGTTCTCCCACAACTCACTGGGAAGGAATCATAGAGCAGCTCGGTTTACTGCAGCACAAAGGACCAAGGGATGTGCCCCATAAGTCCTAGTGGCTTAAATGCGGGAACGCAGCACCAGTGAGGACATGGTAGCTCAGACGGGACTTTGCAATGTGGCTGCCTGCACCTGGGCTAGGCTAACCCAGGCGCCGATCACTCGGGTTAATGCTGCAGTAAGGATGTACCCTGAGTGGTGTGAGAATATTACAGAGAGGGAAGGAGGGCTAGGCACAGGCTTGGGAGTCAGGGGATTTGGGCTGTATTTCTAACTCTGCCACAAGAGGACATAGATAGGGCCGGCCCACAACATTTTGGCACCTGAGGCGGGGAGCTCAAATGACGCCCCCATGCCCCCTCGCTTGGGCCAAAACTTTGAAAGGTCTCAATTCTGCCTTCTTCCTGTTCTATTCCTTTCATGGTACTGCTCTGCTACCTACCCCAAAAAGGAGAACTAACAACTTAAAATGCCTTGTTCAAAAACATTAAGTAACACTTAACTTTCAAACGCTTGAACAGCAAATGTAACTTTTCTTGTCTGCATGGTAAACACTGGCATTTTTATCTGTTTGAATAATCAAAGTGGTGCTTTCCTTGCCTTTTTGGTTGCAAAGATTTGAACTGCTTCCTGAAGGTCCACAGTCTGGGCCAGCTCATGAGCTATTGAGATGGTTGCAAAGCCGACCAGCCTCTCCTGTGTCATTGTGGAGCGTAGATGTGTTTTTATTAACTTCAGCTTGAAGAAGGTGCATTCTCCACTAGCAACTGTTACAGGAAGTGTTAGAATTCAGAGTGGCAGCTGGGTTAGTCTGTATTCGCAAAAAGAAAAGGAATACTTGTGGCATCTTAGAGACTAACAAATTTATTTGAGCATCGGGTGCTGATGAAGTGAGTTGTAGCTCACGAAAGCTTATGCTCAAATAAATTTGTTAGTCTCTAAGGTGCCACAAGTACTCCTTTTCTTTTTGAGGAAATATTAGAAGTATGCGCAGAGCAACAAAAACATTTGGAAAGAGGGTGGTCATCTTATTTGTGCACATATATTCCAGAACAGCCTTTGGAGTTGATCCTGCTGAAATGTATCTTGAAAGGGCTTTCAGTTCATCACCTAAATCACTCGCATCAATATCGCGCATGTCATCATGTGTCAACACTGTCTCTAGTGCCCTGCATTGCTGGTGTAGGTCTTCTTCAGGTATAGTGAGGAGTTTTGGAATATCATACAACATCCCAAATATACTGCTGTGTTCCTTGAGCTGCATGAAACGTTCTTCAACTGACTGTATTGCACAATCTAGCACCTGGTTAAAGAATTCAACTTTGAATTGTTGTTTGGGGTCTCTTATGGGATTATCCAGTGCCTCATAATCAAAATGTCATCTTCTTTGGTGACTCTTGTATTCTTGAATGGGTGGGAAAATAGCTTCAGTGTGAAGTTCCTCTGCCAACTTCTGTGCATTCTTCAGAATGTTTTTAAATCCCTCATCGATCCGGTAAGACTGTAGGAATGACTTTGCTTTGTCAAGTTGTTCCATTGCTCCAAATATATCAAGGTAAACATCTTGGAGTCTCTTGATTACAACATTTATTTCAAACAGTATGTCATGCCACAACACTAAGCCACACAGAAATTTGAAGTTATGTATGTTTCTGGTGATTTCATTTCCCTCTGCCACTGTTCTCCCATGAACAGTTCCTGTCATAGCATTATCCTCCATAATGGCAACTATGGCATCATCTATCTTCCCAATTTGGTGTTTGATAGGCTTTATTGCCTCCACTCGACTTTCCCATCATGTGGCACTCAGTGGTTTCAGTGTCAGAGAGTTGATGCAGAGAAAAATACATAGATGCTTTGAATTACATTAAAAAATTCAGCAGCCTCACTAGAAGCTGATGCTGCATCACTGACCACCAAGTTCAATGAATGAGAACTGCATGGGACAAAAAAAGCTCAAGGGTTTAACTCTTGGATCTGAGTCTGTGCTCCTTTGTTCTTTCCTCTCATGTTGGGACCGTTATCGTAGCCCTGACCTCTCATGTCAGCTATCGCAATTCCCGTATCTTCCAGCTTTTTAAGAAACACATTTGTCATACCAGCTCCTGTAGTATCATCAATGTCAATAAATTCTAGAAAATGCTCTCTGACAGTCACCATTGCAGGGACATTTTCACTAGGTTCTGTTGTTACAAAACGCACCATTAAAGTCATTTGTTCCGTATGGCTGATATCAGGTGTGGAGTCCAGAATAGCAGAGTAATATCTTGATGACTTCAGAACTGCCACAATCATCTGTTTGACTTTTGTTGCCAGTAACTGTATGATCTGATTTTGAATTGTTTTTCCAAGGTAGTGGTGTGTGTACATTTCTTGGGTGGTGACTCTTCTTAGATACTCCTGGAGTACAGCATTAAACTCAGCCATCAGCTCCACAATTTTAAGGAAGTTTTCATTGTTTGGCACATACAGCTGATCTGAAGTGCCACGCAATGCTAGGTTTTGGGTTGCAAGCATTCTCACAATGACAATGACATCTATGGTGGCCTTTAACCTTAGTCTCATCTCAAGCTCTTTCCACCTATGGAATGGTCTCTGGTGATTTGCTGCCTTGTCATGGCATGCCAGATTTTTAGCCTGATTTTTCCAGTCCTTTGTTCCTGTAGAATCCAATGTGACTGGAACATTAGACTGGAAGAGTCTGCAACAAAAACAGCATGCAGCATTCTGGGTTTTTGAGTACATAAGTCATGGCCTCTCCACTTGGTCACCATTGGGGATTTCACAACAGTAATGTGTTAGATGGAAACTTCTATTTTCATTGTCTTTGGGGAACATGAAGTTTTTCACTTGCTGTGGCCCATGCAGTATAAGTCCCTCAGGCTACGCTCAAGTGGGCCCACAGTCCTGGATCATCTAGACTTAAGGAACTAAATTCAGCAGCAGCTGTTTCTTGCGCCTCCACCACACTCTTCTCTGATCTACACTTTTCTTCAGGAATGTGCATGGTTACATCCATTTGAGATGGGGATATGGATGCTGCAGTAGCTGCCAGGTCACCTGCACTCTGACTAACTGGAAGATCAGGCATCTCCTCACCACTCTCATCCTCACTGGGGCCGGAAGGCTCAGCGTGAACATTTGTGTCTATGTATCTCAGGAGAGCTCCTTCCTGCTTAGACAGAAAAGCTTCCTTCGCTTTCTTTCTTTTTCTGAATGTTATCCCAGAGGGGTGTTTTCTTCTTTCACTCATGACTGCTGTTCTGTGCCAGCTATAGTGGCTCTCAACACTCAGTTGAAGGGGACAAATAAGCAGGCTGGTAGCAGGGCATGAATGTGGGAAGATATCAGCGTCTGAAGAGGCTAATTGGCTCCTACTAGGTCAGTTGACTGCCTGTTCTCCGCAAGTGGGTTCAGGGAAGCAGCAGGAAACAGGAAGCTCCCCGAGAAGCTGGTGTTAATCAGTCCAGGCTCCTGGGGGTGCTAGAGAGGGACATAAGAGGCTCCTCCTCCTCTATCTCCCTGCAGCTCCTGCTGCTTTCTGTTATTCCCTCTCACCTTTTCTCCTGCCTGCCTGTTATGTCCCTTGTGCCCTCCTTCCTCCAGCACAGCACTCCACCATCTCTGTGCATCGAGAGCAGAGAGAATCCAGATGCACCTGCAGCAGACACAATTTTCTGGGTCCTAGAGGCGCCCCCCCCCCCCCCGACACAGTCTGGCACCTGAGTTCTGGCACTGCCTCATGGTAAGGCCAGCCCTGGACATAGACAGCCTCCCCCCACCTATCTAAACAACAGAGCAGGACCAATCCAGAATAGAGTAGGAAAGCAGCTGGATTACTACACTGGCCCATAAAGCCAAGCCCCCAGCCAGCTAATGCCTAGGCTGCTGTCTGTGACACCCTGATCCTTTTTGGAGCAGCAGTAAAGTGGGTCTCACAGTATGTGGCCCTGGGTGTCACAACCCCTTGCAGCTGAGGAGGAACCATGCAGCATCTCTGCTCTCCTTCCATTGCTGAGGAGAGTCAGAGCTTTGCCTAAGATCACACAGTGATTGAGTAGCAAGAATGCAACCCAGGAGTCCTGAGTCTTGGTTCCTCATGCTAACCACTAGATTGAGCTCTGACGCTAGACTGAACTTTGCACTGCATGAAGTGAAAATGACATAGCCTTGATTGACTGGCAACATTCATGAGGTTTCGCAGAGGGGCTGGAAAGACGGAAGGGAAGATGAGAGCAGCACTCACGGAACTGTGCAGGTAAAGGAATGCACATGGGGGGCCTGATCCTGCCTCCATTGAAATCAATAGACATTTTGCAACTGATGTCAGCAGCAGTGGGATCGGGCTGGAACTGTCCCCTATCACGACAAGGCAACCTTTCGCAACATACTGTATCTGCTCCATGGAAACAAGAGCCATCAGCATAAAGTATGGAATGTACCTACAGGTGCCTCAGGGGCCATTTTTTTAGCTGCTGTGGATAAGACATCAGTGATGTGGAGTCACGGATCCTTCAAGAAAGCAGGTCTAAAAGCAAACCTGTTCTGCTGATGGATGTATTACAGTTAATGAGATCAGGGTCCTAGTGTGCTAGACAGTGTGCATACACAGAGTGTGATAGTCTCTGCCCCAAGGAGTCTACAGTCTAAGTAGACAAAGGATGGGAGAGGAAACAGAAGCCCAGAGAGGAGAAGTGACTTGTCCAAGGTCACAGAGAAGGTCAGTGGCAGGTCTTTTGAATCCCAGGCTGTTGGACCATGCTCTCTCTTGTTAATGAAAGTTTTCAAAGCCCTGAACTGGTTCATTTGGAAAGTTATTATTGTTTTTTATTCAGGACTCAATGGAATATTTTGAAATTTGCATGTAGAATATATTTAAAAAGAAATTAATGTAAGAAATATTCTCATCTATTTATATGAGTCAGGCTAATGCTTAGGTGGAAGATGTTGTCTCTCGCTTTATGGCACTTAATCTGCCACTAGGCCAAAAAAATCCCCAAACCAAAACAACCCCCCCCAACCCAATAAAGGCTGATTGTTTGGCCCAATAAACAGCAGCTAACTCTGCCCTGTACCCCCCACCAGAGTGACTGGTGACACCTTCACTTTTGTTCTCCACAGCAACTACGTTGTTTTTCATAGGCTTACCATTTCCACAGTCTCCCTGTCCAAAGGGCCAATCCCACATAACTCAAATTCCAGGGCAAGGACATAGAGAATCACTCTTTGCTTTGTTACCTTCCAGGTCTGAGGCTCCCGGACATGGAATTACCTTTGTTTGGAGGGTCTGAGCAAAAATCATTGGGCTTGATTTAACAAAGGGCTGAGTACCCACAATTCCATCTGAAGTCAAAGGGGTCATAGAATCATAGGACTGGAAGGGACCTTGAGAGGTCATTTAGTTCAGTCCCCTGCACTCATGGCAGGATCGGGTTGCTCAGCATCTCCGACAAACAGGCTCCATGGACCCAGGTGAAATCTGACACCACTGAAATCAAACAAGAGTTTTGCCATTGACTTCAAAGGGGCCAGGATTTTAGCCTGTGAAATGTGTACCATGAAATGTGCTCAGCCCCTCACAATTGGGGCCATTTATCAGATGAGTTCCCATGTACGCACCAGAATAAGTGCTTAGATTTTCTAAAGTGCTCAGCACATTACATACCAAGTGCTTTTGAAGAGCTGGCTATGGGTGTCACAATGGGAGCTGTTGGGTGGTGAGCCTTTTGGAAGATCTGGCCCTTAGTCTCATGTCTACATGGGAGCAGTGCATTTTATAATAACTGAGTAAAGCTAGTTGGAAATTTTCCAGTGGGACGATTTTCCACTGTAATATGCTGATTTGATTAAATCCAAACACGTCCCAGGAACATATCTATTTTGTCCAAATTTCTGATGGGAAAGTATCAAAATGGATCCTTTCAACTTATATCTCACAATGGAATATAAACATGGACTTTTTTATATTATCAAAGTCAAAATGATAAAGTGAAAATGAAACATTTCAACAAAACATTGGGGAATATTTTGTTTTGTGACAGATTCTGAGGTTTTGATTTTGCATTCTGATTCGGAATGTAGCCAAATTTCAAAATCTCAGAATTTTCTGGGGAGGGAAATTCCATTTTGCAACCAGTTCCAATGCTGAGCACTTACAGATCTGTCCATCCAAGCATGTCTCAAGTTTCTGATGCATTTGAGATGGACATTGGCCCAGGCTGTGTTTACCTGGGAAACGTGCACTGGTTTAACTCAAGGTGTGTTTTTTAAACCAGTGCAAAAGGCTGCATGTACACTCTTATTTGGGTTTCAGCCATACTGATTTCAGCTTAGCTGAAGCCTGTTCAGAATCAGTTTAAGCTAAACCACTCTTAAAATGAAATCAGATCGTTACACAGGGGGTTGCACTGGTTTAACTAAAGCAATTTAGAAACAGAACTGGTGCAACTTTCTCATGTAGACAAAACTTTGGCATGAAATCCAGGCCCAGTTCACATCGGTGATTAATTTTGCCATTGAGTTCAATGGAGCAAGGAGTCAATATTTAGTACCAGCCTGTTATGCTTCTCCCACGTCCCACAATAGTTTCAGAGAACGGGAAAGAGGTACCGAGATGAGCCAACAGTTCTCCAGAGAGAGCATTTTCTCCTAGGCTAACATCGCTCTAACAGCTTTGTCCAAACATCAGTCAGTTAATCATGGTAGCGCAGGGCCCGCTGTTTACAGAGCTCCAACCACATCCATATTAATGCCATCTCTAATCCTTCTAAGTTGCTTTGGAGGCCCTAATAAGGAACTCCGATATCTTCAAGCTGAAGGACTGCCCCCTTCCCCCTGTTTATGGCTAAAAAACTGCCCTGCTCAAAGGCTGCTCCAGGCTCTCACAGATGACGGCGTCTGGGAGCAGCCGATAAACAAAACCGGGCTGATAGTTGGGGGACTGGAAACTGCACCAAGTTTAAATGGCTTAGAAACTTGGCATGAAGCACCACGTCCAGAAAGGGAAAGACAAAAGAGAAGCCCGTGTAAGTGTAACACTGATAAATCAGATTGGAGACAACTGGAAGCAGTCGGGAGCCATTTGAAGCTGAGTGAAACTCATGCACGCCAGCAGGTGACCTGTGAATCACTCCCTTCAGTTGTTTTCAATTCCATTCCCGTGGCGAGGCTGGTGCGTTTTCCCTTCCTTTTTAAAGTGCTTTTCTATTTCCAAACAACATTACAGATGTCAAAATATCTCCACTAAACGGGATTTTTAATCTAACTCAGTGGCTGGCCAGGGGAGATGAATTTTTTAATCCATCTGAGCTGTCATGTCACTTCTGGCCCCTGTGAATTACGGACTTCCTGTTTGTTTGACTGTTGCCTTATCCTCCACCTCTGCCCCCTACCCTGTTTGTTTCACCCACCTATTGTAACTTAGACCCCATATCCTGCAACTGACACTATGTGAGTAGATTCCTGTATTGAAGACAATGGCATTCACTCACATGGAGCCAAAAGCAAGATTGTGGCATTAGATTGTAAGCTCTTTGAGGTAGGGGCTGGCTTTTTAAATGATTGTTTGTACAGCACCTAGCCCAATAGGATCCTGATCTCAACTGGAGCCCCTTAGGCGCAACCCAGAACTTTAGTAAATTTCAAGGGACACAACTCAAATTCTAGGCAATGGAAAAAGGAGTGAGTTAAAAGTGGCTTAGCTGCCCGAGTTGCCCTACAAAGTTTTGTAGCTTTTCCACCATGTTGTCTGGTTGGACTGATTTTAAGAACATTTTCCCTCCCCTGTTGCTCTATGAAAGACCCAAACACACTGTGGGGAAATGACTGCTCAGGGGAACAGTGACCTGGGCACTACACCAAGCACTGTCAAAGGCACTAATAGGCTGAAAAAATAGAAAACATTTCCCCCTGCCCCTCCCCAAACCAGAAGACGCATACAGCTGCCTTGGAGAGATCTAAACTAGATTAGATTGGAAAGAAGTCACAGAGAAAAACATGCACAAATAGGGCATCTGAATGGTTTTTCAGTAGAAACCTGGGTTTGGGACCAAAAAAATGTGTTGGGAAAAATAATTTTCTCTCCAACGAAAACTTTGATTGTTTTGTTGCAAAGCTGAATGCCCCCAAACCGACTGAAAAGTGACAGATTTGGATTCTAAAGTGCTGCCTCAGGGAGTTGTAATTCAAGTGCCTCAAGCTCCCATTCTCCTTTATGGGCTGGACCCTGTAACACGCTCCTGGGGATACCCAGAGCTGTGAACTACTGTGTTCCCTCTCTGTCTCAGCAAGCACCAGTTTTGCTGGCAATTAGGTCTCCCTGCCACACCCGGCTGTCTTCCTCACCAGCAAACTCCTCAAGGCTCTCCCAGCCCAAACCTTGCCGAGCAAGTAACAGTCAGCGACTTCCAGCCCCTGAGCTCCTCAGAGATGTTTCTCTGCAATGCACAGCCATTACCACTGTGCATTGACAGACGATATTAAGCTCACTGCTCTGTTAAAGAGTCAGTACCTTGCGGCTTGTTAATTTACCTGGGATAAATACACCCTCCCTTTCAAACACAGCGCTGAGTTGGTTTACAGTAAAAAGTTCTAAGACAACAAAAGAGCATGGGTCCAGTGATACCAAGTAAAAGAGATAAAAGCAGAGATGCTTATATGCAAATAAGAGTGAAAACACACATCGAAAAATCTAAAACTTAATTTTGCAAGACATAGTCTTTGTTCAAGATGATTTCTCATACCCCCATCTCCTTCCCAGCTTTTTACTGACTAGCCTGCCCAGGATCCATCACAGAGCTCAAATCGCTTGGTTTCTTTGTCTCTGTAAGGAGAAGGAAAATAAAGATGGAGCCTCTCTCAGTTCCTTATAGCCCTAAAGGGATTCTTTGTCATACAGGTCAGGAAAGCCTTCTGGGGATTCAGTCTTCTCTGTCTCTGAGGTGCAGGAGCCATGTTAATTCTCTGCATCTTGAGTTCAGGCTCAGGATAACCCCCACTGGTTTAGGTCAATAGCTTTGCTTATGGATAATATGTACATTGTGGTAATCCCATATTCCTTTGTCTAGGACAGACTGTTTATCACCTTTACCTAGGCTAGGCTGTTCTAGTAATATCATACAGAGGGAATTCATAACTTCACATCTAACATTAACACATGCATTTTACAATCTTAATAACCAGCGTGTAATTAGCTTTCATACAATACCTCACAAGGCATATTTTGTACAGGTACCATTTCAATAGGGTGTAGGGTGTGAATACAGGGGTGCCTAGTATCACAGGCTCTCAAGCTGGATTTTATCTCCCATAATGCACCACAGCCATGCGACCGCCATGGTGTACTATCTCCTCTCACTGAGAGGAAGACCCTGGTGCCTCATGGGAGACACAGTCTGACTAGGAAGCCCACCCTATAAAGGAAAATGAAAGCATGAGCTACCAGAATGACAATTCCCGTGAGGCACCGCAGGGGCAGTTCAGAATTGAAATATGTCTGCTTTTGGCTGAAACATTTCAGACTTTGATTTTTTGACGAAAACTCAACATTTTCTGGGTGGGAATAAAATGCACTTTCCAACCAGCTCCATGCAGAATCTGCAAAAGCAACCGTAGAAAACTCTTGCTGAGCCCTGTGACTGGCTGCGTCTCCAGCTACAGCTCTGAGCTTCCTGACAGAGATCAACGAGCTGGCGACATGCCTGCTTCCTGCACCATTATTTCCCATTTTTACATATAGGACATTAACACTTCAGTGTTTGCGATCTGCAGCGCATGGGGGCAAACCCTCACTCATTTTTAGTACGGCGAGCAATCCCAGAGACGTCAGTGAGAGCAAATATTTGCAGAGCTGGCCTGAACTCTCGGTTTGCATTGGATTGATGAATTAGAATTTATTATTAATTATTATTAGGGACTGTCCATAAATTACATAATGCATTAAGAGGTGGGTGGGTGAGTCCTTAATTTTGCATGTTTGTATTAGTGTTATGAAGTGATACAAGGAATGGATGGGTCTTAAAAATCATCAAAAAATGTGGTAGGTAATTAATAGACGGCCCCTTATTTCTCCATTTCATCCTGGCTGCCTTCAGCTCCCAGATACCACAGAGCATGAGCTGTGCTCTTAGACCCCTGCTGCCGCCCGCCCCCCATATACTGTCTCCTTTGCATGCCAACCCACAGAGAAAGAACACAGGGAAAATAAAATAATTATATGGTTTGTAACCAGTAATATCAGTAATATGGTGCTAGGTGCTGTATAGACAATGTGAGAGATGGTCTCTGCCCAAGACATTTAAATAGATAAGACAGACAAGGGGAAATCAAGGCAAAGAGAGGTGAAGTGACTTGCTTGAATTCATGCAGTTAAGGAATAGAACCCAGGTCTCCTGCCTCCTACTTTAATACTGAGGCTGCATCAGCTTATCCCAAAGAGAACCTGGGAGAATTGAGGCAAGTGCAGCGTTGCCTCTCTCAGGCTGGTGGCCCATCCCTCCAGTTCCCAGTTTGTCCCCTAACCCTCTGTACTGCCCAGCTCTGTGGTTCCCCTCCCACCCATGAATGGGATCTCACAGGATGTACTTCTGGAACAAGGAGTTTCTCCCTCCCCCCACCTCTTGTTCTGTTAATATCAATATACCAGTAATTGGGATTTCTCCAGCTGCCTGTGGGACTCCCACCTACATCCAATCACCCCTCTCACACATGCACTTCAAAGCCAAGCCAGTGATTCCCTGTCATCAGCTCCACACATGGGCTGGGGACACGACAGAGAAGAAATTAAGCTGCAGAGTCAAATCCAATACAATTTTATGGGGAAATAGAAAAGTGGTCACCTTTCTGTGAGTGTGTCTTTCATCCGCGGCTGCTTTAATTAATATTCATTGGATTAGACACGTGTCCCCCTCATCCACGTTAGTCAATGCACAATTCCTCCTCTCATGGGTGTGCCACCAGAGGCCGAGAGTAAAGTCCTTAGCTTGCACTTTCTTATACACCAAGATGCCATTCAACTTTTGCCTTTTGCAGCTGAGCTTAGAAATGAGACAAAGGTCTAATCTTACCTGCCACTGGTGGACGGGCAGGGGGGAGAAGAAAAAAGGAATTGGTACTCTGGGAACATGGCCAGAGTCTGGGAACATGGCCAGTTCGTTGCACTGGTGGGTTTGTCAGCATGTGACTTGTTTTTTGGTTACTGGTAGCAGCCTGCGCAGTGCTGGGGTTTATTGGAAGGAAGCCTGATTGACAGCAGGGACCCCCGGGAAAGTGAAGCTGACTCCTGTGGGGGTGGGAGATGCCGTTTTCCTGTTTGGGAGGCTGTATCGCTAACCCTCCTGCAGAGCAGGGAGTTTCACAGGATCCAGGGAAGGGGGCACAGCTGATTCTTCTCAGCCAAAATTACAGCACATCTCTAGTGAAGACAAGGGGTAGGGCCTTGGGGGTAAGGCAGCTACCTAGGACTGAGAGGATCTGGGTTCATTTCTTGGCTCTTCCACAGACTTCTGGTGTGACCTTGGGAAGTCACTCACTCTCTGTTCCCCACCTCTGAACCAGGGCTAGTTCCCCTTTTCCCTCCCTCAAAACAACATATAGAACAGGGCCTGTAACAGCTTTAGAAGAGCCTATTTTTCCTCTTTCTCTCCTCTAGCTCTAAGGCCAACCCAGAGCTATATATATATAGGCCTTAGCTCCACCCACAGGGAGGGCTTATTCCATAAATTGTCTGTCCTCCATTTGGAATTTCCTTGTTCTCCAAAGACACTCTGCTCTAGTGCACAGAGTAGTGAGGAGCTGAAGAGCTTTACAAACCTAGTGAAAGAGAGAGGGCAGGGATAAGGGAAATGCTGGGATAGAGTCTGTGCTGTCTGGTCATGCTGCTTCCTCAGAGATTGGAGGGTGAATGGGGTGGAGGGGAAGAATGGAGTCAGCCCTACATGTGGTAACTGAGGGGACGGTGGGTATGTGGGTTCTACCTGTCTCAGTGAGAGGACCTCCTTCCCACCCATCAGTGAGCACTCTGAAGCATTAGACACGGGAGTGTGCCGTGTTCATGGTGCTTTGCACTTTATTGCATAGCTCTATAGCAGGGCCGAATGCTCTCTCCAAGACAGCCTGCCAGATTCTCTACTGGCAGTGTCAAACTCTGTCCTCTCTCCTGTATTTATTTTGATCTTTAGTGCTTTGAGATCAGCAATGGCCAGGCAATGGTGCTGCCAATGGGAATAGCATCAGATTGAAATGTTTAGCAGTGAGAGTTATTAACCACTGGAACAATTTACCAAGGGTCATGGTGGATTTTCCATCATTGGCAAATTTTAAATCAAGATTGGAAGGTTTTTTTTAAAAGATGTCCTCTTTGAACTAGAGGAGATATTTCAGGGACATTCTGTGGCCTGTGTCTTATATGAGGTCAAACCCCATGATCACAATGGTCACTTCTGGCCTTATAATCTAGGTAACTATGACCTCTGGGTTCATATTCCCATCAGATGCCATCCCCAGGAGAAACACCCAGTACCTGTTCTAACTGCCATGGTCCGTTTTAGAATGAGTCACTTGGAAAGCGATTCTGTGTCTCCTGGGCTGTATGCAGGTTCCCCTCTCCCCGCTAATGCAAAACCCTGCAGAAGGCAGGTCTGGGACAGAGCCATGTTACATGTACTCCGTTGTTACGTCTTCAGCGATGGCTGATGCTAGACACTCCTGAGGAATATTTAAACCACACTATAATGAACCACAGGAGACTTCTCCCTGATCCCAGCTGGTGGGCAGCTTGTGCTTTGAAGTGTAATGTGCTGGCTCATTGCATGTGGGCATGTCTCCTTCTAGCAGCTAGCACTGATGACTACTCGCTCCTAGGCAGAGATGTTCTACTTTAGTTCGTGGGGGACAGGCATGCGCTGTTGATCCTGAAGTCCATGGGCCAAGTCTTGGCTGTGTGCAGCCTCTGCTTCAGTACAAAAGTGTACAGCAACATGACACGAACAAACCTATCCTGTGTATTTAAAGTAGGCAGCAGAGAGGAAGGATGGTCCAGTGATTAGGGTCTAGCCTATGACTTGGGAGGCCAGGGTTCATTTCCCTGCTCTGCCACACACTCCTGGGCATGTCCCTTAGCTTCTGTGTGCCTCAGTTCCCCCTCTGTAAATGGGGGATAACCACACTCACAGGGGTTTTGTGAGGATAAACACATTACAGATTTTGAGGTGCTCAGATACTACAGTAATGGTGGCCATAGAAGTGCCTAGGAGATAGAACATAACCCTCCCAGTTACAAGCGGGTTGGTAGATGGCTCTGACACCTCTTACAAAAAGTGCCAAGGGATCTTTAATCCCTAGGCCCTCAGTGTTACGTCTGTTCTGGAAGGCGGATTTATATGGGATCCAAAAGGCAGCCACGTTCCCCTGACCCTCTCAAATCCCAGCAGCAAGGGAATTGCTGAGGCTGCCTGCCACCAGCCCCTTCTTCCCCACGCGTCTCAGCTGCACGGGCATTAGCATCTCATTTCAGAGGTTGCTCCTCGCATGCGTGCTGGGTGCTGCCATTCATATGCAGATCGGATAATAATCCAAGGTCTGTATGCTCGTTCCGAGTAGCAAGGATTATTCCAAAACCAGCCGAGTGGAAAATAGTATCAAAGAGGGATGGGGAAGAGAGCGTGGGGGACAGAACTGCAGGATAATGGGTTGGGTCGGTTTTTTTTAAGAGCGTGAAATAGCTGTAGGCAATTGGCTTTGTCCTTCCCCCAGAGCTGACACTGCCAGCCCCCGGGGTGAGAGAGGATCTTAGACTCGTCACCCTCTCCAATGGCTTTGGTCAGCACTCCTCTTTAAAAGGAGGAGAAGAAAGGGACAGTTTTTGGTGGCACATCATCAATCCTTCAGGTGTCAGCGGGGAGGGCCTGGACCGGCAGCCCTGCCTCCAACCGCAGTAAAGCCTCAAGGAGCTAGCGGACTGCAAAGCTCAGTCAGGCTGCTCCTGTCTGAGGAAGGAGCGTCCGGATATGGCTACACTGCATGATAAGCCCAGGCTCTGAGTCAGGGTTGAGCCCACACCTCACTTCCGTCCACACACAAATCTCTCTGCCTTGAGTCAGCCAGTACTCAGGACCTGGCTCTTAGGACCCTGCTGGAGAGGTGGGTCAGACCCTGAGTCCCACTGTGACTTGGGTCCAGTCCCTGTCATTTTGCTGTGCAGACACAGCTCAAGCAGCAGATTTGAGTCAGAAGGGCAGCGTAGTGCAGCATGGACGTGTTAGTGTGGCTGTGAGGCCTGGGTCCAGCAATTGTAAACCCAGCTGTACAATCTCAGGGGAGATGTGTGGGGGGGGCACAAAGGGTCACCTGCCCCTCCCTAAGCCCCTGTGTGGGGCAAGAGGCCAGCAGCCGGGGAGACGAAGGGGTGGGGCCAGAGGCCCTCCTCTTCCGGTCACGCTGCCTGAGACACTGCCTGGTGCAGCGTAGTGGCTGCACCGGGCAGCATCCGGGAGTGGCCCCACGTGCCAGGAGGAGCCAGTGCAGCAGGAGGCTGCAGAGCCCCTACCCCAGGTAACGTGGAATGGCGAGGGGACGGGGAGAGTGAGGGGGCCCCAGCCTGGGGGCGGGGCAGGGAGGAGTCCTGTGCGGGGGTCACGTGCTCCCCTTAGCGGGTGCCCCCCTTTGTATCCCTCCAACGTGTTGCCTCAAGCATGAGCTTGGGCCCACCGAGTCCACAAGCCCAGGTCCAACAGACCAGGGCTTAGTGTGCAGTGGAGATGAACGCGAGAGACCTCTACGGGCTTTGCAGTCCCTGGTGTGCAGCGTGTGATGCAGAGCTGCCTGAAGACTCGGGCTCTGTCTCTGCTCTCACTTATACCCACTGTATGTCAGTTACTTCAGTAGCGAGTCTCCGGATTCAAACCATCGAAACTGACAGCAGAATCAAGCTTTTAGATCCAAGCCAGCTCTAGGTGCTTGGCCGCTGCCCCGTGCAAAGTGGCAACTCTCTGCCCCTACCAACTGGCAATTGCTCACAGTGAGACAATTTCAGCTCCTCTGACATCCAGGGCCTGGGTGAATTTGTCCCAAGATACTTGCTGAGAGCTAGAGCAATCCTGGCATGTGAGAATTTTTGAGATTTAGAGAAATTTTCCCATTCTGATTCTCAAAAATTTTGCAAACCGGCAAACCAAATTTCTTGTTCAAAATGGGTTTTTTATTTCTTCTTCTAACATTTTATTCATATAAATTAATTTCTGACTGGAAAGTCATTTCAAACCAAACACCTGAAACTGTTTGTTTCCGAAATGTTGGAAATGGGACATTTTGTCAATTTAGAAACTTATTTTTCCACATTTTTTGTCCCCAAGTCCCTGTAATTTGTCAAAGGTGACCCTGTCCCACAGTTTCTGTTTGGACAACTGGCATTTTTCTGGTGAAAAAACATTTTGTCTAAGAATTCCCAACCAGCTGTGTCAGGGTTCCTTCCCCACTCTGAACTCTAGAGTACAGATGTGGGGGGACCTGCATGAAAACCTCCTAAGCTTACTTTTACCAGCTTAGGTTAAAACTTCCCCAAGGTACAAACTATTTTATCTTTTCCCCTTGGACTTTTGCTGCCACCATCAAACGTCTAACCGGTATTATTATTATTAGGAAAGAGTCTGTTTGGAAATGTTTTTCCCCTCCAAAATCCTCCCAAACGTTACCCCCCCCTTCTGGGGAAGGTTTGATAAAAAATCCACACCAGTTGGTACAGGTGAACGCAGACCCAAACCCTTGCATCTTAAGAACAATGAAAAAGCAATCAGGCTCTTAAAAGAAGAATTTTAATAGAAGAAAAAATAAAAGAATCACCTCTGTAAAATCAGGTTCATAAATACCTTACAGGGTAATTAGATTCAAAACATAGAGAATCCCTCTAGGCTAAACCTTAAGTTACAAAAAGACACAAAACCAGGAATATCCATTCCCTCCAGCGCAGCTTATTTTCTCAGCCATTTAAACAAACACAATCTAACGCATCTCTAGTTAGATTATTTACTAAGTTCTAAGACTCCATTCCTGTTCTGTCCCCGGCAAAAGCATCACACAGACAGAGAGAGCGGCTTTGTTTTTCCCTCACCCCAGCTTTTGAAAGTATCTCGTTTGTCATTGTGGTCAGGTGCCAGCGAGGTTATCCTAGCTTCTTAACCCTTTACAGGTGAAAGGGCTTTTCCTCTGGCCAGGAGGGATTTTAAAGGTGTTTTCCCTTCCCTTTATATTTATGACAAGCTATAATGCAAATGAGGGCACAATCAGGCCCTTGTGTGCAATGCTCTTTGGGACGCCCTTCCATAGAGTAGGACTGTACCCCAGGTGCAATCTCCCTGGTGTCCCTGGAACTACTCACCGAGGAAGGTACTACTTGTGGTGAGTAAGCGTGGGCGAATCTGGCTCTTCGAGATCATTGAGGATGAACAGAGCGAGAAGTAAGGTCCCACTATGCCACTTAGCATCTATATGAACTAAACCAGTCAGCATTAGGTGAAAGGAACCCACTTGCAATCCCTCCTACATTAACTCATTGTCTCAAAGGTGAAGCTAGGAGTCCGACTTTTTTGGCCCTATGTCTTCTAGCCAACGCAGGAATTTGCAACGTATTTCCAATTAAATTCAGGGCAGCATAAGAAGCCATTTCAAACAGAATACTTTCTCCCTGCAAGCCTCATTGCCAACAGGTTACCATGGGAACCCAGCCCACTCTCCAACTAATCCTGTGAATGAAATGTTATTGTTTTTTTAAATATTGACCCCCTGCCCTCTATGATTAAATTGCATTGTGCTGCAATGACCTTGCCCATGTGCCTGCATGCCACCGCCCTCTAGCGGATGGAATCAGAATTGCTCCGTTGAGTGCCAGAGTTCCTTCACTGCTATTAGAGATTCCCATTCATTCAAGTTAGCCGGAGGATTCAAGGTCTGTCCCCGCTGTTGCTGTTAGGTCCTGAATACCCAGGCCATGCAGCAGGGTAAGAACCATGAAGTCGTCGTGTTGTAACATGAGACAGGATTTGACACCTGAGCCAGAGGGGGTTACAACTCAAAGAGGAAGAAAAAACCAACAGCATCAAGCAACTGTTCTGGTGCACGTGGGCCCACAAAGATTAATATGCTGCGAATGAGTCTGCACTGAACTGTAATAGCTCAGGCACTGTGCAGAGTTGCTCCTTGGGAGTAATAAATTGAACATGCCATAAATAATCGCCTGAGAAGCAGAGCACTTTGGAACTGGCCATCAGGAAGTCCTCCCTACCTGTCATTAGCAGATGAGTCTTGAGTGGAGCCAGACAGCTCCCATTATATCTGCAGGTCCAATGTGAGCTGAACCCAGACAAATGCAGATGCCTGGGGGAAAGTCATCCAAACTGGGCCAAAGGGTGGGAAGCTAGTGGGCCGCTTGCAAGTTGATGTGGCAGCAAAATAAAAGCTAAGGCCATAGGGGTCTGCATGTGGACGGTAGGGGTCCACGTTAAGGAACAAGGAGAGCTTGGGTGTCTGTCTGGCTGTCTCTGTAGTTCTGCTGGTGCTCCTGCTTCTCATAGGGAATTATGTATGGAGCTGGAGTAGCAGGAGATCTGTCTAATCCAATCTGGATTTAAAGGCGAAGTAGAGGAATAACAGCACTTGTTAAGGGAGAGCTATCATGCCCCTGCTCAGCAGTTGAGGAGGAAGGCTGGAGTCCCCCAAGCTGAAGGTGTGACTTACTCCATGCTGCACCCTCTAGGAGGGCAGGTGGGGCTGCCCCTGCAGCCCTCCCTTGGAGGTAACTGCTGGGTGGAGGCAGCTTTAAATCACATCTGTGATTTGTGTGAATGCCCATGCTGGATACTGCCGCACAAGGGCTTTGAATGAACCTATTCCTCTTGTGCTCGAACCATGCCACTCCTTGGACCTCTCTGATCCCTCCAGTGAAGGGGGGTTGTGGCCAGGTTCCCATGCTGCAGCCCACGTCTCGACTGACCATGTGCTCTCAGCAAGAGGGACTTGGGTAAAATCTGGTATGGACCCAGAAATGAATCTGGGCCACTCAAACCCCACCCACAACTGGATATTAAGTGACAATGCTCTCAACCAATAAAGCATGAGAAAGAGGCATTAGGCCTGCAGGACAACTCTCATTGGCTGATAAGTGATGCTGAGGGAGGAACACTGAATATGCATTGGTTGGCAGAACAGTGACCTGGGGAGGTAGCAGGTGATGTAACTGTCTTTGTGTGGGAGGGAGAGCAAACTATGTCACCCCCTAGTGGCTGAGCCCAAGGACAACGCTTCTACTCCTTGTATCAGCTAAGGGAGTTTTCTTTTATCTCAAGCATTAAAGGTCTGGTGTTTGGAGCTGGATTTTCAGGGTTCTAGTCTCAGCTCCCTGGGTATCTGTTGTCTATGTCTCATGGATTCCTTACAAGGGGGAAATAATAATAGTTGTCAAATAGAAACACCAAGCAGGGAGCTGAATTGTTTAAGGTGGGACAACTTGGAATCAAGCTCTTCAAATTTACTTTGACTTAGGTGCCTTTTCCATCTCCCCATGACAGATTAGCAGAGCGGGAAGGCTATCTTTATGGCCTGGAGGTGCAGAGCAAAAGGAGAAATGCTATGCTAACTGTCCTGACTAACTCCAGGCAGAGATAAGGTTGTTCTCTTAGTTATTACAGCTATTGAGCCCTCTGCTATTGTATAAGTTAAGGCTGCAACAGCTGCTTTCTCATGCAGTGCCATGAGGGATGGTGACTGTTTTCAGCGTGCAGCAGAGAAATGATGAGGCCCTTGTCTGGCATTAGTTGATACCACTACTTGCAACCCATCCTAAATGTCATTGTCATTATGGCAATTGAAATAACACCACGCCGGGGAGGCATCCTACTGCTTTGCTGAAGCCTTTTCAAGGGGAGACCTGGGTTCTCTGAAAGTACATGCTAGGGGATAAGTTGACTGATGGTTAGACCCATTGAGGAGGTCACCTTTTGGATTTTTGTGAGCCTTGGGTAGCCTCAGAAAGCAGTTTTTGATTCTGGTGCTTGGTAAATTTCACAGGAACCTCAGGTGTGACATACTGGATTGCACCAGTGGTGCATCAGATCTGGCATCCTGACCAGAGGTACCCCACATCCAGACATGGAAGGAACACTTTATCACCTGATTCTCCCTCTGCAGTGATCCCAGGATACCATCCATGATCAACAGGTGAGACTGCCAGGAGATGTGGGCAAGAACCTCTGAGCAAAGCAAACCCAAATGTAGACCTCCCATCCCAGGAGGAATCCATCTTTTGCTACTTTCCAAGCTCACCTTCTCTAAAAGGGACAGCAACATACCAGACAACGAGTGCTTCATCTCCACTAGAGATCTTACTTCCAGAGAAAACAAGTGGGACCTGATCTTAGGCCCACTGAAGTCAGTGGGAGCTTTTGGGTCAGGGCCATGGAATGCAGCTTCTCTGATGGATGAAGCAGAGGATTTGGTCAGGCTGGGACAATGCTGAATCTTTTACCTCTTGTATTTGGAGCCTAACTACCATGGTGTTTGGGCATACATAGACACAGTAGCTAGGTAGAAGTTGAATCTAGCTAATTGTGGAATGATATACCTGGCTGGGAATGGTGGGGGAGTCCTTCCTGACCACCATGCTTTTCAGCCTGAAGCATGAGATTTAATACCCATATTTTCTCTATGCAGTGCACATGCAAGTTCTGGGAAGTTTAGTTTATCTTTTGGCCAGTGTTAATCTTGAATATCTTGATCCTTTTAATGCAATTTAGCAGGTGGAAACAGAATAGACCGCACTATCTTCATCCAGATTTCATCATCCCACCAGCAAATGCTCAGTTGACCTCTGTTGACCCAGAGGTCACTGTGCAGGAGCCACTGATTTAAAGAAATACACTGTGGATGTTATCAAGCTTGTCTATTTGATCTGGTAATCTCAGAATAACCTCTTCATTAGATGCCATCTGAGCTGAAGACATAATTCATTCGTTCTCCACAGGTGGCTAGTTGTCCTTCCAGTGATGTAAAATGATTCCTGAGATCATCTGTGATTAAACCAACTCTCATTCAAATGCCTTTCCCCAAAAAGGTAATTTTTTTAACTGTCATCTTCAGAGAGCAACTGCCAGGGGTTGTTAGAATATGCAAACCCAGAATATATTTTAACTGCTGTGTCTCCACCTTTCTAAAGCTGGCCACAGTCTCTTCACCTGTGCAATTATGGGAATACCTGGGACAGTGAAATGCAGCACTGATCCTCACGAGAGGCAGGGTAGCCCCGGGACTCTAGAATGTGAGTTGAGAGACTTGGGTTATGTTGAATACATTCATAGACTCATTGTGATCCACTAGCCTGACCTCCTGCATAACCCAGGCCAGGAAACTTCCCCCAAATAATTCCTAGAGCAGATCTATTAGGAAAAACATCCAATCTTTCTTTGAACATTGTCAGTGATGGAGAATCCACCGCAACCCTTGGTAAATATGTTCCAGTGGCTAATTACTTTCCCCATTAAAGTGACCTGTGATCTGCTGTGTAACTGAGGGTAAGTCACTTCACCTCTTCGTGCCTCATTTTCTCTGTGTGCAGAATCCCTCCTGGGGACAACAATGCTTATCCCCCTCACAAGCACCAAAGCTCTTTTAATGACAAGGCAGTTATTATCGTTGAATGCCTAATGCGTAGCTTTTCACCACGAGGTTGAGATACACAAATATTTGGCCAGCTCTACTGTCTCCCCCGTTGTGACCTCAGGACCAGATAATTGTGTGTTGTACCTGGGGCTGCAGCTTACAAACATTCAAAAAGCTACAGCTGGTGCAGAATATTGGCTGCTTGCGAAGCAGTGCTTGATGCCGGGGAACACATTACGCTGCTGCTCCAGAGACTCCGCTGGCCTGTGGGTGGAACTGGAGGTGGTGGTGTTGAACTATAAAGCACTAAATGGTTTGGGCCCAGAGCCTCACAGGTGTTTAGGTGCCTAATTCCCATTGATTTCAATGGGAGTTAGGCACCTAAATACCTTTGAGGATCTGGAGCTTGGTCCTAGGCACTTTTGAGATGTCTCCGTCCCTGTTTGATACCATGCTTGTCATCAGAGAACTTCCATCTAGTACTCTCTTGTTAGAAGCAGAAGGAGCTGCTCATAGGGCATTTCCCCTGTGCAAGTCTGGAACTCCCTACTCCCTCCTTTGCTCCCCAGAGCCCACGTACATTGACTTTCAGAGCACATTGCAAGGCTGAACTGTTTTTCTAAAGGGGGCTATGTGGAGGGACCTGAGGCACTCGGATGTGGGGCATTAGTTTTAATATCTGTGACCAGGCTGTGGCAGTCTGTACCTCCGGGGAACATCCAGCACCCCCATTTTCATCTTTATAAAATGATTGTGTGGTATCCAATGCAAAGTTTGTCATGTTGGGTGTCTTTGGAAGGCTCATGATGCACTGAGCATGGTTGTTATAGTGATGTTGAAGTAATTGTTACAGTAATGTTATAGTGATGTTATAGGTTATAATTTCATGTATATAGTTATGAGGCTGAAAATGTATCCTCATGGCTTAAAACAAGCCCAGAAAAAAAACTCTCCAAAAGCAGAGGGACAGTTCACGCCTCATCAGGGCATGGATGGGACAAACTCAGCCCAGCCTCACAGGAGCAAAGGACACTGGCCTAGGCAGCAACAAAAGAATCTGTTAGACTCTTGAGGGAGTCACCCCCCCTTCCTTTGGGCAGTTTGGGACTGTGATGAGGTAATGCTCAACTGACTCTGAAGGGAGTAGGGGCAAAGCCAAGAGAGAAGAAAGGACATGATAAAAGGGAGAGACATTTGCCATGCTCTATCTCTTCCACCTTCATCTACAGACACCACCACCAAGCAACTGAAGTGCTGATCAACGGGGAGAGCCTGGCTGAAGAGCAACAAGCCAGCCTGTGGTGAGAAGAATCTAAGTTTGTAAGGGCATTGAAAGTGTTAAGATCAGCTTAGAATGCATTTTGCTTTTATTTCATTTGACTAAATCTGACTTGTTATGCTTTGACTTATAATCACTTAAAATTTATCTTTGTAGTTAATGAATCTGTTTGTTTATTCTACCTGAAGCAGTGCGTTTGATTTGAAGCGTGTCAGAAACTCCCCTTGGGATAACAAGCCTGGTACATACCAATTTCTTTGTTAAATTGACTAACTTATATAAGCTTGCAGCGTCCAGCGGGCATAACTGGACACTGCAAGATGGAGGTTCCTAGGGTTGTGTCTGGGACCGGAGATATTGGCTATTGTCATTCGGTTGCAAGTAGCTGGGAGCAGCTTACATGCCAGAGGCTGTATGTGAACAGCTCAGGAGTGGGGGTTCTCATAGCATAGCAGGGTAAGGCTGGCTCCCGGAGTCAAGGACTGGAGTGACCTAGCAGATCACCGGTCCAGACAACACCAGGGAGGAACGTCACACAGGTCCTCGTGTTATTGAACGATATGTGTTATCCAAGCCTTGGGAAGCCTCCTTGGACGTCAGGATCAGTTTGTGTGAAGGAAATTCAGCCTTGATCATAATTTATAATATTTGTACATGGGCCTAGGTCCTTTTCTATAGCCAGCAGAATGCCCTGCTACAATATATCATTGAAGACTTAGCAGGATTCAGAAGAGGATTTGGTCTTCATACACCCTTTATGTTAGTAACGGTTAATACCAAAGTTTGGAAGAACTAGAAACCCTCATGCTATGGGGCATAAATCAGCCTCTAGCTAATGGGGGTCAGCAGGAAATTCCCTGTGTGAACAGGTTATTCCATAACTGCTTGCACCTTCCCCTGAAGCATTCATAGATTCTAAGCCCAGAAGGGACCATTAGACCATCTCCTGACCTCCTGTATAGTAGCCAGTTACTCCTGTATCGACTCCAATAACTTGTGCGTGACTAATCCATATCTTCCAGAAAGGCATCGAATCTCTGGGGCAGAGACCACCTTTTGGTACGATGAGGTCCTGGTCCATGACAGGTTGCTATGCAGTACAGTCATTCAATCATATAATAAATACTAATAATAATAATAAACTGCAGACTTCAATAAAGCATCTTGTACTAACCACTGCCAGGAGACAGGATACCAGGCTAGGTGGACTTCTGGGGCAATCCAGACAATTGTTGTGGTCCCATATATAATCAGGGTTTTCCACCAGTCAACATATTGGCAGGAACAGGTTGCAGGATAGAAGTGTAACAATAAAGAAATTAGTAAAACAAAGAAAGAAATGAGCTAAACAAATGAAAGATTTTTCTGGCTCTTTTAACTCTTGTCCGTACCCTCCCTGCCGATAACCATTACGGAGGCATAAACAGCCATTTGGTTTCTTTAACTTGTGAGACTGAGAACAGTATAAGCCATTACCCACGGAGATAGTCGTAAAGAAGCCATGTGTGTCAAAGAGGCTGGAACACTGAGCTATGAACTCTGAGTGCACCTACCTGGAACCTGGGGGCGCTTTGGTGCCTTAGTTAATTAATCAAGTAGTCTGTTTCAAAATTAAACCAAGGAGGAGAAAGTCAATTAGCAGTATAGCAGCTAGTTAGGGGACATGGTCTTTAATGCTTTTTTTCTTTCCTTTTTGAGTTAAGATGTTCCAGACACAATGCTTTCTGGCTAATTACAACTCACAAAGCCCTGGATGGTCTTTCTCTGTAAATGGTTGAAAACTCTCTCTCCACACACACACATGCTCTCTGCAATACACACCCCAGCGCGCACCACTAAAACAAAGTGCTCTCTGTGTAAAACGCTGGAGCATTAAAAAGCCATTAATCTCTGCTCTGTATTCCTTTCTGCTGGATGTTAATTTCAATTTACAGTCACCCATTCAGTTCCCCTTCAGAAGGGCGGCTGGCACAGCTCCCAAGAGCCGGGACAATGAAGAGAATGGGGGAGAAAGTCGTATCAGGCAGCCAGGGTTGGGTGGGGGGAAGCTGAGATGGGGGTGCTCTCTTGCGATGCCTGCATCCTTCCTCTCCTCTCTGTATTTACAGCTAGAATCCTGACACAATGATGATTTTAAAGTGACTGAGGGAGGCAATGACATTTCTCAACCGCTAAAAAAAAAAAAAAGATTAATCGTGTCTTGGCCCATGCGATAACAATTATCATCATCTTAATGGTGCAGACTTCACTAACACTGAAGAAAGAAGACGTTCGTCTGGGCTCCTGCCATTGTAGTTCCAGTCTCGCTAGATGGCTATAGACAGCGGTACAGATGGATTACCAGGGCAGTCGTGTAGGCTGAGGGATAACTAGAGAAACGCTGCGTGTCGGGAGTCTGGGGTGTAGGAGTCAGGAATTCCACTGTCACGGTGATAGGGGCCTTGTGAATATCTAGAGTGAATCCCGGCCTCTCCCCTGGAGTAGCCATTGGCAAATCACTTAGGGCCGGATCTAAACTCCATTGGGAGCAGAGGCGATGCATGGGAGGGCATGCAGGGTCAAGTGCACCCCCAGATTGGCCTGCTGGGGAGGGGGGAGGAGGAAGAGGGGCTCTGTCTTCCCACTGTGCCTGCCCCCCAGCATGCTCGGCCCTTCTCTCTAGCAGCAAGGTTGGGCAGGCAGCAGAGAGGGAGCTGCTGCCTCCCCAGCCAGGCTGTCTCAGGCAGTCGCCGCACTTCTCTGAGCAGGGACCCAGAGCGGCTCCTTCCTGCTCTCCGCCGAGGCCCAGATGCCAGGGAAAGCAGCCGAATGTGCCCAAGGGGGGCGTGGGGGTAGGGGTAGTGCAGCAGGAGAAAGACAGGTAACGTGGAGCGAGGACAGCGTGGCAGCCCCAGGCTGGGTGCAGGTCAGGATGGGGTAGCTGGGCAGAGGAGACATGTGGGGCGGTCCCATGTCCTTCCCTTTAGATTGTGCCCCCCAGTATGGGGAGGCACGAATTGTCTATGATTGGGAGTGTTTCTATTGGCCTGAGTGGCCTTTGGATCAGGCCCTTTGGATCTCCGCAGTGCCCAGTCTGAAATAGCAGGGCAGGGCGCTGGGCACAGGGAGAGGAAGGGAGAAGGATCCCCAGCACAAACTCATGGAGCCGCTCGGTGGAGGCGAATTACTGGAGTAGCTTGTGCAGCTCCTACTGTGGCTTCTCTGCCACTCCTTGGTCATACCCACACCTCCCCTCTACCTGCTCCTTCTCCACCGCACTGCAGGGAGCCTCCCTGGAGCCAGGCGTCCTGCTGCACAGAGAGTGCAGCACCCCTCTTCCCTGAGGTGGAGGAGCCTGCCAGGGAGCCAGGGTTGGGTTTGCCTCTAACTCTCTGTGCCTCAGGCAGAAACAGGCGCAGTGAGGCATCCATGATCATGAGCTGGTGTTGGTGTGGCTGTTTGAATGTGGAAAGCGCTGTATCGCTGCCGGGTAGTATAGCATGTGTCCACGCTCCAGGCAGTCAGGAAGAGCAGAAACAGGGCTCTCTCCATTCCCAAGGTGTTTGCCTTCACAACTGGCATCCCATCTAACCACCAGCATCTCTCCAGATCCTGCAGCAGGCTGCAGTATAGAGCTCCTGGGCCTCAGGCCCAGTCTACACTACAGAGTTAGGTCAACACAAGACCGCTTACATTGACCTAACTCTGTAAGCATCTACGCTAAAATTTCGCTCCCACCAACATCACTTGCCCGCTTTGCTGACTTAATAAGTCCACCTCTGCAAGAGGCGTAGAGTCAATGGCGATACAGTTAGGTTGACGCAATGTCAGTGTAGACACTGCGTTGCTTACATAGACCATTGCTGGTTTTCATGAGCCATCGCACAATGCTGCACTCTGACAGTTGAATCAGAGCAAGGGCTTCTGGTGAGGACGCACACCACCAGCAGAAGGAGCAAAGTGTAGACTAGCCCAAGCGATGTCATTACTGCGGTGCCTGTATGCTAACCCTAAGGGGGATATGATGGGGTCTATAAAAATCATTATGGGTGCGGAGAAAATAAATAAGGAAGTGTTATTTGCTTCTTCTCCTAACACAAGCACTAGGGGTCACCAAATGAAATTAATAGGCTGCAGCAGATTTATAACAAAACAAAAGGAAGTATTTCTTCACACAATGCACAGTCAACCTGTGGAACTCCTTGATGGAGGATGTTGTGAAGGCTAAGACTTATAACAGGCAGGAATGGTTTCCCTAGCCCATGTTTGCCAGAAGCTGGGAATGGGCGACAGGGGATGGATCACTTGATGATTCCCTGTTTTGTTCATTCCCTCTGGGGCTCCTGGCATCGGCTATTATTGGAAGACAGAATACTAGGCTGGATGAACCTTTGGTTTGATGCAGTATAGCTGTTCTTATGTTCTTAAGTTAGGTCAACTTAATTTTGTAGTGTAGACACAGCCTTAGTCACTGCTGGTTTAACTCCAGCGGAGAAGTTTGGCCCAATCTCTTTGCAGACAGATCGTAAGATGAAAGAAACGTCTGAAGAAGCCAGCCCTGTCTGAGTCTGGTGAGTGGGTGACCCCGGTAGAGACAGCAAAAACAACACCCTGTAATTTCTATTTAGCAAGAGGCTTCAGATTCCATCCCAGAGGCTACTGTGGTGTTTTGTGGCAAATTCACCCACCTGTCATTTCCCTGTGCTTACACAAGGTCTAATTTAAGCAATCAGCGGCAGAGATGACATTATTTCTGTGCTCAGCTCAGGTTCTGAATTGGCATAGGGTTTCTGAAATCAGGAGGCTGGCAAGGGTGTGCAGTATGTGTGAGCGATAACAAGGGTCCCCTATTAGAGCTGACCTTTGCAGAAATGAAAGGGAAGAAAGCAACAACAACCAAATCAAGCCCTTCCCGTGGAATTGATCTCTCCCGGCTTGGCCTACTCTCTGCTGTCCGCTTACTTATTTATTCTTTATTTATTTACTTAGGAGGTAAGGTGACTTTCAAAGCTGCTGCTTCTCATTTACAGCTGCCTCCCTCCCAATTGCAGGTTGCATGCTAATTTTGGATTAGGCTCTGAAAGTGAATGTCTTACCAATATCACTATGGCCAGCATGCTGCCAGGCCACAGAATATGCACCTCGGACGTGGTGGCTGCAGCCTCGAAAACTGCACAGGGAGCTGGACCCTTTGGGGTATGGGTAGACAGCATCTTGGAGTGAGGGGGAGCAAGCCTCTCAGCCCAGGTCCACAGACTTGGGCTAGCAGGACTCGCACTAGTGCTCTAAAAATAGCTGTATAGACAGCACTTTGATCTTGTGTCTCCAGATGGAGCTTGGGTTCTGAAGCCCACTCTCCCACCCTCTGCAGGGAGTAACTGTGGGTGTCCCAGGCTCTGGCCTCTTTAAAAGCGTGTATGGCTGGTGAGCAGTGCTTGATTTGCAACCCTGAAGAGTAAAATCCTCACAACAGATGCAGCACTGGCTGTGCAAGTTTCCCTCGCTAGGAATTCTTTGTCCTGCAGTCTTGCCTTCAGGCTCAGCCCTGTTACGCTAGGCACTGTACGGCCGTGTAACAAAGAGGGCAGGCCATGCTGTGAGAGCATAACCCAGCAGGTAGAGCACTGGGCTGGGACTCAGAAGATCTGGTTTCTTTTCATGGCTGTGCCACTGGCCTGTGGTGGGAGCTATGGCAAATGACTCCCCCTTCTGTGCCTTTGTTTCTGCATCAGTAAAATGGGGATAATGGATTTTACCTCCTATGTGAAGCGCGGTGCAGACTCTGGATGAGGCGCAGCATAGACAAGGTGGATACAGCAGACAGATGTAGGACGCTCCCACTCTCCTGCTTTGCCCATGTGCCTCAGGTGCCCTGGGTCAGAGGGGACTTCAGCCTCCCTTGGCTGTTGAGGCCTTAATCTCTTTGCTGAGGGTGTCAACTGTGGGCACTGGCTTTTGGTGTGTGGAAACCTCGGAGCAAGGCTGGGGCTCAGCAAAGGCCCCCAGGTAATAGTCAGAGAGAAATAGCAGCATGTCATTACTAGGAAGGGGCCCAAGGTTCTGTGACCTATGATGCACTTGACAGGAAATGTCCCACCTGTCTGTGGGGAGCAGCAGTTCCTCTCACACTCAATGGGAAGCAAAATGGTTAGTTATAATCCTTGCTGCAGACAGAGGGATACCCAGGTGCTTCATCCAGCCACTTCCAGCTGTCACACGAGGAGTCCCTGCTGGTCCTCAATGGGAGTTCACAGCCCCCTGCAAGCTCCAGCCCAACGAGGCCACCACCCATGAATGTCTCTGATCAAGCCCATTGGGGATGTGCCAAGAGGCTATGTTACTGAAGGGTCCATAATGAAACAGGGCTCGATTTCCCAGGCAGAAATCAAAAGAGAGGATCAGATATCAAAATCTTAATAACATTGCCAGAATCCCGTCAAGGATTGGTATGTTGCTCATTCGCCCAGCCCTACTCGCTGCTGGCCACCGTATGTCTCAGGGGAAGACCTTGTGAGCTGGGCTGTGTTGGGGGAGGTCAGCACACAAACGACCGCCATCAAGAAAACCCAGGTTGCTGCCTGCAGTGGTTAGTGAGTAGGTGGTGCTTTTCCCAATGAGTCAGTGTCCCAGAATGGTGCCAGGGGGAACTGTACTGCTGGAGCTGCCGTCTTGCATATGGAATATAGACTCGAGTCCCTGCCTGCTTGTGACTAGCAAGAGCTAACCATGATCTCCTGGCCAGATTCCAATCTGGGCATCTCCCTAAATGCCCCATGTTATTTCGGTTGGATGCAGTTCTTCACTTTCTGTCCTAAACTAAATTGCACCTTATCAACCTTGGGGCAATGATGGACTTGTTGGTGTTTTAACTAAGTAATAGTGTTATTCTGAGCTGTTAAATAGCTGCTGTGTTTCACCCTAGGGGTGGCAGGGCCTTGGGGAAGGGGCGGGGCGGGGCTAGGGTGTTCGGGTTTGTGCAATTAGAAAGTTGGCAGCTCTACCCAACAGTGGTGTGAGGATCACCCCATTCAACATTGGGGTGGGGGAGAAACTGAGGTACAGGAAGGGTGAGGTGCTGCAGCAACGGAGCTAGGAAGAGACTGTCCTGGCTCCTGTCCTGTGCCCTGTCCACTGGACCATGATGATAAATCATTGTCATTAACGTGCTCAAACGCCTGCACGGACCCTCATAGTGTAATAATAAACCATAATTAAAACATAAAATGCTTCTCACATAGGGGCCGATCAGGGTGCAGTTGGTTTGAGCAGGGAGGATCTTGTTCGTGCTAGATAGGAAACGTGTGACTCTTAAGCCAGTGGAGGTGGATAACTTCATTTGCAGGGACCGGGGAGTTGTTAGATGTGTTGGAAAATGTTTAGATCTTTAGTTAGCTGCTTGATAAATTAAAATGAAAAAGCAACTAAAAAGCTGATAGGTCATCATTCAAAAAGCGGATGGAAATGACATCTTGGTTTGAATGCTCTCCAGCCCGGTCTCAAAGCTGACGGGAGAAGGCAGGCATAGCTCATGGGGGCAGCTTCAGTTCAGTTCCCATAGTGGTGGCGCAATGCAACCCAAATAGACTAGAACATAAAGGGGCCCTGTGCCGCCCCTATGTAAGGTCAAAAATGTGTGTTTTGTGTTATAATATTTTCCATTGTTATTTCATCCCCCAGAAGGTCTCAAAGAACTATTCAAGAATTAAGTCATACAACTCCCTTGGAAGTGAAGCAAATATAGTTATCCCCATATTACAGATAGCCCAGAGCGACTTAATAGGCATATCCATGATCACACAATCTGTCACTGATAAAGCCAAGAATAGAATTCAGATCTGTTGACCCCATGGATGCTTTATCCATGAGATCACCAGCATATTAAACAGCCCTAGTGAGATGCTCCGTGGGCTGCATTAACAATGTTAATATTTTACAAACCGTTGAAACATTACATGTTTATACCATAAAAAAACTACTGGAAAAGCACCAGTGGCATCAAAGGGCAATAGAAGTGGTTTTAACGTTTTCAGTTTCAGGTAAATTAGTATTTCTGTGCATTAAAGCATTCCTCGCAGTGTTGTGAATGAGAGCTGCCTGAAACCATCTGGTTATGATGATCAGGGGTCTGTGAACGTTTCAGGTTTGTGTCACATGGGCTCAGCATCCTTCTAAGTTTTGTTCTGAGGTGTTGTTGTGACAGAATCCCCAAACTGGAAAGCAAACCCCAAACAAAACATTCGTTCCACTTCAGCATTATGCAAACCTATGAATTTGACATTGCTTCGATACAACTGTTAAGTCGCCCACGGTAGCTTGGAAGATTCATAAACCTTTTGATGCCTTTATGCTGAGTTTGTAAAAAAGCCATAAATGATGCAGTGTGACTGCCGCTTTTGTCAGGACCCTTTATTTATTGGTATTTCCACGGCACCCATCCCCATAGTATTAAAGGTTTCACACACTGTTTGGTTTGGAAACAAACAAAAAACCTTGAGACAAAGGATGGCCCACAATGTGTTTTCTGGAAGGTATCTACACACAGGTGGGCTATGAAATAATCATTTTTTACAGTGCCCGAGGACCAAAAAAGCATAACTGACTAGAACCAATAAAGAAAGAAACAGGTCAATCTCGTTTCATTGGCTAAACTGAAAAGTCACTTAATAATATGAATAGTGAGAAGACCAGAGTTGTTGAATTGTTTTAATGATCTCTGGTGGTATTAAGAACCAGGGATTTATATTATTATTTTCTTGTCAATCTCGCTAAGCCTACTTGCGTGAAGGGATTCTGGAAAGGAAATAACTGAGAACAGGGGGATAATAATTCAAGTTAATACCACAGGTATTGGCTTTAGTAGTTTATAGGGCAAGTGCTGCAGGCAGAACAGGTAACTTGCCTGGGCCCCCAGATATTTGATGACATTTATTGAGTTAGTCACTACAGGAGTTACGGTAGGTATATATTTTCCAGTTTGTCCAGGACACCAAAAATCCTTGACAGCCAGGGTGTGAGAAAGAATTGTGGAGTAAAAATAGTTCTGGGCTCATTAGGAAGGTTTTCAGGTACTGAAATATTCATTTCCATTGTTTTACTATGGTATGTTTAGGGATTATTTGCTCTTGACAAAGAAAACCCTGTAATAAACTATATTAGAAACATGTAGAAATGTAAATTTAAATTTACATTTAAATGTAAATGTAAATGTTTAGAAATTTAAACATCTAGAACTGGCTGCATGATACGACATATTCTTGAAAACTCTGTTGGCTGTGCCTGGAACCAAGATCCAGCTTGGACATTGGCATTGTCTGAGCTGTAATACGAGCCCTCTTTTCTCCTCTCTACTCTTGCAGAGCACTTCCCTCTCCTCCCCTCCCCCCGACTTTTGGGGAAGGCTGGAGTGGGGCTGTTTTGGGAGGAACCTGCTGTTTTCCTCTTTGTTTATGTTAATTGTATTTGAATGTGTGTCAAAGGCATCGTCTTAATGTTTTGTAGAAATAAAAATGTATTTTCTGAAATCGGGAAGTGGCAGATTGTGGTGCTAAGGGTCACCTGCCCCATGAACAAGGACTCGGAAAATGGCCCCAAACACTTATTTAAAAAGTTGGTTTATTCTATTCCTTTCCCATGCAACATTTTGTGAAACCCTCCCTTAACTATGTACAGTTGGCCTATTACTGTTGAACTTCGATCTATTGTGATAACGTCTAGGGACTGGCCAGATCAATGCCCCATTGTGCTAGGGGCTGTACAAACAATAGAGTAAATGGCAGTTGCTTAAGTCTTCTGATCTGACATTTATCAGGTCTGATTAAAGCGCTGCTTGAATAATTTCTTGCCTCACCTACCTTTGGTCCTAAGTGATCTAGGCCCCAATCCTGCCATTTTACAATGCCTTGACAGTGGCCTCTGTCTGAACTGAACCCCACTGAAGTCTTCAGAGGGGTTGCACAAGAACCTGTATGTTGTAAATTTCAGGATCAGAGCTGTAGTTTCGTCTCGTAACTATTCTTAATCATATAAATACAGAGTATAGTCATTTCTTCATGAGATGAATGGTAATTTAGGAAAGGTGCATGGGCTGCATATGGAACAGGCTGGTAATGATCAGCTCTGTGTCTTCTCTGTCATGTCTGGTTTATCTGGTGTGCACTGCTAGACACTGACCAATAAAGCAACATCACTGTCACTTCTAGGGAACATTCAGAAAACAAAAATGTGTGTTATCCATGACAAAATACATTATTACCATAATGAATCTGGAATAGTTGCATTTTATGGCTTATTTTCCACTTGGTTTTTGGGCATTGCTGACAATTAGTAGGTTGCAGTCGCAGTGCAGTCCTTGTGCTGTGACTTATTAGTGGGGGATGTTAATAGTTTACCCACATTTTTGTGATGTCATATTATTATTCAGAAAAACTCACTCATGACAACTTTGCCATCTTGAGAGCGCCCTCCGATCCACCTGTGTTATGGTACTTTGGGTGAAAGTTACTGTAGAAAGATGAGATGAACCCAAGGACCATCCCAAACCTCACCACTTCTTCTCCAAGTGCAAGGCACATGTCTCTGACCTGCCTTCTCCGATATAAACACAGAGCAGCGTATGCATTTTAAAAAAAACAGCCCAAACCCTACTGAAAGAACCCACTTCACTGCACACCCAGTTCTCCCCCTGGGGTGAAGATGAGAGAGAATGAAGCACATCTTACGGATGTTAGTCTTATTAGAGAGACAAGGTGGGTGAGGTAATATCTTTTATTGGACCAACTTCTGCTGATGAAAAAGACAAGCTTTCAAGCTCTGTGTAGCTTGTATCTTGCAAGCATCTCTCTTTATAAAAGACACCATAAAGATTTTATAAAAGATATTACCTCCCCCACCTTGTGTCTCTAATATTCTGGGACCAACATGACTGTAAACAACAGACGTTAGTCAGATCACTTAATGTGTGACTGGAAGGCGTTCAGAGACTTTGGTGATAAAAAGCTCTGCAGAATAGAGTGGACGAGAATGATTCCTATTGTCAGTACTGTGGATCAGATAGTGGTAGGAAGAACCCTTATGCTACTGTGCATCAGTAATAAGATCTGCCTGGGGTGTGTAGGGGAGTATGTGTCAGTGTAATGTCCTCCTGGGTTAGACTAGTATATTCTCATTCAGTGGAGCTACATGAAGCTTGCTTTTGAAACTTGTGTAGGGTGGCAATGGACTTTCTACTGGAGAGCACTAGGGTGCGTGGTGAGGGATAGGGGGAGGAAGCCAAGCGTTAATTATCAGAACTAATTCTGATTCCAGATCGCAGCCAGCTGAACATGAAGAGTGGAACGACCTCCCCTGCAATCCGAGAACCTGTAGTAATCAGTGCAGCAGGGAGAGGTCAGACCTTGGCCATAAGATTACACTCACAGGGTTGTTACAGGAAATCTCCTGGCTACAGCCAATCTAGTGAGAGATTGCTCCAGGCTGCTGGCTGCTCACCAGGAGAATTGGCATTTTTATATTTTTCTTAGAGGAAAGCTGCTTGCTCTTTGTCATATGGCGTGTGATTGTAGGCCTGGTCTTGCCTGATGCTCAGGATTGCATGGTTCTGTCTAGTGCACGACAGGCAAAGTGGTTCAAACAAAGTCAGAAGGTGCCCGAACCTCAACTCAAAATTTGAATGACTGGAAAAAGTTGCTTTGACTTTTGTTATAAGAATTTCTTGTGCTGCTCCAATTTCTTCTGAAAGTTGAAGTCCCATTCCCCATCCTCTAATCCAAACAAAACAAACCAGGACAGTGTCCATACTTAAGGAGGCTTCAATTCTTGCCAAGCCTGAAGTCCTGACTCAGACAAGAATCCTGCTGACTTTAATAGAATGTCTTCTATACTGGATCAGACCATCTGTCCTTCCTTCCTGCAATCCTGCCTTCCTACCACACCGGATCAGATCATTTGTCCATCCTTCCTGCGATCCTGCCTTCCTACCACACCAGATCAGATCATTTGTCCAATCTGCTTCTAGCAGTAGCCAATACCTTATGGTTCAGTTGAAGGCAAGTAAAGTCAAAGACTTTTCTGGGCTTGGCCACATAAGCAGTAAATTTTAGATACCTGATCTTGTGATGTTTCCAGCCTGTTTTTTCAGAGCCAAGATATGGGAAGAACTATCCAAACAACACGGTCCTTATGGGAACCCAAAAATTGAATCATTAAAATGAACACATTGTTTGACTGTCCTCTGCTTATCCATGGAACAGGGATAACAAAGAGGTATAGAGCAAGCTTTCTCTATGCTGACCTGCCAATGCATCTCAATTCCTCACCGGAAGGCCCTGTCTCTAAGGATAAGAGAGGAGTTCAATCCCCAGGGCTCTTTCAGTCTTTGGCTTCCTCTACTTAGACTGCAGACAAGGGGGTCAATTACCAGTGACTGTGATTGTGTCTTTTGAGATGTAGCCACTTGTCCACTGGGAGCTGGACTGAGAGCCATCAAACTCATTCCAAACAGGCCGTCAAACACAACCCACATTGCAACCAACGTAAGTCACTAATTGCCGGAACTGCATGGGCACTGGTAATACCTCTATCTCCCACTCCCACACTCTGCAGACATTTGGTCTCCCACAGGCACTGGAGAGGGATGAGGTGAATATACTGTAAGTAATTACATAGAAACTGGAGATTTCTAGGGCTTACCCATTTCTAAGAAGCATAATGTTCATTAATTCAGCAAAGTAATAATAATCCCTAGCACTTTTCATCAGTAGAGCTCAAGACACTTTACAAAGGTGCTTAGTAGCATTATCCCCATTTTACAGATGGGGAAACTGAGGCACAGATAGTGGAAGTGACTTGCTCAGCAGGCTAGTGGCAAAGCTAGGACTAGAAACTGTGTTTTCTGGGTCCTAGTCCAGTTTGCCATCCATTAACCCACACCTGAAATGCAAGAGTTTATCCCCATAGACAAAGGCAACTTTTCTTCATAAAGGTATCATGGATCTCCTTCCAAACAGCCACTATCATCGGTAACTTCACAGAGCTTCCTGGCGCAGCTCAGGGGTGGAGCAAGTGCCATGTAGCTCAGCTCAACTCACGCAGCTGGGTTGCTGTTGCCACACGTAAGTAGCTCAATTCTGTCCATCCCAGCTGCCCTGTGAGTAACAGCAGAGAAATAGTGGATTAAAGGGACATGGCTGGATCTGTCTTGAAACTAAATGTATTTAATATGGGCCTTTTGTGGGAAAGCCCAGGGTTGGAAAGACCCTTTGGCTCCACTTCATGGCTGCTCTGCTTGTTGCAAAGGGTGTTCAGAACTGAAAATAGTGTAGCATGAAGGAGAGGAGCATAAATTCCAGGAGGAGTTCAAGATGGCAGAATATCTCTTCAAGGGCAGCAGGATGGAGTAGCATCTCCTCTGTCTTCCGTCCTGTTTCCCCTTCATGTGGTAACTTCTCTCTCTCTCTCTCCCCTGGTGCTGGAAGCTATACATGACAAACAAATGTTCTCTGCTCCCAGCGAGCACCAGACAAAATCACAGGTAGCAAAACATGAAGACATCCAAACTCTACTCTGCAGAAGCGGGCTAGAAATCTCATTGAGGACAACCTCTCTCCTGAGAGTCCCCATGCTTCCAACCCATAGTCAGGCCATAGATCTCAGGAGTGCAGGCTTTTCCTCCACCGGGCCTTGCCAATACCTGGATGTGCATGGGGGAAAAAAACAAACTCAATAGGTTAGCTCTCCTTTTTCTAAACTCAAAATACACTCCCAGGTGAGATTCAAGCAATGGTTCAAGCCAGCTCTTAATTTGTCTTGAGATGAGCCCAAGCGACGAAGTTTTGATCTGCATATGTCTAGTGAGCCCTTCAAAGTTGGGGGGCAGGTTATGTTCCAAGTTACTGGAGGCTCCTTAAATCAAAGCACGGAGACTCCATGCAAAGTGAGACAAGTAGCAAAAGCTTAGTTGATCGTCTCTGCCCTGTGTTGGTATCCACCCAACAACACCCACCAGACTCCCAAAGTCCTGTTACTTCATGGCACTGAGCTCAGCATAAAACCTGGAAAGGAATCGCTCTCATCCACCTCGTCTTTGGTTGCTTCAAAGTCATGTTCAGGACTCTAGATGGGTGGATATCCATAGGGCACTAAAAAGAATGTTTAGCTAGGAATATAATCAATGCCTCTCGACATGGTGTTTGGAAAATAGGTCTTGTCAACCCTGAGGTAATTCTTTGAGGAGATTACAGATTTGATTGATAAAGATAACTGCATAGATGTAATATACTTAGACTTTTCTAATGCAGCCTGACATTCAGATACAAAAGTCTTAGTGCAGCCTGACGTTCAGATACAGAAATTAGCACTACACAATAGCAATAAAGCACATGCTAAATGTTTTAGGCATTGGCGAACTGACAGATATCAAAAAGTCATCATCAGTGGGGAGTCATTGAATAAGGCTGTTTCTATTGGGATTCTGTAGGGATCGGCACTAGATCTGACATTATTCAATATTTTCATCAGTGACCTGGGAGTAAATATAAAATTACTGCTGATAAAATTTGCCAATGATACAATGATTGGCAGAGTAGTAAATAATGAAGAGGACAGGGCAGTCATACAGAGTAATTTGGCTTACTCGGTAACCAGGGCCCATTTAAACAAAATGCATTTAATACAGCCAAATGCAAAGTTAGACATCTAGAGACCAGGGATGTGGGCCATCCCTATGGCATGGAGGACTGTACCCTGGAAAGCAGTGACTCTGAAAGGGATTTAGGGGTCACAGTGGACAAGCTACTCGACTTGAGCTCCCAGAGTGATGCTCTGGCAAAAAGGGCTAATGTGATCCTTGGATGTATAAACAGGGGGAGTAATGAGAAGCAGCAGGGAGGTGATTTTCACTGTATATACAACATAGGTGAGACCATTTTCTGGAATATTGCGTGCAGTTCTGGTGTCTACATTGTAAAAAGGATGTTCACAAATTGAAGAGGATGAGTAAATAGATATAAAATGCTTCAAGGATGGAGAAAATGCCTCATAGTGAGACACTTAAAGACCTCAGTCTTGGGGGGAGGGATAGCTCAGTGGTTTGAGCATTGGCCGGCCAAACCCAGGGGTGTGAGTTCAATCCTTGAGGGGGCCATTTAGAGATCTGGGGCAACAATTGGGGATTGGTCCTGCTTTGAGCAAGGGGGTTGGACTAGATGACCTCCTGAGGTCCCTTCCAGCCCTGATAGTCTATGATTCAGTCTGTTTAGCTTATCAAAAATAAGATTGAGGGGTGATTTGAATTCAGTCTATAAGTACTTACCTGGAGAGAAAATACTGAGTACTAAAGAGCTCTTTAATGTAACAAGAAAGACATAACAAGAAACAATGGTTGGAAGCTAATGCCAGACCAGGTCAAATTGGAAATAAGGCACAGATTCATACCAGTGAGGATGTTTAAGCACTGGAGCAAACTACCAAGGGAACTGATGGAGTCTCCATCTTTTGATGCCTTCAGATCAAGACTGGATGCCTTTCTGGAAGATACACGTTAACAAATGAGTTATGATTACATGAGTACATGAGTTATGCTTCCATCAAACACAAGTTATTGGGCTCAATAAGGAGTAAGTGGGTGACATTTCATGGAATGTCAGGGTTGGATGGGACCTCAGGAGGTCATCTAGTCCAACCCCCTGCTTAAAGCAGGACCAATCCCCAATTTTTGCCCCAGATCCCTAAATGGCTCCCTCAAGGATTGAACTCACAACCCTAGGTTTAGCAGGCCAATGCTCAAACCACAAGCTATCCCTCCCCCCAACCACTGAGCTATTCCTCCCACATTTAATGGCCTGTGGTACACAGGAGGTCAGACTAGATGATCACATAGTCCCTTATGGCCTTTAATTGTATGAATCTATGAATATGAAGGTTTGGTTCAGGCCAATATAAAGACTGTCAGGCCATTTGCAAAATTTGGATCAGCGAATGAGCTGAGTTCCCAGTATCTGAGCTCAGATTTCAATCCCCACCTTCCCCAAATGTACATCTGGGATTTCAGTTTGGGCCCATTTCTAGTTTTAAACAGTCCAGTTGGCCTGTCCCTAATCTGTCCAGAGACATAAATACAATGTACACCTTCAAGCATTGTGGGATTGAGAGACTCAGTGGAACATCTCTGTGGCCTTGCAATATTAATCAGAGGCCCTTTGATCTGCTGTCTAAAGTTATAAAGATGTTCCCAATTTCTAGGCAGAGCAGTCAGGCTCAAACTCGCAATCAGTTTTAATCACAAGTGTAACTGAGTGGATTGCGAGTGATAAGTATAGTCTGCAGACAGCTGTGATATAATGAATATGACAGATCGAAATTGGGACTGAAGGTTATTTTCGGGGAATGCAAAGAACCACAAAATTAGAGTCTGTGCAGGGGAAAGAGACAGAGATTAAAAAAAGCCGGTGCTCTGAATTCACACAGCTGAATTCACCCTCCCCCGCCAGGCAAGAGAAGTTTAAGTAATCAGAATTAATTTGGAGTTAAATGCAGACATTTTGTAATCAAACAGGTGACCACAGCTGGCATAAAACTTCACAGGGTGATAAGGCAAAAGAGCTGAAAACTAAAGCAAGTATCATGAGCCCAATGGAAAATAATTCAATAGCCATTCCCAAAGTACATGGATTCTGGTTTGTAAAATGTTCCCAAGAGGGACCTGACAAAACCACCAGAGATGTAAAATGAAACACCTCTTGTTGTCTTAAAATCAAGACTATATGCTTTTCTGGAGGATGTGCTTTAGTCAAACACAAGTGGCTGGGCTCAATACAGGGGTAACTGAGTGAAATTCCATGGCTTGTGTTATACAGGAGGCCAGTCTAGATGATCCTAATGGTCCCTTCTGCCCTTTAACTCTATGAAAAGAGCCAGGAACATGTGAGATTCATTTCCTCAAGTGGTCAGATCTTGCTCATGGTTATGTGATGTAAATCTGGAATAAGTGCATTGACATCTGTAGGGTTACTCTGGCTTTGCCCCCAGTGTAACTGAGAATAGAATTTACCAAGGATTTATAATGCTGGACCAGACCACTCATCCAACTAGTTTGAAATCCTGGGTGTGCAGCATATCAGACCATCAGTCCGTCTAGTCGCTATCCTGCCTCCTCTCATACTGAGCAGATCATTGATCCACCCAGCCTTGCATCCCACTTTTTGCTCTACTGCATCAGACCTCTGTTATGTTGCTTTCTGCAGGCTAGATCAGATCATTGGTTCATTCTGCCCCCAGCATTGGCTTATATGCAATAATTCATAGCAAAGCTAAAATCAGCTCACTATGCCCCTGGTCTATCGTGTGATGGTGTGAGAAAAATCCCCCTTTGTCCCCCTGGGTATGCCTGGAAACATGAAGTTTGACAATCTGTAGTATCTTAATTTACATCACTATAAATCATGGTCATGAAATTATCTAATCCTTTTAAAAACACAACATTGACCTCAGTGGCCTCCTGGGACAGTAAGTCCCATATGTACCTTGCAGCCTGCGTCAAGCCAGGTGAAACAAAAGCTCGTATCCAAACACCCTGAACTTTGGTGCCTTGGATAAAGCGGAATCCAGATCCTCAGTAAAACCAAGGCCCTGGCCTCCTTAGCTCATGTCAAGGCAAGGCACGGCAGAGGGCAGCTGCTAAGCAACACACATGCCTCTCCTAACCAGCTTTCAGTTAAACTGTACATGGGGCTCTCTCAGCATTCAGGATTGGAAACCTAGATCCTGGGTGGCTTATATGGCCATCAGTAGATTGCTGTCCAGTTAAGGGGCATGGCTCTAAGATGGGATGGCTGGGCTTGTAGGAATGGCAGTGGCTTGTAGCTCACCGAAGCAGGGGTCAATTCCTATCTACCTATATGGCCTTGGGAAGTAATATAATCCCACTGTGCCACAGTTCCCCGTCTGTAGAGCGAGAACAATGATACTTCTTCTGTCAACATACCTCAACACCTTCTCCTGTTCCAGTCCACCCCTGACCTCCCCACCTTCACTCCTAGATGTTAGAGACCTAATAGGCCATCTGGTCCACACAGGGTTGTTTCCTATTGGACTTTGACATGACTTTTGTCCACTCTCCTCTGCTGCAGGCCTATGGGGGTGGTGATACTATTGTCACAGTCGTGCTAGAGGCTAGCATTGAGCCATTGTGCTGGGTACTGTACGTACACAGAGTGAGAGGCGATCTGTGCCCTAGAGAGGTCTGAATACAAGATAGCCCGATGGCAGGAGAGAAGAGGTATCGTTATCCCCCATTGTGCAGGTGGGGACCTGAGGCACAGAGAGAGAAAGTGACTTGCCCCAGGCCACACAGGGTGTTGGTGGCAGAGCTAGCAACTGAAGCCAGCTCTCCTAATTCCCAGTCCCATGCTCAATCACAAGACTGCCTTGCTGCCACCGACACCAACTGGCTAGCTGTGGGATCAACACTCCCGCTCCCAGGTGTTCTCCTTGCTGCTTGGCGGGCTATCATTCTGCCCGGTTCCTTCTGTTGTGCTGTCTCGGTAATCTCCCTGTAATGAAGTGCCTCTCTCCTAGATTAAAAGGCAGAGAAAAACCATCTCCCTTCAGACGGCAGCGCTGCAGACAGAGGACGGGTGAATCCGTCTGTCGTCTCCTACCTGCTGAAGCTTAGGAAGATCCAAGGTGTTTGAGACGCAAGTTTTGGACTTGGTGTCATTTAGCAAACCCCAGCCTTTCGGTGTGGACGCTCCCTTGCTTTTCATTTGTGGTAGCAGCTACCGCTGCTGACACAGATTTTTAGCTGCCAGGAAGCCAAGGGCTTAAGCTACGTTTTCACAGCTCCTTTGTCCAGGGAACATGGGGGTGAGTGGACAGGGAGTGCGGGGGAAGGAAGGGCAGAAGAAGGGAAAATATCCCCTCACCATTAAGAGCAGTCACCCTGTGGAATGTAGGGCCCTTGCAAAAGGCAGGAAGACACACGCCATCACTGATTCCCAAAGGAAGTTTTGGCCCTCACTGTTTCAGTGCTGATCCCCCATTTGGCCCCATAGCCAGTCTCTCTGCTGCGCAGGCAAATCCTGTCCCTTCAAAGGAGCAAGAGAGGATAATCTGGCAAATGGCCTGTATTTTTGCTTGTTTGGGCAGAACACAGCCCTGTGTATCAAACAGGCCAGGCTGGTGTCACCCCCCCAGCACCCCCAGGCTCTTGCTAGTGGAACTGAGTAACAGAAATGGTTAGCAATCTTGATAGCCTTTCTCCAGTTTGGATCAACTCACATCTCTTCGGTGTCTGCTGGGCCCATGTGAATAGGGCCGAGGGGTCTCAGTCCATTTCCCACTGAATCTCATTGTAACTGACTCCCCACCTCAGCAGAGAATCCGAGGACTGAATGGGTCCCAGAGGTTGAGCTCCCCTTTCACCTAGCTTACGGCTATGGCTCAGTGGTGGGTTAGGAGAAGCTTGCTCCACTAGGGCTGTAACTGTTCCCGTAGGGATAAAGCACGGAGTTTGCTCTCCAGGGCTATTCATCTGGCACTTTTCACAAGCACTAAACTCATATGAAAAATAAATTTTAATTAAAAGGAATCCTGGAAGGAACCTGAATTCCCCCCGGATGCATATTTCCAGGAGAGTTTCTCTATTTGGGAGCTGCTCTTCTTAGAGCTCGCCAAATGGGGGGCCCAGTGTGATTGGTTTAGCAAAGAAAACCTCAACCTGGCTTCCTATTTATGCACAAAGGGCATAAGTGACTTGGCTGAGTTTATCCAGAGAGTCCACGCCAGTATTTTGAAGACAAGACCATCTTTCCTCCTACCACAATGCTATTGGTGGCATTCTGCTACCGGGAGGGCAATTTTTAGTGTGAACAAACCTCATACACATGAATGTCCATGAATGGAGAACAAGAAGGGATGTAATGGGATTGGGAATCGGGACGTTTGTTCCCAAATGTTGCTGTGCAGAATTCAGCCAGCTCTAACCAGAATCCAGAAAGGAGGTAAAGTAAACAAGGGGGGAAGGCAGGACAAAATAATCAAACTGAAGCAGAGAACAGGAGCAAGGATCTGGGAAGAGCCAAGCGAAACAACCACCCTACCCTAATTGACATTGTCTGCTGTTGGTCTCAGCCCTGTCAGGGCCCCATTCATGTCCCCTCAAAGGAGCTCTGCGGCTCACACAAAGGAGGATGGATTTCAAAGGAGTGACATGAGGGGGGGTGTGGGGTCTGGAACTCTGCCACAGATACACATACACATCCTCACTCCAAAAAGAACAGATCCAAGGTGCTAGTTAGGGTGTCCTCAGACAGTGTCAGAGAGTGGGATTTTAACCCATTTTAATCCTTCATATCTAAGACCAACAGGAGAGAGAGGCAGATAGTTTAGTTTAACAGCTGCCTGGCTCTTGTATTTTAAAGGGTGTTTTTTTACATTATTTTTGTTTCTTCAGCTGCTGAAAAATGAGGAGACTGCAAATTTAGCAGGGAGATTCAATGTGCTAGCCAGATGTGGCTACCTGCAGCTGATGGCTGCTAGCCAGCTGTGGCTACTGACAAGATGATGTGGGGTTTTTGGATCCTGTGATATGACTATTTGGGATGAGTGGAGCAATGTGGATATAATAAGAATCCACCCGAAATGGGAGCCAGAAACCAAGGCTATTTTTCAGGTTAGGAAAAATTGCTTAAGACTCACCACCTATCATTGTTCCTGATTGCAATGCATTTCTGGAGGAGACTGGAAGCAGAGATGTCAAAATACCATGGGAGGGCTTATATCACATGGTATTTCCAGCACCTGGGGAAGTAGGAGATATCTTGGAAGAGAGCTTCACTTATGAGATTTCCACACAATACATTTGGATGGCCATTCATACTCCTGGATCCTTTACTGAACCAAATCCAAACCATAACGCCTATAGCTAGGGGTTCCATATGGTGTGAATGTTGATGAATGTCAAGGACTAATATCTCTGCAGCCTTCTACTTAGGCACTGTCGAGGTAGAAGTTTCAGTGCAAACTTTCACACACTGCCCAGTTGATATGCCTCCATTTTAATGTGGGGGAAAGTATCTTTAGGGGTTTGAGAGGAGTGAGGTCTCCATAGCTTCTTTGCTCCTTGGCCTTCCTGCTGACAGGGCTGCAAGCTATTTCCAGTGGTGGGGATGCATGTCTGGTGTTGTGGACACCACTTCCCTGGGAATTAGACCAAAACCCAGCAAACTCATTTCAGATGGAACAGCCATCAGACGCCAGCAGCTTTCAGGAGCTGATCCCTTGAGATGCTGAGCGGCCTCCACTCTCATTGAAGTCAGTGAGCTGAAGGTGCCCATCACCTGGCAGGATCAGGCTCTTAGATACAATTGACCTGGTCCAGATTTGAACCAGCAACCTGAAGCTGTTGTGCATGTGGCTATATTATTATTTCATTTAATGTCTGTGGAGTGTGGACCGTTGTAATAATTTCAATGGAATAAATGGGCCCAGAGAATCAAAGGTGTTAACATGACCCTTTCACTGACCAACATTAAATGATTTTAAACAAGGTTCAGGGTTCTGGAATACAGAGACCTCTTCCTGCTTAGCACCAGGGCATACAACCACCTTCAAATCTCTCAAGCCTTCTATTGGAGATATAGGGGGAAAATGGAAAACCAGTGAAAACGTTTGACATGCAAAGTATTAAATAAAGCTTCCATTTAAACAATATCCCTTCCTCTATTTCTGCTTAGCTATAGAGAGTCTGTAGAAAGAAGAAAACTGCCAGCCCTGTTTGTAAGTCTTGTAGGTGGTATTCAAGATGCTAAGAGTTGTCCTTTTGGGGAATGGCAGAAATGTTAATTGAGATGGGTTGGAGCAGTCGTTGATGTTGTTCAAGTCCAGTCTCATTTCCTTGAAGACCAAACAGGACAAACACAGCACAGAATGGGGACTAAAAGGAGAAACACAAGCCCAGCCCATGATCTCATATTGAGACTTAGCAGCCAAGTACTAGTATTGGGCTGTTTGGGACATTGCTTTTAGCTGCTTCTCTGGTCACCAAAGGGAACGATGGATAGAATCGCACACCCCCTTCTGATTTGGTTCACTGATGAGGCCTAATTTCCAACACACCAACTCCTTTACCCAAGGGCTGCTGGGGACTTAAACCAGCTGAACTAAACCCATGGTTTACCAAACAAAGCAACATTGTCATCATGCTGTGCACTCTTACAGCCTGTTTCACCCAGACACCTCCCAGCACTTCACTAAGGATGCTCAGTATCAGAACAGATGTGGAATCGGGGCACGGAGCAGCAAAGCTTCACCCAAGGTCCTACAGAAAAGGAGGAGCAGAGCTTAGTCTAGAACCCAGATCTTGAGACTGCTATGCCCATGCTTTTGCCCTAGCTACTAAGCCAGGCTGTACCCTACAGGCCTTACCTAGCCCAGTGCAGAATCTGTTCCAGGACAGGCAGTAGCTGCCAATAGTTTCGGAGCTAATGCACCCTGGGCAGAGCTCTCCTCAGCTAAGTAGGGTCAGGCCTGGCCCGTACTTGGATGGAAGAGCACTGTACATCACAGTGATCTTGCTGGAAGGGATGCAGCCATAAAGAGCTGCAGGACTGTTCCATCACTCTCGCCCCCTTCTTGGGGGCTGGAGGAGCTCAGCACAAAGAAACACATGGGTTCGTCCTTGCATCCATTTCCCCTCCAGGCTCTGACCATGGTGCTGACAGCGAATGTGTTAATGTTTGGCCATTCATTGAATGATCTGTCACAGGAGGATAACTCCTGGGTGCTGAACTCCTGGGTGACCTCCGCTACTACTCTCAGGTTGGCCAAAGTCGGGGATGTGATGGGTTGAGAAAAAGGGGAGAGTATCAGGGATCTGACATGAATCTTCATCCAGTTTGCTGTTCTACCTGGAGCTAGCTCTCAGCTAACCGCACGTGTTGCCAAATTGGAAAAATAAGTGTAATATATTGGTTTGAAGCTGAGACATTTAGCACAGACATCTACCACCTGAGCTAAAGGAATAATCCTACCAGCTGGTAGCAGTAGAAGGCTGTTATCCTTTAGTGGACCAACCACCGGAGGGTGACACAATGAATGCTTTCCCTGTACATTACATAACCGGTGAGCAGTAGATGAATAGAAGCCCCAGGGACTCATCTGGAGTTTTGAAGCTTCCACTGCTGACACAAATAGATCTTGGTATCTTACGTTTGTGTAATGTCTGAGGGATTCCCACACACTTTAAAATGTATCTACAGACAGCACTGCTGCAATGCAGCCACCTCTGCTGTGGAATACAGGAGTTGTTTAAGGGTGAACAGCCACACCCTGCTTAGGACAGGAAGTGAAGGAGGATACCAGGTAGAATTCAAAGGAAATGTGCATATGCAGAAATGTAGCCACCAGGGACCCAGAGAGGAATTAGCAGCGAGGCTGCGGTTATCAGCCCTGCTTTTGTGAAAAGCGCCGAGGAATCTTTACTAGTCATGGGTGCCCAGGGCCTCAGTTTCACATCTGAACTGAAAGCCAGTGCCCCTAATGCACTGGGTCAGCACTCGCTCTAAGGGAAGGTATCACCTACTGAAACAGCTATGCTTTGTGCTAGTCCAGGACAGAATGCCAGCTCAGTCTGCATCCACTGGGAAGCTGGAAAATGAATGGAATGAACTGAACTCAATGGAGGTAGGTCTTGGCTACCCTGGGGACTTGCCCTCATTTCACCCATTGATGGCCAGCTACTGGTGTAAGCTGCACCAGTGCAAAGTCCTGGTACAGACCGCATAAATTGCAATAAACTGATATTTGACTGGTTCAGCTGAGGCTGGCTGCAAGCAGGGGTAGCCTACACTGGTGGGAATAATCACTTGGCATCTCTGCACTAGGCGTTTACACAAGTGCTGTTACAACAGTGGGTGAATTCAAAGAAAATCCCCAGTAGAGAGAAGGCCTTTGATCAGGGCTGAATTTGGCCCGGTGTTTGTGTGTGTGTGTGTGTGATCTGCCTATCTTTGCTCCTGTGATTTTGTGTGGTGTGCGTAATTTTGCTCAGGTTCCCCTGAATTTCTTTTACGCTCATTTTGATTCTAATAAAAATCTCCTTTACATTCCCCAGTGCCAAGAAATGAACTTTGAAATGCGAAGGTTAACAGAGACTTTCACAACAACTTTGAAATCAGCGGAGCTGTAAGTGATCGCCATGTCCTTTAATCAGATGACTGGCTTTGCAGCTCCAGCCACCTTCACGGATTAACTCCCATGAACTTTCTTGAACTGCTTTTAAGGAAAGGCACATCAAACAGATAACTCCGCTCTGAAGAAATTAATCAATTAAGCAGAAGCTGAGGAGACTACCCTCTGCCTAGAGACTGGTCTATTTCCCCCCATTGCTTGTTTTCTTTATAGTAGATTAAGAAGATTGAAACCTAGACATACATTGTTTTTCCTGGCCTGTGGCTTCCCATTCTCCAGTTCGTCCCTTAAGATAAATACATTATCTAGTCTGTATTCTCACCTCTCTAGGGACCAGCTGTGGACAGCAGCAGCAATATCATTCACACCCAGTTTCCCTCTGAGTGGTGGGGGGGAAGCTGTTAATGAGCTAAATGACCATGCCTGGATTGGAGTGATTAGTGTGTTTTTTCACCTTGGTACAGGGTCAGCCCAGCAGGAGCCAAGATGTTTAGGGTTTGTATATTTCCAGAGACATTTCGTACTCATCGCCCAGTTATGAAGCTGGGAAACTCCTTGAGGCACCTAATGAAAGCGCCGACCAGAACCATTAATTACTCTGTGCTGAGTTGCGAGAGATGCTGATGGGCTCAAGCACAGTGTGGTCCCCTAGCGCATTAACAAGCGCTCCCAGGAGAGAGGAGAATTGGGCCTTGCTATTGCTGCTGCCAGAGACAGGCAGCACCCAGAGACCAGGGACTTGCGGAGTAAAGGGTTTATATTCTATTCTATCACAGCAGCTTGCACTCCTTTAGCACCCCCCTCCCCCCCGAGGATTGCTAGGTGTTTCCTACTATCCATACATTTTGCCTCACAACACACTTTTGAGCTGACCTCATTTCAGGAGCCCAGTGTGGTCTTGGCCTCTCGTAAGAAACGGAGCAAAGTGAAGGGGGGCTGGGAGGTTGTGGTTAAGATGCCAACCAGGGCCCAAAGAGATCTGTGTTCAGTTCTCGGCTGTGCTACAGACTCCCTGTGTGAGCTGGTCAAGTCACTGCCTCTGTCTGTGCCTCAGTTCCCCCTCTGTAAGGCTGGGGTAGTAACACTGACTGTGCCTGTTTGGATTGTTAGCTCTCTAGGGAAGCAGCCATGTGTTACTGGGTATGTACAGCGTCTAGCACAATGGGGCCATGATCTCAGTTTGGGCCTGCGGGTGCAGTGGCGGATTATCTGCTGGGCCAACGGGGCCTGTGCCCTGGAGCCCTGGAATAATGGGAGCCCGGCTCTCCAGCCAGGGAGCGGGGTCAGGGCACGGGGGCTTGTTCCACTCTGCCTGCCCAGTGCTCCTGCTGCTCCCTGGCAGGACCACCAGGCAGGCGGGCAGAGTGAGGCAAACCCTTGTGCCCTGACCCCCCTGCCCCTCTCCCAGAAGGAGTGTCGTACAGGCAGGGCAAGCCCCTGCACCCTGACCCCATTTCCCCAGCCATGGGTGGGAGGGACTGGAGGCAGAAGGGGTGGGGTGGGGCCTCCACTTGCTCTGGCCCAGGGGCCCCACAAAACCCTAATCCCCTCCCCCGCCCCCCGTGCAGGTGCTACCCTAATAGAATCATTTGACTATTTTGGAAGCATCACAGGACACGCAGGCATTGGCTCACCACTGTCATTGAAGGGAAGGCACCAGCTGTCAAATCCCCAGCCCCCAGCTGGGTCTCACCCCATCAAAGTGATGCCGTGACATGGTCCTGAAAAGCGATGAGGAGGGGCAGCGCTGCCCGCCGTGTCATGGTGTCTGGGTCACATAGGTCTTTGCAAACAAACAAGCGCTCACGACAGTGTCCTGGCCTGTCTGCACCACCACGCAATTCATTTGTCATTTATGCCGGGCTTTTCGTCTCGTTTTTAAGTCTCCCTCTGCTTTCGCCACTTTGAAGTATATCAGTTACCATGGAAACAATGTCAGAATGCAGCTAGCAATTCCCACACATGCAGCGTTGCATAATGGTTTGGAACGGATATCCAGGTCTAGGCTGGCCTACCTGGTGGGCCAGTCCCCAGGACTACCTGCAGCCCGCTGACTAGCAGAGGACAGCTGCTATCAGGACGGAGGAGCTGACTGGGGGCCAGCTGACTCGGCCTAGTCTAGCCACGGTAGAGGTGGAGCACCCTGAGCCCTGCTCAGAATGGTCATTCTGCTGGTCCACATGTGAGCTGCTGCCCAGCCAGGCCATTCCTGCCCTTCTTCTGTCTATGGGAAGACAAAGAAGACCGTGCACCCACCCCCACCCATCCATACACCCCCTGTGTCCCTGCTTCTGTTCTGATGAGGAGGAGACACAAAGGGTGAAATCCTGGCTCTACTGAAGTTAATGGGAAAACTCATTCCCAGAAAAGGGCTGGAATTTCATAGAGACATAGAGTTTAAGGCCAAAAGAGTCTTTGCAGGAGGTCCGGCCTCCTGCATATCACAGACCCCCACCCCCACTCAGCCACCCCCATGCCAAGTCTGACAACCAGAATTAGACCAAAGTATTACAACCCTCAGGAGAATAGGCTATTGTGTGCCACAGGCACAGAATAGGAGGGACCAAGGTGCACCAGGGCCTAAAGCCCTGCAATAGCAGGGAATTGATTTAGTGAGATACACCCAGATGATCCTAGCAAAGATCACCGAAGGTCTTAGCTCCCCTTTGTATTTTAACAGAGAGAGACCAGGGGCGTAGTCCTTTTGGTTCATGGACATTTTTCCTGCTGCAAATAAATAACTGTACAAACTCTAGCACTGGGAAGCTTCTAGATTGGTCTGCAAACTATGTTAAGAAAAGAAATCAGCTTTTTGAACTGTGGCTGTTACAGGCTCAAACAGCAAGGTACCTCCTCAGATCTCTGACCCCCTTCATCTTGGATGCTTTCTTTTGGCTTTGAAAGGGCCATTCTTTAACGAGGAAGAGAATGATAGTTAAGAGGACGGATGAACCAGTGCTCCTGGCTAGGTTGTCAGCAGTGGAAACTGAACCTGGAAACCTTTGCTTCTTAGTACACGAGTCTCTATTGGTAGTTCTCTCAGCCCTAGCTGGAGCAAGTTCCTCAGTCTCTATATGGCCTAGCCACCAGCTCGGGGGACAGAGCACCACACTGAGTGGGCATGATTTACATTAATCTAGACAGACCCTTAGGCATAGCTTTCCTTCAATAATAACTGAAAGGACAAAGAATTAATAGTAAGAATAAAAATAAGCATAAACATATACTGAGGACTGACTCTGGAAGGGGTGAGGAAGTTCGGAAGAAAGACACTAGACTAGGCAATCTGTTGGTCTCTGAAATTTGGAAAGGCATTCAGATGCCACTGACTGGGGTACAGACAGTAAAGTTGAGACTTTCAAAGCTGTCATGGGAATTGGCAACCCAGTTCCAGGTACTTTAAATGAGAATTGGATATATATCCAAATCCCTTAGGTGGCTTTGAAAATCTCATCCTTGGTGTTTATATTTTTGGCTGCGCGTCTCTTCTTATTCAACCCCTTGTTAATTTTCCCTGCCAGAAACCTGGTTCCACTTTGGTTTAGACACAGTCTGTCCCTTTTCCAATAAGTTCCCTAGTGCCTAATCTGCTCCCCTCCTTTTTACACCATCGACATACTGAGACCTTGAAGTTCCCCCTCTTTAGCTGACCCTATAGGTGAAACTGGAAGCATTTCAGAGAAAGCTACCCCAGAAGCTCTTAAACCTTTCCCTGAATAGTCTGCAGTTATCTTCTAGGATATCCATCTGATGCCTACCAACATCCACAGGGGCATATTGAGACTGATTCAGACCTCACTCAAACTCCCATTGCAGTCACCGTGGGTCTTTCCATAGAGGCTCAGGACTATGGTGTAGCACATCAACAGAACTTATGGTGATAGAAAGAGGAACTAGGCCCATCTTCCCTGCACTGCAGAGCAGAGCACTTGCCAGTGATGATAATAATCAAAACCACTCCATGGGCTAAACCAATGCCACCTCCCTTCCCCTCTGAGATAGGCCAGCTCCATGCTTTGATCCAGTGCCGTTCCATGCTAGCTAGAAATGGATAGGCTGGGAGAGTTACAGCAAATGGGACAGTTGGGATTTCAGAGGAACTCCAATGAGAGGGAGGGAGACAGGCATGGCTGAGACCATTTACAGGCAGAACCCTCCTCTGGCTTTGGCTCTGTTGGTCCTTTGGCGCATAATTGTGAAGATACCTCAAACATGTGTGGATCATCACTGAGGCCATTGCTTCATGTTGTACATCAGGCTTTGCCATAGCGATGCTTTAGGCTAGAAAGAAAATTGCACTGAGTATAATATAAGCTATACCACATGTATCCCCTCTATACTGTGATAAACTATCTAGTTTAGCTATGTGCTGCTGCCCCCTTCTGGATGGAATCCAAACCGTTCCACTCTGTGTCAGATGATCTATAGTGCTAAGAGCTAATGGAGAGTCCCCTCTTAGACTCACACAGCAGGGCTCAGATTCTCAGCTGGTGAAAAGGAGAATCGCTCCATTGAAGTTATGATTAACACCAGCAGAGGGGCTGGCTTTAGATCTTGTCCCTAATATTATATTCCCCCTACATGTGCAGGACTGCCATTGCTGTTAGCATGACAGCCACACTGATTGGCTGAGGAGATTATCGATGCTGGGATCCACAACGTGGGTCTGAGAGGAGGCTGTTGTCCTAGATTTTGTACCATGTCATTCAATAGTAGGACTGTGCTCGCCCGGAGTTCCCTCCCAATGCCCATAAGAAGCACTGCAGGGTTTTCAGGTGGGTTCCTGGGAAACTGAACCCCAAGCATGAATGATTTTCATTTCTAATTTCCATTCTACTGTGAACATGGCAGTAGCTCCACAAACATGACTGTGTGTTGCTGCCTCGGGGGTCTTTGGGAAACCAGATGTGTCATGTTAATCAGATTTTCCTGGTTAACGACATAAAATAAATAAATTGAGGATGACAATGTGACAGGCAAGACACATTATCTACACAGGTAACTGAAAACTCAGAGGCTACACGTTCTATGTAAAGAGTAATCAATCCGTGGCCATGTAGGACTCAGTGGTTATGTCTATGCTGCACACCAGGGCCACTCAGAGCTTCACACTTACAGTGGGAAAGAACTCAGATCCTTCTCCTTTTAACAGCATAGAGCCTCACCATTTAATCTGAAGGTGCGCCTCCATTAGCTGTATGGCACTATGACACACAGTGGATCTGTTCTGATTGCTGGTCAGTGGCAAACACACACACTGGCTAGACTACCAATGGACTCAGGATAACCACAAATCGCTTTTAGGGCTAACAAAACACTGTTTCCAGTTCAACAAACATTTCTGCAATGGCTTATGAGAAAATAGAAGGGAAACAGAGAGGCAGATTTCGTTCTTATTACCCTGGTGCAAAGGTCTTTAACCAATGGTCAGGTTTCATTCTCAATTACCCAGGTGCAAAGGTCTTTAACCAATGGGCAAGTTTCATTCTTAGTTACACTGGTGCAAAGATCTTTAGCCAGTGGGGTTGGCAAGAGGGGCATTTGGGCCAAATCTTCCTTTTCCTGTGTGTACTTGTGATTACATTTTCCTCCAATCACAGTGGGTCTTTTCTCTTTTCTTTTTTTAACACTGTGATCATTTGGTCCCACGTCTGCTCTCATGTGCACCTGTGCGGCCTCGCTGTTTCAGTGCTGGGGACGGGGGGGGGGGGGTGTTTCTGCCAGTGTCACTGAGAACAGACCCGGGCTCAGAGTTGACAGTTTCCTGTCCTTTAGAAAAATAAAAGGGAAATGGGGATTATTAAAGGTGGGTGGCTCTACAGAAGTGATGCTCACTCTGGCCAGCCACAGCGTCAGGGAGAAAGTGGGATTAGAACTTGACTCTCGCAACTCAAAAACAAACTCCTCCCACTTGAGTTTAAAGAGAATTGGCCTTAGCGGGTGCCAGTATGAGGCCTGTCACACTCAGTTCTGAGTCCACCCAGCAGAGAGCAGCCATAGGGATGCCCACTTGCCAGTTTTTTACACTATTGCTCTTACTATGGATAATTCTCCTGTTAACAGGAGTTCTACAGGCCTATCTCAGGGACACTAATGCTTCCTTTCCACCACCCTTTTTGTAGCTTGTCTCGATCACAAGTTCTGCAGAGCAGAGACGCTCTCTTTGTATGTGTAGGCACAGCACCTAGCACGTGGAGGCTTGCAATGGGATGTACAAACCCTGCCCCAGGCAAGAAGGGGTGGGTTAAAAAGCTCCTTTCCTTTGTCACCTGGGGGACTGAGACTAGGGGCCCGGGGAGAAGCAAGAGGGAGTGACTGGATTCTGGTCAGACAGACCTTAGCCACTTGCCACAAGGCTCCGTGGGCTGGAATCCATGGTAGAGGGAGGGAATGGGTTCCCTTAGAGCCTCACCAGGAGGACTAGCCAGGCACAAGTGCCCAGAATGCTGCTCCTAGCCACAAGGCCTAACACCAATGGCCAGTCCCCTGTACCCTATTACCAATACTAAGTAGACCTCTAAATCAATTCGCCGTGGCTTATTGGAGTCAGAGTCTGGCATGGACTGGCTGGAATGGCTGGCACGGACGTGCAGCCAGTGGGAGGTGGAGGTGGGCAAAGGAGGGCTGAATCGGACCCTGAGCAGTGTCTGCCTTTGAGGATATCAATTGTGCCTTTGCAGTAATCAGCAATACACCGATTGACAGACAAGTGGCACCACCGACATCCATCTCATTGCCATTTTTACCATCAGCCTATGAGACCGACTGAAGAAGACATGTGAGCTCCAGGATGTGTTCTCCAGGATTGCCCTTCAGAAGCTAGCACATGCACGGCGGGCCTTACCATGAGGCGAACTGAGGCGGCCACCTCAGATGCCAGACCGTGGTGGGGGGCACCACTAGGACCCAGAGTTTCAAAGTTTTGGCCCAAGCGAGGGGGCAGGGGGGCATCATTTGAGCTCCCCGCCTCAGGTGCCAAAATGTTGTGGGCCGGCCCTGAGCACGTGGCTGGCAATAAAAAGAATACAGCCCAGAAAATAGTGAACTCGGGGACCCGTCCATCCTGGCTGGAGTGCGAGCTCTGCTGAAAGGCTGGTTTTCACCTGTTTTTGTGACTAGCTCTTGTGTGAGGTCTCCCCCCCTTTTTATCATGATCACAAAGCCTGTTTCTGAAGAGCAGATCTTACTGCAGATATGTCATTGTGACACATGAATTAACCGAGGCATGGAGTGACACAAAACACTCCAGCATTCACCGCTTTGTAATTTCCCCCTCTTATAAATCATAGAATCTCAGGGTTGGAAGGGACCTCAGGAGGTCATGTAGTCCAACCCCCTGCCCAAAGCAGGACCAATCCCCAATTAAATCATCCCAGCCAAGGCTTTGTCAAGCCTGACCTTAAAAACTTCTAAGGAAGAAGATTCCACCACCTCCCTAGGTAACGCATTCCAGTGTTTCACCACCCTCCTAGTGAAAAAGTTTTTCCTAATATCCAACCTAAACCTCCATCACTGCAACTTGAGACCATTACTCCTCATTCTGTCATCTGCAACCACTGAGCACAGTCTAGATCCATCCTCTTTGGAACCCCTTTCAGGTAGTTGAAAGCAGCTATCAAATCCCCCCTCATTCTTCTCTTCCGCAGACTAAATAATCCCAGTTCCCTCAGCCTCTCCTCATAAATCATGTGTTCCAGTCTCCTAATCATTTTTGTTGCCCTCCGCTGGATGTTTTCCAATTTTTCCACATCCCTCTTGTAGTGTGGGGCCCAAAACTGGATACAATACTCCAGATGGGACCTCACCAATGTCGAATAGAGGGGAACGATCAAGTCCCTCGATCTGCTGGCAATGCCCCTACTTATACATCCCAAAATGCCCTTGGCCTTCTTGGCAACAAGGGCACACTGTTGATTCATATCCAGCTTCTCATCCACTGTAACCCCAGGTCCTTTTCTGCAGAACCGCTGGCTAGCTGCTCAGTCCCTAGTCTGTAGCGGTGCATGGGATTCTTCCATCCTAAGTGCAGGAATCAACCCTCTTAAATAATTCAAGTATTGGGTAGCTGATACTTTTTTTTTTTAAGCAATACAGTTTTTCAGCCTCTTTTCCTGCTCCTCTCCCTGCTAACTCACGTGCTTACTGTCCATTGCGTTACACAACCAGAAAGGTGGGCAGGGTGGTGCTTGCCATTCCATGACTCTGCCACAAGGAGGTGCTGCAGACAGTTAGCTCCAATGAGTCTTCGCTGCAGAGGATGGGAAGGAGATCCCACAGCTGAGCCATTCTTTTTAGGTGACAAATAAGAGTGACAGTCCCAGAGTGAGGTGTCAATAGAGGAGGTTTTGGAACAAATTGATAAACTAAACTGTAACAATGCAAGAGTTCTGAAGGAACTCAAGTATGAAATTGCAGAACTACTAACTGTGGTATGTAACCTACCACTTAAATCAGCCACTGTACGAGATGACTGGAGGGTAGCTAATATGATGCCAATTTTTTTAAAAAGGATCCAGAGGTGATTCTGGCAATTACAGGCTGGTAAGGCTGTCTTCAGTACCAGGCAAACTGGTTGAAACTACAGTAAAGAACAGAATTGTCAGACACATAGATGAACACAATATGTTACGGAAGAGTCAACATGACTTTTGTAAAGGGAAATCATGCCTCACCAATCTATTAGAATTCTCTGAGGAACTCAAAAAGCATATGGACAAGGGTGATTCAGTTGCTATAGAGTACTTGGACTTTCAGAAAGCCTTTGACAAGGTCCCACACCAAAGGCCCTTAAGCAAAGTAAGCTGTCATGGGAAAGAGGCAGTCCTCTCATGGATCAGTAACTGGTTAAAAGATAGGAAACAAAGGATAGGAATAAATGGTCAGTTTTTAGAATGGAGAGAGGTAAACAGTGTGGTTGCCCAAGGATTTGTCCAGGGACCAGTGCTGTTCAACATATTCATATGTGATCTGAAAAAGTGGGTGAACAGTGAAGTAGCAAAATTTGCAGAGGATACAAAATTACTCAGGGTAGTTAACTCCAAAGCTGACCTCAAAGAGTTTCAAAGGGATCTCTCTAAAGTGGGTGACTGGGCAGCAAAACGGCAGATGAAATTCAATGTCCATAAGTGCAAAGTAATGCACATTGGAAAACATAATCCCAACTAAACATATACAATGATGGGGTCTAAATTAGCTGTTACCACTCAAGAAAGAGATCTTGGGGTCCTTGTGGGTGGCTCTCTGGAAACATCCACTCAATGTGCAGCAGCAGCCAAAAAAGCCAACAGAATGTTAGGACCCATTAGGAAAGGGCTAGATAATAAGACAGAAAATATCACAATTCCACTCTATAAATCCATGGTACACCCACATCTTGAATACTGTGTGCAGTTCTGGTCTCCCCGTCTCAAAGAGGATATTTTAGAATTGGAAAAGGTACAGAGAAAGGCAACAGAAATGATTAAAGGTCTGGAATAGCTTCCATGTGAGGAGAGATTTAAAAGCCTGGGACCGTTGATCTTAGAAAAGAGACAACTAAGCAGGGATATGATAGAAGTGTATAAACTCATTAATAGTATGAAGACAGTGACTAGGGACGTGTTATTTACCCTTTCACAGAACACAAAAACCCGGGGTCCAGCATAATTTTTCCTCATTGCTTTTAGATGAGCTGGCTTGTCCAAGTCCTGTATTTTTGAGGAAGCCTTTCTCCAGCTTGCCTGTACTTCAGACACAGGGGTTGAAAGCACCTGATTTGTCTCGATGTCTCCTCTGATGAGAGCCTCAACATCTGTCTATATTAGGGTGAAAGTCACCAGCGCAGGGGCTATGAACCTTGTAAGCTCTTGAGTTCTCAGCACTTCATAGCGATCCACATCCCCAGAGCTCATCTCCTGCCTGCAGAATTGATTATGGCTCTGGCAGTAGATGAAACCAGATATGATCATCTTCCAACATTACCTCCACCAGGAAGGATGCTGTCAACCAGGTTACTCTAGAACCAGTTAACTGCATCTGGGGCTATGGATGGACCCTTCCTAACACCGGAACATGTGCAGTCTACAGTGAGTGCCTGAGTTGCATTTATAGATAGGAATTACTTGCCCCAGCTGTTCTTCTTCCCTATTAATAGGCAGGGAGTTGTAATGCTGCAGATGCAAGCAGCAACTGTCCTCCACTCTCTGCAGAGGTAGTATAATAAGCTTTGCAAGCTTTTCCTCTCTTACGATTACACCACACACCGTTGTGTTTGGGATAAGCAGCTCAGTGGGCAGATCCTTCCCATGTACAGCCATTTCCTTGCCTCCTAGCCCTGTGTAAATACGCCTGGGCTAACGTGCCACAGACTTTCTCTCACATGGTGTTGCAATGCAATATAACTGGGCCAGACAAACAACAGGCCCTTGCTACAAAGAGGTAAAGGCTCAGGCTGATACTGACTAGAACTAATCTACTTCATGGGCTTGATTTTCATTTACACTAAGAGCCCTTCATAAGTGCTGAAGTGTAATCACGCTAAGGCCCCTTTACGTGGATTGAGCAGTGCAGCGGTGCCTCAGTGTAAATGAGAATCAGGCCAATTGGGTTGTGAAGCCCACTCAATAAATATTTGTCACAGTCTTTTAAGACCTTCACATGGAAGGTGCTATGATATAAATATTCAAAGGGGTCCTTTTATTTTGGGAGCCTGGCTTGAGACACCTGGGGCTTGATTTTCAGAGGGGCTGAGCACCCACACCTCCAGGAGCTGCAGACACCACTCGGCACCCCTGAAAACCAGGTCTTAGATGTCTCAAGTTGGGCATCAAAAAATGGAGGTGCCCAAAATAGGGGGATCATTGAAAATGTTGATCTTAATTACAAAGCTTGTGCACTAAAACCTTAAAACTTTAGCTTGGTTATGCCCACATTTGGGCCAGACACTACACATTGCAACCATTTTTTATCACAGGGGTGAGACGGCTGCATGTGTAGGGTAGACAGGGCTTAAGAGTGCTGGGGATTGTTAACATTGTCACTGAACAGGCAGGACCCAGGTTTTAAAGCCTTTATGTAGTAAACTGAACAGATCTTAATGGCCCTGACTCTGCTCTGCAATACATCAGCTCAGTGGAGTTACCAGCATAAAGCTGATGTGATGGAAAATCAGGCCCCACGTATCAACCCTGGAAGAGTGAACGACCGAGTTGACTGGGTTTGGGGGCTGTCGTGCCAAGGAATGTTGGCATCTGACACCTGATGCTTAGATCCCTGAGCCCTGCGCTCTTAGGTTTGGAAGCGTTCATACCTCTGTAGCTAGCACGAATGGATGTAAACGTGTATCATCACTAGATAACTGTCCTTTCTCCTGCACTGCTTGGCTCTAACCACTAAGCCAGATGATTTGCTGATGGTAGCCAGCGTATCTGCATCCCAGCTGAAATCTAGCACTGGCTGGGTCACAGACCAGCAAAGCCCTTGTGCCTTTCGGCACCAAGACATGGGCTCCCTGCTCACTAGCAGGTTTCCAGTTAGCCCTGGCTGGGGGAAGCGAAGCGACGCCAAGGTTAAGTTATGCATCGTCCCGAGTCTCCCTCCCCGTGACAACAATCAGGATGACACCATCCATCTGGCCCAAACTTCCCAAAGGGGAATCAAACATCCCTCGCAGGGAACATCAAGACACGCCGCGCTCCACGCATCCCAGGCCTGTCGGTTCCTATGTCAACGCGCTCCGAGAGCAAGCAACAACTCTTGGCAGGGTCTGGTGCAGACGCCCGGCAACCTCAAAGCCTTGGGGAAAGCAGAACCTTCCTTATCGATCGTCTGGGTCTCCCAGATGTCCCAGCCGCTTCTCTAATCCCTTCGTTCAGGCGGTGGCAGATTGACGGGCTGCCCAAGGTTGGCCCGAGGATGCAGCGTGGGGAGAATTTTCCTTGTCAAACAATTCACACCTCAGCTTGGCTACAACAGATGGAAGTTCGGAGGAGGAAGGCAGAGGAGAAAACAGCCCACAGCGTGAAGAGCCTGAGAGATACCCCGGCAATATTTATCTGCACGGGGCCTGCCATCCATCCAGAGCTGCCAGGGCGGGGCTGCAGCATCTTGTGAGCTTCTCTCCTTTCATTACAAGCGCTGTGTGTTAATGAGCCTTGGCAGCCGCACAAGAAAGGGGAGGAGGGTCTGCAACGTGGGGGTCCTTGGTGTTAAGTGCCCTTTCTGCCTCTCTTTGGCACTCAGGGGGAGGAGGCTGGTGCAGTGACAGGCGCTTGGCACACGGACGTGGGCTGCGGATAGACCACGTTGCATAAGCAGCTCAGGGGAGGCAGAGAGAGCGCAGACACGTGCAGCGGCTCCTCACCAGTCCTGGCCGCACGGGATTCCAGTTGGGCTTTATGGTTCGGGCAGCGACAGAGGGGTTGCCAGGAGCTGTCTGATTGTCTCTTGCCTTTAATTAATAACAATGATGGTTAAGGATATTAGGAATAGGTGTGGGGCCAGGAAGATGGAAATCAACAGGTGGTGGTGTTAACTCCGCGCTTCCCAGCACCTTTCGCCCCATCTCAGTGAGCTTTGCAGACCACTAAGGAAGCCTGGGAGGGACATAAGAGGCCTCTCCCTGGAGAGCTGGGGGTCTAGTGCAGTACAGCTCTGAAATGCAATGTTACCTGTTGTACTGAGCCAGGGCTGCTCTCAGATCTGTCACTCAGTGGCCTTGCGCAAGTCACTTGGCAAGTCTAGGCCTTGTTTGCCACCCATAGGATGCTGGATCCACGTACTCCCAGATCTCCTGGCGTTTCCGTGGCCTGTTCCCCTACCAACCTCTGCAGTGCTAGCAGCATGGAGACCCTTTCTGACGTCCGCAGCCCACCTGCACAGCCACTTCTCCCCGCCCACTCAAAGTCTGGATAAGTCTGGATTCGGCAGTGAACCTCCCAGCTCAGGCCCATCTCTGTGCAAGCGCCCAGATCGGCAGCAACACCGGCTTGTTCGGATCCAGGGATTTGCTTTGGCCAGTGGTAGAAACGGGATCAGTTGCAAAGCTTGGATCTGGATGGAGGCAGGGATATGGGCGCCCGGGCTTTGGTCTGCAAAAACCAACCACCGCCCTGTCCAAAAGAGATTGCAATGCCCAGCTAGAACTTCTGAGGAAGCTGGCCTGGCTTTGATTTTCATTCCATTGGCAGCCACCCTTCACACAGACGAGAAGGTGAAGTCAGAAGGGCTGTTTGATTTCCTGGCTGGCTGTTGTTTCCAAGCAAAGTGCCTCTGGAAGGTCACTGGGAACGGCGGATTGTGATGATGCTGGCACATTTTTAATTCTGTCTCATTATAGCCCCTGTTAAAGCTGCATTACAATAATTGCTTTAGTTCTGCTACGGTATTTTCAGGCCCTTTCATGGAACTGTCAGCTGAGTGTGTATGGAAGTAACCCAAGCCAAAGAAGCAGAAGAAAGCCCTGTCTGGCCAGCGTAACTAGAGCTGTTTGGGGCAGAAAAGCTAAGGGCAGATCAGAAGTTTGTGTGTATAGCAGCTGAGACAGAATAAAGTCAATTCAGGGCCGGTGGGGCAGTTTTTTGCGGGCTCAAGACCGTCAGATCCATATTTAATAGCGTAATGCCCCGGTGCTCCTGTCTCTGAGGCTGCTCCTGAGCGAGCGCCTCAGGGAGCATCTCATGACAGCCGGGCTCTGCGAGCAGGGGGCCAGCTCCAAGGGGCATCACCAGACAGCGCCGGGCTCCTTTGGGGGAGAGGCAAGAGCGCTTCAGTGCAAGAGCCCTCTGTGCTAAATGGAAAGCAGAAATTTGGGGGAGAGTATGTGATCCTGTGTCCCCTCCATACACACCCCACTTTTCCATCCCCATGGCTTTGCGGCCTGGGTGGCTGCCCCCCTCGCCCTGCCCTGGTTAGGGCCTTACCCCATCAGATGTTGAGCGTTGCTATAGCAACTCTGTTCATGGATTGGCAGCAGGATTTGAACCTCGGGGCTTTCAGCCCCTCTACAGCTCGAGCTGGAAGCTGTAGTAGGTTGTTATGTGCTATGCAGACCGTCCACTAGAGGGGGACATAGCACACACTTTGGCAGTGTATTACATTATGCTGTGAGGTTTAGGAGCTTCTGTCTTCTGGTGATTGCTGAGCTGCCATGCTGTGTGAGTCTGTCCCTGAATGTTGTCTTTATGTGAAGTTTGCAGCTACAGCTATGCTGGAAGTCCCTGTCAAACTGAGAGCTGGGAAAGCAGGGGCCACTGTCTGTACTAGCTCCTACCTTTGGGCTTCTCGTGCCCCAGTGGGTTAAAACACCCTTTTAAGGAACCAGAGCTGCGCATTTTCATACAGGGATACTTACTCACAAAGCAGAAACACCAGATCCGAACACTTGGATCTTCAGATGGATCCAGGCCTGACCTCTGAAATGCTCTTCCATCTCAATGGCTGTTGACTCTGAGCCCTAATGGTGACCATGTCAGTATCATGTTAACTCTTTCACTGCTGATCATTTTGGCAGAAATCTCTGGGTAATTTGCTTCTCTCACTGTTTCCTGTGTCTGAGGTCTGGGAAGCTGGCACAGACTTCCCAGGATTTTCAACAGAGCACCATGGACTCTAGGGACCTCGCTACAAAGTATACAGGTCCTTGATCTTATGTGAGTCTCAAGTCACTGGGATCCTTGTGCCGCTCAGCAAGGCTCCCAAGGTGTTTCACTACAGCTGTTCCCCCAGAGACCCTTAATCACCAACACACCCATGCATCTCTGTCTCTGTCACTCTCACATACACACAAAGCCACCTGGCTTCTCTCTCACCCAGACACACAGTATCCATCCCTCCTGCATACCCCTACCCACCAGTATGTCGCAGCCACCCCCGTCACATACGCACCTAGCACCCTGTCCTTCAGTCCCCAGCACACACACATCCATCTGCCATGTATATTCTTAACCATCAACACATCCCAACCATCCCCAAGCCACACAACGCCACTCCCACATCACACACACAGCAAAACACCTGACCTTTCAACTGGCCATACATACAACCCCATATACTGTTCACCACCAACACTGCCTGTCAATCCCTGACACGTGCACTTCTCTTCACCTGCCTCCCACACACCTAGCCACTCTGCACCTCTGCCATGCACACACGCTCCCTCTTCACCTGACTCCGCGGCTATGCCCTCTGTAGGCATTTGCTGCTCTTTGAAGAACCGTCCTTAATTAGTTGAAGCGAACGCAAGCCTGGTGAACTGTCGAGCTCCCCCAGAAAACCAGCAGCACATCTGAGCACCATTTGGTCTCATTAGTCCTGATATTTCACACAACATTTTCTTTTGTGATGGGGATAAAGAAGCCTCCAAGAAGAACAATCAAAGTATTTTAATGGAGGGACACCACGGCATTCTTAGCTATCCTGCCAATGGGAATTCTTTCTGCATTAATAGGTGTTTCTGGTCCTTCACCAGCAGGTTAATCCAGCTCTCATTCACGGGGGTCTACATGTTTATGTTACAGGACCAGATCCCCAGCTGCTGTGAATTAGTACAGCTCCATTGTCAGTGTTCCTCTTCATTTCCGGCCCTGAAACGTGGTGTCGCACTGGGGGTCACTGTTAAGCAGCTGATGTGTTCCCAACCCAGAGATGGCTGCACTTCATAAAGCTTGTATTGCCAAGCGAGTGGAAGCCCTTCATGCCAGCTGAGCATCTGGGCCTGTAACATGCCTCTGCATAGCTCTGTTGGCCTGAATGGCACGATGCCAATTTTACACCAGCTAACAATTT